>NC_134542.1:5532500-6132500 GCF_050624435.1 Tenrec ecaudatus
CCCACCCTCTGTGCCAGCAAATGCCTGGCAGGCTGAAGCCTGCCTTGCTGGGACCAGCCCAGGCCAGCGTAAGGTCCGGCCACTCTGCTTCCATCCCACAATCCCCACTGAGACCAAAGGGACTCTGGACAGGAGCGTGCAGCAGGCCTGGCTCAAGACCCTGGACAGCTGAGGTTGTCATGCTACCTCCTGTCCCCACAGCACATTTTTGCCAAAGAAATGATCTGGATATTAATTGCTGTTATTCATGGAGTATTTGTTGTCTTTGTTGAATTAAGCACTCATGATGGTTATTGCATTTAATCTCCTCTGAAAGGTGAATGAGTGTATTTGATCTTCCCAACCTCAGCTTCAGACCTTGAAGAGGATGGATGGATAGATAGATAGATAGATAGATAGATAGATAGATAGACAGACAGACAGACTGATAGATTGATACATACATGAATTATTGGTAGGAAATGTATGGATGGATAGAAAGAAACAAGGTAGATGATAGATTGATACATGTATGGATGAGAAATAGAACAGAGAGATAGATGAGACAGATAAATAGATAGTGGTAGATAGATAGATACGTGGCAGACAGGTAAGTAGACAGAGAGGCAGGTAGACAGACAGGTAATGTTGTTAGCTTGAGTTGACCCCTCAAGATGACCCCCATACACAAACACAAGATTGAGCTATTATAATCCATAGAGTTTTCATTGAATAAATTTGTTTAGAAAACTATTGGCAAGCCTTTCTTCCTAGCCTGTCTTATTCTAGAAGAGCTGAAGAAGCCTTTAAGCATCATAGCCGTACATAACCTTCTACAGGTGATGACTCCCCATGAGGTGTGTTGACTGGGAATTGAACCTGCATCTCCCACATAAACTCAAACTCACTGCCATCGAGCCAATCCAATCCATAGCGATTCTATAGGACAGAATAGAACTGTCCCCGTGAGTTTCTGAGCCTGTCACTCTTCATGGGAGTACAGTTTGCAAGTTTGGTCTTTCTCCCCCGGAGTAGCCGGTGGTTTCAAACTGCTGATCTTGCAGTGAACAGCCCAACACAGCACCACTATGCTGCCATAGTGACCATATGACCCTCCTAGGTGCAATTCTACTCCTGGGGGCATCTACCCAAGAGACATGGGAGCATATGTTTGCACAAAGACTTGGACAGTAATATTTATAACAGAATTATTCACAAATGCTCACCAGCTGATGGCTGCATAGACTAATCATGTTACATTCATGCATGTTATATCCTCAGCCATACAAGAACCAAAGCACTAATTCACACTATGACATGGAGCCAGACACAAAAATCCATCATAGGAAAAGTCCAGAAAAGGGAAATTGTATAGACAGAAAGTCGTTCCAAGGGGTTGGCCGTTGGGGAAATGGGTAGTGACTGCTAATTGTGATGGAAATACTAGACACTGATGGTGGAAATAGCTGTGACTCTCCTAAACCAAACCCAAGTCCACTGCCACTGAGTTCTTTCTCACTCACGGTGACCCTACGTGGGATTTTGGAGAGACTGTCGATCTCAATAGGAGGAGACCATGATCTCTTCTTCGCGTGGAGCGGTTGGTAGCTTTGAACCAGTTAAGAGTCCGGTTTTTAACTCATAAGGACTCCTGGAAATTATACCAACATCCACCAAGTTGTACACTTTAAGCTGGCAGTGTGTATGTTTGTGAATAGCGCAACAAGAAAAAATTGCCCCCCAAACCTGAAAACAGCCAACCACTGTGATATCTGACAGGTAGCTGCAGTCCTCCTCCCTCCTCAAGGGCCCTTATGAATACACTTACTTCCATTCAGCTTGAGGAAAGGATGCGTCAGCATTTGCTTTTTTTTGTCCCCAGCGAGAGTTCTGTTCTATTGCTGCTACATTCCGGCAGCCAAGGAAAAGAATGTCCCAAGCATAGTTAATTGAGTTATTAGTGAAAGCTCTCTTTGAACTTGTGCTGTGCACTTGACTGACTCTGGTTGGGCTCCGGGGAATGAGGTCACATGGCAGGGTTCAGATTAACTCTTACCTGTCTGGTTACCCCTGTAAGTGAGGAGCACCACCACTCAAGTTCAACATCAATGACACGTTTACTTGGAACTGACAAGTCTATAGACCCCTGCTGCTACAATGTCAGTGTGCACTGGGGTCTACCTGGGGAGCGTGCTATCATGCCATGTCTCATTGCTCTGGAATAGGGCCGTGCCAGGTGTTCCACTATGAACCCAGAGTCAGTGGTGTGACCCCAGGAGCCACGGCGCAGGAGAAAGAGGTAGCAGTCGGCTTCCTTTCAAAGGACTGCCTTAGAAAGAAACCCCACGGAGGGTGAATTCTGCCCTAAAGGGTTGTTATGAGTCAGAATGAATGCATGCTTCCTGGGCTTCCTGGTGGCGCCAACAGTTAAGCTGACTACTAACCTAAAGGTTGGCAGTTCAAACTTACCCAGAGAGACGTCTTGGCTAATTATCCTGACAGTCTGATCCCGAGAGGCCTCAGCCTTGGAAACCCATAGAGGCCGTTCTACTCTGTGGATAGGAGTCAACATCGACTCAAGAGCAACGGATTGGCTTGCACTTGCTTGGAGTGGGGCCCAGACTTCTGCATGGCTCTCCAGCTATCTGGTGATGCTGCTGCTACTGGTCTATGGACAACAAGGCCATCAGGTCCCCCCTGCAGGAGTCTGACTATAATGCTATTTCAGGGTTTGCACAGGCTCATGCACTTATAGCTGCAGGTGGTTAACAACCTGCGGTCCATGCCAGGAGAGGACCCAGACACAGCACAGACCTACCTCCGCGAGAGGACCCTGCAAAGACTCCTGCCAGCACATCACCTGGAGGGGCTGGCTGAGATCAGCCCCTTTGTTCTTAGTGTCCCTGGAGTGGTTACAGGCTACTCACTACAAGGTCAGCAGTTTGAAATCACCAACTGCTTCTCTGGAGAAAGGTGAGGCTTTCCTTTAAAATCCTATAAAGAGTTACAGTCTTGGAAACCCACAGGGTCAGTTCTACACTGTCCTACAGGGCTGCTGTGAGTCGGAATCAACTTGATGGCCTTGAGTTTTGAGACAGTTTTTCTGGAAGTCTTTGAGACTTAGTGTATAGTCTGGCACTCAGAGGATCCAATTCCAGGACACCTCTCAGGCTCAGTAGCTATGATGTTCTGGGATCCAAGAGGGTCCTTCTGATCATGGGACTTAAGAGAGGTTGAAGGTAGGTGTCCTCCCCCAATGGCACCTTGAAAGAAAGACCTACTCCCCCTGAGTCTACTCCCTTCCCTGTCTAACTCTAAATCCACTGAGGAGCTGGTCGAGAACCTGAGACACTATGAATCAGAGTCAACTCCACAGCAACTGGTTTGCGTTGCTTGTTGGTTTGTTTGTTAAAAGACATTCCCTGGCAGCAGGTCGTGTATTGGGTTAAGAGAGGCTCACTGCTCAGCCCATTCTCCCACAGCGTGAACCCTACCCCTTGCTTTATGTACATCTTCACTGAGGCTAAGACTCTTTGTGCTCTCTGAAAACTTCCCTGGCCCCAGGCCCTCGTTGCATTGGGCCAACTGGCTGCACTAGGCTTTGCAGCGTTAAAAAGCAAGGATGCTACTTTGAGTACTAAGGTGCGCCTGACCCAAGCCATGGTATTTTCCATTGCCTCATATGCAGGTGAAAGTTGGTCATTGACTAAGAAAGACTGAAGAAGTAATCAAAGAATGGGAATGATGGTGCTGGAGAAAAATAGAGAAAGCACAGAGAACAAACAAAGTACAGCCCAGAATGCTCTGTGGAGGCAAGACTGGCAAGACGTCATCTCGTGTACTTTGGACATGTGGTCAGGAGAGACCAGTTCCTGGAGGAGGACATCATGTAGAGGGGCACTGAAAAAGATTTGACAAGATAGATGGGCCCAAACAGTAGTGAGGATGGCACAGGACCGGGCATGCCTATGTACCTATGTACCACAGGGTCGCTCTGAATCAGACTGACTTGACAGCACCTAACACCACAACCCCAATTGTCTCTGGACCAGTGGGTCTCAACCTTCCTAATGCTGCGACCCTTTAATACAATTCCTCATGTTGTGGTGACCCCCCCCCACTCCAACCATAAAATTATTTTCATTGCTATTTCATCACTGTCATGTTGCTACTATTATGAATTGGGCGACCCCTGTGAAAGGGTCTGTGTTAGTCTGGGTAAATTAGAGAAACATATCCACAGAACATCATCTGCAGAAGAGAGAGTTTTATTTAAAGGGTAAGTGTGCATTAAGAAAGCATCCCACCCCAGTGCTGACCAAGCCTTTAGGTTCAACGTTACCCCATATGTCTGACACCAATCCAAAAGTCCTCCTCCATCTCACAAAACAGACACAATGATGCCAACTGCAGGAGGAAAGCCAACTCAGTGAGCGTGTAAGCATCTCAGTGCTGGCAGGGGTCTCCACACGGCTGCTCCACCAACCAGGGCTGCCTTAGGGTAGGTCCATGCTGCTTCTCCTCAGGGATGTCTTACAGGAAGTGAGCCTTGCCAGCTGAAGCAGGGAGCTTCACGCGGCTGTACCCTGGTCTGACCATCAGAGAGCAAGAGACCCCGAGAACTAGAAAGGTGAGGCGCACAACGCCATTTCTTTCTCCTCCCTTCAATTACTCCCGCGTGTCTTTTCTGGCCAGGATGCCACAATGAACCTTAACTATCTCAAGATTGTTCGACCCCCAAGGGGGTCATGACCCACAGGTTGAGAACTGCTGCTCTAGGCTGCGATGGGGCTGTGGCCCTGCGTGTCCCCAGTGCAGCAGGAGTGAGTGAAGCGGGGCACAGTGGGCGCTCCCTCTGGTCTGTAGGACTGGCTGCCGCATGAAACAGGTCTTGGGGTCGCCTGACCCAGAACGTCCACTCCATGAGCACCCAATGGTGACAAGGGCTGAACAAGCATCTTCGTCGTCTGAGGTTTCTGAGTTGGTTGTCGTAGCAAAATTATCTCTCTGAAACATGTACCCACCACCTGAAGGCCCACACCCCATGGCAAGTGACAGGCGATTGGGCAAATTTGCAATGAAACCACCTGTTGCGGCTGTTTGCTGTTCAGAGCCCCAGACGTGGCTTTGATGCACAGTGATCCGACACACAACACAACAAAATGCTACGGCACCTTCACCTTGGTCCTGCTGGGACTCAGGCAGCAGCCACTGTGTCAGCCCATGCCATGGTGGGTCTTCCTCTTTGGGGGGTGGGGGAGTTTGATGGTCTGCTTCAACAAGCATGGCGTTCTTCTCTAGGAACTGGTCCCTCCTGGTGACTTGTCCAAAGTGCACGCGACAGAGTCTTCCCATCCTTGTTTTGAAGGAATAGTCTGGCCTTATTTTACCAGCACAGATTTGCAGGTGCTTCTGGCAGTCGCTATGAAACGTCTTTCGAAGCCGAGGCGTTGGCCTTGGACATCTTGTTTACGAGCCTGTTGCCTTTATAACAGAGTGCACCTGCCCACTGGTCTTTTGCCACTCCACTCATCCTTTTGGGTCTTTGCCATCTTGACTTCCAGGGCAATGCTCCCAAAGGTCAGCACCTGGGAACATCAAGCTTAATGAACTCATGTGTTTCCCTGGTAAGTGTATATCATTACACTCCAGCCACAAGCCAAGCCTCAGATAAAAAGAGGGGGCTGGGTGTAGGTGGGCAATAAAAGCTTCCCTTAGGAAGGGCTTTATCTTCCTGAGCTTTTATAACAAATTACCCAAATGAGGTGGCTTATGACAGCACACACATGCTCTTCTGCCCAGTTTTTGGGGCCAGACCAAGGTGCTGGCCCAGTTGAATCCTGAGAATTGGGCCTCGGCTCCAGCAAGCCTTGGCACCCCTTGTTTAGGGGCACCGCCCTACAACCTTGACCTCTGTCTTCAGTTGGCCTTGTCCTTTGGGTTTGTGTGTCATCCTCTCCCCTGTGGTGCGACAGTTAAGTGCTCAGTACTCACCGAAAAGTCAGCATTGCCAATTCACCTCGTGGCTCTGCAGGGGAAAGACCAGATGGTCAGATTCGGGAAGGAATAAGGCCAAGTGCTAAGGACTAAGGACTAAGGCTCTTGACTGTTGAGTCAATTCCAGCTCATAGCAGCACTCTAGGATGGAGTTCTAGAGGAGAACTGCCCAATAAGGCTCACAAGATGATGAAAGAAGACTGCCAGATCTTTCTTGCGCAGAAAGAGGTTGTTTGAACCGCTGACCTTTCCGTTAGGAGCCAGCCTCCTCACCTCTGGGCCACCAGGCCTTCCTGAAAGATGACAGCTTCGAAGGCTCTATTGGGCCATCTACTCTATCACATGGAGTCCCTATGAATTGAAAATGAACTCGGCAGCCCCCATCGTATCTCTTCTCTTATGAGAACACTTGTCATCAGGTGAAGACCTTCCTGAATCATCGCAGGAACCTCACCTTAATTACATCTGCAAAGGCACTTCTTTCAATGAAGGTCACATTGGCAGGTTCTAGTTGAACGTACATTTGAGTGTGGGGGTTGGGGATTGGGGTTGGGGTGGGGATCACAGTTCAACCCACTATGGGAGGTGATGAGAAAAGGCACTCCATCTCCACCCACCCAAAGAATTCTTGGTCACCGCCATGGGATCCACAAGACTTTGCACCACCAACCTGTGATTGTCCTGCATTCTGCATCATTGCATGTGGCTGTGTGTCTGAAGAGGGAGTTATGGTCTAGTATCAGATTTGTGGACTTGAGATGGACTGGGTCGGAATGTTTTCATGATGTATAAGGCTTCTTGATATAAAACTTTTTCTTACACCGAATTCTTGGCACAGAGCTCTGTGGACTGGGAGCATGCATCTCTTCGGTGCCCAGCTATGGAAGCTGGTCCATCTACAAGAGCTCTCCTATAGTATAAACAGGTGTCCTCTTTGCCCAAAGAATAGCACACAGTCGTGGGAGGTAGCCCTTCTTCTCATTACTCTCTCTCTCTGTGGGGGCTGAGAACTCTGTCAGCCTGGTGATTCACACTTACAAGGAAGGTCTCTGGTGCTGCAGATGCAACTTCATCTTTCTCCCTCGGAGTAGATGGTGGGTTTGAACCACTCATCTGGGGGTTGGCAGTCCAACACTTACCCGACCATGCCATCCTTTCGGTGTGTTTACAGGGCTGAATTCAGGGTACCAGTATTTGGAGAGAAGTCATACCACCTCTTCCCCAAGCTGAGGAAAGCCAGGCAGGCTGCCCCGATCAGCTAAGCGCAGTCAAGTGACTCACCTGACAGGTGCCAAGTAACTGGGTGCAGGAGGCTGATGGAATCAGACACAGGGTGACCCTGGGATGTCAGGAAGAGCCTCACTGAAATGGAAACAGAATGCAGTGCACCGTTCTGAGCTTTGCCACGTGAACTCCAGGTAAATGACTACCTTACGAAACCGGGACCCTGTGCGGCAACAGGATCACGGGAGATGCAGGAGAGAAGAGCCAGATGCCAATGTGTGACGGTCATGCTCGGCCCCTATCAGCTACTCTGCCTAATCAATCAACACCTTTGTGCCCACGTTTCAGGTCATGGGCGGCTCCCCCGGAAGAACCTGGGTGCCCCTGCCCTAGCAGAATGCCAGGAATGTGCCTGTTCGATCCTAAAAAAGAGGGGTGTCCCTCACAGGGGAAGCTTCCAGCCGGCAGCTTTTGTGAGGTGCCCAGTGAGTCGGTTGTGATTCGTGGCGATCCCACATGACTGGGGAGAACTGTCCCATGTTGAGTTCTCGGCTGTTATCTTGGGAGGGCGAGTTGCTAGGTCTTACTGTCTCAGAGCTGCTGCATGGATTTTGAACTATCCACCAATCCTTCAACCTTAACTTTTACTGAGCTTCTCCACCAGGACACCAGTGGAAGTTAGTGCCCAAGCCCACACCCACTTGCACCAAGTCAATTCCAAGTCATACTGACCCGATAGCAGGTTTCTAAAACTGTCAGTCTTGGTGGGAGCAGGCAGTTTGCTCTCTCCTGTAGAGAAGCGGTGGGCTTAAAATGCTTACCATTCAGTTAGCAGTCCAACGCTTAACTCACATCGCCGCCACCCAACCTCCATAGAAAGTTCGTTAGGGTAACTTTAATGGACATGGAAGTGCCTTCAACCAACTCAGTGGTCTGTGAGTGGATCACAGGGTCCCAAGTGTCTGTGGCGCAGACCAGCCAGAGCGGCCCCCTTAACAAAGACAAAGGATCTTGGTGTGTGGGCAGGTGGGCTCTGTGAGGCTTGGGCTTGGCACTAGTGTGGCCCTGGAGGAGCAGCCATGCTGCCAGCAAACTCTACAGCCTTCAGATGGCAATGACATGAAGAATCGATGCCAAGAGCTCTTTGAATCTGCTGATGCCAGACCTTCCCTAGACTCCGGAGCCTGGGAGACCTCCAGGGCATCCAGTGTCATAATAATAATAACAGGCCCCCTTTGCTGGGTCCTTTTCATGTTCAGAGACTGGCAGTTTTATTTCTTGCAAATTTCTCAACAGCCCGGGAAGCCGTGGATTAGGGAGGGCAATCCGGCTGACACATTCAAAGTGAGACTGAGTGGGAGTATCTTGGGGTAGCTCGGAGTCTGGAAGAAATAACCACAGAAGCCAGAATCTCTCCAGGGACTTGGTGCCTAGAGAACAGGGGATCCCCTCCCCCCTCAACAGCTCCCCCCCCTTCCTCTGGTTCCTCTGTACACAGGTTGCTTCCTTTTGTATAAAGGAAAGGCCTAATGCCATAAAGCAAGCAATGCCATCTTCCATCATGGTCACTTCCCTAATTTTCTCTGCTCTTGGAAGTACAGTCAGAGTACGCCTTAGGAGGGAGGGTGGGGAAGCTTTGCTTGTCTACTGGGAACCTTATCAGGAGAGAAAGGGGAGGGCAGCATGCTGGGCCAGCAATAAATAAATAAATAAATAAATAAGGTAGATAGATAGACAGACAGACAGATAAAAGAAGGCCCTCCAGGAGATGGACTGACATAGTGGCTACAACCACGGACTGACACAAACCACAGACTGACACAGAGGCAGGATGTGGGGATGGCGCTGGTGCTTCGTTGTGTTGTGTGGAGTTGTTGCTACGAATCGGAATCAACTCAAAGACCCCTACCAACCACAGCGACCCTTTCCTAGGGCTGACCCAACAAAAGGGCCCCATGGAGAGGGGGGTGGGTTTCAAGAACAGGACTTACTAAGGCATCGTTTTGGAGACTGGAAGTACAAACCTGGGGGCCACCAGGACCACTGCCCTCTCACTCTGATGCCAGAGACGCCACCTCTCCCTGTCTTACTCCTGTGCAGCCACTCGGGTGCAAACACCCCGTCCGTCATCCTTGCGCTACCCTGTCCCTCAGGAGCCCGGCACTCCAAAGAGAAGGACCCTCCTGGTCCCACAGATGCGTACACAGGACAAAACTGTCAGGAGTGGTGGCATACCTATGAATGGCAGGTTAACAAGGAGACCTCAGATAGATGTGCCGGTCACACTTAGGACACTGACATGGCTCACAGCCCGTCCATGCACCTGCATCCCATGCAAGATTATTCCTCCCGACCCATGAATCCAGCGGCACGGTCAAGCTCAGACCATCAGTGGTGTCCTTCTCTGGCCCCAGTTTAAGATTGACCTGTGTAGGCACTTGAGCCTGTTTCCTCCTCAAGATTATCTTCTTGAGAAACTTCAAACCCAAACGCAGAGAGTTGGACGACAGAACGTGTCTTTCCTCTGACTGGTGATGAATTGTCCATCATGAAGCCTCCGGGATTCACAGCCCAGGAGGGGCCAGTGGGACAGTCTTAAAAGGTAGGCTGTCTTGGTGTGATTGACAGCATGCGCTGTTTGCCTGAAGGGAAAGGGGGCGTCCCTCGACCGAGACATCAAACCTTGATGACTGCTTATTCAGGGATCACGCTCATGCTGTAATGGATATCTGTAGGAGGGGAGTGGTCATGAATGGATGGATGCTTTATATGTTACGTTGAAGTCGGTGTTCTCTTGAAAAATCTTCCAGCTCTAAATTCCTATTCTCTGCTCCCTTCCGGAGACCCGTCACACTGGAGTCCCCAACGTGCCAAATTAGTCAGCATGCAGCCTTTAATTCTAAGTGACTTCGGGGCAATTCTGCTTACCTCCGAATTTTGAAACAAAACGGGTTCACCCTCTGATGAGGTGAGCCAAGCGACTTCCGTCTTCATGTGAAGCGTGTGGCTCTTTGAATCCATCAGTTATCAATGCTATGTCCTGATTCCAGAATAGAACGTAATCAATACTCGCTTATTAGGCACCTGTCTTCCTGCAGCGTGCTGAGCCTAGCAAGTAAAATATTTACAGCCAGACAGGCCTGTTCTCACTAACCTCAAACGTGATTTTATTGCATTCAAGTGCTGATGTCTCCGACCTAAAGCTAATCCATTTTGAGTAAAACTTGCAGAATCTGGTTCCCATGTGTCTGTGGATCCTTAGAATCTAGAAATCAAACTAATTCACAGCATCGGCTTTTCTGCCCCAGTTTTCACACTTGTATTCATAATTTCCCATTTTTTTCAACTTTCTCGGGTACTAAGGTTATATTGAATATGAATTTCTTCAACCTCCCCCTTGGACAGAATACTGCCTCAAGAACAGAGAGACCCAGCAGATAGTGATTAGTGCCCTTCTTTGTGGAGCTGTCGCTTGGGAGCAGAGTCAAGGAAGACCCTCTGTGAAGTGTAGGGGGTTCCCAAAGCTCTGGTCATATCCACCATGTCTCCCCAGCCCCAGCCCACGAGGGCTCTGACCACTGTTCATGGAGATGTTGACTATGTGCATCTGTGAGAGTCAAGGCTTTGTGTTAACTTGGCTGAGCCAGGGTTCTCCGTGGTTTGGCAGTTACGATGTAGTAATTCCTCCAAGATGAGATCTCTTCTCAGGAGTCTGGCCTGCTTCTAGTATAAGTAGACACAATGGAAAAGCTTGCTTGTTTTGTTCTGGGTCTGGATCCTGCGTCTGGTGGGTCCCCGGACTTCTAGTTCTCCGGACTTGAGCCAACTTGGCATTGCTGACCTTGGGAGTTGTCAGCAGCTTGCTGTCTCAGGTGGGTTATGAGTAGATCGTGACTTGACTTGCAGGCAGAATGAGGGTGGGGAGGAGCGTGGATATGCAGATTGACAAACAATATTTGTATATGCATATTTACTTTTGCTGCAAATATATCCACGGATATGGTAGAGTCTACACAGGACAAAGGCATGATAACTTCTTCAGCATAATCCAATACCTTGCAGATAGGAGTTCCTGGACCAGAAGCAGCAGGACCATGGTCACAGGAGACATCAAAATCCATTGGCATGGCACAGCCAAGAAGACCATGTTCTAAATGCTACTTCGCTGGGTAGTGAGTGGGGTCTTAAAAGTGGGTGAGCCGCCATGTTCGGTGCCACCACCGGTCTCTCCCTGTTCAGGAGAGAGAAGAATGGAGAAAAGTTGCACATGGATATCATTAGTCCAATGGACTAATGGACCATGAAAATGTTCAGCCACTACGGCTTTGAGACCCGAAGAACTAGATGGCGCCTAGCTGCCATTGCCAACTGCTCTGAAAGAAACCATAGTAGAATGTCCTGGGATAGAATGAAAATTTTAAAAAAGCCATGTGGAATCACAAATACAAAGTCAAAAAATTAGACCTTGTGTCCTGATTGGCTAGAGAATGGTGGAAGCCCTTAGGCATCCTTTGGCCCATTTTTTTCAGCCAAAGAATAGACAGGCTTTTAAGAGGCATAATACCACTAATGAGTTACATACCCTTGAGAGTAAGTAACCATTTGAGATCAAAAGGGCAGCACTCACCCAAGGACGGGGTTCATCGATGCTAGGAAAGAAGGGGGGATGGAAACAGGAAACACGGGGAGCAAGTGGGATGAGTGTAGGTATTGTACTCAATGAAACGAAACAAAATATGTCAGAACTGTTGAATGGAAAACTGATCTGCTCCCTAAACCTCCACTTCACTCACACTTTTAAAGAGCCCCCAAAGCACAGTTCTACTCTGACCCACATAGAGGCGTCCTCTTGTTAGAACTGACTCCTTAGCAACAGTTAGACTGGTCAGGTGGGGGAGGGGGTCCCCATGCCTTCAGATGAGTCAAAGGGAGTCTTTATAAAACCCTTGTGGCCGCAACTGTGGCACTGTTGATGTGGGGGATGCTCTCGATCAGTGTTCCCCAAACTCCCCCACTTGAAAGGACTTCTTAGGAGGCCTGCTCAGGGCAGCAGATATTCACAGTGGCTCTCGTTCAGGGTCAGGGAACTGAGAACATTTGCTTTGCCTTAATGGGTTTCCCAGGTGAGACGCTTTCTCTAGAACAGCGGTTCTCAACCTGTGGGTGGTGACCCCTTTTGGGGGTCAAACAACCCTTTCACAGGGGTCACCCCATTCATAACAGTAGCAAAATGACAGTGATGAAGTAGCAATGAAGATAATGTTATGGTTGGGGGGTGGGGTCACCACCACATGAGGAACTGTATGAAAGGGTCGCGGCATGAGGGAGGTGGAGAACCACTGCTGTAGCACCTTTGGAAGATGGCCTTCTGGTTCACCATACAGTGTGGTCCATCCAGCTCCGCCTCTCTCCTGAGGTGTAAATATTCCTCCATGAACTATTGCGCCCCCTCCCATTATGGGGCAGATAGGGAGGGCCCCTTGGAGAACTCTGGCCAAGGGTTTGGGGACCTCAATATCCCGGAAATGGTGGCATTCAGCCCTCTCCTATTTTCAGCTGGCATCTTGCAAAAGCACATGGGAGGGAAACCCTCTCCAGGGCCGTAACCAGTTGGAAACCACTTGATGGCAGTGGGCTTGGCTTGTTATTCCCAATGTCCACAGCTATCCGAAGAAAGCCAGCATCTTCCTGGTGTTCCCAAGAAGCATATCAGAGGGCCCAGCACTCTAGCTCAGGAGTCAAGTGAAACACTTGCTACCCACGGTTCTCTGATGCCCCTCGTTTGTCCTGCCCCTCAATGCACTTGCTCGTGAGTTCCTAGCGCCATCCCGCGGGCTGCGGATGGGCTGACCATGGGTGTGCAGAATGCTCTTGAAAAGTCACTAGGGTTTCCATCAGAGGGGTTGCCTGTCTTAAGTTCTCCAGGGTAGTCAGTAGGCAGTAAACTGCTCAAGGCAAGGTTGTTGAATTGGTTTGAGTCAGATGGAGCTGGGAGACAAAGAGCAGGGTCCTGCCTAAAAGGGCATCACACACAGACCCCCGTGTGGCCACTGCAACTCAGAACTGAGGCCACACATGAGCCAGAACAACCCGAGCCCTGTGCTTTCTGCATTGGCAGTCTCCCCAAGCCATCGTGAGGTGGTGGGCATCCGTGACCCAGTCCATCAAGCAGTGAGATGGAGACTTAAGAGGACTCTACCCTTGGCTTCTTTCCTGCATTTAAAGAATGTATTGACGGTTGATTCCCAATGGACTCTCGTCCCTGGCTAGGTAAGGCACAGTGAGGCTGGTTGTCATGGTGATATCAGGTCAGCACTCCCCTCTGAGTGGGAGAGAGAGTTGCCTGCTTCCTCCCGTCTTGAGTTACAGGTGGATGTTGGGGTGTGCTGTAGTATCCAGCCTGGTGCAGGACTGGAGCAGTGAAAATATCCATCCATCTCTAGTGCCTTCCTATTGCTCATTGGCTAAAGGTCAAGGAAATTGAACTTGACCCCAAAGGCCCCCTCTCTGGGCCACCCCCCCCCCCCCCCGCCATTTCTGTGTTCCAGACACAAAATTCTTTCCAGAGTGCCGGGTCTGAGACTCACCTGGCTTCTCCCTGCCGGAGGCTCTTGGCACATGCTATTTCCATGGCCTAAAGAGCTCTTGGGCTTCTTTGGCCCTCTGTGTCTCTTCAGCACCCCAAGGAAGCTTGACTCCCTCCCATGGGCTTCCCTGGCCTTGCTGACTGGGCGGCACTGGCAAGGAGGAGGTCCCGGGTCTCTTGCTCAAGCACCATCTCGACCCCCATCTCACTGGAACTGTCTTCAGGAGGGACGAGTCCCTGGAGAGTGCCTGGTGAAGAAGTGGGCTCGTGACAAGGAGGAAGCCCCTGCAGGAGATGAACTGGCACTGCGGTGCCGCCAGGAGCTCCAGCAACAAAGGTGAGGCTGGCGCAGGACTGCACAGGGTTCCACTCTGTTGTTCACGGGGTCACCAGGAAGCGGGTCTCACGGGTGGCACCTAAGGACAAGCACATCTTCCTTTCTTCAACAGTTCTATTGGCCCTTCGTCCACACAGCATACCATTCAACCGTTCAGTCATCTCAAGAAGAGTTGTACGATCACAGCCCCCTCAGGTTTAGCACATTTTCTTCTCCCTGGTACTCACTGTTATTCGTGTAGTTAGTATTCTTATTAGGAATTGTGGCAGAAATAGACACAAAACATGCTCCAACTCATCCGTGTTTCCGTGTATAGCTCCGTGTTGTCCCTCTCCCAACCATAAAATTATTTTCGTTGCTACTTCATCACTGTCATTTTACTTTTGTTATGCATCCAGCGACCCCTGTGAAAGGGTCGTTTGACCTCCAAAGGCTTGTGACCCACAGGTGGAGAAAGGCTGCTATAAAGGCTAAAGGGCATGTGCCCGGTCAACTCAGGCCCTTGAGTTAAGTGGGCGGTACACCTGGGTGGGTCCCAAACTAGGCCAGGTGAGCCTACTCAGGCCCTTGAGCTAAGTGGGCGGTACACCTGGGTGGGTCCCAAACTAGGCCAGGTGAGCCTACTTCAGCCACTGGAGTCAAACACCCCTCCCAGCCACAGGCCCCCAAAGGCTGGAACCTGGAGACGACCGACCTCTTTCCCAGCGGCTCTGCTGCGGTTCTGCATGGCCAGGCCGAGGTCTCTCTCTGACCTCTGGCCGCCCTGTGTGGGTGTGCAGGGCCCTGAGGGTGCCTGTGTTCAGTGACTGTAGCCCTGAAACGGCTTCTGTCCTTTATAAAAACCCACTTGGATCACAAGCCGGGCTTGGAGTGAATTTCTTTTTCCTGAGAAGCCAAGGACCAAGGTATGTCTCACCTGCGGAATTTAACACTTTCACCACCATTAACATACACTCAGTGCCCCCCAAGCATAAAACCACTTCCTACTTCACCCGTGGTAACCATTGGTCAAATTTGGTTTCTTTACCAACATTGTTCTCTCCTGCCAAGTGTGGAAGAGCCTCAAGAACTGCAACTAGGTCAGCTTTGTCCACCTGGCACCTTAGCTGCTGGCACTGTGCCTGCCTCAGCAGGGAACGGGGACATGATGGGTCCATGTCCCAGGTCACAGGTGAGTAAACTGGGACTCAGGGATGACGTGGCCTTTCGTCTGGTAAAGCCACAATCCCGGGCACTCAGGAGACTGCTGATATCAATTCATGTTACCCAGTGCTGCCCAGTGGGGCTGTGGCAGACTTGGCACCATGCTGGACTCTAACACAGCAGCGTCTTCAGTACCAGGAGCCCAGGTGGCCCGAGTGGCACTTGAACAGAAAGGTCAGCAATTCAAAACCACAAGCTGCTTGCTCCCTGGGAGAAAGGCAGGAAATTCTACTCTCATAAATAGTTAGGGTCTCAGAATCCCACTGGGGCAGTTCTGCACCCCGCTCAAGGCACATACCTGTGGTCACATCCCCCTTTGGGAATGGGCCTTCTTTGTTATGCTAATGAAGCGAGATTCTTCAGGGGAGGGGGTGGGGCTCATCTCGTCAGAGATTTGGAAGCTCAGGCGAAGCCGGCAGAGATGGGGCAGAGAGAGGAAGGACCATCAAGATCCTGAGTAGCAGAAGCTAAAAAGAGACCAGGGCTACGCCCACCGCCAACAGAGAGAAGAGCCTGGCTTCTGGCCTCCCGGGCAGGGAGTGGACACACTCAAACCCCAAACTCACTGCCATTGGGTCCATTCCAATTCACAGCAACCCTGCAGGACAGGGCAGAACTGCCCTGGTGGGTTTCTGAGACCATAACTATTTATGAGAGTCCCCCGATGCATGACAGAATTAACAGCGTCAGGTGCCGCACCCTCCCCCAAAAGGGTTGCTGGGTTTGGGCCCATTGTTGCAGCCCCTGTGTCCTGTGTCGGGCTGTCTTGTGGAAGGTCTCCCTCTTTCTCATGGCCCCTTCCCTTGACCAGGCATGATGTCCTCTCCTGCCAACTTAGCATGGCTAAAGTGTGTGAGCATCCATGCCTCTGAGGAACATTCGGGCTGTACTTCTTCCAAGACAGATTTGTTGGTTCTTTTGACAGCCCATGACCACAGGCCAGCATTTACAACACCTGTGTGTGTGTGTGGGGGGGGGGGTAGAGGCACAACATTCAGCTGACACAGGTGCCAGGCACTGTCCTAATTAACTTACCCTTGGAGCCCTCTCTTGTGTCCCAACACCCTGGGGCCCAGGGCATACTGTTGGCATCACACACTGAGGGCACTGGGGTTCAGGGAGGTGGCAGTTGCTGTCAGAGCCCCACCCACAGCCCTGTGACCTACCTGAAGGCTACCTGCCAGGCCTGGCCTTCACGTGGGGAAGGTTGAGTTCAGGTAGTCCGGGCTCTAGGAGCAGTCCTCAGTCAATGAGGCTGGGAGTTGGTGGATACACGCCCTGCTTCCTGTCCCTTCGGGGCTTGGGGACAGTCACGATGAGTGAGTCCTGTGGGACTCCATGGTCCCTGAAAACAGCAACATCGTCTTCTTCTGCCAGACATGGAGGTGTCATGAGAACACGAGCCGTGTCTGCTCCGTAGCACACTTGTCCAGCTTTCCACTTTGCCACCTGTCCCTCCTCCAGCCCAGTGCCTCCTGGAGCCACCTCTAAAACCCACGACCTGCCTCTGGAATCCCGGTACCCACGCTCAGGCAGAGGGAGACAGTCTCCACTGTGTCCCGGAGAGCGAGGGCAGGATGTAGAAGCAGGCAGATTCAAGTGGCACCCTTGTCCTTCATCGCCACATCACGCTTGAATCAGAGGCTGGTGACACACAGCAGGCACAAAGCCAGTGCCCCAAAGATGCTCACGATGGAAACCCCACCCCACCCCCAAATCCACAAAGCTCATTCTGAGCCACAAGCATGCTACAGGACGTACAGAACTGCCCTCTAAATCTAAATCTTTACCGGAGTAGACAGCTTCATCTTGCTTCCCCCCGAGCAGTCGATGGGTTCAGATCTTGGATCTGGTGGTTAGCGATGAAATGTATAACCCACTCCCGCCACAATCTGCAGGACCTGTGAATAGATTATGTTACTTGGCAAAGAGGATTAAGGTTGCCGACGGACTTTGTGACAACTTCGATGATGATGTTGGTGAAGAACATTGAAAGTACCATGGGCTGCCAGGGGAACAAGCAAGCTTATCTGGGAAGAAGTACAGCCAGAATGCGTCTCAGAAGGAAAGATGGGGAAACTTCCTCTCTCGTCCTTTGGGCACGCGATCAGGAGGGATCCGTCCCTGGAGAAGGACGTTGTCGTTGGCAATGTAGAAGACTAGTGAGGAAGAGGAGGGTCCTCCGGGAGCTGGATGGACTCAGTGGCTGCAACCATGGGCTTAAATGTAGGAGTGATCGCCAGGATGGGAGTTTGTCCCATTGTCTGTGGGATTGCGGTGAGTTGGAAATGACTGGAGGGCACCAGGCAGTTGACTCTGTGTTGAGGAAATGATGGTGGACTCTCCAGGTGGGCCAGTGGCATTTCAAGGACTCAGGCAGGGCAGAGGAGTCAGGGGCTGTGGGTGTGGAAGACACATGCAGAGAGATGCAATGTTGAGGATGGAGGAAGAGGCCCGCAGCCAAGGATTACAGGTGGCCTCCCTCCCGAAGGAACACAGCTCTGCCAATCCCTTGATTTAGACTGGGGCCTCTGACCTCCGGGCTGTGGGGTCACACACTTTTGGCACTGAGTCCTCCCCATTCAAGTTACCATGAACCTTGTTGTGGTAGTAGCTACTGTTGTGACAGCTTGTCTTTACTATCATGTACTATATTAAAAACAAGCAAACAAACAACAGCAAAAGAACCGGACTGACTATCCTGACTCACAACAACCCAATAGGACAGAGTAGAACCACAGCAACGGGGTCTTTGCGACAGGACCTCTTTGTGGGAGTAGGATGCCTCCTCTCTCTCCCTTGGAGCAGCTTGTGGGTTTGAACTGCTGACCTTGAGGGCTCCTTATCTGTTGCTGAATACCAAATCACAGGTTGTCTCCGCCTTATCTTGCGAGGCCATCCTGACCTCTTTTTTACTACCTACACTAGTCTAAGATCGCTGTAAGATTGTATGTCAGGTGGCCAACCCCCAAAGATAAATAAAGAGCAGATTTATAAAGATACTACTTATAAAAGATCATAATAATGGAGGGAGGGAGCTTGAAGGAGACCTTCAGCTTATATCAAATCTGACTTGGGGTGGAGTTGGCAGGGTAGAATCCCAAGCTAAGACGGGGACAACCTGTCATTGGATCTGGCAGCAACAGGCCAAGAACACAACCCCCCCACCCCCATCCCTCCCACTGCTGGGTTTTATGGGCATGGCTCCATATGTGGTGGCTGGTGGTGGCAGTGGAGGTGACAGCTGGGTGGTGTCAAGCCGATTCTGACTCACAGGGACTCTGGAGGACCTTGTAGAATGGTCCCATGTGGTTTCCAAGGCTGAAACCTTTCTGGGAGCTGACTGCTCAGTCTTCTCTCCCTCAGTCTGACCTGTGGACTAGCACCTAACCACCCAACAGCCGGGCCACCACGCTCCTTCTTGTCATGACGTCAATGCATCCTGGACCACTCTGGAGCCCAGGCTCAGTGCTGGGCTAATGGGAAGGTCGGACGGTAGCCCCCCAGCTGCTCTGTGGGAGAACATGGTGACAGCTTGGACACCCAAAGGGGTAGGCCTACACTGCCCCTAGGGCCGCTGTGAGTGCGATTTGACCCCGTGGCCGCGAATGGGTTTGCGATCTTGGAGACGTTGGAGACACTTAGTGCGTTCACTTGGTTCTGAGCACCCAGAGCTCCACACAGGGGCCCGGATGGCCTAGTGGTTATGAGTCGGGCTGACAGCCACATTGTGAGCAGCAGACAGTTCTGAGAAGTGGGATGGGGAGCAAAAGCAGGAGGACCCCTGCTCATGGAACAGCTTCTCCTCTATCGTGTAGAGCCAACATTCCTCGTGGAAGGGATTACTCACTGGGCTGCTAACCTCAAGGTCAGCAGTTCAAATCCACCAGCAGCTCCATGGGATAATGAGTGACAGTTTCAGAATCCCACAGGAGCCATTCCCCTCTGTCCGATAGGGTCACTGTGGGTCGGCCTCAACCTGATGGCAGTGAACTTTTGGTTCTGTGTTTCCTGGTGGAGAATAGCAGATGGGACCCCAGCGCTGCCTGAGCATCCGGGGACTTGCAGAGTGAGACATCTAAGAAGTCAGCTGCAGACATGCAGGACACCCGAGGGACACCTGGAGAGCGCCCAGGACCTGGGCGAGCCCCGAGGGTGGAAAGCTGCAGGACCAGGAGGTTGGGCCCTCGTGTGTCTGCTCAGCGACCTTGTGGGGTGGTGGATTTAGGCCTACCGGCTTTGAGAAAGCACAGGGGGTAAAATGTTCTGCTGTTCACGGTAAGGTCGGTGGTTCAAACCCATCATCTGCTTCAGGGGGGAAAGATGAGGGTGTTGCTTCTGTTTTGATGTGCAGCCTCAAGGACAGAGGCAGCTCTCTCTGTCCTCGAGGGTGGAGACGAGCTGGGAAACTGACTGAGCAGAAGTGGGCCTTGCTTTTGCTTTGCAACACAGGAAGCAGTGGTCAGAACTGAATGCTCCTCTGCTTCAACACTTCAACACCAGGATGTAGGGGAGCCAGAAGAGGTGAGAGGGGAGGTGGGGGCCAGGGGTGGGGGATGGACAGGAAAAAATGGCCGACTTCCTTTGGAGGGATTGTTAGGGACCGATTCCATCACACTAATATGAATTTTTAAAATTTGACATGAAAATGTACAGAACGGAACGGACACCTTCCCAGTTTGCACACGCACCAGTCACTGAAATCATCATATTCTTCAGGTGCCGCGGCCCTTCCCACCGCCCTGTCCCGAGCCACTCCCCCAAGGGGCCCTCGGCAAAACTCAGAAGGGGTCAAAATCAGACTGCCAAGGGACTAATTTGTTAGCAGAACCGTCTGTGCCAGGCAGGGAGACAGGAGACCTGTCCCAGCCTGGCCTGGATTCCTTGCACCTTGTTTGGAGATTGAGTGTCTGAAGACAGGCCTGTCCGGGGCGGGGCCTTGCAACCTAGCCGTCCTTCTGTAAAATGCAGTGGCTCTTGCTGTCCTGTCCCTCCCCGGTGATTAGGTCTGTCTGCTCTAATCTGGCAGTCTGGATTTAAAGCTTAACTCTGAGATGGGGACGCTTATCCAAGTTGGAACGAAGCCCTGTAAGGGAATTTGACACGAGGTCCTTGCTCCAATCTGTCCATTTATATTTCCACTTAGGCTCCCGGTGGTGTAAATGCTTGGCTGCTCTCCAAAGCGTTGGGGGTTTGAGTCTACCTAGATTATACATTGGGCAGCTCACTGCAAGGTTGGCAGTTCAAGACCACAAGTCAATCCAAGGAAGAGAGAGGAGGCTTTCTATTCCTGTAAAGAGTTAGCATCTTGGAAACCCACCTTTGGAGTGCTACCCTGACCCACGGGGTCGCTATGCGTCAGAATTGACTCAATGGCAGTGGTTTGATTTCGGGGAGGAAACTTGGAAGAAATGTCTGCTGAGAACCCTGGGGGCCCAGTTCGACTCTGACTTGCCTCGGGTCTCCATGAGCTGGGGTTGACATGCGAGCAAGTGCCATCTATGTATTTATTTTAATATTTCTATTACATTATTTCCACATTGCAAAGACCCCTGGGAGGCAATAAGTTAAGCTCTGAGCTACAAGACCCAAGGTCAGCAGTTCAAACTTACCAGCTAGTCTGAGGGTGAAAGACAAGGTTGTCTGATCCCCTAAAGACCCCCAGCCTCAGAAACACTTCTGCCCTGTCCTCCAGGGGCCCCTGAGAGTTGGAATCAATAAGGTGAGGGAGTGGTGTCCCTTCTAAATTTAAAGTCACCAGTAAGGACTATGTGCCATAACTGACTGGTTTAAATGTATTTATCTTAAAAGCACAAAAAACTCAAAACATTAGTTCTGTGGAAGATAGAATTTCCTGAAAAGTGTGAAACAAATTTAGAGTCTATAAGTTGCAAATTTGATTAAAAGCAATGATAAAGAAAATGTGTGTGTGGTTTTATGTATACAGTGGGTCTAAGAAGCAGTAGTAAATGGTAAGTTAGTAATACTGACAGCTGGCCCTTACTGTTTGATATGTTTTTACTTAGACTGCTCCCTCTTATCTGAGGGGGATATGGCAAGACACCTCCCCCCACTTAGGTGCCTGAAAGCAAGAATAGTGTGGGTCCTATCTATGCTGTTTTTTCCTACACACACACCTGTGATAAAGTTTAATTACAGAGGAGGCATTAGAAAGAGAGTAGCCCTGGGTCATTGGAGCCTCAGAAAACAAAATCCTGGATAAGGACGGAATAGGGTCACCAGGGTGTGGGCGAAGAAGACTGAACGTCCCATGACCTGCCAGAAGAACAAACAAGTCTGTCTTGGACGAAGTACAGCCAGAAGTGGGGAAGGCAGACTTTGGCTCACACCTTTTGAATGTGTTGTCAGGAGAGACCAGTCCCTGGGGAAGGCCACCCTGCCTGGTCAAGGAGAGGGGTGGCGACAGAGAATAAGAGGAGGATGCTCAAAGCGATGGATCAGCACAGTGGCTGCAACCACAGCTCCAATGTCACACTGAGCGGGGGCGACGGAGCTGGACAATGTGTCCCTCTGGCCTAACATTGGGTTGTTAGGAGCTGGAACCTACCAATGGCCCTTAACAATGGTCACCTCAGTGTGTGTACATGAACTTCTCAGATGGGCCGAGTAGAACTGCCCCTGTGGGTTTCCAAGGCTGTGGATCTTTAAGGGAGTAGACAACCTCATTTCTCTCTCTCCCAGGGAGCTGCTGGTGCTTTCAAACTGCCGACCTTGCAGCGAGCAGCCCAACAAGGACCTACTCACACAATGGACCCCAGCAACTGAACTCTGCTCACAGTCATCGTTGAAGTGGAAAGGGCCCAGCATCCCAAGGCGCAGTGGCTCATTTTTTTCTCTTCCTATTTCATAACAAATCCCAATTGTTTTTGGCCACCCAGCTCCTTAGGAAAGGGGTTTTGCTGCTAGCTCCAACCAACTCTGTACACTAAACAGACCTTGGTAACAGGCTGAGGTCAGAGCTGGGCTTTCTCGTAGGCCAGCCACCTTGGGTTTCTTCTGGAAAGGCCATCTCAGCCATGTAAATTATCTTCCCCTATGAGCAGGCACCGAAGGGCTGTGGATTTGTGCAACTGGGCTGGCCAAGTTGCGCTGTCTGTAATAAAACCCGCAGTTTCGAAGCGCTCCAGGCAGTGGGAAGCAAAGCAGCAGAACAGGTCCTGCAGGAATGGCTCTCCTGGGAGTCAGCCAACTACAGGAGAGAAGGCACGCCTCCATGGAAGAGCATCAGGACCAGGAAGGCTCGCACCAGTGGGGAAGCAAGATCATCAAGTTTCCAGCAATGGGGACGACCTTTGGCACAGCCTGGAATGTTCCAACTCAGGAGATGGAGCACCAGAGATGGTTCTCACAGACTCCCACTTCCCCCACTCCACTGCCCCCCAACCCCGGGGCCACAGGGTGGGTGGATTCATGCATGATAAGCAAATGCATATGACCCTAGAATTGGCAGACTGGAGTTTTGTCCCACAAATTCCTGTGGATTTGAGATACAGAGAAATACAAGTGACATTTGACTTAATGCATTCTAGAATCCGCTGGCATGGCCAGGACAGTATCCAAGGACGAGCAGGCATCCCTGGTTGTCCCAAAGGTTGGCAGTTCGAACCCGCCCAGAGGCCCCTCCGAAGTCAGGTCTGCTTCTGACAGGTCATAGTTTCAAAGACTCTTGTGGAACCTTTCTGTTGAGCACACACAGGGGCTCCACGCGTCAGGATTGGCAGTAAAACTGAGACGGAGCTGGGTCATCCTGAATGAGGGTGTTCTTTGGCATAGTCCAAAGACGTGGAGTCGTTCAGCAGTGAAGGGCTAGGTTGTTTTCTAGGCTGGACAACTTGGGTTTCCATACAATGCTTTAGATGCACTTTGATGAAGGTCAAAGATATCCACTGTATGGGATGAAGGCAAGAATTACCCCCAGTTTCACAGATAAAAAACTAAGGGGTTGACCTAGGTTTGTCTAAGAGACTTGACCTGACCAATGCAACACAGACACACACACCATCGGAGCGATTTCTTGACTCTATCCACTCTTCACTTCCCAAGCAGCTCAGCTTCAAAGAGCCGGTCACGGTCCCGTATTTTCAGGCAGATAATGGCATCTCCCAGTAGACAGACACCTGAAGACTGAAACAGGACCTGAGAGGGCAAAGGGGAGGCTCCCGGATGCCTGATTGCCAGGCTGGACTACAGAAACTGGAGTGGACGGTGAGAGGGTCCCGGGCGTGATGCTAGCCAGAAGAGTTTACACGATTGATCCAGGCACCGCTGCTGACAAAGGCGGTCAGGATGTGACTCATGGCCACCAACCTCAGTGCCCCAAATGCCACCCAGGGTAACCCCAGCAAGTCCCTGAGGTGAGCCTGTGTCCCCTGGTACCCTCCAACGCTACCCACCCCTCTCCCGACCCCTCCTCTGGCTAGAGGAGTGTTAGTGATCGGCTTTCTAATACATCCTGTCTTCCTGAGGGGAACGCTACTCATGATGCTGCCTAATGGTCGGACGGACGGAATTCAATGGAGGCTGAACTTTGTTGGAAGACGCGCCAATGGATTTAGGGTTTCCTCTGAAAACCACAGTCCTCTGGGCACTCAGTGCTCAGCAGTGTAAGCTCCAATCCAATCGACACCGATAACACTGACAAGACTAGAAAGTGACTAGGGTGGATGCATCTGAATTGTCGTGTTGGTGCAGAATGTGGGAAACATCGTGGACTTGCGGAAGAACAAACCAATCTGGGTTGAAAGAAACCCGCCTAGAACACCCCTTAAAAGGTTGGTGCGACTTCGTTTCACATACTTCAGGTGTGTCATCAAGAAGGACCAGTGTGGACAAGGACATCTGCTTGGTGATGTTAGAGGGTCAGCCAACAAAGAAGGCGGCCCGGGATGAGATGGATGGGCACGGTGGCTGCGGCAATGAGCCCAAACGATGGTGAGGACGGCGCAGGACCAGGCAGTGTTTGATTCTGCTGCACACGGGTCGCCATGAGCCCGAACGGACTGGATGGCACCTACCCAAACGCCAGCAAGGGTATGCATTATTCATGAGGCCAGGGGACCGACTGATTTGTCCTTCAGGAAGCAACCCTGCTTGTTGAAACTCTGAGCCATTCCAGGGAAAAATAAACATTATCTCTAAATCAGCAGCGAGGAAGGAAAGCATATTTGTTTAAAATAATATCAATTCAAGGGAAGACAGGAAGGAGAGGAAAATAGGAGCAGAGAGAAAGCATGGTACCTAAAACCCACAAACAAACAGCAAGTCATCCAAACAAACAGGTAACCACAGTCAATGGGGCCCGATTCACTTCAGGCGTGAAGTGACTTAGGGTTTCAGATGAGATCCAATCTATTCTGGAAGTTGTGCCCAGCTTATCCATCTCACTCTGAAGACTTTTAGAATTACCATATGCCCCTGAGCTATGAGCACTGGCCGTGCTCTGAGAAGAGAGAGTGCTATCAAGAATCCAGTCTGCAGGGTGTTACAGCCCAGCCGAGTACAGCTGCTAAGACCCACGTGAGGATGCTTTCAGTCTGCTCTTAGGACTGATGGGGTTCCTAGCCTGGGCGCACTGGACATTCCCTGGGGACTCGATTCACTTAAGAAAACAAAACAAACAAATTAAAAAAAATAAAACCAACTCACTGCCATCGAGGGGGTGCCAACTCATAGAGACCCTATAGGACAGGTAGACTGCTCCTGTGAGTTTCCAAAAGTGTAACTCATTACGGGAGCAGAAATCCCCTAGTGATTTCAAACTGCTGACCTTGCAGTTAGCAGCCCAACACGTAACTATGCCCCCCCCCAGGGCTGCCGAATCCGTGGAGGGATCCGGCAATGGATTGGAGGCTGTCACTATTGCCCATAGCTTTCCACGGACCGGGGAGTTAGAATTTAGTCAGTGGCCCCATTCCCTCTCTGGATCCAGTGTGTTTATCCTAAATTTTTACATTCTCTGCTTTCGTTTAGATTGATGTCTTTCTCTGTTTCCTATGAGCATTGTTGCTGGGTCCCTGTTGGTTGGCTGTCCTGGTTCTGTATGTTTATCTGTACAGGGAAACCTGCATGCGTGGCATTAAGAAGACAGTAGCTGCATCGGTGGTTGCCTGGGGAGGGGGCGGGAGGGAGTGAGGGAGGGAATGAGGAGTCAACATCAATGGATCCAAGAAGGAAGAAGAGGCCATTCTCCCTTTGGAATTCCAGAGGACATTTGCCAAAATCTTGTGCGCTGATTTCTCTGCCCTGACCCACTGCCCCAGCTGACTTGAGCAGACATTGCTGCGAGCTCCCCTAAGGGGTCTGGTCTCGGAGCCCTCTGTGAGCAAGGTTGGGAAGAAGCGCATGCATGTCTGAACAGGAGCCCCTTGGTCATCTGTGTGACTCGCTCTTGCACAAGCTGGACGCAGGCCACAGCACCAAGGACACCCCCCTTACATCAGTTCACAGAAATGGAGGATCATGGCATCATATTGACAGTCCCGCTCTATCCATGTTGATACATAGCTTAACCTTCACGCCAGACTTCATTGTTAGCTGCGGTGCCGTGGATGTTAGCAGACTCTCAAAGTTGGACTTACTGTCCATCAGCCTGAAAATGTCCTTTTTGTCTAAGTGAGGTTCACCATCGTTCATGGACCCAGCTGAGGTTCTTCACTCAACCTCAAAACCTAGGTCAATATTGGGATAATCGCGTCAGACCATCGTTTCTGGGCTCAACCGCCAGACAAGGAAGGACCTCACAGTTTTGGGGCAGAAATATGTTGGGGGAAAGACAGGAGAAGTCTGGCACTGAAGCCGATGGGCGTAGATTCCTGTGTTCCTGCCCTGGGCATTGATGGGTGCATCTCCTTGCCCAGGGCTTGTTCCTGGCCTCCTCCAAGGAGGTTCTCTCAGCTCACCTACCCTGATGGCTGTTCTGCTCCCTGGAGAACGTGCCCACTCGCAGATTCAGCCAGAGTTTCCTCAATCCTAATTGTCTTCACGTGTGTCCCTGTGCGATGTCCCCTCTAGGGTCATTTCTGATCTCTCTATCAGATAAAGGGCTAATTTCAAAATTCAATAGAAAACGACAACGCCTCAATATGAAAAACACAAATAACCCAACCCCAAAATGGGCACAAGACATGAACAGACAGTTTACTAAAGACGATGTCCGGACAGCCAACACTCCTAGGAAGAAATATGATCATTAGCGATAAAGGAACCACAAATTAAAACAATAATGAGATACCACCGCACACTACTACTCTTAGCACAATTAAAAACAGCAGCCAGCTGGAGAGGACATGGAAAGATCGGAAGGCTCATGCATCGCTGGTGGGATTGCAGAATTGTACAGCCGCTTTGAAAAACTATGGCATTTGCTTTAAGTGGAATCGAAAAATCATATGATCCCTACAATTTCTCTGCTTGGCATATACCCTAAAGAAAGAAAGACCAAAACGTGAACAGACCTATGCATACCCAGGCTTATCTCAGCAATCCTGGTCATAGCAAAAGGATGGAAACAATGGGAAACTCCACCGGTGGAGGAGCGGATCAACGCTGGTCCATGCACACAATGGAATAGTGTATGTTCTTAAAAAACAATGACATGTCTGTCAGGCACCTCATGAACGACACTGGAAAACGTGGAGAATATTATGCTCAGCCAAGTTAGTTAATCTCATAAAGCGTGACCCAAGAAACAAATCCAGGGACACTCATATATGTGTAAGAGAGAGCTTTATATCAAGAAGTAATTATAGACCAAGCAGACATCCCAGCCCAGTCAAGATCAAGTCTGATCCTAGTTCATAAATCCCTCTTTAGATTCACACAGCCACATGGAATGATGCAGAAGGCAGGAAGATCACAGGGCGGTGGGTGCAGTCTTACACGCATCTCCAGGGCTCTGGCTGCAATCAACGAGGCTTGTAATGACTTGCCAACAGGAAGGTGAAGTAGAGAGAGGGAGGAAGTTCCCAGGATCCTCCTTGTGAGAAAGCCTTGCCCATCAGGCGGTACCATCAGGCTGTGAAACACTACCCTCTCACTTTTATGTCTTCAAATTGACACAAATTTATGTAACTACCTCTTAAAGATAAACATTGCATAACATCATTATTGTGAAGAAAAAGAAAAAAAGAATTTGCACACCAAAAACACTTTGATGACTACAGTGAGACCAGGAGAGAGGAGAGAGAGGAGGGACAAGGAGGGTGGGGGTGGGAAAAGAGGGAGAGAAGAAGGAGGAGGAGGAGGAGGAGGAGGAGGAAAGCATATATATGGGACAAGGGGTCATGTTTAGTAAGACATTGTTTTTGTTTGATGTAAGGCCTGTGAAACTATGTCTAGCTTGTTTTTCTTTGTATGTGCTATATTCACAAACAAAAAGGGAAAAATTAAATGAATACAATTCAAAAAGGAAAAAAAGAGAGAGACAAGGGTCTGAGTCCTAAAAGCCCTCCAGAGTCCTTACCCATCAGATCTGAACTCTGCTCTGGGCGGTAACAAAGAGAGACCGGTTCGTTGGAAACGTACCTCCATTTCTGGTGGCACACCCTAGCTTCTAACCAACACGATTTGACTCCATTGAGTCGGGAGATGCTTGCTGCACAGTATGGAAAGTCCGCACACGCCCCCACGCCTGCAGACTGGGAACTGGGGCTGTTGGCAAGGCTGGTCTTGGTTTAGAATCATTTCCTGGGTGTTGCCCGTCCTTTAAAAACCTCAAAACAAAAATATATTGGGGAACCTTGTCTGGTTTACCTTCCAGCCCCGATCTCGCCCCTTCAGGCTTCGTTTTGTTTCTGAAACTCAGAGAACGCAGAGGAACAAGATCTGTGGCCCTGGAAGCGGATTCTGAGCTACTGCTCATGGAAGAGCCCAGGACCCTCCAGGGAAGGCTCAGGGAGACTGCCTGCAGCAGTGGGGGCCATGCTGAGAAACCACAGCTTTTCTTTGGGGCGATTCCCGGATGCCCCAGAGAACAGCCAGGTCAAGGGTGTTTGTGTTTGTCAGGGAGGAGGAGGAGGGTTTGGCCAGGATGGTTAGATAGTGACATGGTCTTTTTTCCTTTCCATTCTTTGCAGGTCTGGGGAAAGCATTAAAAAAAAAAAAAGTCAACTCAAGAAATTCACACACATACACACACGGTTCTTCTCAAAGCACAAGCAGGCTGCAGGATAGAAAGACAGACTTTCAATCGGGTGTTTTCCCCACTTCTTCACCCACAGGACATTGAGAGTTTCCCCAGCCTCACCTTCCTCTAGGCGGCCCTGGAAAAGCAGATAATCAGGCCATTAGGCCGTCTCTGGGGATATTTAAGATACTCGCAGAACATTCTTCCCGAGACCATTACATCATTCATCCCCCTCTAGATGGAGTGGGCTCATCAGATTCACCTCATCCTTCTCAGCTCCACTCTCACCCACCCTCCTCCTTCTGTCATTTAAGACGGCAATGTCCCGCTCCGCAAGCCCGTGCCATTGTGACCCACGCAGGTTTGGACCGAGCAGCCCCAAGAGATGTTCCTTTTTGTGGTTGTCGAGGAAGATGGCGTTTTGACGCCAAGCTTGACACACCATCTTCACTTTTTCCTTGTTACAGTCATGATCGCGTTGGCATGAAGACGCTATGGAAGGCTTTCTGTCAGTTTGTCCTGTCCTGTGGTGGTTTGTGTGTTGCCGGAAGCTATGTCACTGGTCTTTCACATGCCGGCATGGTCGCCCACAGGGAACAGGTTCCAGCAGTTTCTGGACTCAAAGCAGACTGACTTCGAAGAGGAACAGCTTGTTCGCTTTGCAGGACCTGGCCACTGAAAACGGCGTGGAGAGCATGGAGACATTGCCAGTTACTGAACACCCACCGGCCAGGAGAAGCCGGTCAGAGACGGTGCCACGAGATGAGGGCTTCAGGTCCAAAGACACTCAGCGTGTGACGGAGGAAGAGCTTCGTCTTCGACCCTAATAACGTGGGAGTCACGCCTTCGGGACCTTCCTTTGCCGACGAGGGACAACTCAGAATGAGAAGGAGCAGCCGCCAACATCAAGCGATCATTGAAACTTAGAATGCACGAAGTAAGAATCTTGGAAAATTGGAAGTTGTTGACCAACTGACCCAACCCATGGCATTTCCCATCACCATTCGGACATTGAAGAAGGAAGACTGAAGTATCACTGATGCACCCCAATTGTGGTGCTGGGAAGAACCCCGAAAGTACTACTCAGGGCTGCTAAATGGACGAGCACGTCTGTCTTGGAAGAAGTACGGCCAGAGTGCTCCTTAGAGGCGAGGATGGGGGGCCTCCGCCTTACGGACTTTGGATATGTTGTCTGAAGAGACCAGCCCCTAAAGAAGAACATCAAGCCGCGTAAAGTAGAGGGGCAGCGAAAAACGGGGCTTGTCCTCAATCCAGACAGAGATGGATGGACTCAGCGGCTGAGACCATGGGCTCAGGCACAGGGACCATTGTGAGGACGGCGACGCAGGACCGGCCAGTGTTTCCTTCAGTTGTCCCTGGGGTCGCTCTGGGCTGGAACCGGCCGGCTCAGGGCACCTAACAACAACAACAACAACAACAACAACAACAACCACAGCTACTCAGGCCCTGCGTGCTACGGATGAGGTACATAATGGAGTCATTCGTTCCCCTGACTCTGGCTCGAATCTGACACTGGCCAACACTCGGGACACCTCAGTTCACCCCAACCCCCTTCAGAGTGCAGTGACTGCCATACTGGATGGGGGTGGGGCAGGGTGCAGATGAGAAGACCCTCAGGTGTGGACTCTCAGGGGGAGGACCTACTGGGGAGTTCTGGAGCCTTCTCTAGCCCGCCTCCTTTGGCGATATGCTTCCTCCAGCCTGAGGTTTCCTACTTCCCTGGGAGGCACTGTGAGGAGAGATTTTGAAAGAGAGAAACACACACACACACACACACGAAACAGTGAGCAGCACCTTCTAAGTGAGGTCTTCAGGGAGATGCCCACTCCCCCTCTTTAAAAAAATGTTTTAAAATGAAGACAAGGAGACTCTCAATCACCTCTTGGCATGAGAAGGCCAACAAGGTGATTGTACCTGTTAATGGCCCATCAGTAACTTGCTTAGACATGGGAGGCAAGAGAGAAAAAAGAAAAAAAAAATCCTTTTATCTCATAGCGACCCCCCCCATCCCCACCCCCACCCCATAAGCTGCTTTCAGGGGAGGATTAATGGCAGGAAGCAAGGAAGGCAGATTGGGCAGGGGCTGCATTCCAGAGCCCCCTCCCCCGCTAGGACTGTAACCAGGAAGGCAGGCCTCTGATGACCTTCCATGGCCTGGGCTGTATTCCTGGGAGGCCTGCTGTGCTTTGTCTGCATTTACAGGGTGTTTGCTCAATCACAGGATCCTTGCTTCTCATGTGCCCGAGGCCCAGGTTCGATTCCGGGCCCATGCAGCTTGCGCACAGCCTGTGGATCCCCAAGGCCACCCAGTCGATATGGCAGGGAAGTGTCGTATCTCTTCTGCTACGGGGGCAACTGTGGCCCCAAAGAAGGCTGATGTCCTCACTCCTGCGGACCCATGGTGAAGAAGCCCTGAGGGCTCAGCCCTTAAAGCCCTGGCTGCTGATCAAAAGGCTGACGTTTGAACCTGTTAGGTAGCTCGATACAGGGACAAGCGGTTGTCCTCCCATAAAGGAGGAACGCAGGCGACCATTAGACACCAATGAAGACCCCCAAACTGGGCATGCTCAGGTTCAAGCACCTGAGCCAGGTGGGAAGTACACCTGGGTGGCCGAACTAGGCCCAGGTGGACTTAACCCATCCAATGGCGTCAACCAATACCTTCCACCCGCCTTTCCCCAGCCAGCGGGTGGGCTAGAGTAAAGGCAGGGAGCGCGCTCTGGGACTCCTCTTACTCGCCTAGCCTTTTTACCCTGCTCCTGGCCAGTGGCAGGTCGGAGGCTGAGGTCTCCAGCCCCCACGGGGATGCACATGCGCCCATGTTTGGGGCTCAGTCTCTCTCTTCCTCCAGTGCTCTCTCCTGCCGCGCCGTGCCATGCCTCAGCCTCTCTGGCCTCAGCTCACCACGCACAGGTGCCCTGTTCCAGGAGCTTGCTCCTGTCCGGCTGTGAGCCCCAGCGCGGCTGCCTCGCGGCCTGGCACGCTTCCCTGAAATATCGTGTACTCTTCTGAGACTGTAAAACCTGAAACCTCTCCCATCCTCCATAAAACCCACTTGCATTATAAAACGGGCTTCGGCATGAATTCTTTCTTATGTGAAGCCAAGAACAGAGGTATTAGCCACTCAAGAAACCTTACCAACCCACCAACCCTTCCTCAGGGGAACGACCAGGCTGTCTGCTCTTTCATGATGGGTGCTGGCTGGGTGCTCTCCAGTCCGCTCTGACTCAGAGGGACCCAAGTACCAGAGTGGAACACTACCCAGTCCTGCACCACCCTCCTAATCATTCCTGTTTGAGCCCCTGTGTCCATCCATCGCCTTGACGGTCGGTCCTCCCCTTGCTTTTGCTCACCTGCTCTCCTACCAGACAGGATGTCCTTTCCCAGGACTGTACAAATTCCACGGCCTGAGAGAGCCTGTGGGGCAATTCCCCTGCGTCCTGCAGGGCCTCTGTGAGCTGGAGTTGGAGCTCCCATGGTGCAGTGAGCTCACACTGAGATGCTCCCCACAAGGCCAGCATGTTGAACTTGGGAAAGGTTTCTATCCCTGTTAAGAAGCTCCACCAGCTCTACCCTGAACTATGTTCTCCCCTGCCTCACACAGGGTCACTTTGAATCCTCATGGACTTGATACAAGTGAGTTTGGTATTTTGAGAGTGACTAGGACCCTGTTAGAAATAGAAGTTTCTTTTGTTGTGTGGGGTATCCCTGAACCCTGCCCGCCCCTTCTGTGAGAGTCTTATAAGGAGCTAGGAGAGGCACTCAGACACTCCATGGGGTGGGAGCTGAGGAGGCATCGGACCCCACAGAACTCTGCATCTAGAAGCTACCATCTAGCAGAGACCTTACTCTGGGACCGATGCCCTGACCTAGATGGTCCAGACGGTCCTTGAGGCTGGGCTTTCCTTGAAGCCCTGGCAGCTGAGGCATCTTCCCCGCGGCTGGTTCCCTCTGCAGGCTTTGCTTGGCTAAGAAGGTCACTTGTTTGGTCCAGGTTGGATGCCACCTGCAGAACAGCGCTAGAGACCCCCTCTTATCCTAACCCTAACTCCCTTCCTCTCCCCCTCCAGGCAGGCAGTCTCTGCTTCTTTTCTTCTACGGTACTGTCCACCCCTCTGGGCATCCATGGGCTGGCTTTGCTGCAGCGTAAAGCGCACTGGGAAAGGGTAACTTGAAAATAAGGAGAAAGGGACAGGAGAAGGGTGTACTCCTTAAACAAGGACCATGGAGAGAGAAAGCACATATTCACCCCACCCCCACGCCCTGGCTCCACCTCCTGAGGGGCGTCTTGGAGGAAGTTCTGGAAGATCCAGTCCCTGGAGAAGGACATCTTGCTCCGTAAAGTCGGGGGGCAGAGGAAAGAGCAAAACCCTGGACGAGATGGACAGACACCGTGTCTACACAATGGGCTCGGACGTAAGGACCAGTATGAGGCTGGCACAGGATGGGGCGGTGTTTCATTCTGTTGTCTTAGGGACACGGTGAGTCAAAGCGAACCCCAAAGTCCCTAATAACAACCACCACCAAAGAAGCACATCCCTGTAAATGCATGCTTTACCGTAAGACAACGCCTCTTCACCCACTGCGTTTCTCCCATGCTCCTTCTCTGAGGGCCTGCACCTGGGTGCCTTAAGGCAGCTGTAACAAAGGACCACACCTGGGTGGCTAAGAGCCCAGTGCCATGAAGTTACTTCCAGGCATCCGATAGGGCAGTGGTTCTCAACCTTCCTATGGCCGCGACCCTTTAATACAGTTCCTCAGGTTGTGGTGACCCTCCAACCATAAAATTATTGTTGTTGCTACTTCATCATTGTCATTTTGCTACTTTATGAATTGTCATGTAACTAGCTTATAGGCAGGATTATTTTCATTGTTACAGATTGAACATAATTAAAGCATAGTGATTCATCACAAAAACAATATGTAATTATATATTGTGAAATACTTATGTCTAATGACAAAGGAAATTTTGTCTTGAAGCACGGTGTAGCACGGGTAACAGTCTTCATGCCGGGTACTCTGCTGTGGGCGTATCTACATGTGGGCGGACCCGCCTGGAGACAGAGGAGCGGTGTCTCGGTTCCTAAGACCATTGGAAATAGGTGTTTTCTGATGGTCTTAGGTGACCCCTGTGAAATGGTCATTCGACCCCCAGAGGGGTCGCAACCCTCAGGTTGAGAGCCTCTGTGATAGGGCAACCAAGACAGCCTCGTCATTCTCCCATGACGGGGCTGGTGGGTTTGAACCACCAACTTCATGGCAAGCAGTCCCATGCTGCCCCCACTAGGCACTCAGGGAGGGTTATATGAGCAGAGATCTGTTGTCTCACAGGCTTGGGAGGCCGACTTCAGCATGGGCCAGCATACAGCTGGGCCACTCTCAGACGGCTCTCCAAAAGACCCTCCCCAGCCTCTGCCACCTCCGATGGCCCCAGGGAATCATGGCTGCTCAGGACTTTCATCTCCTGACCGGCTTCCCCTTTTGGCAGCTGTCTGTTTCCTTTCCTCTTTTACAAGGACACCACTCAGCCCGAGGAGCCAAAGCCCGGGGCCGTTAAGGCGATTCCGAATCCTAGTGACCCTATGAAAGAGTAGAACTTTCATGTATATGTATGGATTGTGGTAAGAGTTGTTTGAGTCCCTAATAAAATGTAAAAGAAGAAAAGAGAAAAAAATGATTAGGGCAAAGACTGTACAGATGTGCTTTATACAATTGATGTATGTATATGTATGAACTGTGAAAAGAATTGTATCAGCCCCAATAAATTGTTAAAACAAAAAAAAACAAAAAACAAAACAAACAAACAAACAAACAAACAAAAAAGAGTAGAACTTTCTCCTTGGGTTTCCAAGCTTGGACTGCTTGACGGATACAGGTCAGCCTATCTCCTTTGATAGGAGGGGCTGGTGGCTGCTGACCTCTCGGCCAGCAGTCCAACGCTGAGCCCCCCACCCCCCAGGACTCCTTCAGATGGGACCTGGACTTTCCAACCTATGACCCCTTCTGGGCTCTCATAGACGACCCCGGTGTGACCTCTTGTTAATCTATCTGACAGCATCGTCAACGTCCCTGTTTCCAATCAATGTCCCATCTGCGGATCCCCGGGGCCAGGGCTCTAACCTACTGTCCTGGCACACAGTTCAGTCTGAGGCTCCCTGGGAGCATCTCCGTGGAGGGCTGGGTTAGGTCGCCAGAAGGAAGTCGGGCCAGTTCCCCCTCATTTTCCTTCTACTTTAAAAAGCCTCTCTCTTTCCTTTGGAGGACAATGTCTTTTTTTAACCCCCGGGCTAACGTGGAAAGAATTTGTTTAGTTTGCAGAGGCATGAGCCATTTGCGTGTGATTCATACGGCCCGGGCGGCTGACGCGCAAGGGGAGCTCAGAGGAGGGGACTTGCTGTCAGCCAAGAGATCAGAAGGTATGCCCTCCACACGGGTCACCGAGTGAGTGATTTCCCTGACAAGATGTCTGTTCGTATAGCTGGGGGCCTCACACCTTTGGAACGGCGTCTTATACAAAGACACTGGCAAGGCAAAGACCCACACGGAATCGAAGTTCTGACTCCAGCTGCCAATGCACTGCTCACACGTGTTCTCCACTCCCGTCTGTGAGGCAGGTGATTTCTGTTCCCTCTCTGCTCTGTCTTCCTGTTGCCTCTCCTCCGTGTGGGTCAGATCTCCCTCTGGCTCGTTTTTGTAGGATACGTGAGATGGCATTGGCTGTTGCTGGGGACCACCAAGTCAGTTCCGACCCATAGCGACCTCACGCACAACAGAAAGAAATGCTCGCTAGTCCGGAACCATTCACACCTGTGCTTGAGCTCACACCTGTAGCCAGGGGGGCAACCATCTCATCCAGGGCCTTCCTCTTCTTCGCTGGCCCTCTACTTTAACAAACACAATGTCCTTCTCCAGGCACTGAGCTCTCCTGACAGCATGTCCAAAGTCCGGGGGACCAATTCTTGCCATCCTTGCCTCTGAGGAGCACTCGTCCAAGACAGATGGGTTTGTCCTTTTGGAATTCCGTGGCACTTTCAATAGTCTTCTCCATCACCGCCATTCACATGTGCCGATTCTTCTTCAGCCTCTTTAATCGATGTCCAACTTCCACATGCATGTGAGGCAATGGAGCGCACCATGGCATGGCGTGGGCGAGGCGCACTTTAGACCTCAAAGTAGCATCCTTGCTTTCCAAGACCCTACAGAGGTCTTGTGCAGCAGATGGACCTCAGGCAACTGGTCGTTTGATCTCTTGACTGCTGCTTCCATGAGCACCGACCGTGGATCCAAGCAAGACAAAAATCCTTGACCACTTCAACCTTTTCTCAGTTTCTCGCGATGTTACTTATTGGTCCAGTGGTGAGGATATGGGCCATCTTCAGTGAGCTGTCACCCACACCAAAGACTGCAATCCTTGACTTCCGTCAGCAAGCGCTTTCAGGCCTCCCTTTCAGCAAGCAAGGTTGGGTCACCTGCGTATCATAGGCTCTAAGTAAACCCTCCTTGAACCTAGTGGCATTTAGGGGCTGGCCATTTAGGAGTGTCTCAGATGATCTCCCCATCTCAACCCGTAACTTAATCGCACCTGCAAAGCACACTCTTCCAGCGTCAGGAGCACGTGGGGGTCCTGGGATCTGGGACCAGAGGCACCGCGGAGCCGTTCGTGAGCCCTCTGGATGGCGGTGTTGGTGAGGTGTCTGGAAGACACGCTGGGTTGCCAGAAGAATGCACTCGTGGGTGTTTGAAGACGTTCAGTCGGAAGACTCCTTGGAAGTGAGGATAGGGAGACTTCATCTAACACGTTTATGGAGGGATTGGTCCCTGGAGAAGGACAGCGTCCTGGGACAGTGGAAGGTCAGCACAAAAAGCAAGGCCTTCTGTGAGAGAGATGGACACAGCGGCTGCAGAAAGGGAGCCGGCACATCGGCTGTGGTGAGGATGGTGCGGGACAAGTCGCTCTTTGGTTCCGTTGTGTGCGGGGTTGCTTTGAGCTGGAACCAACTCCCCGGAACCTCGCGGAACACATTCCTCCTGCGGTGGTGCGTGCATCTGGGCGGTCTTTCTTTGCAGTTGGCGTTCATTGGTGTCTTTTAATATTCTTAAAGATAGAGCCTAACCTGCTCTTAGATCAAGCAGGAGAGGCACGCAGAGATCATCAGGGACCTCGTGCTGTGGCCCGGTTGCCAACCCGCCTTTGGAGGTTTTGGGTTCCTCCCTCCCTAGAGTTGAGCTGAGATTGGTGTTGGGAATTAAGTGAGGCAGGCCAACGAATTAAGGGATCGAGAAGAATGTTGAAAGTACCATGGGCTGCCCAAAGATCCAACAAGTCGGTCTTGGTAGAAGCACAGCCAGAGTGCATCTGAGAGGCAAGGAAGGTGGGACTGTCTCAGGAACTTTGGACCAGTCCATAGTACCTGTTGTCAAGGGAGACCAGTCCCTGGAGGAGAACACCATGCTTGGTAAAGCGAAGGGCAGTGAGAAAGAGGGAGGCCCTTGACAAGATGGATGGACACAGGGGCTGCACACTGGGCCAAGCACTGGAGCCATTGAGAGGATGGCACAGGGCAGGCCAGCGTTTCTTTCTCTGTACACTGGGTTGCTGTGATCTAGACCTGACTCGATGACACCTGTCAGGAACAGTCTGTCATAAGTCTGCTATGTGTCAGAGATCATGGTGAGTTTTCTTTCTCTTGTTTGTTTGTGGATGGTCTGTCAACGGTGCACCAACATGATGAAAAAGTGTGACATTGTTTGAGAATGACCAACAGGGACACAGAGATACGATGTGAGGAGAGGCTGCTGGGAAAATGGCACCCAAAAGTTTACTGGGCTCAGGGGTTCCACAAAGTTCCCATTTGTAGCAAATGTGCCTGCAATACTGAGGAAGGGCTGATTGGAGATGAGGGTTTTCTCCGCAGTGAGACTGATCATGATGTTCTGAAATGGTGCTCAGACACAAGGAAAACCATCAAAATTATTATTGTGGAGAGGTCTGGAGGGAGCGTGGCTTGCCACATTGACACATATTTCATTGAACTCACACCCCTGGTACACACACATTCACACACACGCATCACAGTATATTCACACACACATGCATCACAGTATATTCACACATACATATCACAGTATACTCACACACACACATCACAGTATATTCACACACACATCATAGTATGCTCACATACATACACACATCACAGTATACACACACACACATCACAGTATACTCACACATATCACAAGGCACATACATACCATGTATACACACACCACACATTCACACACATTGTAATACTGTCACACACTAACATACACACACATAAACACAAATATACATACACACCATATACACACATACACATCACAGTATACTCACGCACACATCATAAAGACACTCACATACATACATACTATCCATATACACACCCATCCAGACCCAAACACACATTCACACACATCATAATACACTCACACATGAAAACACACAAACACACACATCACAAGACACTCACATGGAAATACACACCTAAACACACACACACACATGCTGTGACTGCCCTTAGTAGGTAAGAACATGTGTGTGTGCACTAACCATTGGAAGCTATTCTCAGCTTGTTCCATGAAAACCCACTATTGCAAGCATGTGTGTTAGGGACTTAGGAAAAACACGTATATTTCCTTTACCTGCTGCCCATAGTTTGGCCAGAAAGGCCTTCATTGTGCACCTTGTAAATGGCAGTAGCCCTGGCCTCCCCCTGTGCAAACACAGTCTTTTCTGGGAGGTGGTGGTGGTTGCTGGGTGCCCGTGAGTAAGCTGTGATTCACAGTGACCCCGTGTACAACTGGAGGAAACACATCCTCACAATTGTTAGGGTTCAGCCCAGTGTCCTAGCCACTGTGTCCGTCCGTCTGTCTTGTCCAGCGCCATCTTCTCTTTCTCTGCCCTTCTACTCTACCAGACATGAGATCCTTCTCCAGGGACTGCTTCATCCTGGGCTCTGATTAATTGTAAAAGCATGCTTGTCCAATGAGTGAGCTAATTTCAAGAAAATCAGACCCATAATTTTAAAGCACCCTGAAAAAGAGAAATGGGCGTTTCCTGCGTTCGAACCCACAAGCCCATAATCAAGCATACTTGGGAAGTGACGTTGCCTGTGATACAAAGGGACAAACAGCATTTCTGCAAGACCACAGACACCTTACTCCACAACAGCATAGGGACAGGAAGTCATGGTTTCTTGACCTAGTCTCCTTCTAGGTCGATGCCCTTCTGAAGGCACCGATTCCAACTTTCTAGTCTTCAAAAGTTCTTTGTCTGACATCATGCCAAAGGAAGCTTGGGCATCCTTGAGAAGCTGGAATCACCTTTAAGATCCCTGTTGGGTTGGGGACTCCCCCAACACCTCAGCAGGACACACTGCACAGTCAGGCACCAGCCTCCCGGTCCTTGCTGTGTCTGAGCCCATTGTTCAGCCCCTGGGCCCAGACGTCCCCGTGAGGATCGTTTTGAGTTTTTCCTGACCCTCTACTTGACCAGTCCACAATCTTGATGGCTCTTTCCAGAGACCAGTGCCTCCTGATAACCTTCCACCTCCTAGAAGCTGGCCATCTTGGATGTCCTTCAGTTTGGGGGTCCACCTGCCTCCAGACTGCGTGTGTTCCCTGCCTGTGTCTTCTTGTCTTTGCCGCTCTTCCTAGCACTCAGAAGTAACTAGGTTTGGGACCCACCCTCTATTGGTCTGACCTCCACTGACTTATTCCTTTACACCAGGGAAGAAGACCACCTTCTGCCCAGCAGGCCCCACTTGCAGGGGCAAGGTAAGGATCGCATCACAGGGAGATGGGCTTCTTTCTAGGAAGGGGTTGAGCCACCCTTTGATGGGCGGTCACATCACGTGTATCTTCGAGGACACGCTCTTGGACCCTGGGGGAGTGATGTCGCCATCTTGCAGCTGAAACAAAAACCAACAAACCAAACCAAAACCAACAACCAAACTCTAACTGTCACGGAGTTGATTCCGACTCAGCGGCCCCTAGAGGACAGGGTAGAACGGGCCCAGTGAGTTTCCAAGACTGTAACTCTTCACAGGAGTAGAAAGCCCTGTCTTCCTCCCAGTGGTGTTTTGAACTGCCGACCTTGTGGTTAGCAGCCCAGCCAAGGCATAACCACTCTGCCCCAAGGGTTGGGGTGAATATCCTGCTAGTCCTGCTGGTCCTTGTGTCTAGTGGAGTGTCCATGAGCAGGAAAGGGGGCTGCCAGGCAGCTGAGGGTCGGGGGTGGTGAAGAACATCTGCTTCTGCTCCAATTTTCCCCTTTCTTGTCCAGAAATAGCCACACAATGAGGAAGTTGACAGAGTCCAGATGGCGGCTGTCCCAGCAACACAGGTGCCTTCACCCTGGCCGCTCTGGGGGCTGGGGTGGGGCAGGGCCTCCATGTCTCAAGCTCACTTCCCCCTCTGGCCACTACGTGTGTGTCCCTAGAGTTCTCTGCCACCCTCCATCACCCTGTTTCAGGAAATCACGTGGCCTTAATTGTCTAGCCCTGCAACACCCACCCCTTTCCTAGAGCTGAGGGGAACCCTGAGTCTTGGGCGGGAGACAGAGGTCCCTCAACCTGCAGCCCCCGACAAGAAGCTCCCACTACATCCCTTGTCTCCCTGCCCTCTTTCCTGACCCCCCTCTGGTCTCCAGGGACGGCTCCTCCCTCCAACCGGAAGCCCTTGGGCATCCCTCCATCAGGGCTCCACCCTCTCACCTCTGCCCCCTCCTCCTGCTTCCTCCTGACAAGCACAATTTCTGCTTCTACTCTCCTGCAGAACTACTGCTGCTCCGCTCACACGACACCCGTGCACACCACGTGTGAGCGCACGCACACACACCACCATGTGTGTGCACACGTTGGATACATGAGCATGTGCCACAGACACACGTGTAACCCCTTACCACACCCAGCTGTGCACATACACCCAGCACAGCACACACACTCTTGGATGCACATCCCAAACACGTACATGCCGTGCACATGTGTGCCCACACCCTGCACATTACACATTTGCACACATATTCCCACCCACTCACAACATAGGTGCACCTCACTCCCACACACATATATTCCACACCCCCACCCACCACACATGGGTACATGTGTGCACACAGCATGCACAAAAACATGCATGCCATCCACACACACACACACACACACCTTATACACATGCACTGGTCCCCACACGGCACACACAAAAAACACATGACCTGTACACACACACCGCCCCCCCCCCCCACAGTCCTGCCAGGTGTGACCTCACTCCTTGTTCACACAGCGGCCTTGAGTCCTTGGCTCCATCTCCTCCCTTGACTACTTTTTAATGATCTTGTACAGAGGCTGGCAGCATGAAACACTTGAGTGAAATGTCTTCATATGGCTCTTCTCCCGGCGTCCTGTGACTCCCGCCACATGGTCAGGCAGGACTAAAGAGGCTGGGCGTGGGTCATGCTAATACAGGGCACTGGTCAGTTTTCTTCCCCACCCCACCCCCCTGACTGTAAGTAAGGGTGACCCTCTTTGAAGCAGGAACCGCCAGAAAAGCCCAGGACCGCGGGAGAGCACGTTCCAGATGGTGGAGCAGAGGCACCAGCGCCTGCAGCCTGGACACCAGGGGACAGCGCAGGAGCAGCCATGCTGAGACTATGGGACAGTGAGGCAGAGGGTCAGGGGACTTGCTGTCCACGGAGGCAGAGGCCAAGCGACTCAGGGACCACGTGGCTGAGAGGCTGAGGATCCAAGAGTCACTTGGCTGCTGGCTGAGGACAGGTGTGGCTGTGGGTCCACGACTGAGTCCTTGACTGTGTCCTCCTGGCTTTGGGTGACCCGTTAATCCTCCTAATCCATCTCGGTAATTGTCAGTATTGTCTGGGCATCCTGTGCGGCCCTCGCAATGAAGAAGGGAACCCCGCCTCGAAGTAGAGCCCTGTGGGGGGAAGGGTTGGTGCCAGAGTAGGCTATGGCGGGGTGCCCCCTGCCTCGTGGCAAGAGGGAAGCCAGAGGAGGTCAGAGGTCAGATTGACACCCCTCCAGCCCCCGGTCCTTTACTGGAACTTCTTTTAGAAATCTTTGAGGGTGGAGAGAAATAGCAAGACTAAGACAGCATGTTCCCGTGTCCACCTCCGTTCCAGGTTCCAACACTGCCGTCCAAACAGGACCACTTGAAACCCTGCCAGAACCCAGCTCCGGGCCCTGTCTCCTGTTCACCACCACCAGCCTTTGCAATCTCAGCCCAGACCACTCAGTCCCAGGACAAACGGCTCTCCCGCTAATCTTTCCACCGCTCCCCTGGAAGGTCCTTCCTCCGGGGCCTGGGTTTCTATGTAAGGGGCACAGAGAGGGACAGCTTCGCTGCTGCGCACGGCTCCACGGCCCATGCTCTGTTCAACTATCCTTGGGGAGGCTTTCCCGGAGGGAAATGACTGCGTCAGACGGTATGGGCAGGGCCAGACTCTGGATCCGAGTGCTGAGAATCTTTCCCAGAAAAGTTGAGCAGTTCCCACGCCCACCTGTAGCTTCTGGCTCCGGGGAGCCTGTTTGCTCTGTCCCTTGAGTAGGTGTTGGTACCTACCCCCTGCCCTCCCTCCCCCACCCCCACCCCCCACCCCGGCTACCAGCCAGCTGGTTCTGATTCATAGCAACCCTGTATAGGGCTTCTGAAGGAGCCCTGGTGGCTTAGTCAGTTGGATTGCTAACCTCAAGGTCAGCAGTTCAAAATCACCAGCTGCTCCCATAAAGTCTCCTCCCATGAAGTCAGTCTTGGAAACCCACAGGGGGGCAGTTCTACCCTGAACTAAAGGGTCTCTATGCATCCGAATGGACTTCATGGCAGATGGAAATCTACATCCCAGAAAGCAGGGCAGTTGAGCATGGGGAAGGGGGAGGGGGAGCTCCTTTGTGTTCACTGTGGGCACCTCCATGTCCCTCCCTGGAGTAGGAACTCCCGGAGGGGCAGGAGCGAGCGAGGCCCCCTGCCTCTGGTAAGCACATGGAACATGACTCAGCCAGGGGTGTCCCTTCCCTGCCACTAGGAAGATCCGTCTGCCAAGTGTCCTCTTCCCTCGGGATGCAAGTGCTGGAGTGGAAGGGCTTCCCGAGGAGGAAAGGAGTGGTGGACATCCACCCTCAGGAGAGTCCTGCTCTGGGGAGCCATCAGCCCGAGGTTTCCAGGATGCCTCCAGCCCTGGGCAAACAGCAGGTCTGATTTCTGGTCATCCCTTCCAGCTCTGCTGCCCTAGCTCCAAGGCCGCTCCAGTACACCCTCCCAGGACAGCCTTGATCCTTCCAGAACCTTCATGGTGGCCCAGGACACACCCTGTGACTTGGTCCCCTGCTGCTGCCATCCAACTTCAGCAAGAAGTTTTGGGCCAAGAGAGTGCCTGATCTCACGATCGCCCCCCACGCCATCATCCCTGGGACCAGACTTGGGTCAGGCAGACATTCCCTTGTCCCAGCCCTGCAGGGCCAGGACACGTGGGTACTGATGGGTGGGAGGTCTTTCCAAGCACTCCATTGCTGTGGCAGGCTGCCACTGAGTCAGAGCCCCCTCCCAACTCATGGTGACACCGGCACCACAGAGGGGCAAATGCTCCCCAGCCCTGCACCCTCCCTTCAAGACCCTTTGTACACGCTCCTGTTTCCTCTGTGACCCAGCCGTCTAGCACCTACATCTCCCATCACAACACCCTTCTGCAAAGAATGGGCCCTGGCTCCTTCCAGCTTGGACTAGGTCTGAGAGCAGTCCCAGTCCATGCATTTATGTCCCACAATTCACCCCGGACCCCAAACACCCCGACAGGAACACGGTTCTCTGGAAGCCTGTTTTCAAGTCTGTGGTTCACCTTGAGAACATCTGGGAGAAAGGGGTTACAAGCAGATACCCTTTCTATGGACAGAAGTTAAAGGGTGGGAGGGGCTGGAAGAAGTAAGACTCCCTCCGCCCCCACTCCCCCAGCCCTCCGGAAGTCTCAGGGGATGAAGCCCACATGCCCCCAATTAGGGGAGCACACGGTATAGCTGCTTCTTGTCTGCTGTCGGTGTGTGACAGACACCACCATGACCAATGGTTATGGCTAACTTTCAGAAAGAGATCACCAGGCCTTCCGGAATTCCGTCCCTGGAACTCAGGTTCTGGCCTTACCAAGAGGAAGAGTTATTTTGGAAGACAGAGAGCTTTGCCAGAGAATTTTATGTCGAGACCACTAGGAGAGAGAAATCCTCAGCAGCCAGCATGGCTGGCCTCAGCGTTTTCAGAGTTCCCACAGGCAAGCGATTCTTGGGACCTTTCCGCGGAGGTAGCAAGGGGTTCTGGGAAATGTAGACCACATACTCTGTCTAAATCTTCCCCTTTGCCCTCTTGCCCTGGCTCATTTCACAGCTCATCTTAGTCTGGACGTTTTGCTGAAGCAATTTCAGCATCACAGTCACACACAGGCCTCCCTCGGCAGATGGTCACAGCTGCTCATGAAGTGCATTGGCCGGAATTGAACTTGGGTCTCTTGGCTGGAAGGCAGGAGCTCTACCCCCAGACAAGAATCTTTCCTGCCTACATGACCCCTTGCTTCAGCATGAGTCAACGGTCACATGGCAGGCACAGTCAGCTGAAGGATGGGGACATAAGCCAGCGGCTTCTTCAGGCATTCCAAAAATACCATGCTGGCCAGTCTGTGGGCTGACATCACCATCAGGTGCTAGTATGTTGGCTGGTCTGGCTAATTTCGAGGAGTAGAGGCAGGGAAGCACGGGTTACCATGGCAATGGGGCTCAATGCGTTTCTTGTAAAGATGTCCAGAGCCAAATGGGAATAAACTGGTATAAACTCCCCTACCGATAGCATCTCCTCAAGGGGACGGATGGACACAGTGGCTGCAGCAACGGGCTCAAGCATAGGAACCATTGTGAGGATGGCGTGGGGCCGGGTCCTGTTTCCTTCTGTTGGTCAGAGGATTGCTAGAGGTTGGAACTGACTCAATAGCACCTAACAACAACAACAACAACAACAACAACAACAACAACAACAACACAGACAGCATGTCCCCGCGCCCATCCTTCAGGGCTCAGATACAGTCTTAAAACAGATTCATGGACTTTCTAACTCAAGGACCCCTGGTGGCGCTGTTGAATACGCCTTGGACTCCTAACCGCAAGGGCCATGGTTCAAACCCACCGGCCACTCTTTGGGAGAAAGATGAGGCTGTCTACTCTCATTAAGATCAAAGCTCACCTTTTAGAGCATCTCCGTAAGTTGGAATCGGCTCCATGGCAGTGGGCTTGGTTTGCGGTTTTAATCTTAAACTCACTGCCTTTGAATCCATCCTGACTCACAGATGACCCTACAGGACAGAGTTGAAGTGCCCCTAATCTCTCTGGAAGTAGACGGCCTCTTCTTTCTCCCACATAGAAGCTTGTAGACACTGACCTTTTGGTTAGCAGCCAAGTACATTACTCAGTGTGTTCCTAAGAATCCCTCTGTGACTGCACAAGGCCTTCCAACTCCTTGCTGTTACATGAGCACACTTCCCTTTCTGACGACTAAGCAGTCCTTGGTTGACCACATGTGTGCATGCAAACAGAAAAAGGAACCCGCTGGCAACAAGCCAATCTCAGCTCAAAGAAACCCTACAGGACTCGGGAGAGCTGCCGCCCTCTGGGCTGTCCTGCTTCCTGCCTTCCATCCATGGGCATGCCACTCCTGGCCACTAAGGACTGGCCAGTGCCACATGTCTCCAATTAGCTCTTCCCTTGAAAGAAGACCCAAGGGTGGGGTTGGTCATTATCCCATGCGTCATTGCCATGCTGGGCAGGACTTTCCTGCCAGGCCCTCGCATGGACTTCTGGGACCTTCTGGAAACTCCCAGCTTGTGGAAGAAACCGGCTAAAGTTAGAAAGCAGACACAGGGTGCCGTGGCTCACATGTTGGAGGGCCTGGCCTGGACTTCAGGACCTTGGCTGCCGTGGTACTGGTCCTGGAGATCACAGTGCTCCTGACACAAGTCCATTTCCGCATGGGGGGAGGCGGGGGGGGGCATTGCTCTTATTTGCCATCCACCTTCCCCTGATGACACGATATTGCCTTTCTGGCTGAACCTTTCTCCCCGAGGACCACCTGGGCGTGAGCCATATTGGGAGGAGCAGTGTGTGAACACACAGTGACGCCACTGGAAAGCTGTGATGCCCAATAGACACAAAGGGTGCCCACTACAACTCCTGTGTCCTCCGAGGGGGAGAGGCCCGGGGCTCCGGGGCTCAATGAGAACGCTCCTGGGCATGGAGGGGGCAGCCGGCGGAGATGCAGTAGCACCACATTCACGGGATAGCTCCAGGGACCTCCACGCCTTCACACCGCACCCCTCCTTTGTGAGTCTCTCCTATGGCTTGAGGGCTTCCGGGGCCCTCAGCGTTTTCCCCCAGGAAACTAGAGGATGCTCTCTCCAACACCGTTTCTGTTTGGTGAGCGGGCAGGCGTGGGGTTGGGCTTGCGGTTCTGAGAGCAGAACTTCAGAACAATGAGATGGCAGCTTTGTGGTGCCCCGGCTGGTGGCTGGGCTCCAGCCTGCTTGCCCTCCCATCCTCAGAGCCTCCCCCTCTCTCATTTGGGGCCGCTGCCCATCTTATGTGACCATGATGGGGAAAGGCCAGGGCTGTAGGGAGTGAGGTTAAGCATCCTCTTAGCAAAGAAGGTCCAGTCTGGTTTCTGGAAAGAATTTAATGATAAGAAGAAGCCAGGTGTAGGGGTCTTGGGAGGCTTTAGACCGAGGGAACAGCATGGGTGGGCCCCCTTTGCCACATGGAGCTGTCTCATTGGAGAAACGGAGGAAAGAAAAGACCCAGAGATGAGGGAGGGGCAGGCAGATGACCTGACTTACTTGGAATGGTTCTTTTGTGCAACAGGGTAGCCTCCTGTTGGGGTGAACTGCCTTTGAGAGGGGCCCCAACTCCTGGTGACCCCGTGAGATAGTCAAGGTTTATTGTGCCAACCCGACTGATAAACACATGCGGGGTTAATGGAAGGACAGAGGGATAAATGGCTCGGTAAGCCTCGCCTTTCTAGTTCTCAGGTCTCTTATTTTCTGATGGTCGGACCAGGGTGCAGCTGTCTTAGCCAGTTCCCTGCTTCACCTGGCAAGGCTTATTCCCTGTGAGACATCCCTGAGGAGAAGCCACATGGACCTACCCTGATGCAGCCCTGGGTGCTGGAATAGCCACGTGGAGACCCCTGCCAGCGCTGAGATGCTTACACGCTCACTGATTCAGCTTTCCTCCTGCAGTCGGCATCATTGCGTGTGTTTTGTGAGAAGGAGGAGGGCTTTGTAGATAGGTGCCGGACATATGGGCTAATATTGCACTTATGGGCTTGGACAGCACTGGGTTGGGATACTTTCTTAATATACACGCACCCTTTATATAAAACTCTCTCATATACATGTGAGTTTCTGGGGATTTGTTTCTCTAGTCTACCCAGACTAACACACCCCATGTTTAAGAGGACAAAACAGGGCCCAGACTGAGCTATCCTCATGAACAGTTGTAGATCCAACCATTGGGGGCCATTGGGTTTCTGTGGGTTGGCTTTCACCAGGCCTTTCTTCCTAGTCTGCCTTAGTCGGAAAGCTCTGAGGAAACCTGTTCAGCATTATGAACACACCCTCCTCCACGGACAGACAGGGGTGGGCATTGAACCCTGGGCTTCTGCAGGGAAGGAGAGATTCTCCAGTGACCCTGCCCTGGCCCTTCAGGCTGCCATACCCTTTTAGGAAATGCAGAACGGAATCAAGACAAATTTTCATCACAACCCTCACCCCCCCCCCCCAACACACACACTTGAACTGGCACCTGTTAGCTTGTGGGTATATTTTCTGCCATTATTGTGCAGTTATTTTATGGTTTTAAAAATGATCATTCTATAATTAGCATTTTCCCATAAATGAGTCTTTTTCTAAAATGATCCAAGATATGGTGTATCTACATCATGGGCCATCACATCGCTAAGCCAGCATTTAGCGCTCTGTCCCTCTATTTGACAACTGCCTTCCTTCTGTTCCGCTCCAAGGCTACAAGGTTACACGTGACCTTGCTGTTGTTGTTGCTGTTGTGTGTGCCCTCGAGTTGGGGCCAACTCACAGAGACAGAGGAACAACAGAAGGAAACACCGCCCGGTCCTGCGCCACCCTCACAGTTGTTCTTGTGTTTGAGCGCATTGTTGCAGCCCCTGTGTCCATCTGTCTCATCAGAGGTCTTCTCTCTGTCGCTGCCTCTCTACTGTACCAAGTATCATGTCCTTCTCCAGGGACTGGTCTCTCCTGATGACATGTCTGAAGCATGTGAGGTGAAGTCTCACCATCCTTGTCTCGAAGGAGCACTCTGCCAGGACTTCGTCCAACATGTCACGCTGGGCATTCTCACACGTAACTGTTTTCTATCAATAGTTACTTGATTATGGTCCACGACCCTGAGCACAATGTGATGAAATTACTGGAAGCCTGTGTGGCAGTTACATTTCTTGTCAACTTGATAAATGGGGTGAAGGGATGGAGTCTGCCCTGTCAATCAGGCCACAGCCTGATGATGCCACCTGTAGCCGTGGCCTTTTCATGAGGATTCTGGAAACTTCCTCTCTTTCTCCCTGGAGGCAGGACACACATTCTCTCTGCTTCACTCTCTTGCAGTTGAGATACTCAGAGAGCTGTTGGAGACACGCGGAGACCCAGGCCAGAGCTGAGGTACTTCCACTGCCACTGGGTCCACAAGACTTTCACCTACCTGCCTGTGATCTTCCTGCATTTGGTATCATTGCATGTGCTGTGTGAGTCTGAATAGGAATTTATGGACTGATGTCGGACATTGGGCTAATATCAGACTAGTGAACTTGATCTGGACTGGGCTGAATTGTTTTCATAATATACAATGACTCTTTGATAGAAAGCCCTCTCTAACACACATGTGAGTGTCAGCGAATTTGTTTCTCTAGTCTTCTAGTCTACCTGGGCTAACACACTTGGTTTCCTGTGGGTCCTGAGATGGGCCATTTGAACAGCCGTCATCAATCATCTCCAACTCATGTCTGGACCCCAGATCTCATCTCCTGGGGCGCAGACATGACTGCAGCGAAGCCTCTGTGGCTAGTTTCCACCTACTACAACTATGGGGGAGAGATTTTCTCATTCCCAGGGGAGGCGTTGGCCGTCTCCACAGAAGAGAGGCGCCCAACGTTCCCTCTTCCTCTTCCTCCTCTCCATCAGCCTCCTTCCTCATGGTACCATCGTTCTTTTGGGCTGTCTGACATTAGCGCCCGAGCTCAGGGTGATTCATGTTTATGTGCAAGCTAGGGGCAGGGGATGGTCAGGGGGTGTGGGCGGAGATGACCGGAACAAAGGTTAATGGCTTTGCTGATTCATGGTTCTGCCATGCTACCAGGTTTCCATCTTGACATTAATCTATTCGCGATGGTGTGCTCCAATCAGGAGCAAGAGAAAAGCCCCAATGGAGCTGAGCAGGGGTGGGGGATGTTGAACACAAGGACCGGGCAGCCAGGTAGGGGACCAACAAACGAGAGACTCGCCAGATAACCGTGTGGACCAGAGCGGTGGGCCTGCGAGGCTTCAACAAAGGACCTCTGAGCCCAGCATCCTAAAGCATCATGAATGTGTTCGCCCCCAGCTCTGGGAGCCAGGGAGCCACAGAAGGACCCCACTCCTTCTGAGAGCCCAGGGGAAAGGCAGTCCTCCTTCCTGCACTGAGCATCTGGTGTTGTTCTATGTGGTCGTGGAGTTGCCTCCCATCATGCTCTATGATGTGCATGTGCCACAGAGTGAACGGTGCCTAGTCCCGCAGACAGATCACCAGGTCCCCTCTTTCCTGAGGTCAGAACCCTGAAATCCACTGTTACCTGCGTCCCCACCTGCGGGGCTCATCTCTCAGGACTATATCAGAAAACGTTCCGCTTCTGACTTTAGTAGTTACATCATTTCATGTCAACTTGTTAAAGAGGTTATAGGGGTGTAGTCTAGCCTGTCAATCAGATCATAGCCAATCATGCCTGTGTGGGCATGGCCTTCTCTTGAGGATTCTGGGAACTCCTGTCTTCCTCCCTAGAGGCAGGACACACACACTCTGCTTCATCTTCCTGCTGACAAGTCACATGGAACTACACTGATGGAGCCAGCGCCCTAGAGCTGGAGGAGTCACGTGGAGATCCAACAGCACTGAGATGCTTCCACCACCACTGGGTCCACAAGACTTTCCACCCACTGACCTGTGATCGTCCTGCACTCAGTGTCCTTGCATGTGTTGCATGAGTCAATTGCTCCTTTGCATAAAGCCTTTCTTATGTATGTATGAGTTTCTGTGAGCTCGTTTCTCTAGTCAACCCAGACTAACACAGTGACCCATTGGGTTTTCATTGGATAACCACCAGATCTTTCTTCCTAGTCTGTCTCAGTCTCTAAGCTTCACGGAAACCTGTCCACCATGGGTGCTCCTGTAGGTATTTGGAATACACGTACAGTAGTGTACCTTCCGGCATCACAGCAATGCATGAGTCAGCACACGGGGACAGAATGATGGGGTAGGGGCCTTGTGATTAGTTTGATCTACCTTAACTTTCTTTTTTTTTTGGTTCTCCTATTAAGAATGGAACCCTGTTGGCCTAGTGGTTATGTGTTGGGCTGTTAACTGCAAAGTCAGCAGTTTGAAACCACCAGCCAGTCCACTGGAGAAAGATGAGGCTTTCTACTCCCATAAAGAGTTGCGATCTCAGAAATTCCCAGGGGCCATGCTACTCTGCCCTGTAGGGTCACTGGGTGTAGGTATCCACTCGATGGCAGTGAGTTTTTTGGCTTTTATTAAGAAGAGGAGTTGACTGACCGAACTAAGAGCCATATGCCTTAGTTTAGCTAATGTCAGGAGGAAACTGGGAGACAGGTTGTGGTAGTTAGTTACATCATCTGTTGTCAATTCGAGACTTACGAGTAAAGGGGTGGAGCTTAGCCTGTCAATCAGGTCTCAGCTTGATGACCTCATTTGGAGGCGAGAAGGAGCTAGCTTTAGGTGGGACATACGCTCAGTCTCTTGGAGACATTGCGGCTGACAAGACACATGGAGCTACACTAGTGCGCTGAGCTGGAGGAGCCACAAGGAGACCCCTGCCTGCGCTGAGATGCTTACAACACCACTGGATCCACAAGACTTCCTATCGACTGGCCTGCTATCTTCCTGCATTCGGCATCATTACAAGTGTTTTTTGAGTTTGAAGAGGACTTTATAGATTAGTAGCGGACATGCGGGCTAATATCGGATTTATGGACTTGATCTGGACTGGGCCGGGATATCTTCTTAATGTGCAGTTACTCTTTATATCAAGCTCTTTCTTGTACACATCTAAGTGTCTATGAATGTGTTTCTCTAGTCAACTGAGACTGACACACAGTTATTGCTCATTTAGTCAGTGTCACTCTTCATCCCACCGCTTCCTCTGAATCCGGTTTGGATTTCTGCCTATTATCTCTCGATGTCTTGCTGTACCCCATTTTAAACACCCCCCAATATTGTGCTTGTGTGTGATGTCCATGACAGTGTCTGGCTGCTCCCCCGGAGCGTCGGGTTATCACAGCTTGCGCAAAGACAGCGGTGACACCGTGCATCCTGCCGCATTTCGTGGCATTCTCTCCACTTGAGAAAATGCAAGAGTCTTTCTTCCCCGGTGGGTGGTCTTTGCCCCTTTCACGACCATACCCGGTCACCTAAGCCGCCTTTGGACAGCTTCCATCCAGCTCGTGCACTTGGCCCTTTCTCCCACTCGCTTTAGCCACTCGGCGTCCGTTTATCCTATTAGCTGCCCATGCCACGCAGGCTGTCCTCTGACTGGGGCTCCGTGCACAGTGCTCAGTCATCCGTAGACGATGCTCATCCCTTCCCACCTGGCTCTGTGCTGGCATCCCTTCCCTGAGACTGAAGACCCTGCCAGAGGCTTAGATGCCCTCCTTTCCCCTCTACTAGCATGCATGTCCCTTCTACCCATGCCTGGGAGGGACCCCTCTGTGGTGAGTGGTGCCTGCTGTCACCCGCACCTCACGCTTCTTTCTCCAAACCGTTTACACCTGCAAAGGGTGCCAGGAACTCCTTGGGGGTGCTCATCTGGGGACTTGGCTTAGGCTGTAACTGCAACAGGAAGCTGACAAACCCGATGAAGTGTATGCCCAGTGATGGAAGGCAGCCGTGGTGCAGTGACAGAGTGCTTGCTCTCCACGCCAGAGACCTGAGTTCAAGTCCTGGTGTTTCCAACTCAAGTCTCAGAGGTCTGAGGGCAAAAAAGAGACTGTATGCAAAGGAAAGGCAGGAGCAAGCTGGGACCAAAGTCACCAAGACAAGCTCCTGGGGAAAAGGGGGACCTGCCTTTATGCATGTACAGGTGATCGGGATCACTGTGGGTCGAGCCGACTCAACGGCACCTAGCAAACATAGGACCATAATCTGGAAATGGGAAAACCCAGCATCTGGCCCCGCCCCAAAAGACTGTAATTCTTTGAGAAGTAGAAAGCCCCATCTTGCTCCCGCGTCACAGCCAGTGGTTTTGAACCGCCAACCTTGCGGTGAGCAGTCCAGGAGTTAACCACGACGCCACCAGAGCCCTGCAGGTGCAGCAGGAGCTCAAGCAGAGTGATGATTGTGAGGATGGTGCCAGCCTGGCCAGGGCTTCCTTCCACCATCCGTGGGGTTGGTCTGAGTCAGCCCCGAGTGGATGACTCCCACCAGCACCCATTGGTGGGTTTCCCGTGAAGTTTGAGCTGGACCCTGGGTTCTTACTGGAGGCTGCCTGAGTTACACACTCAGCACCAAGGTGGGAGAGTGGAGCCATCTGGCCTTCCTCCCCAAGTCTGAAGTTCTTATTCAGAACATCATGTGTGGACCCGACATTTTCAGCCATCCCTCGGCCCGGAGACACAAAGGATGCTGTGGGGGGTGGGTGGGGGACGGTGGCGTCCAGCGGCTCTGGACTCACAGAGGCCCTGAGACAACAGAAGGAAACACTGGCCGGGGCCTCGCCATCCTTAAAGCTGTTGCCATGGGAAGAATACAGAGTCCGGACAGAGTTAAAAATAGCAGGCTGGCTGGAAGCTCCTCAAGTGGTCAGGAATGCCAGCTATGCCAAGAGGGGCTCTGGAATGCTTCACCTCTTGCCCCCTCCCACCCTGACCTGTGAGGGGGTTTCTGGGGGGGGGGGTCACGGAGACATCCCTGGAAGCAGAGCTTTGAAAGCAGGAGATAAACATGATAGATAGCGGGGAGCTTAAAGGAGGGAGAGAGCCAGGTTCCCACCAGGGGCCGGCCAAGCAGCTGGCTGATGTGGGATTCCAGGGCAGGGGACTCCCACTCAGGGCTCCCTCCTGATCCCGGAAGCCCTGGACAGGTCATGAGGATGAGTGCAGATGCTCTCTGTGGGGGTTGATGAAACCATACAAGCCCAAGGGTGGGTGGGTGAGCAGGAGTCCTAGCCCTTTAGTCTGATGCTCCCAGCACTTTGCTGGCTCAGCATGCTGGGAGGGGCCTCCCACAGCTTATCTTGCAATCGGCCAGCCACTGCGAGGGTCCTTAGAAGGTGCATTTCCCCCCAGTGTCTGCTGTGGGTTATCAACCAGAGAGGAAGGCTGGACTTCTTCCTGGTGGAGGAAGATGGGGAGAGGACAGGTTGAGGTTGGGGGACAGGAGGATGGGAGTGGGCAACAACCCTGAAGAGTCCTCTCTCTATAAGGTGACCAGACATCCCGCTTTTGGCGGGACAGTCCCGATTTTTACCAATTTTTCCTGCGTCCCGCAGCATTTCAGAAAAGTCCCGATTTTTGGAAAGAATGCACGACAAGCTAGGATATACGGTTTTCAGCTGCCATGTGGCTATTTCGCCAGGATGTGAGTTTTATCAATGGTGTCCCACTTTACCAATGTTCAAATCTGGTCACCTTACTCTAACAGGGTCCCAATCTGTACAGACATCAGAAAGACCCTCAGCAACTGTCCCAGCTCTCTGTCCTATCTAAGGACAGAGGGACTTGGGGGTTCCCTTCAAACCCAGCCCCTCAGCCACACTGTCATCCAGGGCTTCTCCTGCAGCACCTTCAGAACAGAACAGAAACCACACAAAACAGAAACAAGCCCGCTGCCCCACAGCTGGGTCCCACTCACGGCACCCCTTGGGGACAGGGCTGACCAGCTCCGTGGGTTTTTCTTGGCTGTCATCTTTATGGAGGGACCTTTGGTGGTACAGTGGTTATGACTTGAGCTGCTAATCCAAGGTCAGCAGTTTGAAGCCACAAGCCCTCCCCGCAAGAAAAAGATGAGGCTTTCTCCTCCTGTAAAGACTTACAGTCTCGGACACCCACAGAGACATTCGCCCCTGTCCTGTAGGAGTCATTGAGTCAGAATGGACTCAATGGCAGTGAGTTGGGTGGCTTTTATTTTTTAGAATCTTTACAGCTGATGATCGCTAGGCCTCTCTGCCGCGGCACACCGTGAGGATTGCTAGGCCTGAGCATGAGGCTAGCAAGTCCACCAAATGAAACTCACTACCCTGAGTCCATTCCCACTCAGGGCGACCCTCTTGTTATAGGGGAAAAAACCCCAAAGCCAGTCTCACTGTCACCGAGTCCATGCTGACTCACAGTGAGTGACCTTGCGGGACAGGGCCGAACTGCCCGGTGAATTTCCGAGACCGTGACTCTTTACTGAAGTAAGAATCTACCTTCCCGCTGCCGGGATGGTGCGGTGCTGGTTTTACGAGGCCGACTTTTCGGTTAGCGGCCCCATGTGTGACCACGATGCCACCAGGCAGAGAAAATGGAATGCAGATCAAAATATAATTTATAGAGAGGCCTTTATTAAATCTTAAACAGGATAGAGACAAGGACAATTCCTCCTGATGAGGGAGACCATGCCCCACTGCATCCAAAGATTGACAGAGACTGGAATTCCACAAGGCCAACTCCCTGCCATCCCACCAATCCCCACTCACAGCTGCCCTCTGGGACAGAGCAGCGCTGCCCCTGTGGCTTTCTGAGACTGTCACTCTTTACGAGAGTAGAAAGCCTCAACTTTCTCCTGTGGAGTGTCTGGTGGTTTCGAACTGCTGATCCTGTCTAGCAGTCCTATATACGTGGGCCGCTATGCAGCATGAGCTATTAAATAGGACGTTGGGTGCAAGGGACTGTCGCAAAGGCATGATTGGCAGATGCATCCCAGCTGCAGAGGCAACTGCATGATGGGGACAAAGCACACTACTCTGACAGAGGCTTGCAAGATGGGTTATGGGGTTTTCTAGTAAAGGCAGTCAGGATTTGACGGATGACTTCATGGCCAGCACCCCAAATTCCATCAAGAGCACGCCCAGGCAAGTCCCCAAGGCTACATGAGTTAACTTTGCCTTCACATTGTCGCTGTAAACTGTGTCCTTTTGCAAACTTAGTGCTCAGAATTTTAAGCTCTAATGGGCTACCCACAGAGCTTCTCCATGGTCCCAACCCAGCATGCTCGTCGCGAGACAGATGAGGCTGTCAGCTCTCAGGAAGATTTAAAATCTCAGAAACCCACAGGGCCGGTCTCCTCTGTTCTATAGGGTTGCTATGAGTCAGAATTGACTCGATGGCAGTGAAAATGTGTGGAGAGCTACACCATATGGGCTTCTGAGACTGCAAAACTTTACAGGAACAGACAGCCTCATCTTTTCCCCAAGCAGACGCTGGTGGGTTTGAACCACCGACTTTGCAGTTAGCACATTGCCCCACTCAGGGATCTTGTGGCTTCTAGTCTCCACTTGAAGTCCCCTGCCTGAACTAGCTTCCAGAGAGCCCAACAGCTGCTGGTCTGGAAGTCCTGCCTCCAGCCCTGGAAGCTTCTGCCCAGCGGACCATGCCTCCACCTTCATCTTCTTCAGAAGTGTCTGGTCAGAGTTCCCCAGCGCAAATTGTTCCATGGTTTCTGTCACATGCCATGCCTTGTCTTCCAGGATACATGCATCCACTACAATTCAGAAGATAGTGATAGGTCAAAAGATTGTAACCAGGCTCCAGGGCTTCCTCTGTTGATGTCTGCAAGTTCTGGGAAGGGGTGGATTGGAATGTGCTGGGTCTGGGCTCTTTGATTCAGGGATCTCTGGTTGTCAGTTGTCATCGCGTCCACTCCGACGCACGGTGAGCCCACGGAGGGCACAACAGAAGGGTGCCTGGTCGTGCACGGTGACTGCCAGTATGTTTTTGTTGACTGCTTTTTCCACTGAGTCTCTGCCCTGGAGGGTTCCTCCTCCAGCACAATCCCTGGCAAAGCTCTCTTGGGATCCAGAGTGTTTCCCAAATCGATGGCCAGACCTTTCTCCCTAGTCTCTTGGAGTATAGAAACTCTATGGTGACCCTGCAGACGCTTGCAATAGAGTGTTGGCAGGGCTTCCAGCATCCCAGGCACACGTAGACCACTGCAGTGGGACACAGGGACAGATGGGAGGTGGTAGGAGACACATGAACTTCTATGAGGGGATGGTTGAGGGGGAGGGGAGCCCAGATGGCTTCTCGGAGGCTCTGCACCAGCAGTCAAGGCCCCTGCTTCCTCTGGGTGGAGCCCCACTTCATTCCTCATTGTGCTCCAGCTTCCTCCTTTTGTGTCGGGAATCCCCTCTTTCTGGCCAAGCTGTTCATTTTTTCTCGGCTTCTGTGGCCCCTCTAAGTGCTTGGTGAACGGCAGGAGCCAGCGAGTTTGCCGTCCTCACTGCGTCTCTGAGAATTCCCACAGGATCTCTGGCACGGTTTACTCCTGCGGCTCCAACTCCAGCCGGCCAGTGGCTGGACACGGTGGACAGGGCTCTGGGAGTGGTTTCATCCGAGTTCCTCCCCAGATGGACAGTGTTGGGAATTCCATTTATTAACTGGGTTCATTTGGAAATCAGAGGATGTTGTTTTTTCTTTTGCTGTTGTAATTTTCCCATACATGATACTCATGATGGTGCCCGGGTCTTTGGTCCACAGGATGCCATTGAAACCGTGGATTTCTTGAAAGACCATGGTCTCCCCCTGCTTGGCTTCATTTGGTCCTCTCCATAGTCCTTATTTCACATGTGGGGAAACTGAGGCACAGAGAGGCTGAGCTGCTTGTCTGACGCCACACCATGAGTGGGCGGAGACACTTGGCTTTGTGGTCAGCTAAGTCCGGGCCTGCCAGCTGGCTCGCCTGTCCCCCACAGGAGCCTACTTCCATTAAGATGCGCTCGGATAGAGGGAGGTGTGTTGGGACAAGTGATAAGGCTGGTGGCAGGATAATGGGATGGGGGCTGTGTCGGCTGAACTGAATGGCCTCCCAGGAGGGGACATGTCAGCTGAGTCTGGGATGAAGTCCTGCTCTGGGGGGAGGGACAGCAAGGCCAGACAGGCACACATGAAGGAGTGAGTCACTGGGCGGTGAGCATACTGAGTGGTCACCCGGAACCACGTCTCCACCTCATCCCCAGCCATGACCACCCCCACCCCCCCCACCCCCGCGTGCACAGGGATCTGATGGCATTGGTGCATCTGGGGACTTTTGAAGGTCTCGGGCGGCATGTCGGCAAGGGTCACTGTGACCATCTGGGATTCAGACAGAGGCTTCCACAGAGGCTGGGCTGGGAGGGATGGGTGGCTGCAGGGAAAGGGCTTCTCAAGGGATAGAGGATCTGAACGAACAGAACTGTGGACTGTAAAGGGGATGGGTGAGCTAGGAGAGGAAAGGAGAGAGAGGAGAGAGAAAGAAGGAGGAGGAGGAGAGAGAAGCACAAGGAGGAGGTGGAGGTGGAGGCAGGCAGGGATGGTCACCAAGGCCTTGGCCCCACGAGCCATTCCAGTGGAGGGACACTGGTACTTCCTGCAGAGGAGAACCAGGAGAGAGCTCTGAGTGATGCCTTAGAAAGGCCCCTCTGTGGGGATCCCCTAGGTCCTGAATGCTCCTCGTCCCTGCTCTGGCCCCCGACAGCCTGGCCCACAGTCACCATCCTGGATGCTGAGCTCAGAAAGGAGGCCTTCACCTTGTGTGTGGTCATTGTTGGCTGCCGTTGTGTAGATTCTGACTCACGGTAGCTCCATGTGCACAGAGTGCCAAGGCTGTTCCATGGGCTTCCACAGGCGTTCCAAGGCCGTGACCTTCCAGAAGCAGGTGGCCAGGCTTCTAAGATGCCTCCAGGTGGACCCGGACTGCTGATCTTTCTTGACCAGTCCTCTTCACCATATACCGTTAGGTGCCCTTGAGTGAGCTCTGACTCACAGTGGCTTCGCTCACAACAGAACAAAACACTGCCCGGCCCTGGGCCAGCCTCACAACCAGTGCTGTTTGGGCCCTTGATTACAGCCACCACGTCATCCATCTCACGGGGCCTTCCTCTTTCCTGCTGCCCCTCTGCTTCCCCAAGCGCGAAGTCTCGCCATCCTTGCTTCGAAGGAGCCCCTTGGTGATTCTTGATCCAGGACACAACTGCTCGCAGGATCAACGATCCCTGGGGATATAACCACTCCTGGAGCCTGCGCCAAGTCAGCTCCCTCAAGGAGCGGTTTGTGGGCTTGAGCTACCGACCGTTCAGTGAGCAGCTCCTAAGCCTCAGAAGGGGGAGGAAGAAACGCATCCGCTCATTCACTGGGTTCTCAGTCAGCCCCCCAGCGCCCCACTGGATGTGACTTTCTGCAGGTGGAAGCCGTGGGCAGGCAGACATTGTGTCTCTGTGGTCTTGGAAGGAAGCGACTAGAGTTGGCTGCCAAGTGAGCCCATGATTCGTCCACTACACCAGAAACGGGCGGTGTGTGGAGGGGGAGGGGGGCATTCTCAACAGTTCCCGTGTGCTGTTTTGATTGAAACCTTGCAAACGCTCCATCCTACCAGTGTGGAAGCAGTCACAGAGGGGCGTTGGGGACCAATAAAATGCCCCCGAACTTTTGTCCTCTGCTTGAAATGGCTTTTGCTTGTTAAATAGGCTATCGTGGATAGCAGACTCTTAGGGGACCTAAAAATAAAGGGGGGAAAGCCCCGGGCACACAGTTTCCAATGTTTGGATAAGAGCCTGATGGTCCCCTTCTCGATCATCCCCTTGGCCACACGCATGTGTCTGTGACGACATGTAAGCACTGGCTTGTAAAAAAACTCTGAGATCGGGCTTTGTGCTGTCGCCTCCCTCTGATGACTGTGGAAACATGGGTCAGACTCACGATGGATATTCTGGGGGTTCTTGGAGAGGATGCAACACTGTGGATTCCTCGTGAGGCAGGGCGTCGTGCACTTCTTGGGTCCAGTTTCTGGAGAAGGTGCTTTCTGTCTGTGGGGCACGGAGCTGGGAGGGGTGACACGTCCCAGCATCAAGTGACTTCACTGTGAGACCACCCAGCCCTGACTCAATGGATGAGGAAGCGGAAAGCCAGTGGCTTCACCCCAGCACCCGCTCGTCGGTTCTCACACACGTGGGGCTTGGATGTTGCTGTGACACTGGATGCTGTGCCCCAGTCATTCAAAGACCGGAGTTTCCAAGCTGAGGCAGACCAGGAAGAAAGACCTGGTAATCAATGCCTGAAAATCAACCAACGATCGCCCGGCAGAGTGAACCGAACACCGTCTGACAAGGAGGGGGTCCTGAGATGGGGGATGATGAAGACAGCACAGGAGAGACGTGACGGAGGAAACAAGGTGAGCAGGAGCTGGAGCCCCCCCCTCTCCCCCACCCCCCAACCAGTGCCAGCCAGCAATGGAAACTTCCTGAGGCGGCCACCCGGTCCATCCAACTCAGAAGTGAACCACCCAGGATTCGAATCCAGGTCTTCTGGTTAATGCTCAGCAGCTAACTGAAAAGTGGGTGGCTGGAATCCTCCCCAAAGGGCCACTCACAAGAGAAGACACTGGAAAACCTCGTGGAGACCATCTCTGCTCGGCACTCGTGGGCGACCACGAATTGCAATGGACATGACAGCACCAAGGGGGGTACTTTTGTCCTCTGCCGCCATAGTGCCCCTAGCCCCACCACTTCAGCCCTCCCCACAGGAGGTAGCCTGTCCAAGGCGCAACTCCCCCGTAGCTCTGGAGCCCCCCCATTCCTCTGGCCAAGTTGCCAACTGGAAAACTAGCAATTTTCCTTTTTAATCGCCAAATGGGAAAACTGATTTATAGTTACCTTATATAGGGCTTTTGAGGCTGTCAATCTTCATGGGAGCAGACAGCCTCATCCTCCTCCCAAAGGAGCAGCGGATGGAGTTGAACCTCTAACCTTGGAGGTAGCAACCCAATGCCGCACCCGTAGCTTTCCCCACCGTGCATCTTCCTGTCATGATTTCTTCTAAAAGAGAGAGAGATGGCATGCACGCCTAGACCTTGAATAGAGCATCTCCCTCCGCAGGCAGGACTCTTTCTCTTGTGTTTATACTTAGGATCCACTTGGATTGTCTAAAGGAGTTCTGGTAGCTCTGTGGGTTAGACATTGGGCTGCTCACCACATGCTTGGTGGTTCAAACCCACCAGCCACTCTTCAGGAGAAAGACGAGGCTGTCTGCTCCCTCACAGGTTTATAGTCTCAGGGGGCAGTTCTTCTCCATCCTACCGAGCCACTAGGCGGTGGAATGGGCTCAGGGCTAGTGGGTTTGTTCTTTTGTTGTTGGATAATCTAGGATTAGCTCCTTTCTGTCAAGCTTCTGAGCTTCATCCCCTCTGTTGCCATATACAGTGGAATCCACAGCTTCAGAGATTAGTCTGGACATATCTTTGTGGGGTCCCTATGTATCCCCTTCAGTGGTCGCCCTTTACTTGTCTCTGAGTGCCGACTTCCTGCATGTCTCTATGGTCTTTTCTTGTTCTTTACCATCATCCAACATTTCTACAATCCATGGTATGAATTGAGAATCAGGAGGAAGACCCTCAAAGGCGTCAACCCTAAAACGACGACCTCTCTTTTTGTGTGTTTTCCTTTTTAAAAAAGAATATTTCTCAGATAGGTAGGAAAGCAGAGAGAAAAGTATTCTCATCACAGAATAGCTTGGCAATTGTTAACATTCTATCCTTCGTGCTCACCACAGATTTTACTGAGGAGTTTCAACTGACAGACACCGCGATAGTTTCTACCTAAACAGTTTAGTGTGCTCCTTGACATGATGCGGAGGCTTCCTGAGATCCCACCTAGCCAATTCCCCTTAGCAGGGACGTCTTTTCGCTCTGCAATAATTCTGCCTGCTGCCTGTAAGCCCGCTCCGGTGGGCGTGGCCCTCACCACATGAGGTCATTGGAATTCCTGGTTTTTCCTAGGCTTTAAGCTTTGAGGCACCTGGAAAAAGGGAGGATGGGAGATAGAGAGGATGGATCTCTGGCCTTCTCAGTGGGAGCTGGTTCTTTAATTCCAGGTGAATAGTGTGCAGTTAACAAAGCAACTGGCAGGAAGGTCACCTCTCAGCAGTGGGGCCATATTGAAGCCCAGGCTTCCTGCATGAGGCAGGTGGGTGGCTCCCCATCTCTGTGTGTAAACAAATTCATTTCCAACCTCCGGTCCTCAGGACTGGGGCTCAGAGCGAGTGCAGGGCACAGAGGCTAACCGTGCAGCGACGGGTGGGCATACACTTTGTTAGAGCGGGAACCGATTGATGGACAATGTGTGCATGCATGACGCCAGGCTCCCACGGCCCTCTTCCTGTTGCTGCCTGCATTTCTGTGTGGTCTGTTGTCTGCAACAGAGGAGCCAGCGCTGACGCATCCTCGTCAACAAAAGTCCGCCTTGACTTGGGGTTATCATGCCATTCTCACCTTGTCCCTGCGTCTACCTGTAATGTGCCTCAGTTCCCTGGGGCTGCTGTCACCAAAGGTCACAACTGAGGTGGCTTATCAGGACAGGACTGAATGGCCCCACACTTCTGGAGGCTGGATGGCCAAGATCAGAGGGTCAGCAGGGTTGACTCCTTCTGAGGGCTCTTGGGGAGACACCGGGCTGTGATGCACATTGGTACCCGGTAGCAGCAGGTGGTTCTTTATTGACCTCCTTTCTCTGGGTCCCTGTCTCTGTGTCTCTCCTCCTCTTCTTCTCCCAAGGACAATAGACATCAGTGGAGCCATGTGAATGAGCCTTAGTCCTTTCGATCGCCTCACCTGCATGTGGAAGCTGGGCTTTGAATAAGGAAGAGCGGAGAAGAATGGACGCATTTGAATTAGGCGCTGGTGAAGGATACAGAAAGTCCCACGGACTTCCAAAAGAACCGATACGTCATCTGTCTTGGAAGCAGTCCCACCAGAATGCTCCCTGGAGGCAAGGATGGCGATACGTCATCTCTCATGCTTTGGACATGTCATCAGGAGAGCCCATTCCCTGGAGAAGGACATCAGGCTCGGAGGGGCAGGGAAAAAGAGGAAGGCCCTCAGCCAGATGGATTGACACCCTGGCTGCAAGGATGGGCTCAAATCTAAGAACAACGCTGAGGATGGCAGGTCGTGGTTTGGTCGCTTTTAATAGAGTCGCCATGGGTCAGAACCAACTTGTCAGCACCTAACCACAACCACGGTCCAGTAGGATTAGGAGCCACATGGCTTCCGCATGACCTCATGTTAATCTACTGAGAACATCTCTTAGAGCCTGTTTCCAAACATCGTCAGGGTGCCTTTCTGCACGTACTGTGAATGAACTCAGCCAGATGGGGAGGCTCTCAGCAGAACAGAGCACGTTATCATACGTCTCCATCCCCAGCAGGTATAGGGCCAGGCTCCCGGTGAAGCAGAGGGGAGGGCAAGCCCAGGGGGCAAAGACAGAGGCTTTCTCAAGCTCTTGCTGCAGAGGCGTGTGTACTTGCTATTGATGAGTTTTTACACCCAAATATTTTAGTGTGTGCTCTGACACGATGTAGAGATGTCCTACCATTCAACGATCCCACCTAGCCAATTCACTGCAGCAGGGTGTCTTTACACTCACCGGAGATTCTGCCAACCGCATGCATGTCCTCCTGGTTAGCCCCCAAACACTGGGGCTGGTGGGGCTAGAGGGTTTAAAGGTCCCCGGGGAAACTTCAGCTTATAGGATTGGGTACCTCCATAATTAGAACTGATTTCTCCCCTCCCCACACCCATGCCCACCCCAGCACCCCCCTCCCTGAAAAACAAAGTAGGAAGATTTTCATACTATTTCTACATGGTAAATGTAATTGTCTGTGAAATGGAGTTTGCATTTCAAGGTGCCCAGATAGGTAAGAATAGCCAAGGCTTCAAGGGGCTTGCACCCCATGGCAGTCGGTCTGGACTTGTGGCGACCACGTAGTTACAGACTAGCCCTAAACTAGGCAGCGCGTCCAAGGCGACAAACCTCACAGAAGCAGATCGACAGGGCTTTCCCACATGGTGGGTTAGCACCGCCACCCTTGGGGTTGGAAGCCCAGAGCAAACAGTCTGGCAGCACCCAGGCCAGAGGGGTGCCACCTACAAGCACTCCACCGCTCCCGGAGAGACCGCTTTACCGTATTCACAGCTGCCTTTCCTCGGTCTCTCTCTGGCTGCGCCTTGTCAGAAGCCCCGATCCAATCTGTCCCATCGCATCCCTTAGCAGTTGACTGCTCCGAGTTCCACCTCCCACCCTGCCTTTTCTGTCTGAGGTTCTTCTCCCTTGGGCTGGAGGTCCCCTGGACCGGCTTGTGGCAGGGGCACAGACATCCTGCCCTCCCACAGATGTCTGTATTGAGGCCAGCTGCCTCATCCAATGTTCTAGAAAGCCTGGTCCTCGATCTTGACAGCCCCAACCAGAGACCCATTGTCAGGCAATGAGAACCAAGTCCTGCCTGCTCACCTCCTATGACCAGGCACAGGGCAAAGAGGCCTCTGTTGAGTGCCCATGCCGGGCCTCCAACTTTCCACAGAAGCATCATGGCTATCCCCCCCAATCAGCACCCGCCCCCTCAGAAGATGTCCACTCCCTTGTGCAATGCCTGCACCTTGCTCAATCACTCAGGGTGCGATGGCAAATTTGGGGCACCCCGTGGCCATCTGAAAGTACGTAAAGGTTGGAGAGCTCGGTCCCAAGGTGTCTGGGAGCTGGTTCAGAGGGTGCACGGGCAGAGTCACCACGGCCAAGCCCTCCGCTGGGTGTAGGCTGGTCATACATCTATCCGTATTGTTAGGGCTGTCTTAAATTCTGTTTCTCTTGGTACATGGAGACCCTTGCCAGCCTCAATTTATCGTCGACCACAAACAAGGACAAGCCAACCAAACTGAACTCCCAGAAACAGACAGACCCTCTGTCCCCTCGCCCTTTCACACGCGAGTGGGTGTCATGCACAAGGAAACCATGCCCGCTTCTTCAGGGGCTGCACACTCATCATGGTTTGGCTCAATTCCACCGACAGTGTCAGACGGAGACCAGCCAAGTCACGACGAGTGGAACGGATTGGGGCAGCCTGCCGGGATGCCCCCAAACCCACCCAAGCTGCTGCCGTCCAGTGGGTTCCAGCTCACCGTGACCTCATGGACAGGGTGGACCTTCTCCATGGGGTCTACAAGGCCAAAAATCCCGAAGGAAGCCCACGTTTTGTCTTGTCGATGCCACCTGGGGGAAGACATCTGAGCATCTTCTTTCCCAGCGGGGAACTTGGTCAGAGGGATGCCTGGGCCACCCCGGAGCGGTGGAGGGTGGGGGGCGGCTGCCCCTCGCACAGGCTGCCTCCTGTGGAGAGGGCGTTGGGGGCCCAGTGGCAGGGAGCAGTATGGTGGCAGAGGCCTTGTCAACTCCAGTTCATGGCACTCCCATGTGTGCTGAGTCGAGATGGTCTTCACAGGGGTTCCAGGAAGCAGATCACTGGAGTAATCCACTGTACATGAGAGCTCCCAGTCAAACCTGATTCACTGCTGTCCAGTTGCTTCCAACTTGCAGTGGCCCTGTACAGGGTCCCCAAGACTGCAGATCCTTACGTCAGCAGACAGCCTCATCTTTCTCTCTCAGAGCAACTGGTGGGTTTGAACCACCGACCTTGTGGTTAGCAGTCTAACGTTTACCAGACAGCACCACCAGGGCACCTGCCTTATACCGTAGGTAGCTATAACTGTATTGCTTTTTAAGATGATAACTTAACACTATAGAGCTGAGCTCCTGGACGTGGTAACTCTTTGTCACCTGGGAACAAGGCCTATGCTTATTTGCTTACGTAATATGCTTACATCAAATGCAGGGACTGCTCCCAGCCCTCTGGACCCCGCCTGGCCCCCTCCTCACAGGCTTCTTATGTCCGAGCCCACAGGTGCAGGTTGCAGCCGCCGTGCCCTTCCATCTTGCCCAGGGTCTTCCTCTCTCTCACTGTCCCTCCACTCAACCAAGCACGGTGACCTTCTCCAGGGGCTGGTCTCCCCTGAGCACACATATGACGTACATGAGATGAAGTCCCGCCAGCTTTGCCCCTAAGGGGCGTCTAGCTGTACGTCTTCCGACACAGATGTGCTGGTGCTTTTGGTCACTGGTGGTTCTTTTCAAGTCTTCCCCGGAGCCCTGTACAGTACATGAAAATCATGTAAGCAAACATTGTAGAGAGTCATGAGTGCCACTAACGGTTAATTGCTCAGCCACTAGCTGAAAGGTCGGCAGTTCAAATCCACGCCACGGTGCCTCAGCTTGGCGAGCTGCTTCTGAAAGGACCTTGAAGCCCCACGAGCAGGGTTCTAGTCGGCACGCTGGGGCCTCCGGAGTTAGGAAGCAGGTTTCAATCTCCAGGGGTGGTGCTGAGTCATTTTGCTGTAGTTCCTAAGAAAGGGGAGGTAGGCCAGATGGGTTTGGGAGCCTGGGGTCCCTATAATCCATATTAGCTCGCTACTCAAAGCGACCCTCTGCACAAGAGAACTAAACACCGCCCTGCACCCCCACATCATTGTAGCCCCCTTGAACCTTCCTCTTTTATGGCGAGCCTCTACTTTACCGTGCGTGCACGCGTGTGAAAACATGCACGGCAAACCTTGCTCACATCCCAGTGTCTAGACGGGATGACCGGTGACATTGGCTGCATTTGTTACATGGGGTCAACGTTCCCATTTTTTTCTTGTCTAGTTGTTTTGTTACCACTCGTCATTTACTCAGATCCCCTGCTCCACGCCCTCCCCCAACCTTCTAATCTGTGCCTGGAACCAGTCTGTCCCAGGAGCTGCCCGCCAGGGCCCCTGCCCGGAGGGCCTGCCCTCTCAGCTGGGTTCGTCCTTCTGGAGAAGGCTGGTGATGGGCTGGCGCTGCTGGCCACGGCGGGGTGAAAGACCACGCTCCACAGGTCACATGTTCTGTCCTCGCTGAGTCTATGCTCACGCCCACTGCCGGCGAACTGGATCCCGACTTAGGATTCAGCTGTGCACAATGGAACCAGAGCCTGCCAGTCCTGTGCACGCCCTGGGTCAAGGGTGGATGCCACCCACTGTGTTCCTGCCACAGGGATTCCCTTGAGTGGTTTTCAGAAGCTGATGACCAGACCTTTCCTCCTTGTCTCTCTTCATCTGGAAGTTCTGCTGACACCTGGACAGCATTGCAGCAGCACACAGGCCTCCACGGAGGGAAAGGTGGTGGCCATGCCTGAAGGGCGGTGGGCAGGCATCACACCATCTGGAAGGTGGATCTGCTACCACTGCACCATCACACACACACACACACACACACACACACACACACACACTTTCATTAGGCTCTCACTGCTACTGCCACCGAGTCAGTTCTGGCTCAGAGTGACACGGTAGGACAGGCCAGAACTGCCCCTGTGGCTTTCTGAGGCTGTAGATCTTTACAGGAGCAGAAAGCCTCATCTTCTCCCTTGGAGCAGCCAGTGGGTTCAAGCCGCTGACCTGGTGGTTAGCAGCCTGGCATGTCATCCACCATGCTGCCAGGCTTCCCTTTCAGAATGTAGCTGCTGTCCTCAGGTGCCATCAGGATGGTTCCGACCCATTGCCCCTCTTGCGCACAACAGAACGAAACACCGTCCAGTCCTGCGCCCTCCTCACCATGCCTCGTGTCCTAGCGCCGTGGTATCAGCCCATCTTGTCCAGGGCCTTCCTCTTTACCGCCGCCCCTCCCCGCCACCACGCTGTCCTTCTCTGTAAGGTTAGCCCTGCCCATCACACCAAGTCCTCCTTCCTCTCCTGCGATGTCCTCCTCGTGAGTCCCCTCCTTCCACCCTCCTCCTCCTCCCCTCTTCGCTCCTTCCCCTTGCTGTCTCTCCTCTCTTCTCCTTTCCTCTCCTCCCCCTCCTCCCATCCCCTCGGGATTTCATGAGCATGTTGATTCTGCCCTTTCCCTCGCTTAGAAGGGAAGGCACAGGGCAGGGGGTCTTGTCCATGCTGCGGCAGCCCACACTGCCAGAGAGAGAGAGAGAGAGAGAGAGAGAGAGAGAGAGAGAGAGAGAGAGAGAGAGAGAGAGAATGAGAGAGAGAGAGAATGGACTTGAGAGCGATGGGCTATAAACTCAGGCCGGGTGGACCTGCCAGCCTGGTCCTCTTTGTATTCAGCTGCTGTGACCACAAGCAACGGAACCAGCGGGCTGGACTGATTGTGGAGACAAAGAGCCATTTGTTACTTGTTTTAATGACCCAAGCGGATCATTGTTTCTGGTCTGAGCGCACTGGGTCTGCTCTCCTGATCTCTGGGTCCGATCCTCAGTGGAGCCGTTCTCCAAATCGAAGCTGCTTGGCTGCCACCAGGTCATGTGGGGATATGAGTCCTGAGGCGGCCAGGCCAGCCCTGCTCCCTCTCACAGAGGACAGGGGTGTCACTGACAGGTTCCTGCAGGATGGCTAGGCAATGCAGAGACTAAGGGGCCCCCTCCTCTTCTCAGAGTTCCCAGGGGAGAGACCCCACCAGCGGGCACGTGCGCAGGCCTCTGGCCAGTGATGGCCACAGATGTGTTGGCTGCAGCAGAGCACGGTGTCGCTGGTGTGCCCCGTGCTGAGCCCAGCTCAGCGTCTGGTGCCTGCAGACGGCCACCAGCAGCAGTCCTAGGAACCCCATGACCACCACCACCACCACCAGCAGCACCACACAGGCTCACATTCCCCAGGTGCTGGGGTTTATATACACGGGAGTCTGTGGCCGCCTCGTGTGGAGGAGCAAACAAGTCCACCGGAGCCATTGCGTCGGGCGGGTGCTCCCTCTGTGGCTCTGTGTCCCTGCTTGTCACTCTCCCCAAAGTCCACACGTCTCCATCTTGCTAGTGGACAGCTCACGGGCCCCGGGCTGAGGTCTCTGCCCTGCAAACTCCTAAGGTGCCGCACCCTGGCCCAAGTGCTGTGCCCCAGCCCGGGGTATCTCCGAGGCCACCCCGTGCCTCTGGCTTGTTTGAGAGAGTTTGAGGAAGTCAGAAAGTTAACAAGCCTTTCTTTGTTAAGGAGCAGCGCTTGTCAACGGCGCCCAAACGGGAAGGGGGAGAAGAACTTGTTTGGGACGGTTGCAAATGTCCCAACTATTTTTAAACATTGGCTTTGGAGGATGGAGGATCATGTGTGTGTGTGTGTCTGTGTGTGTAACTCTGTGTGCCTATGTGTGTCTGTACATGTGTGTGTGCCTATGTGTACATGTGTGTGTGCATGTGTCTGTGTGCATGTGCGTGTCTATCTCTGTGTGTGCGTCTGTGTGTGTGTGTGTGCATAGAGCTTGGGGGTGTACAGCATATTGCACATCAGCTCCAGATCATGTCTCAAATGGAGAGCTTTTCTGGGAATTATGATTTCTTAAATCTTTTTAATTCATTTGAGTGGAGTTACCTTTAAAATTATTGTAAATATTGGACTGAAAATTGTGACATGTGCATTCCTGGCCGCCCCAAACCCCCAAACCAAACTCAATGCCATCGAATCAATACCCCTCACAGCGACCCCACAGAACAGGCTGGAACTGCCCCTGTGGATTTCCAAGACTGCCACTCTTTCCAGGAGTAGAAAGCCTCATCTGTCTCCCCAGGAGCTGCCGGTGTTTTCAAACAGCTGACCTTGCGGTTAGCAGCCTATCATGTAACCACGCCACCACCAGGGCTCCTCATTCCTGGCCCCAGGCCCAGAAAAGTCTATAATATCAGAAATTTGAGATTCATACAGTGGCTAATAAAAAATTCAGGTGAAACTTTGTAAGGACCATCACAACATTGTTATCATGACTATGTTAGGATGTTAAAGGTGTGTTAGTATATCCGGAGGCACTTCTTTGAGATGTCCTTAGTATTGCGTACTAAGGCAGCATAGTACATACGCTGTACTGCAGGTTCACTGTGAGTTGTCAGTGACTTGATGGCACTGGGCTTGGCTGTCGGAAGATGAATATTTGACTCCCTGACGTTACTTCACGAAAGACCTTGACTTAAAGTTGATGTTTGCAAAATGTCTGACTTCGCAGCAGGGCATGGCTGTCCTAAAACCAGGCCACCTTTTCTCTCCTCCTGCTCACTTCATCTGTGGGCACTTCACCAAGCCGAGTTTGGGGCCCACCCACTGAGCAGCTCACCTGAGAAAGGGCGAGGCAGCCTTCCCAGGCAGGTCCGGAAGATGGGAACCGGCCGGCCCCAGAAGCAGGGACGTCCCGTCCCAGGCAGGCCCGGAAGATGGGAACCGGCCGGCCCCAGGAGCAGGGACATCCCGTCCTGCCTGCTTTGAGGTGATTGCGCATTGACGACAGAAGGAGAGGTTCTTGTGATGTAGGGAGGCCCAGACTCTCTTTTCTCTTCTTCCTTTGCCCCTGTCTGCAGGGTGTGGCGGGCTTCATAGTGGGTGACAGGGGATCCGAACAGAGGTGGAAGTGTTAGGATTCAGCCTGGAAAGACCCATCTGGTGGCAGATCCCTGGAAGAATGAACATTTGTGACCCGAATGAACGAAGACCTGTGAAAGGGACCTGTGCTTCAATTGGATGACGGAGTGGGTTATCCATCAGGTTGCTTAACCACAGGTCCGGCAGTTCAAAACCACCAGCAGCTCTTGGGGAGAAAGGTGAACGTTCTACTCATGTAAATGCTTACAGGGGCAGTTTAGTTTGACCTATAGCAGGGGTGGGGAATGTCCTGCCCTTTGACAATATATATATCAGAACTCCCAAACTCCCTGCCGTCAAGTTCATTCCGACTCCCCGTGACCCAAAGGCCCATGAAATCGTCAATACCAGCTAACATCACACGCCTCACCAAAGAGAAACCGTTCCAGCCAGTCCATTACGAAAAATAAAACAGCAAAAACAGAACAAAAAGCCCCTCACTGCCATCGGATTGATTCTGACTCACAATGACCCTACAGGACAGAGGAGAAGTACCCTGCGGGTTTCTGAGACTGTCACTCGTCCTAAGGGAACAGAAGAGCAGGAAGCCTCGTCTTTCTCCGTATTAAGCGTGAGTTTGTGGCATGCTTGACCAGTGTGGCCCTCGAACACTGTTATAAATACTCAAATGGACCTGGGCAGACAAAAGGTTCCCCCACGACTGACCCATTGATAGAAAGGGTGACTTAATCTGCTGCTAACCAAATACTTGAAAAACAACATAATTTAAGACTGTTAGTTAAAAAATCCAAAATGTTACAGTCCCTTTCCTTGCAGTAAAAATTCCTTTTAAACTTAGTAGGGATGCTGTGACTCAGGCAGGAGACAAGTAAGGCCATTAAGATCAGTAGCCATTCCCATTTGGAGCCCTGGGGGCAAGGTCTGGTCCAGCCAGGCACGGAAGCATCACCCCGATTTAGATAAACAAGAGTGCATGAAGCTTCAGGGCATGGCGGTCTAATATAGATAGATCTAGATCATTTCCCAGCGATCATTGCGAAACCTGCCTTCCGAGAGCACCCATTGCACCCTGTGACATTGTAAAAGCCTGCTCCTCTCTTCCTGTAATCATTGGGAAAACCTGTTTCTTGTCCCACGTGGTTAGAGGGAGATCAATGTGTGCGGTCGGGACTGAACTCTGAAGCAGCTCAGAGAAGAAGGCTGGCTGTTCTCCTACTATCCGCAGTCGCAGGAATCACCCTGCAGGAATTTCTGGAATCACCCTGGTCCCTGTCCTTGGCTATGAGGACAGGCAGTGCAGACCCCGGGCAGCCGGCAACTCTATCGGTCAGAATGCACGAGTGGCAGCAAGTTATTGCTGTCGTTGTTTGAGTTTCACACCAGTGGGCTTATTCTGACTGTAAGCGGCTCTTTATTACCCAGAGCAGAGGCCCATCAGCCGCCCGCCAGCCTGGGCCGGGCGCAGCACTATAGGAGAAACAGCATGGATCCTGGACCCCAAGAGGCCTGGCTTCCAATTCCAGCTCCACCACCATGAAGTCGAGGGCTCCGGGTGCTGCAACCATGCTCAGCTGCTCCCCCAAGGCTGGCAGTTCAAGTCCACCAGAAGCACCATAGGGAGGCCTGGTGGCTCCGTGGTTATATGTCAGGCTGTGATGCTCCAGGCCAGCGGTTCGAAACCACCAGCCACTCCATGGGAGAAAGATGAAGCTCTACTCCCGTAAAGAGTCTCAGAAACCAACATGGGTAGTTCCACCCTGTCCCATAGGGTCACTATGCGTTGGCATCCACTTGATGGCAGTGAGATTATTTGGTTCTGTGAGAAACACCTTGAGTGAAAGATCTGGCATCTATTTCCAGAGAACTCCCTGAAAGCTCTCTGAGCACAATCCTGTTCTGACCCTCAGTGGGCACCAGGCGTCTGAATCCAGTCAGCAGAAGCTGGCTTGCAGCATTAGGCTGATGGCCTGACTGGTCACTGTAAGAAGGGTCTCAAACTGTCCTTAGCATGAGGCTCGGAGACCCTCCTGGAGGACAGACGCCCTTCTCCCTGCCTCAAGAACTCACTGCCATCGGGTCAGTGCAGACACAGCAATGCTACAAAATCAGGCAGACCTGCTCTGTGAGTTTCGAGGACTGTCACTCTCCATGGGAGTAGAGGGCCCCCCATCTTTCTCCTGAGGAGCAGCTGATGGTTTCTAATGACTGGCCTTGCAGTTAGCGCCCCGCCCCGCACCCCAGCTCCTGACAGCCAGTTTAGGTGTGAAATGCCTGGGTCAATGACGTGGGAGAAGAGGCATAGCCCCAGCCAGGAGCTCAAACCTCGGTCAAGCTAGAGAATGAGCTTTCTGGGTCCCTAGAGGGTCAGGGCCCCACTCTGCTTCCTCTTCAGAGTCTGATTGCAGCAGACAGGGGTCTGGGGCGGAGGCTGAGGAGGGTGGGTGGGTGGGATGCTGGGAAGCAGAGCCTCAACCCAGCTGCTGCCAGCATTCAGCGTATGCAGGAAACAAACCTTTATTGTCCAAAGCGGCTAATTTGGGAAGGTTATTTTGTAACCAAAGACTGATTTTTAAAAAACAAAACAAAAAACCACTCTCCATTAAACCAGGTACTTAATCTGGGTTGAAACATCTGATAGGCCCCTGAGCAGAAGCAGACAAACGGGTTTGCACAGGTAATGCATCTGGCTTGGGGGCGGGCAATGGGGGAGAATCCAGCCAGGATTCTTGGCTGGCGGTGCCTCAGGAAGGCTGGAGGGCATGGGCACAGCCAGGGCCAGCGTTTACACTGCTCCTGTTTGCCGTCCCTTCAACTGAGCTTGTTTTCTCCGTGGAAATGTCGGGTCTAGAATCCCGCAGGTTTGGGGGCATTTCGGAGAAGCACGGTGCTCCATGCCCCTCCCCCGCCAAGGCAAAGGCAGCCATTGATGCTGGGAGCAGCCGCCCCTGGGCAGCCAGAGCCTGGCCTCTCTGGAGTGAGGGATGGCGCAACACCTCCCCAGCCTTCCAAGCAGAGATCTGTTTTCTGCAAAGAGCTGAGCTGGAAAAACCTGCTTTTCTCTCCTTGCAGCTCCCTTTACTAAGCTAACCCTTGCCCAGATGCACAGAGCATTCCTGCCACTGAGACTCTCTCCCTCCCCTCCCCTGTCCTCCCTCCTCTCTCTCTCTCCTTGTCTCCCCCCACCCCCACCCCAGTCCCCTCTCCTTCTCTCTCTTTCCTTCTCTCCTTGAGTTTTAGCCTTCATCCCCTCTTGCCTGGACTTGTGTCTTATGGAGGTTGGTCTCTCCCCACCCCGTTAGATCCCACACACTGATACCAGACGGATCAGCTTCAAACCCGGCTGGACAGACAGAGTTTTCTTGGTGCAGAGACCTTTGCTGAGCTCCATTATGCCCCGCTCCGTGCTCTCCACCTCTTTCCTTGGATTTTAGCCCATTCTTTACCAGCCTGCTAACCGCAAGGCCAGCAGTTCAAAATCGCCAGCATCTCTGCAGAAGAAAGATGAGGTTTTCTGCTCCTGTTAAGAGTTACAGCCCCACTAGGCATTCTACGACCTTCCTTCCATTGGCTTTAGCTCACTTGTTGTTCCCTTGTCCCTTGGTTGAACCCCCTCCTCCCCCGCTTCATTCCCCCCAGCTCCCCTTCTCCCATACCCCCCTGGAACTATTGGTCCCATTCTTTTAATCTCTGATGCCTAGTGGGGCTCAATCAAGGGCAATGTAGCAGCAAGCAACCCGAATGAAGGCCGAGCATGATGATGGGACAAGAGGGAGGTAAAAAGGAAACAGAGAGAAAAACCAGGAGGCAAAGAGCATTTTGTTGCTCAGAAACAACAAAGCCCACATGGTAGAAGCACACCAGCCTGTGTGATCACGAGGCATTGATGGGATCAGGTATCAGGCATCAAAGACCCAGAACAAAAATCATACCCAATGTGAATGCAGGGAGACATGGAGTAGAGACCCAATGCCCATCTGTAGACAATTGGACCCCTGACAGAGGGGTCACAGGGAAGAGATAAGCCAGTCATATAGCACCAATGAAACACACAACTTTCCTCTAGTTCTTTGGTGCTTCCTTCCCCCCACTATCATGACCTCAATTCTACCTTACAAATTGGATTAGACCAGAACATGCACACTGCTACAGATAAGAGCCCACAGCACAGGGAATCCAGGATAGATAAACCTCTTAGGGCTAACAAGGAGAGTAGAGATACCAGGAGGATTAGAGGAGGGTGGGGGGGAGAAAGGGGGACTAGATCACAAGGATCAAACTATAACCCCCTCCCAGGGGGACAAATAACAGAAAAGTGGGTGAGGGGTGATAGAGTACAATGTAAGATATGGGAAAAATAATCTATAACTTATCAAGTTTTCCTGAGGGGGAAGAAATGGGGAAGCTGATATCAGGGACTCAAGTGGGAAAAGAATTCTTTGAAAATGATATGTGCAAATGTGCTTGACACTTTGGCAGAATGTATGGAGTGTGATAAGAGATGTAAGAGCCTCCAATAAAAGTATTTTTGAAAAAGAGTTACACTCTCGGAAACCCACAGGGGTGGTTGCATCCTGTCCTTATCGGGTCTCTCTGAGTCGGTATTGATCCGATGGCAATGCATTTGGTTTTTGTTGGTTTGTTTTTTGAATAATATGTGATTCCTCTCACTTCTGAATGCCACCTTCTCGTGCAACTTATAAACAGGTCAGAAAAATTAGAAAAAACAAACAAACAAGTGTGCAAAAAGCGAGAGAAGAGAAACCCAGCCATACCTTGCTAAGCGAGTCATGCTGAGCGCCGACTGGATTCTTCCCCCGGGGTCTGAGGCTACATGGAAATCCAGACCCAACACCCTGCCATCCGGCCACTGCTGACTCATAAAGCCTGCCGCTGTCCAGTTGATTCTGAGTCCCCAGTTGTACGCAGTTATTGCTCCATTTTTCCTTGTGAATTAGGTGGGGTGGGGGAGGGGGTGTTCCATTTCAGCACCTCCTTGTTCCACCCCACTCGGATCATTTTCTAGGGTGGTGATTGTTCTGGAATCTGCCCCGTGGGCGCAGGCTGCCCAGCCGAGCCGTCACTGGAAGGACACGAGGATGCCTTCACCACAGATGTTTTCCGTCCACCAAGCACGGGTGGTGAGAGGAAGCCTGTATTTCGGTTCCCAGTTTGTGCTCAAAACCTCAGTACAGCTGACGCTATGCAGCCAGGGTTTCCCGAGGTTCCTCTGGCACAGGACCAGGGGGGATGACAGGAGGGGCAGCTTCTCCAGTGGCCCTGCTGGCACCGCCCTACCGAGTCCCTGAAAACCCCAAGCAAAAACCCACCCACTGCAGCTGAACAGTCTGGCACACATAGCCAGCCGCTGGGAACAGAGCACCATTGCCCTGTCGGGTCTCAGGGGCTTCACGGGAGCAGAGCAGCCTCATGTTTTCTCTGAGCAGCGAATGGTCAGCTCGAACCACTGACTCTGGGTCAGTGGGCGAGCACTTGAACCACTGCGTCACCAGGGCTCCTTCCAAGACCCTTCCGGGGCAAAGTCACTGCCAGGAATTTCAACTGCCCCTGTGGGTCACTGAGGCCACCACTCTTTACAGAATTGGAACGCCCGTCTTTCTCCCAAGGACATTTTGAACGGCTGACCTTGTAGATGGTTAGAAGCTCAACTCGTGACCCCTAGGCCACCAGGACTCAAGACCCTTCATCCTGGGTCTTTGACGCTCCCCCCCAGCAGGTTGTGTTGTGTTAGGGGCTGGGGGCTGGAGATTGGAGCTGCGGGAGTGAATGAGGGGCTGTAAACCAACCCCCTTGCTTTGTCACCTAAACTAAATGAGATCCCAGGGAGGCAGAAAGGCGGGTGGTTTTAGGGTCTGATGGTGCAGTGGTTAGGAAGGGGACTGTGAGTCGTGAGGCTGGCGGTTCAAACCCACCAGCTGCTCTGCAGGAGAAAGATGGAGCTGTGAAAATTTACGGCCTCAGAAACCCCATGGGGACTGCTCTACTCTGTCCTGTAGGGTCCCCGAGAGTCAGGTTAGACTTGACGACAATGGATTTGGGGTTTGGGGGAATTTCAAAGCAGGACTGGAAGACAGGTCTTGGCACGGCGCCCAAAGGGCCCTGTTTGTGTTGAAAGTCGCTCTGTGTGACAAGAAGGGCTGGCTGTAGGTCTGGAAAGGGGTGGGAGGATGCTGTGCCCGCACAGCAGTCAGAAGACTCAGCTTACATTTCCTCCTGGGAGCTCATGCCACGGGGTGGCTTTCTCAAGCCCTCCCTTTCTCCCGGCAGAGCCACCACCATGGGGTGCGCGGGGTCCTGTGGGTCATTGTCTCCCTTCCTGTGTCTTGAGGCCACCACGAGCCCCCTGAAGCCACTATCCTCCCACAGGGTCAGGGGGAAAGCGGGTCCGGATGTTTCTGCTACTGCAGTTGCTTCCTGGGCATCAGTCGTGTCGAGGTCAGTGCAGGCAGAGAGGAGCAGTATGGACCCAAAGAGGGGAGTCTCAGAGGGGAACCCTGCTTTGGGGCCTGGGGCAATGTTTTCTTTGTCCTTGCATTAGCAGGCTCCCCGGTAATGCATTCGATCTTCACCGGGAGCAATGCAGATGTGCACCAAGAGCACCGTTTAAAAGCTCATGCAGATCAAGGGAAAGGCAGTCAGCACCGTGCGGGTGAATTCTTTCGGTTGCTTGGTTTTCTCCTTTTATTGTGATTTGGGTGGGATTGGACAGCAAGTCCGTTTTCCGTTCAGTCACTGCTACCCCGTTTATTCTGTGACACGTATTTGGTAGTGTGTGTTTGCCGGTGTTTTTGTATCGCCGTTGGGTCAGTCTTACAACAGTGCAGCCAGTCAGCACCCACGAATGGGCCACTGTGTGTTCTTGCTGGGTGCCATGGAGTCCACAATGACCCATAGCCACCCCATGCACAGCAGAACGGAGCTCAATGGGTCTGAGGCTGGAGCCCAGCACTGCAGCCACCGTGTCAAGCCATCTCATTGAGAGAGTCTTCCTCTCTTTCGCCGCCCCTACACTTTACAAAGCATGATGTCCTTCTCCAGGGACGGGTCTCCCCTGGTCACATGTCTGACTTGACCACCGTACAGTGTCAGCGTAGCTTGGACACACACGAGGGAACCCCCAACAGCACTGGGGATCACTATCACGATATCTCTTCGCTGCGGCGATCTGGAACCAACCGCCCCCCACACACGTATCTCTGAGCTCCGCCTTGACGCTGTTCTTCCGAAGACCTGAAGGACCGGTGCATTGGAAAGATGGTGCGGGCCGAGGACATCGAAAACGCCGTGGACTCCCAGAAGAAGAAGAAGGAACAAACCTGTCCTGGAAGAAGGGCAACCAGGATGCTCCTTAGAATTGACGGTGGTGAGACGTCCTCGCACGTGCTTTGCACGTGCTGTCAGGAGAGACCGTCCCTGGAGAAGGACATCGCTCGGCAGCACAGACGGGCAGCGAGAAAGAGGAAGGGCCTCGAGGAGATAGACGGACACAGCGGCTGCCACTCCAACGGCAGAACAATGGCGAGGCGGCGTGGGGCCGGGCATTGCTTCGTTGTGTTGCGCACAAGGTGGCCGTGAGCTGGACCAACAACAGCACCCAGCAACAACTGCACGGCAGGGTCGTAGGGCCCTTTGGTTCTCCAGCATGGATTCCCTGCGTCGTGCAGCCAGTTGACAGGGTCAAAGGCTAGCCGAAAAACTGGAGGCTCAAGCCCATTCACAGGTGCCTTGGAAGCAAGGCCTGGAGATCTACTTGTGAAAAACCAGCCAGTCAAAACCCTGTGGGGCACAGTTCTGCACCCACACACCTGGGGAGGCCTAGAGTCAGCATCGTCGATGGCAACCAGAGAACACAGACACACACACAAACTTCCAAAATGGCATGTCCCAGGGGGCAGCGTTGAGACAAGAGCCTGGAGGAAATGTGACTGCCCCAAGGAGTGCCCAGCCCCAGGGTCCAAGCCTGTGTCCATGTGGCGGGGATTACACCAGCTTTGTTAGATGCAAAAACCCAAACTTACCGCAAGCGGGGATTCCGACAGGTGAGAGCTGACGTCATGTGTGACATGATGGCTCGGTGTTCCTTTGGATGCCCACCTCCTGACATCTCTGGAGTAGCTCCCGTGGCATGGAGAACCTCTGCCCCAGTGAGTTGTCCTCTCGTCCTCTGGCAGAGACAGGACTTTGGCCATCAGGGGCCCCTTGGAGGCCCAGGACATGAGCCCAGAGCTGTTTGTGCTCCAGGGTGCTGTTTGCTGTCTCCACGGCCTGTTTGGGGAGTTGTCGTGGGTGAAGGAAAGCAGAGGTACCCTTTTGTTACATTGATTTACTGATTTATGCTCCTTGGAAGCTGCTTGAAGAGGCCCTGTGTGCCTTCTTTTGTTTGTTTGTTTGGTGAGCATCAAAGCTGAAGGGTCGTCTTGGGGTCAGGAGAGGAGGCACTCAGGAGTCCACTGGTGCAGGGGATGGGGCTGGTGGGTGGACAGGGACTGCTTAGCCAACTGAGGAGCAGTGGTGGGAGGGAGGGAGGAGAAAGCAACTAGCCTCAGACTTAGAGCAGAACATCTTCTCTGACACCAGAGGCCCGAGGCTTCGGAAGGAAGAAAGAGATGGTGTGTACAAACCTCCCCCACCGTCATGGGCAGAGATGCTCAGGACCTGCCTGGAAGTCACGCCGACTCATCCTTATCCTATCTGTCTGCAGGGGTCAGAGGGTGGCAGGATGGCAGTGCGAATGTGCATGGGGGTGTGTTGGAGGGGGCGGGGGGCGGTTGGCACTCAGGAGGTCCTCACCTGGCTTGCCTGGAACAACTAGACAAAGTAAGGGTCCTGGGCCACTGTTGCTCAGCCTCCAAAATGTTCCTTCTCTACAAAACTTCATTTTGAACCTATTGTGATTCGGCAGAAGGTTCGCAGAGCAAACTCGTTTTCCACCAAACAGTTCAAGCCCCTTTTGTTCCGTGACTTGGATTCAATCCGCGTGAAGCACTAGCCCTCTTTCCGCTTCCTCCCCGGGCTTCCTGCTTCCATTCATCCCCCTTTCCTGCCCCTTCCTGCCCTCTGAGCTTCCTCCCTGGGCTCACGCTGCCCTATTGAGCTCGTGGGGTTGATTGTTCTAAGGACTGTGCCCTGTCCGATGTTCTTGTTCTCCGAGCAGGCTGGTCTCTCACGTGGCTGAATGTGGCCACAAGATGCTCAGTCCAGGCTTCTTCCCCAAACGGCTGCCCACGAGGCCCCAGGGTCTTACCTGCAGCACCGGGCGGGGGGGGGTGGGGGTGGGGGGGGGGACACACAACGCATCACCTAGACAAGGAAAGCTCCAAGACTTCAAGGACATGAGGACGGATGGGAGTGTTCACAGTCTGAGGTTGGCTGGACTCCATCAGGGAGAGTGGAGTGTCCACAGGTACATCGTGAGGATGTATTTCCAGATGCATTGCCCCACAGACCTGATCATGCTGGCAATTAACTTCAAGGGAGCACCGTGTTGCTGTTACTGTTGTTATTGCATTTTATTGCATCTAATGCATAGCGACCCCACGCACAGCAGAACGACACGTGCACCATCCTCACAATGGCCCCAACAATGGCTTCAGCCCATCTTCCTCTCTGTTGCTGCCCCTCGACCTTACCCAACAGGGCGTTCTTCTCCAGGAACGGAGGTCTCCTGATGACTTGTCCCAAACATGTCAAGGTACATCAGCATGGTCTCCTGATGGAATTAGCCATGAACTATACCTCTTTGGGCAAGAAATCCAGGTTCGAATGCACCTCACACACAGTCATCTCCGGGTCAGTGGAGGTTTGTGTGTGGCCAGGAAGCTAAAGAGATCCCAGTAGAGCTTCCAGATGAGGAAGAAAGGCCTGGTGACCTACTTCCAAAAGGAAGCCCAAGGAAGCTCCCTGGATCACAATAGCCTGAGTTGCAACTCATCGGAGGGATGACTTTTGCTCTCCTGTCCATTGGGTCTTGGTGGCTCACACAGTAGCCGCCCAAACCAGACAATGACCAGACTCTCCCTGAGAACTGGGCAAAGGCAATGCATTTCCCAAGGTGCTTTGCAGACGGCTGGTTAGCAAATAAAGGGCTTCCACCATCAAGTATTTGAGCAACGTTGAGTTAAACTGAGAGAACCGTGATTCTTTGTTGCAGGAATTCTCTTGGTCCACTTCCACTGCACTCTGCTGTAGATGCCATCTTTCCAAACGAGTGCCAACTGGAGACTTTCTAGGAAATGCTGGGCCACAGAGCTCTGAGGATCCTTCCAGCTCAGGGAGCCCATGGCCTTCCTGGGCGGGAGAAGGTGGGACTCAGACAGACGAGAGGGAGGGAGATAGGCAGCTGTCCGGAGACCTGCTAGCAGCCCTCACACATCACACGATGTTCAAAGTTACACAGAAAAAGGAAATCCACACCCACCACCCACCAGAGAACTGCCTCTCCAGCGAACTTCCCCCCAAAATCAAACTCGCTGCTTTCAAGTCCATTCGACTCACTGGAACCCCTACAGACAGAGTAGAACTGCTCCTGTGGATTTTAAAGGGTGCAACTCTTTACAGGAGTAGAAAGCCTTGTCTTTCTCTCAAGGAGCAGCCAGTGGTCTTGAACTGCTGACCTTGAGGTTAAGAACCCAGTGAGTAACCACTATGCCACCAGGGCTTCCACACCATTGGGAAAAGAAGACTGGTTATGCTGGGCCTTCAATAATCAAGCTAAAAGCCAGCCTGGCTTCCCTTGATGGGTCACAAACTCAAAGCGCAATCACAAGACTTCAAGAGTTCAAGATAAGAGATGAGAAAGGTTCCTTTTCACTAAAAAGTCAACCATCTCCACGAGGAGGAAAAGACACAATGCCCTTCTGCAACTCTGTCAACTTCTTCTGTGCTGAGTCTCAACACAGCCGACCTCATAACACCAGCTGCAATCAGATCAAAAACCTTAGGGGAGCCCTCCCCAGGAAGGGCAGCTAGCACCACTTCCCCGCCACAGCAGGAGAGCAGGAAGGAGAGGGGACAGAGTCAAGTATGCACCCTATCTTGGTTGCCACCAAAGCAAACAAACAAACTCATCATCATTGAGTCGAGCTCGCCCCAATGTGACCTCGAAGGATGGGGCAGAATTGCCCCCCGTGTTCCTGAGACAGTGCATCTTGTTCTCTTTAGGGGGGAGAAGCACCAGAGAGTTAGACATGCTGGCTGGTGGGGTGATTGCTCATTCTCTTCCAGGAGATTCCTATTCAAATTTCTCTATGCAACCCCCAACCCCCCAAAAGAAAGAAAATAAATACATTTATGGGACTAGAAAGCCTGGCCTTTCTCCCTCAGAACAGCTGGTGGTTTGAACTGCTGACCTTGTGGTTAGAAGCCTGCTGTGTAACCCACTGCACCAGCAGGGCTCCTACCTTAGTTATCTAGGAAAGCTATAACGGAGCTACCCCAAGTGGGGGAGTTTACCAAACAGAAATTCATTTTCTCATAGCTGATGAGACAAGAATTCTGAAAGCACGTCATGGGCCTTAGGGCAAGAGGAGCCCTGGTGGCGTAGTGGGGACACACTGGGCTGCTAGCCTCAAGGTCAGCAGTTCTAAACCACCAGCTGCTCTGAGAGAGGAAGATGGGCTTTCTACTCCCATCAAGTGTTTAGGTTCCAGAAAGCCCACAGGGGCAGGTGTACCCCATCCTATTGGCGGACTGTGAGTCCGCATCGACTTGTTGGCAGTGAGTGGCTTAGCTTCTGTTCTTTGGCTCCCTGGAGATCTTCATGATCTACCTCCCCAATACCGCACCTTCATCTGTTCCTTTCCTGATCCATCCTCCACGTACGCTGTCCTTGTTTTTAGGGGTTGTAGAGTGCATTCTGACTCACAGCGACCCCATACTCAGCAGAACTAAAAACACCGTGTGGTCCTGCACCGTCTTTACCACTGCTGTTATGTGTGAGCCCGTTGTTGCAGACTCCAATCAATCCATCCCGTCAAGGGTCTTCCTCTTTTCTGCTGCCCCTCCACTTTTCCCAGCAGAATGTCCTTCTCCAGGGACGGACCCCTCTGGGCAATCGGTCCAAAACCCATGAGACGAGATCTCACCATCCTTGTTTCCACGGGGCATTCTGGCTGCTCTTTTTCCAAGTCAGTCCATGGGTCCCTTTAACATGAAAGAACTCAGTTCATCATTCAGGAGATGTAATCAAATAAACGTGGCCCCATTATGAGCCTCGTTGCTAATAGCAATCTCTGTCTTGGAGGAAGTTGATGGTGATGAAGGATTTGTTGCAAGTAGGCTTTTGTTCAGTGATTTCACCAGGAGGGCAAGGTTACATAACTTCAACGAATAAAGGAAGCTCGCAAGTCAGACGTTCTCAATCGAAGACATCTTGTAATTTACACGGTATACGTGATAGGGACTATATTTATATTACCTGCATACATTGTCGACAGTCCATCATTTAAAAGGTTTGACCACCACAGAATTAAACTTTGTGGGTGATGAAAGGCCAGAAAGAGTGTTAAGAATGAATGAGCAAACGCAGGAAAATATTGGCCACATGCAAAGCCCACATAGAGTTAACAGCAGGCACTTATAAGTCATTAGAGGCGGATGGTCTTAGTGAGAGAAAAGCAAAGGGGAGCGGCCAGCAGCAGCTGCCAATTTAGTGACACTCCCCCAACCCTATGCCAAGTGGTCGCTGAGTGTTTTCTCAAGAAGCAAACAGAGGGACCCAGAGAGGAGATGCCAATGGAGGACAAGCATTTACCTTCTGTCATCAACCCCAGTTCCTTAACCCAATGCCCGAGTAGAACTGCCCCGGCGGGTTTCCAAGGCTGCCAGTCTTCGTGGAGGCAGGACGCCCTGTCTTCTCCCGCAGAGGGGCTGACCTTTCGGTGAGCAGCCCAGGCTACCAGGCTCCTTCAGAAGCTACTTCCTGTTGCGAGGTGCCAAGGAGCCAGTTCTGAAAGATAACGGCACTGGCAGGAGTGAGCCCTGGCGGGAATAGTGGTCACGTGTTGGGCTGCTCACCCCAAATCCAGTAGCTCGAAACCACCAGCCAGCTCTTTGGGAGAAAGACACGTCTCTCCATCCCCCTAAGGAGTGACAGTCTTGGAAACCCACAGGGCAGTTCTATCCTGTCCTGTGGGGTCACTGGAAGCCAGAATGGACTCGGTGGCAGTGAGCTTGACTTTGTGAATGATGGACCACCGAAGGGAACACTGTCTGTTCCTGCATCGTGCTCACAATGGCCGCTGTGTTTGGACCCCTTCTTGCAGCCACTGTGTCCCCCACCTCATTGAAAGCCTTTCTTGTTTTCTCACTCTGGCAGTTACATCATCTCCTGTCAACTCAAGGGAAGGGGTGGAGTCAAGTCTGTCAAATCAGGTCATAGCCAATGATGCCTCTGTATGGGCATGGCCTTCTCCTGAGGATTCTGGGAACTCCTGCCTTCTTCTCTGGAGGTGGGACACATACTCTCTCTGCTTCACATTCCTGATGACAAGCCAGGTGGAGCTACGCTGATGGAGCCAGAGCCCTGAAGCTGGAGGAGTCATGTGGAGACCCACGCCAGTGCTGAGATGCTTCCACCACCACTGGATCCACAAGACTTTCCACCCACTGGTCTGTAATCTTCCTGTATTTGGCGTCATTGCATGTGTTGTGTGAATCTGAAGAGGAATTTATAGACTGGTATCAGACATATGAGTTAATATCAGAGTTATGGACTCGATCTGGACTGGGCTGGGATGTTTTCTCAATATACAATTGCTCTTGTTTATAAAGCTCTTTCTTATACACATATGAGTGTCTATGAATTAGCTTCTCTAGTCTACCCAGACTAACATACTCACTGACTTTCTACCACAAGATACTCAAGAAATATTAATTTCAACAAGGAGGCAAAATTTATCGACATGAAAATCAATAAGCATGTTGGCCAGAGTAGCTAGGAATCCTATCCACTTGCAATGAGAATTGGAATGTAAATATAAACAACTTTTTTGTCTATTCATCCCCAAACTTCCCATTTTGGAGTAATCCCCGCCCCCCCCCCACCCCTTAAACCTAGCAGTAGTCTTACACGGAATAAGCAGAGATGTTACTGAACAGGCGCTCAGGGAGATTCATTGCAACCTTGCTTACAATCGCAAGCATTTGGCTATGTGATCAGGCAGGACCGGTCCCTGGAGAGAAACATCGTGCTTAGTAAAGCTGAGGGCCCATGGGGAAGAGGAAGACCTTCCAGGAGACGGGTTGACACCGGCGCTGCGACAGTGGGTGAGACACAGTGATTGTCATGAGGGTGGTGCTGGTGGCGGCTTCGCATCACTCTGCTGTCCGTGGGTGGGGTTGCGATGGATTGAACGGCCTTGGCTACGCCAAACAGCAATATTTTGCTGATAGACACATTCCAAAGTGTTTCACTCTGCTTTCTTCATCGAATTCCTGTAAAAAAAAACACCTTTGATCACAGGCTTAATGATTACACAATCTACACTCCCCACGCCCACCCCCATCCCCCCAAAAGAGAGAGAAGTAAGAAGCTGGGGGAACTTCAGGGAACTTCCTCAAAAGCTCATAGTTAACTCAAGGTCAAGTGTGGCCTTCAGCTAGTCATATGAGGTCATGATCCGGGATCCTTTCTACCTGATTCTAAGGCAGCGGTTCTCAACCTGTGGTTCACGACCCCTTTGGGGTCGAACGACCCTTTCACAGGGCCGCCCGATTCATCACAGTAGCAAAATGACAGTTATGAAGTAGCCACGAAAATATTTTTAAGGTTGGGGGGGTGTCACCACAACATGAGGACCTGTATTGAAGGGCCGCGGCACGAGGAAGGTTGTTTCAAGGCTTCAGCGATGTGAGGGCATTCGAGAGGGACCTCTCAGGTGAGCTGGTGCACACAAATCCCAAGTGTGGATGAGTCCGTGAAGTTCGCAGGTGAAACGGCTTGTTCTTGATCATCACTTCCTGAGGGCAATATTAAGACTGGGACCATCCCACACCTCCTGCCAATAGCAGACGTCTCCCTTCCTGGGGGCAGGGGGTGGATGAGGCTCAGAGAGAGTGAGTTAGCCTCATTAGCAGATGACTGAAAATGGATTCAGGGAGAGCAATGACCTCGTGATGGAGGATATGAAGCGGCTCCTCTGTGATTCAAACAAAGTGGAGAGTGGCTTCACGCAGTCCCTGAGCCACGAGAGAAACCTTTTGAGAAGCCATGATTCCCAACAGGATCCTTGGAGCATTTTCCCAACTCATTCAAGGTTCCTCTCCTCTAGCCGTGTCCAACACCTCTCTTCTAAAGGCCAAGGGGCAGGGACAGGCTCTTTTTTGCACGTAATCTTTGTGGGACAGACCATGGTAAAATGAACATCTTTGGGAAAGAGAAGGTCAGGGTTCCTTTGTGTTAAACCAAAAATGTCAGACTCAATGCCATCGAGTCGAGGCTGATTCACAGCCAGCCTGAAGGCTGGGTAGAGCTGCCCTGTGGTCTCTGAGACCTTATCTCTTTATGGGAATAGAAGGCCTCACCTTTATACTCCTTCGAAGCAATCAGTGGCTTTGAACTGCAGACCTTGAGGTTAGCAGCCCAATGTGTAACCACTACCCCATCAGGGAGCCTTCCTTTGTGCCAGTGGCTCTTCACCTCTTTTCTGGACAAGAAACACCTGGAAAGCTTGCTGAAAACACAGATCCCAGAACTCTGTCATCATTCTTATTCAGTAGCTTTGGAGCAGTGGTTCTCAACCTGTGGATCGCGACCCCTTTTGGGGTTGAACGACCCTTTAACAAGGGTCTCCTAATTCATAACAGTAGCAAAATGACAGTGATGAAGTAGCCACAAAAAATAATTTTATGGTTGGGGGGGAGGTCACCATGTATGAAAGGACCGAGATATTAGGAAGGTTGAGAACCGCTGCTTTGGAGAAGAACCACAATTTTATGTCTGAAACATCTCAAGAACTCACTGTCATCAAGTCAATTCTGACTCACAGCCACATGAAAGGACAGCGTAGAACTGTCCCCATGGGTTTCAGAGACTGTCACTCTTCACGGGAGCTGAGAGCCTCCTCCTTCTCCCATCAAGTAGCTGGTGGTTTCAAACTGCTGACCTTGCGGTTAGCTGCCCAACACATAGCCTGTTATGCTGCCACCAGGGCTCCTGTCTTAAGCATCTTGCTTGGTTTAATCAGATGCAACATGTCTAAGGAGCACACCGAGTTTAAACCTCCTGGGAGGACCCCTGGGGGTGGAACGGCGGCACACTGGCTGCTCCCTGTTCATGAACAGCGAGTAAGTTTCAATTCCTCCTTTCTCCCCTGAGCCCCGGTATTTTCACACACACAAACACACACACACACACTCAAATCTGGGGCAAACCATTTTATGTTCAGATGTTCAGAGGGCTGCTGTGGGTTACACTGCTCTGCGTGCAGAACCCACGTGTTTGTGAACAGGAACTGAAATGTGAGGTTCTTATCGTGTGCCCCATCGAGGTTTTGGAGCTGAAAACTTCCTCCACCCTCGTTGTTTCACTGAGTCACAATGCAGCCCCAGAAACCGCTTCTACAGCGTGATGGACATGCGTAGATAAACTGTTACTGGAAATTTCCCTCTTAAAGAGATAGACAAGATTGGGCGCGTTCAGGGTGGTGTGGCCATAGACATAGTGTATGTGTGTATGTATGCATTGTGATAAGAGCTATATGAGCCCCCAATAAAATGATTTATTTTTTAAAAAAAGAAGAGGTAGACAGGGCTGTACCATGTTCAGTTCAGTGCTACCCCTGCATGGGCTGCTAACAGAAAGGTCCGGGGTGCCAACCACCCAGTCTCCTCCATGTGAGTGAGAGGAGGCTGTCTGCCCTAGTTAAGACCCACAGTCTCCGGAGCCGCAGAGCGCAGTGACATTGGGTCACAGAGGCTTTGCTTTTGGTTGACATCTCTATAAACGGTGGGCACATAAGGCGTCTGTTATTCACTTACGTGATTTCATCTTTGTCAGCCAGTTTCACTCTGTGTTTTTAGCTATGTGGCCAAAAAAAGCCCGCAGAGCTTGTCATCATTGGCTGTTGGCTTGGGAAGGGAAGATGGGGGGACACGGGGAGCCAACAGTGCGGAGCAGGAGAAGACACTGTCCTGACGTTGATGGCGGGGATAATGGAAGAAATCTTAATGCGACTGAACGATTCAATTGTGTGCTAGGTGAAGTGTCTTCAATAAAACTGTAAACACTATCCCACGGTTCTTCCATGGAGTTGTTTCCTTTCAATTGAACATTTGGAAGCCACCGGCCTTGTAAAGGGATGTGACACTGAGTCATGGCAGCAGGTCAGTTTTTCAGGACAGACGTCGACACTACAGCCCTCTCAAGCAGCTCCGACGCCCCTCCTGGCAGAGCCGAGGGGCTGGCCACAGCGCCATGGACACGGACTCACGCAGAGGTGTCAGGGGATATCAAAGTCCAGGGGTGTGTCTCAGGCCCCCAGATTCCCGGGCCCTCATTTCAACTCTGCCCTTCTTGTCAGCACTGGATTAGACCGCCAAGGAAGAGCCTCCGAGGGCAGGATGGGAGGCCGAGGAGAGAATCACGCCTGCAGGGAACCAGAGCTGTCTTCCCGCCGCTTCCCCATGTAGCCATCACAGACTGTCCATGTGGAGAGCCCGGATGTAAGCCTCCCTCCCTCCCTCCCTCCAATGGCCTGGCATGGACTATTAGATACCTGGGTGGGTGGAACAGCCCTGACACGAGCTTTCCACGAGCAGCAGCGTGGCTTCTGACCGAGGCTGCCTGTGGTGGTGTCCTGGGTCAGCGTCCTTCAGGGACTGCTCCCCTCGCAGCTGGTCCACCCACTCATTCCCCTCTCTGCCCATCTCTTCATCCCCAACGATGTTCCCATGATGCAGCAGTGTGCCCCACAGCGCCCAAACAGAGCAGTGACGGTTGGAGTGGGGAGCCCGCTCCCCTGACACAGCAGGGTGGAACGGTGTCTCCACCCTCTTCCTGGCCACTGGCACCATTGGGTCCAGGAGGGCCGCATCCCATAAGGATCCATGGGGTTTCCACTGGCTGGCCTTTCAGAAGTAGCTCATAGTCTTCGCTGTCCGTCAGGGGTCACCCTGCCGGTGTCTGGAAATACCGGGGCGTGGCTTCTGGCAGCACAACCACACCTAATGCTCAGGGTGGTGGGGTCTCGTGAAATCCCCACCCCCATCCCCCCAAGTCCCCACCGGTGCTCAGGTTCTTTTGTTTTGATTCGAACATTTATGGTGAATTACTTGGGGTGGGTGTGGATTACATATCAGAACATCACTTTGGTGTTTAATGATTTCACTCAGCAAACCTCCCAGTCCCTTACCTGGCCACGCCCTGCCCAGTGCCTTCCTCTTGCCGGGCATGGTCTTCCGTTCTCCTCCGCAGCTACAGCTAAGAAGACCAGGGGGGTGGGCGGGCTCAGCAGCCCGCCGTGTGCACCTCTCTGGAGACAACAGGCACCTGTGGTTTATCAGAGGAAAAGGCGGCCCGCCTCCCTTCACACACGCCCCATATCCGCCCCGAGCTCCCCAGACTGACCACGGGGGTGCTTCTCTGTACCCTCTCTTCTCCCCGCCCTTCCTATCCAAATGGGACAGAGACCTAGCCTGACGGTGCTGCATGACAGTCTGAGAATCAGCGCCACCACAGTGCCCTGCCCTGGGTACCAAGCATCCTGTGGGAGTTAGGTGGGTGGGGCCTGATGGCAGGAACTTGGTTTTGAGTGAGGGTCAGCTTGGGCGCCTGCGCCTTGGGCCTTTGGCTGCCCGGTAATCAAGGAGGGAGGTTGCCAACCCCCACACCATTAGGTTGCATTTTCTGGGAACAAAACGTTGCTGGGGACCAGCATTAAGAATGCACTGTCGCGCTGGCAAGAAATATTGAGTACACCACGGGTTTCCAGAAGGACAAACCCGTCTGTCTGGGGGAAGTGCAGCCAATGCCCTTTAGATGTGCGGCTAGAGAGACTGTCGCCTTGCTCACTTTGGATGCGGTATCGTGCTCAGACAAGTAGAGGGTCAGCAGAAAAGGCCCACCAGCAGAGACAGAAGAGGCTGTCTGGCCCCAGGGAGATTTACAGTTTCAGAAACTCTGTGCAGGGTCCCTGGGCATCAGAGTCGACTCCTGGGTTTGACTTTGGTGGCTGAAGGGGATGGGGACCCTCTGGACCTGAAGAAGCAATTCCCAGCTCACCTGGGGGTAATTTCCCAGCTGTCCCTTGACTCTCTCAAGGGCCTTGACTCTCCCAAGGGCCTCTGGGTAAGGCTTGCACTCCTTTCGTCTGGCCCTGGAGCTGCCTCGTGCACTGTGTTAGTCTGGGTAGGTAGACTAGAGAAACAAAGTCATAGATACTCTTATGTGTATAGGAAAGAGTTTTATATAAAGAGTAGTTGTACACTGCAAAAACATCCCAGCCCAGATCAAGTCCATAAGTCCAATATTAGCCCATATGTCTGATACCAATCTATAAATTCCTCTTCAGATTCATGAAACATGCAATGATGCCGAATGCAGGACAATCACAAGCCAGTGGGTGGGAAGTCTTGTGGATCCAGTGGCTGTGGAAGCATCTTATTGCTTGTGTGGGTCTCCACGTGGCTCCTCAGCTCCAAGGCTCAGGCTGCCATCAGCGTAGCTCCATGTAGCTTGTCAACAGGAATGTCTCAAAAGGAGTGAGCATGTGTCCTACCTCCAGCCAGCTATGCATCTCCTTAGCGCCTCCAAATGAGGTCATCAAGCTACGACCTGATTGACAGGCGAGACTCCACCCCTTCACTCTGAATCTTCAAATGGACACCAGCTGATGTAACCACCGCCATGTACTATTTTTCTCTGTTTTCAGCTGAAATCGATGAAGGATGGCTTTCGAGGCAAGAGATTGTTGGGTCTCAGATTGAACTTTCCCCCCTTTTTTTAGAAAGAGAGCAGGAGAGAGGCAAAGAGCAATGCTGTTTTTCAAAATACCATTTCAGTCACTGAGACCACACCCAGAGATACAAACCTCCGAAGATGGAGCCGTAGTTGCCTGGTGCTATGGGTCAGTACTGACTCAGCAATCCCATGGCATCAGGACAAGCCACTGCCCACGCCGGCACCATCCGGACAGGCAGTGCTACGCTTGCGCTCACGAGGCGGCCACTGGTCTTCCTCTCACAGGTGTTCCTCACTTTCACTGACCCTCCACTTAGGGGGCGGCTGTCCTCCTGCCAAGAAAACCCAGCTGGGGCTGGTGCTGGTGCCTTCGGCGGCTCCTGGCACTTCCAATATGCTTGGCCAGCACCACCATTGAAATGCACCCGTGCTTACTCTGGGTCCAACTTTCATGCACATACGAGGCAATCGAAATTACCACGGCTTGGGTCAGGCCCGCGTTAGTGCTCAAGGTCTCATCCTCGCTTTTCAACACTTGGAAGAGATCTTGTGCAGCAGACGGACCCAGCGTGACGCGTCGCTTGCCCTCCTGACTGCTGCGTCCGTGAGCATTCACGGCGGATCCAAGCGAGATGAAATCCTTGGCACCCCAGCCTCTGCTCCATGTCCCACGATGTGACCTGCGGGTGCAGCGGCAAGGATGTCAGTCTTCTTCCCGTGGCTTTTGTAACCCACACTGAAGGCGGGGCTCCCCGCGCTCCATCAGCAGGTGCTTCAGGAGGTTGTTTTCTGCATAGCGACACAAGCCCGCACAGGGCGGTCGGTCAGCGCGAAAAGCAGAGGGGGGCTTCGGATTCGGACTGCCACCGGCCCAGCCGTACACGGCGATTCTGTTGCTGTGGTTGGTGGTTGGGTCTGTTCAAGTGTATCGCTGAGTGCGCGAGGCAGCGCTTCTCGGACAGCCTCGAGAAGAGCAAGGTCAAATACTCTTGTTGTTGCCCTTGGAGGCCGCTGAGCGGGTTTCCACTCAGAGAGACCTGGTCTGCACCCCCCTCACAGGGTTACATCGGGGCTCCTGTGTCCATGCACCTCCTGGACAGTGTCCTCTTTCCCCCTGACCCTCTACGTTAGGCAACCCTGACGTCTATTCCCAGGGAGGGGTCTCTTCTGCTAGTATCTCCAAAGCACGTGAGACAAAGCCTTGCCATCCTCGCCTCTAAGGAGCCTTCTGGTCGCACCTCTTCCACGTACCAGGAGGACACGACAAACCCAACCCAACCCGCGTCCGATGGGGTGGCAGCAGATGTTCTGAAATGAAATATCTCGTGGATACGCTGTGGCAGAAGGTGCGGCTGATAAAGCAGCAGAGGCTGATCCACTAGGTTCTCAACCTCCCTAATGCCGTGGCCCTTTAATACAGGTCCTCATGTGGTGGCGACCCCCAACCATAAAGTTATTTACATTGCTACTTCATCACTGTCATTTTGCTTCTGTTATGAGTCAGGCCACTGCTGTGAAAGGGTTGTTCGACCCCTACAGGGGTCGCGACTCACAGGTTGAGAACTGCTGGTTTACACAATGCCTTTAGAAACAAAACCCAAAGACAATGCTCGGCTGAGTTTGTTTCTCCGCGGTGACATCGTGTCTGAGGTCAACTCCGAAGGTGCCTATAGCCCTTGTGTGGACTTGAACTCCTGGAGGCTCCATACATCAAAGAACTGCCCCTTACAGCCTCTCCAGTGGGTGATATTTGAGATGTGGGTCACCAGACCTTACTTCGGAGGTGCAGGGGGAGAGACCCCAACCTCTGCCTTGAAGGGGGCGGGGGGGGGGCAGCCAGAATCAAGGGAGCAGGAGCTGCAGAAGGACACAGCCCCTTTGTTCTGATGCTTTAAGTACTTGACACCCCCAAGATTTTCATCTAGTTTCTATGTAATGTTCTTTCGTGATTTAAATAAAAGGAGAATTAATTACTAAAACCCAAAGCTGGCTCTTTGAGGGTTGGGTAAATCTCATCAAGAAAAAGTCGTATATGAAAAATTAGAAATGAAAAAGAGGTGGATAGTAAATTCTCTGGGGTGAATTCCACTGTCAGCAATAAGACTTTTATTTTCTACTCACAGATTCGATTTTTTAAAAACGTCTCCGAATAGCCACCGACATAAATATACAGCAATGGGAAATGTTTCAAATGAAGATTAATAATTGGAAATAAAAAACAAATGCTACTTTCTTCCCACTCCCTGACCCAGAAAATTTCACTGAGGAATTTATTTTCAATTACAAGGAGTAGAGACCTCCTGTACTTTGTCAAGGAGCCCTGGTGGAGGAATAGGTTACGTGTTGGACAACTAATCCAAAGGTCAGCACTTTGAAACCATCAGTCCTTCCGTGGAGAACGATGAAGCTTGCTACTCCTATAAAGAATTGCAGTCTTGGAAACCCACAGGGGCTGTTCTACCCTGTCCTATACGGCCGATATGGATCAGAATCAACTTGATGGCAATGCGTTGTCTGTTCAATTTTTAATATCTGTATAAATTCTTCCTGGCAAAAAGGGAAAAGAATGCTCCTCTTTTAAGGAAAGTAACATGTTTTCTAAAATCAGTGCCCTCACTAAAGAAGACATGCTATTAAAAGGATTGCAAATATCTCAAATTTAAAAAGAGCTTGCATTTAAACTCGTAGGTGCATTGTAATATTTTGTTCTTCAGAACAAACAGTTCTGCTCAGGAAACTATATGGCCAGAATGCTGCTTTCCGTGGGGGATGAGGTGACAGCGTCCCATCTTTAGGTCAGGTTGTCAGGAGGGACCAGTCCCTGGAGAAGGACGCCATGCTCGGTAAATTAGCCAAACCAAAACAGACCACAGCCATGGAGTCAATGCCGACTCATAGCCACCATTTTCAAAAGGGTTCCTCTAGACGGGAGCGGACAGCTCCATCTTCTTCCAAGGAGTGGCTGGTGGTTTCAGCCACCAACCCTGTGCCTACTGGCCCAATGCCTAACGGACGCCAGCAGCCCCAGGGCTCGTTAGGAAGGGGAAGACCCTCAGTGAGATGGACTGGCGCACTGGCTGCCCAATGGGCCCCAACACAGCACCCATTGTAAGGACGACACAGGACTGCGCTTTGTTTGCTTCTCTGGTTCACATCCGGTTGATGTGAACTGGAGTCAGCTTGATGACCCCTGACAACAACGTTATCACAAGATTTCTCTTGGTCTCCAGGAGGCCAAATCACCAACAAACTCATTGCCATAGAGTCAGTTCTGAAGCCCAGAGACCCTCCAGGACAGGGCAGAACAGCCTCCATCTGAGGCTGTAACTAATTCGTTATATTTTTTGGAGACGAAAAGGATAATCATTTAGCTTATTTGTAAGTGTGATTGGCACTCCGTCCATGTACACACAATTCAATCGTTCCGTCGCATCGAGAAGAGCGGTAAAATCAAGTTCAACACATGTTCTTCTTCCTTGTACTCACTGGGATTCCTGTGATTTTTTTTTCATTACGGTAAAAATAGACACAACAAAACATTCTCCAATTCAACAACCTCTGCATGCACAGCCCAGTGCCATTGGTGATACTCTTCATGTTCTACAGCCACTATTGATATCTCTTTCCACATTTTTCCATTAACGAAAACTCGGGGCCCCCTAAGCAAATACTCCTCTTCCTGCACCCCCTGTAACCATGGGTCAAAGTTGGTTTTTTAAGTAGTTTTTTGAAATATAATATTCACATACCATACACTTTCATATTTAGATTTCTTTTAAAGTGAGTTGTATATACATCATCACCATCTGTTTTAATGCTCCCTCCCCGCTCCCATGTTTAGGCTGTAACTCTTTAAGGGAGTGGAAAGCCTCGTCTTTCTCTTGAGAGCAGGTGAAGTTTTGAACCACTGATCTCGCCGCTAGTAACCCCAGGTGTAACCACGGTGCCACGATGCTCTCCCAGGGACACGCGGGTATTATAGCTTACAGTAGTCAGAAACCTATTCCTGCAGCTTCTAATGACAAGACGAAAGCAGCAAATGCTTCCAGCTAAAGAGGCACCTGATACATTTTATAATCATCCTTATTGAAAAACAATTTTTTTAGAAACATTTTCAAGGTGACTAGGTCTTACAGAACTGTGCCTCAAACCCAGCAGCCACCATCAGGCGTCAAGGGAGAAGCATTTCCGGGCATTTCCCATAAACTTGGGAATTGACTCGGAAAGACAGCACGCTTAGAAGGGTCACTTTATCCTCTGCTTCATTTTGTCCTGAGCCGCACCCATGCTTTCTCTGGGATCCCCTACAACTCGTGACCTGTGTTGATGGGCTTCTGCTTCGCTCTGGGGTCTGGACACTGTGGTGGAAGGTTGGTGGGGGAGAACTTTCTGGGCCCCGTGGTGAGTCTGGGCTGCCGTGAGCTGTGCCAGCTACTTGGGGGCTGACCTTGCGTGTGTTCGTCTGGGTAGACTAGAGAAACAAGTCATGGGAGACCCATAAGTGTGTGAGAGAGAACTTTGTATCAAAGAGCAATCGTATGTTGAGAAAATATCCCAGCCCTGTCCAGATAGAGTCCATAAGTCCAATATTAGCCCATATGTCCGATACTAGTCCATAAATTCTTCTTTAGACTCATGCAGCCATGCAATGATGCCGAGTGTAGGAAGATCACAGGCCAGGTAGGTCGTAGAAGGTCTTGTGGATCCAGTGGCAGTGGAAGCATCTCGATGCTGGCACAGGTCTCCACGTGTCTCCTCCAGCTCTCTGAGTGTCTCAACAACAGGAAAGCGAAGGCAGAGAGAGAGAGAGAGAGAGAGAGAGAGAGACTGGGTCGAGCCTCTACTGCACTGTTTATTTCCATGCTGTCTCCGACTGAGGTCATCAAGTTGCGACCTGATTGACAGACTAGACGTCACCCCTTCACTCAAGTTGATAGGAGATGATGTAACTGCCACACTGCTCTTGCTGTGACTTGGGGGCAGCTGCCTTGGGGCTGTGAGCCCACCTTCCCACTGGGGAAAGCCCTCCCTCTCCAAGTAGTGTGACTGATGGGGGCAGCCCGAGAGACAGCCCGAAGAGTTAGAAGACGGAAACCAATGACCTGTCAGGCGAGGCATGATGCCACCCCTCCTTCTGACACATCTAGGACACAGAGCAGCATCGTTTGAGGAGGCGACAGACCTGCCAATGTGGCCTTCAGAGCAGGAGCCCAGCATGTCTAAGGGGCCCAGGACAGGAGATGGCTACGGAAATGTCCATCCCTGCCTCCCCTCTTCCCCCCCTCCCCAGCTCTCCTAGTTCACCAGCGCTATGCTGGCAGGTGGGTGACCCAGGAGGGCCTGACTCAATTGGCTTCTTCTCCAGCTGAATACAGGATGGCCTAGATTTAAGTATCAAACGTGCGTAGCTTATAGCTTCCTTCAACTCTCTATTTCACAAACTCAAGGAAAATTCTGGGAAGGAAGTTGCCAATGCCTTGACATCACGGGCTCACTCTTAGTTCCCCACATTGGGATCCCCGAGCTCTTTCCTGCACCCAAATGAGGGAACTTCAAAATACCTGACTCTCTTTTCACTCTGCTTTTCCACATACATTTTCATGCCCCAGTGACCGGCAAGGTCAGTGGTTAGAATCCACCAGCCTCTCCCCCAGAGAAAGATGAGGTTTTCTACTCTTGTCAAATTCCTGGGGCGAGGTCCAAGAGTTCTGGCAGAGGTCAGAACCAACCCTGGGATCCATATGGCAGCCAACTAAAAAGGAGGGGGAAATGAAAAAAGAAAAGCGAGAGAACGTGAGTAGGGGTGGGGGGTGGGGGGCAGGGCACTAACCTACCCATGGGGAGGGTATTATGTCTCCACAGGAAAGGGAGACAGGGACCACACCTCCACCTGGTGCACCAAGACTTGAAAGCAACAAGCCAGCATGAAGCAGCAAAAAAAAAGAGAGGTCTGCAGGAGACACGGCCTGTCACTGACCACAGCGCTACAGGGGACAGCACTGGAGACACAGGGCAGTAACTGTGCCTGATTTGAAGCACTCCCCTCCCACACACACGGGGGTGAAACATGAAGGGGGAGCAACAGAGCAGCAAGGGGAGCAAAGCAATGAAGTCCCTGAGAAATCCAAAATTATATTTTGGGGGCAGGGCTTGGCTGGCTCCTTGTCAGACTCTATTGGAAAATGTTCATAAAGGTCAACAGACAGACCTGGTGGGGTTTGATCAGGTGCAACGTGGCCGAGAGGAATTACTGAGAGCCAAATGAAGATCCAACATGATAGTGGGCCAGGAGGGAAGTCAAAGGGAATAGAGGAAAGAAATAGGAGGCAAAAGACATTTATAGAGGTCTAAATACAGGCACATGCATATGTAAATATGTTTACATATAATGATAGGGATACAGGTCTATGTACATATATTTATGTATTAAGTATCAAGGTAGCAGATGGACATTGGGCCTCTACTGAAGAACTTCCTCAATGCAAGAACACTTTGTTTTAATAACCCGGCATTGTGTGATGCTCACCTTCCTGACACCATCACTGAACACAAAATGGGTGCATAGCAAATGTGGTGAAGAAAACTGAAGGTGCCTGGCTATTAAAAAAATACAGCATCTGTGGTTTTAAAGGATTGAAGATAAACAAGTGGCCTTCTAGCTGGGAAGCAACAAAGCCCACATGGAAGAAGCACACCAGCCTGTGTGATCATGAAGTGTCGATGGGATCAGGTATCAGGCATCAGAAGACCCAAAACAAACAATCATATCAAGGCCAATGAGGGGGGTTGGAGTGGAGTCCCAAAGTCCATCTGTAGACAATTGGACATCCTCTCACAGAGGGGTCACAAGGAAGGGACAAGCCAGCCAGTGTGCAGTATAGCACAGAAAAAAACACGGACGAAACGCACAACATTCCTCTAGCTCTCTAATGCTTCCTCATCTCCACTATCACGACCCAGTTCTACCTTACAAATCTGGCTATACTGGAGCATGTACACTGGGATAGATGAGAGCTTTTGACACACAGAATCCAAGACAGATAACCCCCTCAGGAACAATAATGGGAGTAATGGTACCATGAGGGTGGGGGAAGGTGGGGGAGAGAGGGGGAACCAATCACAATGATTGACATGTAATCCCCCCTCCCAGGGTGACAAACACAGAAACATGGGTGAAGGGAGACAGCGGATGTTTTTTTTTCCCAGCGGATGGTTTATGATATGAAAGTAATAATAATTTATAATTTATCAAGGGTTCATGAGGGTGGGAGGGTGGGGGGGAGAGAAAAAAATGAGGAGCTGATACCAAGCACTCAAGTAGAAAGAAAATGTTTTGAAAAGGATGATGGCAACATATGTACAAATGTGCTTGACACAATGGATGGATGGTTTGTTATAAGAGCTGTAAGAGCCCCCAATAAAATGATTTATTAAAATAAAAATTTTAAAAACAAGTTGTTACGGTCTTGGAAACTCACAAAGGTAGTTCTACCATGTCCTATAGGGTTGCTATGAGTCAGAATTGGCTTGATGGTGGTAAGTATGTGGTGGTGTAGTGGGCTACCAATTGGGCTGTTAACCTCTAGGTCAGCAGTTTGAAACCAAGAGCCGCTCCTCGGGAGAAAGATGAGGCTTTCTACTCCCATATTAAGCGACAGTCTCGGAAACCCACAGGGACAGTTCTACTTTGTCGTAGGGGGTCACTGGGAATCAGAAGCAACTTGATGGCAGTGAGTCTTTTATGTATTTTTGAATTTGTATTTTTGTAGGCAGATAAAACATCTTAGAAATGATGCAAAATCCAGAAGTCCAGGTGTGTGTGTGTGTGTGTGTGTGTGTGTTTGAACATACTTGTATATGGTTGCCTTTGTACTGGAGACTGTGTGTGTAGCATTTAGGTGTGTATATATCGTACATGTGTGTTTCTTTGCCACTGCCTGTGTCTCTCTGTGTGTCAGTGTGTTTGTCCCTGGGCGTGTTTGTCGGGTGCGGTTTGTAGAGAGGTGGCTAAGAATGGGCATCTGTTCATGTGTCCATGTGTATGAGGATGTGAGTGCGTGTGGGTGTCTCGGGGGTCGGATGCCTGGGGGGCAGTGGGATAGAAGCAAGAAAACCACAACAGCAAAACCCCCAAATCGCACTCACTGCTGTCCAGTGGATGATGCCTCGGGTAGAGCTGCCCCTGTGGGGTCCTGATCCTGTACCTTGATGGGCGTAGAAAAGCTCCTCTTTCTCCCCAGGAGCAGCTGGAGTTTCCCGCTGCCGACCTTCTGCTCAGCAGTGTCTGCACGGCAGCACGGCCACAGAACCCCTGTGCCCCAGCACCGGGGGGCAGAGCGAGGCGCTACGCAGTCGTCCCTCCTTCCCCGGAGGAAGCCAACGTCCACCGTGAAGATTCCCTGCTGCCTCACTGTGACATTGGCTGGAAACCAGAGGGCCAAGGCCAGCCCCGGGTGGCCTGAGTGAGCCTCATCCTCCTGAGGCAGTGAGACTCGGGGATGGCTCTTTATCTTTCCCTAGCTGACTGCAGCGTGGGCACCACACCGTCCACGCGAAGACTTCTCCCCCAGCCTCCCAGCCCTGTTCTCCACAGCCCCTGCATCTTTGCAATGGAAGAGTTTGCAGTATCCGGCCCAAGCCCACAAATTATGCTGAACCTCTTGGCTTGGTGTCACGGGGCCCTGGTGATGTGAACCAGCGCTCGGAAAGCTTCCAGATGGCACAAGCCAAGCTGAAAAGCAGCCAAGGAAACACAATGAACCACGAAGTTCTCATTGCCAACCCATCACGTGGATGGCGCAGAAGTGGATGGTATTGTGCTCCACAGGGCAAGGGGTGGCCATGAGCCCATGACCAACTGGTCAGCAAGTGGTAAACAAGTGTGTGTATGTGTGTGTGCAAGTGTTCATGAGCACGTGTGCGTGCAAAAGAGAAGAGAAAGGAAGGAGGTGGCACACGTGAGTAGGCATGACCGCTCAGAGAGAAGCGAGGGGCAGAAGTTGGAAGATCCCGGTGGGTTCACTTTTAGAGGACATGACAAGACCACCAACCGCCCTTCACCCTCGGGTTACTCCAAGTCCTTCCATCACCCTCTTTGGCCGCCTCGCACTTTAATTGAAGGTCGTCACGTTGGTCACAGGAAGGCCGTGTCTCCGTTACCTCCTCCTAGACATAAACCGAGCAAAAATTATGCCGAAGTCCCTTCTGCTTATTTGGAGCACTCCCCAGCCAACTGTCAGTCAGTGAGACCTAGGAGCGACAGAAAGTGGCATGAGTCAGGGGGTGCTGAGGAGACACCATGGCTCCCCACAGTGTGGGTCCTGAATTAGATCCTGGAACAGAACTAAAACTCAAAACACAGGGCAGAACCGCTCCTCTGAGTTTCCAAGACTAACTCTTGTCGGGAGCCCCATCTTTTCCCCGAGAAGCAGCTTAGTGGTTTTGAACTGCTGACTGCAGTTGGCAGCCCAACATGTAACCACGGTGCCACCACGGCTCCAATGGCTGATGTTTTTAAGTAGCTCACCGGATCTTTCCTCTGAGATGCCTCTGTGTGGACGTGAACCATCAACTTTTGGTTAGCAGCCAAACCCAGTAACCTCCTGTCCCCTCCCCAGTCTTCCAGCAGCCTGGTAAACCTGTCATCAGGGATTCTTCACTTTCCCAGCTCAGGAAGAAATCACAGACCAACGAGCAGCAAACAATAGCCAGGAACCGCTCAGGATTCGCTGTGTGTTAAACGAACTATCGCTAATTTAGAGAGGGGAGCAGAGGGCTGCTCAGTCGCCGATGGCCATGGCATTGGCAAGATATGTGGGGGAACATCCGCCTCTAATTCCACCACTCCCCAGAATAGACTTCAGATTAACCAGAGCCCAAACTATAAATAAAAATTAAATTGAAAAAAGCAAAGAAGAGAGAATGGTTCGTTAATCTCTGGATCGAGTAGGTACCTAACATCCATGATTAAATAGCAAAGCCCATTGCTCTCGGTCAATTCTGACTCATAGGGAGGGAGTAGAAAGTCCCCCTAGGGTTCCCAGCCTGGAGCACCCTCACAGAAGCAGACTGCCACCTCTCTCTTCTGCGGAGTGGCATTGAACTATTGACCTTTCCATTAACGGCTGAGTACCTTAGCCACTCCTGCACTAGAAAGTGAGGAAAGGGACCAATTTAAATACAGCCGCACATTTTATATGCTCAACGTCACACTTTGAATGAAAGCCGTATTATTGGGTGGCATTTTCTGGTTGCCACAAGCAAGAGTGAGAAAGGATTAGAAATGTTGATGATAGAGTTCCGAAGAGCGCAGAGAAAAGTCAGAAGAGCTCATTTTTAAGAGGAAAAGATCAGGAAACGGAGATGAAAGGCAAATACTTGGAGTGGGGGTGGAATACAGTCAAATGCGTTGAGAAGGGAAGAAGAGCAAAACTCAAGCCAAGAGCACGTGTTGACCCTGGAACTGGTGATTGATACTAGCATGACTGAAGGGGTGCAAACCATGCCCTTTATATTCTAATAAGCTGCCTATAATCATAAAGGATGGCTGGCACTTGGAACTTCAGTCAACGTCACTGTGTCCACGTAAACCTGGACACAGACCAAGAGCCAGAACAAGGGATTCCGGGTGGTTTAAAATCAGGCAAGGTGTGCATCCCAGGCGTATCCGCTCCTCGTTCTGATCCAGTCTTTATGCTGCGGATTGAATCTCTGTGAAGAAGAGCGAGGCATCTGGATCGGAGGAACGCCTCAGAGGAGCTGGCCATAGCCCGATGGCACAACTTGCTTGCTGAAAATAAAGAGGATTTGAGATACGGAGCTAGATCAGGGATCACAGCCTTCAGTGCGGATTACACCCCAAAATAAAGAAAATGAGAATCCTCACAACTGATCGACAAGCACCATCAAGATAATCAGAGAAAAGATAGAAGGCTCCAGGGTTTTGTTTTACTGGGGTCCACAGTCAAAACACACAGAAACAGCGGCCGAGACACCAAATGACATATTATAAGGTGCTGGGTACATCTGCTGCCACAGGGCTCTCAAAAGTACGAGAATGCAACGATGTCACTCTGAGGACTAAGGCTCACCAGGCAAATGTATTTCCAAAGAGAAAACGGGACAATGACTAAGGAAGACCAAAGAAGATTTGGCGCCTCTGAACTATGGTGTTGGCAACATATTGTATCTACGGACTTCCAGAAGAATGAACCAGTCTGTCTTGGGAGAAGCCTAGCCAGAATGTTCCGTAGACACGTGGTTGATGTGTTGGGGTTGACCAGAGTAACAATTCCAGTGACAATCATAGAGGTGCAAGGGCGAGCTTGATATTGAGCTTGATATCAGACTCACGCAGTCACATGCAGTGATGCAGACTGCAAGGAGATCACAGGCCAGTGGGCAGGTGCAACATCGTGTGGGTCCAGTGGCGGTGGTAACAGCCCAGGGCTCGGGCAGCCACCAGGGTCAGCCATCCCTGAGGCGGTTTGACAGGGTGGCTGCAGCCATGGGGACAAACGTGGGAACGTGGTGACGGTGGCAAGATGGCACAGAATCAGGCGGTACTCCCTTGTGGTTTGCGCAGGGTGGCTATGAGTTGGGACCAACCCTAAGGCACTCCACAATTGCAACCGCAGTAGTGAGAACACGCTTACACTTTGGGGGGACTGCTAATCAGTGGTATGTGTAACACAGGGGTGTTCTCAATTTTTCAGCATGAGAACTACTTATAAAATGATCAAGTCAAAATGATCTACCAACTCCGAAATACAAAACATATATTTTTTTACTTATTACATCTATTCACAAATGTATTGAGAATTCTTTGTATGTATAATGTATGTTTATGTACCATGCATAATCACATGAGTCCATATTGCACAATACAACACAATTAACTATATTTTTTGTCATTACCTGAGTTTACTCTGATGACTTGCCCTGAATTGAATGTGTCAGGGACGCATAGTCCGGACAGTAGCTGCCGACAGCCAGCCGAAAGCACACTTCCAAATGATCATCAGTCATGGGGAAACAGTACTTGGACTTAATGATCTTCATGTGGGAAAAGGCTGACTCACATGAGTAAGCAGAGCCGAATCATGCAGTCAGGGAGGCCGCACATGTTCTCATGTTTGGGTACTTTCCCTCTGCGAGTAAGTTCCAGAACTGTTCGTGTGCTCTGGACTTCAGCTGACTGTCGGCTTGTAGTGTCAAAATCTCCCATTCGGTATGGAAGTGATAAGTTTCTGTCTTCTTACTTGGCCCAGCTCCCCCACTCATTGTAATACCCTTTCTTATGTGTAAGAGAAAAAAACAAAGTCTGAACATTGGCGATAACTTGGCTTGTCGGTTTTGCTGCACTTTAATCCAGTTGTTTGTGCATGCGTTTGGCACCTAAGATTGCATCCGATTGGCAGTGCTGTATATCAATTAAGTGACAGGACTGATGATAGGCTTACGTCTATTTTTTTAATGCCATGCGATCTACCCCCACTGTACTTGCGATTGACTGGTAGATCGTGATAGATGCACTGAGCACCCCTGGTGTGACATGTGCTAAGTGGACAGAACAAGGGTTCACCTCGTGCATCAGCATCCATTTAAAGTAAATAAAATCCGTACGACAATTTGGGAACCTTCTCAGGAACATTGCAGCTTGATTCCGGGTGGCCGGTGCCCTCGCTCTTGTGTTCTTCCCCGATTCTCCAATTTCTTGTAAGGAGCACACGTGGCTATAGTTTTCAGCCAGAAGGATGACCAAGAGACAAACCAGAGAAGGCAGCACGCATCCCGTGGGCCCCCTCCCGGAAGGCTGCTGGGCCCCCACACAGTAACAGGACCGAGGGCATTCAGAGAGAGACGGTGCCACGAGGGAGGCACATAGCTCTTCGCTCGTAATAAATAGAGCGGCCGTGTACTCATTCAATCAATACGTGGTTATTTAATCCTCTCCAAAGGCCCGGGCATCTTGCTCTAAATGGGATGCACCCGGCCTCATGCAACCCACAGGTCACATTTAGACTCAAACGGTTAATGAGTGGGGCTTTTCCAGGCAGAAAAGCCAGGGGCAGGTCCCACGTTCAAGGATTGTGGGCAACGGGAGGCAGCCTGGACCAGCTCAGTGCGTCAGCGGCTGGGCAGGGAGGAGGGCGTGAAGGTGAGGTGGGTGCTGGACCACTGAGCTTTAGCACTGGTCCTGTAGGGAGACAGGGCTGAAGGCAGGAGGGAGCATGGCAAGTGATGGGGTCAGGCTTGACTGCCAGAGGACCAGCTAGACCAAGTGTAAACTAGCATGGGAGAAAATATCAGAGACCCGATAGCACAGGGGTTGAGTACTCTGCTGCTAATGCAAAGGTTGGTGGTTTGAATCCACCAGGCATCCCACGGAAGGAAGTTGTGTCCGCCTGTCTCAGGGAGCCGAGTGCTACGCTATGGAGTCGTAGGGGGTGTGCTGTGGGTCACGGTGAAGCAGAATGCACTTGACGGGCTGTTGAAAGTCAGAAGGCGCTCAGCAGTCAGAGTCTAGTGCTCTGTCTCGGGGGAAGACTGTCCCAGAGGTGATGGATTTGGAAGCTTCTAGAAATGCTCTTTCTGGAAGGTGATGGGATCCTACATAAGGACCCTTATTCTGGAGGCGAAGATAAGAGAGTGGATTGGAATGTCAGCTCCCCACCTGGCTTCTCTGGTCATTCATGGTTTCCCAACACCTAGAAAATTACACAGGCACCAGGAAGTGATCAATACATGCTTTCTGAGTGAATGAAAGGCCCGTAGACTTGGAAAGTCCCACGAGAAAGCCAAAGTGACTTCCTGGGGCTGAAGGCCACGGCCAAAGACCGCGGAAAGGACACGTTGAAACAAAAGAGCCTCCCATTAGCTTTATCCCAGCAGGGAACTCATTCAGTGCTTCTCCACCGCGCATCTCTTTCAATAGCACTGCGTTGGGCGTCAATTTGGGTCAAATTCTATGGACCAGTGAACATGTTCAAGGGCCCCCCATCTTTTGTTAAAAATAAATAAAACCGTCAGCAAACTTCTGGCTAAATGAGCACAGAGGCACTTCCTCTCCGTCTGGTATCATTCAAAGTGATCTCAGAGTTTGGGGTTTTTCAATGCAGATATTTCACATTTTTACATTTCCCGAAATGTCTCTCTAGACACCGCTCTCAGATCTCTCTCGCGACTTCAGCTTCAAACGGTGGCAGCCACGCTGGCTTCCTGCTTGTGAGGGACACGAGGCTGTGGCCCTGCAGAAAGCACTTCACCCCTGGGGCACAGGGGTGGGGCGGGGAAGGGCTGCGGGCTTGTGGGAAACTCCCATGTGTCCTCTCTCCACAGCGTGGCCATCCAGATGGCCTCAAAATAAACAAGCGGAAGAAGAACAGAGGCAGTTAAGAAAGTGGCATGATTCTCCTTTCCGATGGAGGCCCTTTGAGAGCACAGTGCCCGACAGTGACTCTAGAATGTCCCTGCAGCCCAGGAGAGAAGACGCCCTGTTGGTCAAGTGCAGGGGCAGCACAAAAAGAGGAAGGCCCTCCGTGAGCTGGACGGACACAGTGGCCGCAACAATGGGATCAAACATAAGAACACATGTGAGGTGATGCCGGACGGCGTGGGAACCTCCTGGATGGCAATGGCCGTGAACACCGAGAACCTGGGGTTTGACGGCTCATTGGCGGCATTTCTTTATTGATGAGCCAGGGAGAGCAGGTGGTAGGGACTCTGTTCATCTTCTCTCTCTCTCTCTCTCTCTCTCTCTCTCTCTCTCTCTCTCTCTCTCTCTCTCTCTCTCTCTCTCTCTCTCTCTCTCTCTCCCTCTCTGCAGTTTGGATTCTATATCCAGTGAACTTCACATTGTGTTCTCATTGCTCTAAGTCTGCCAGAATAGAACTGATCTGGCAGGGATGGGGGTCGGGGGGCGCTGAGTGACTGGTTTGGGGGAGAAGTTGATCACCGGGCATTTCTCCCGCGGTACTTCTGGGTGGACTCAATCTGCCAAACGTAGAGTTACAGCCGAGCGTGAACCATGCCTCACAGCAGCATGGGCCTCCTGCTTACGGTGCCAGCGCGGTGAGGCTGTCACCGCGGGATCTCGCTGTTTCTCTCGCTGGATCACTTCCTCCTGGTGTGGTTGGTTCTGTGACGGTCTGGGGTCCTTTCAAGGGAGCCAAACATGGACCATTTCAGGCTGTTCTCTGGCCCGAGAGGGCACGCCGAGGTCCGATTGTGCCTGGACACCACCCCAGTGGAGGCGGTTAGCCCCTCCGCATGGGGCTTGACGAGAGCCTCCTGTCGCAGCCAGGCAGCCGGCATGGCTGCTACGGTGTGGCTCTGAAGCCACGGAAGAACTCTCAGAGCGGTGTCTAGGTAGACACTTTGGAAAATATCAAAATCTGCAACGTGCAACAACAAAACAAAACCCAAGCCCACCCTGAAATCACACTGGAAGACCACTGTCTGAGAGGAAATGCATCTGTGAGAATCCCTAGATGAGTCATTTTGTTTTGAGCTTCTTTATTTGGGGGAGAGCTGTTGGGGTTCATGGGCGTGGTTCCCCTGACAGCGGCAGACACCTGTGAGTGCCAGGCCCCAGCTGTGTGGCTGGTGAAAACACAGCTGTGTGTTCGGTAAGAACCGGTGGGGCCGGGTAGTGGTGGTGGTGTTTCAGCAGGACTGGTGGGGGGCGGGGGGTAGTGGTGGTGTTTCCGCTGACTCTGCCCTCTTGTGCCTGCTCTCTATCACTCTACAGTGTGAATGGGGTAGCCTGGCCCACCACACACCCTCCATGTCCCAGAGCCCACCGCCACACAGCGCCCTTGTCCCAGAGGGTGAGTGGGGAGAGAGACTCAGCCTCTGACCACAGCGGCACTCTGCAGGTGCTGGCTGAGCCACCCTGGTTTCCTTACCCTTGTGCTTCCTGTCCGGAACCCTGGTGGAGTAGTGGTTAGGAGGCGGGCTTGTTCATTGCAAGTTGGCCGTTCGAAACCACCAGTACACTCTCAGACATCCACAGAGGCAGTGCTACCTGTCCCAGTGTCCCCGTGAGCCGGCGTGGGCTTCAGTGAGTTTGGAGCATGGTGTTCATGGTGGACGCCCCATCTTTATCCAGAAGGTCCTCCTCCAAGTCCCCACTGGCCTCTCTCCAGTCCCTTAGCACAGTCAGAGTGAGCGCCCCGAAGGACAGATCTGGCACCATCACTTCCTGGTCTCCTGGCCTTCCACGACTAGTGGCCGAGGAGTCCACTGACCCCTGACCTCACCACGTGGCCATTGCGTTTTCAGAAGGAGACTTCCAGTATGTTCTTTCAAGGTGCCTCTGGCTGACTTCGAACTGTCCACCTCTCTGTGAGCAACCGAGAGGTGTTGACTGTTTGTACTGCCCAGGGGCCACTGACCCATAGCTACCTGATCGGACAGGATAGAACTGTCCTTGTGAGTTTCCAAGACCGTAACTCTTTATGGGAGTACAAAGTCCCATCTTTCTCCCACAGAACAGCTGGTGGTCCCGAACTGATGACCTTGTGGTTAGCAGCCCAGTGCATAACCACTGTGCCACCTGCTGAAGGCCACAGGCAAGGAAAACTTGACCCTTTTCAGACTCAGCCCTGTGACATACACCTTGTCACAGAGCAAAAGGCTGTTCCTGCCTCTGAAGTGAGGTTCTCCTCCCCCTGTGGTGGGTGGTCCCTGGGGAGGTAACATGGGACAGAGTAGTAAGTGGGGTGAAGGTGGAGCAGGAGCTCCTCACAGGTGCATCCTACCTTGGGGACAGAATGACCCATCCATGTCTGGAGACAACATTCGGCCCCAAATGGGACAGGGACCAGATCTCTTGCCTCCCCTTGCGCATCTCCATCTTTCACCTGCTGCCCTCCAGCCTTGGATCGTCCGTTCCCCTGGCAACCCAGCTGGCCCCACTACTCTGAGTTGTATGTTTTTTGGGAGGTCCTTTATCATCCTGGGAGTCTCAGGGAGATGCTAACCTAAAGGTCAGAGGTTGGAGTCTATCCAGAGTTATGCCTGGCGATCTGCTTCCAAAACAGACCTGCAGAGCGCAGCTGGGCTCCGATGCACCAAGGTCACCTTGAATCTGACACCAAGGCATGACAGCTAGGGCCCGGGTTATTGTCCTGCCTTTCACGCTGCGTCCATGGGAGGCTGTTTGATGATTGTCCTTCTCATATGTCTGTGGGGGCCCTGGTGGCATAGAGGTTACAAGTTGGGCTGTAACTGCAAGGTCGGCAGTTCAAAACCACCTGCTGCTCTTCAGGAGAAAGATGAGGCTGTCTTACTCCCATAAAGAGTTACAGTTTTAGAAAGTCACAGGGGCTGCTCACCCTGCCCCACAGAGTTGCTGTGAGTTGGACCCCATGGCAGTGGGTTCTGTTTTTAATTAGCGTTCTTATTAGTGTTCTCACATTGCAGGACAAACAGGAAGAAAAGCCACCTGCAGTCCACCCCCCAAGAAGTATGAGGGGGTTCCCCAAAGTTCTCGGGAGCACCCCATGATCCTTGCATTCCATTTCCCCACCAACTCTTTGGAAGCTGCCCCCAGTACATCCCATCACAGGCCACCGGGCTCTCTTTCCAAATCGGCAGTGAGGAGTTGGCCCGTCCTTCATGTCACGTCCCATTGTGTTCTGACGCACGATGTCTCATGGCGTGGAGTCTGCGCTGAGCCACAGTGATCCCGCCAACAACAGAATGAGCCCTCGCCCGGTCCTCCCACCACATCCCATCCGTACCACTCTTGTCGGGGCGAGCCCACTGGAGAAGCCGCTGTATCGGTGCATCTTGTCAGCGCCTTTCCATAAAGTTCCCTCTGTGAAGCCATGCCGGCAGCTGTCTCTTCTCATTCTGAGCCACGCCCCACCAGCAAATGAAAGACTCACAGGATTCACTCAGGGTTTTCTGTACCTGACAGCGTTCCGCTGCCAACCAGGAGATTTTCTGTGGCTCCCTCCCCCCAAAGTGGACAGCCTGCTCCTCCTCCGTCGTGTGTTCTTAGTCTGGAAGCGCTGGGGTCACGTCACGTGACCCTGCTGATATGTGGAATCCCAGTGACACCGCTTCCAGTGTCAGAGCAACACACAAGCCACCACGGTATGACAGCCTGACAGACACGTGGTGGGGACATCTCTCATCGCATCACAAACACTCCTCTCAGTGGGTGCTCGCAGCCCGTCCAGGGGCGATTCCTCAGTCCTGCAACTACCCCCGCCCCTCGCACTAGGCATTCCCACTGCTTCTACATTCACTGGGACAGGAAGTGCTTATAGGAATAGATTGTTCAGATATGTTTGCCCTTTGGGTCAACTTCCAGAAGTGCCAGTCACACCCTGTGAGCCCCGTCCTGTTTCAGTCCGGGTAGACTAGAGAAGCAAATCTAGGTAGGCTCGCGTAAGAAGAACAAGCAGACATGGAGAAAATACGCCAACCAAGTCCAACCAAGTCCATAAGGCCAATATTAGCCCCTATGTCCGATACCAATCTATAAAGTCCTCTTCAGACTCACAAAAAAACATGCAATGATGCCGAATGCAGGAAGATCACAGGCCAGGGGGTAGAAGGTCTTGTGGATCCAGTGGTGGTGGAAGCATCTCAGCGCTGGCAGGGGTCTCCACGTGGCTCCTCCTGCTCCAGGGATCTGTCTCCACCAGGCTCGTTGTCAGTAATGTCTCTCAGGGAGTGAGTGAGTAGCTCCCCTGCAGCGAGCTATTTATCTCCTTAGCACCTCCAAATGAGGTCATCAAGCTGTGACCAGATTGACAGGCTAGACGCCACCCCTTCACAAGTTGACACCAGATTATGTAACTACCACACACCCCTTGGCAGGTGTCTGCACACCCACCTGCCTCCCTCATCACCCTGAAAGGTCACAGCCTCTCCCTCTGCTTCCAGGTGCCTTTGCTTGGTGTTGAGTCAGGTGGCTCAAATAGCTGAAGTCCGTGAAAACCAAGAGAAACAAAAACAAATAGGAACAGTCGCTATCAACTTGCCTCCAGCTCCTCATGACTGCGACTTGGAGAGGAACTGAGCTCCGGGCGTTCTCAGGGGCTGGCTTTTCAGAGACAGCCAGGACTTTCTTCTGAGGCACCTCTGAGTGAACTTGAACTTCCAGCCCTTTAGTTAACAATGGAGCCAAGCAACCATGTGCGACATCCCTATCCACAAACCTCACTCATTGCCATGGAGTCGATGCCGACACTTAGTAACCTTGTAGAACAGGGTAGAACTGCCCCTGTCAATATCCCAGACCGTAACTCTTTATGGGAAAAGAAAGTCTCATCTTTCTCTCTTGGAGTGGCTAGTGGTTTTGAACTGCGGGCCTTGTGGCTAGCAGCCCAATGTGGAACCACTACACCACCGAAGCTCCTTTTGCATCATCCCGGAACCCCAGAAATAGCTGTTCTTTCCCTGCCCACAGCCCTCCACACATCAGAAATGGGCCAGAGAGGGCCAGATGCTGCTGAAAGACCACCTTCCTTCTGGAGAAAGGTGGAGGAGGAGGATTCAGGATACAGTTTCATCACCAACCCCACCACACAGGCCTGCCGGCTGAGTTCGGACTACAGCAGTCCCAGTCCTGGGAGAACCAGATGGACAGCCAGCCAGCAGACCTCCCCACTGTCCAGGGAGCGCCCCAGCATGAAGGGTCAGAGGAAGAACCCCCTGTGCTGTCGCCTGCTCCCAGGGGAGAAAGCGGGCAGTAGGCTGAGCCGGCCTGGAGGCCCAGTCATAGTTAACGAGTTCTCTGTAGCACATATTCCGCAAAGATTTCATCTTCTCCAAACTGACTCCTAGTCACCTGATGGGACAGGATAAAACAGCCCCTGGGTTTCTGAGGCTGTAATCCTGACAGGAGCAGCAAACCTCATCCTTGTCCCACAGATTAACTGGCCAACACATGATCCACTATCCCACCAGGGCCCTGAAGCAGAGAGAGGGGCTGCTCACCAGTGAAAGTCCAAGAGGTAGGGGTGGGGGTGGGGGTATTCCCATGCCGGCCACCATGTCCCCAGCTGCCCTCCCTCCCATCCTGGAGTCAAGACGGGTGACTCAGAGCTCAGTCGTTGGGAAATTAAGACACTCATTTTTTTTCTGGACTTCTAATTGCGATGCCAGGAAGTGAATGTGCCAACGCTGGCAATCTTTCATGGAGATGCTGCAGCGCCGAGCGCAGGAGTGATCAAAGGCTGCCGGAAAGGTTAGGGATTGCAGCAGGCCCCGAGGGTAGACATTGAAGCCCCAGCGGCTCTGCAGTCCGTCTGCAGAGGCAGCTTTTCCCAGAAGGGTTTTCATACTTGATACCGTTGGTGGCCCCCCAGCCCCAACCCTCCCCGCCACTGTCTTATTTCTTTTAGGTCCCAATGTGAACTGTATCCACCGAAATCATCTTTTAAAAAGTGCAGTCATCTCTGGGGACTGCCTTTTAGCCTGACCTCGTGCCAATAAAAGTGAATGTTACACCTGTGAGTTGCAGAATGGGGAGGATGGGCTGGAAGGCATCTGACAGCAACAATGCATTAGACAGTGAATAATAGTAAAAATACCACAGTGTTTAAAATTAGTTCATAACCACCCCTTCTTCCCCCAACCCTCTGACCCCCCAAATTATTAGATAAATAAATAATACCTAAATATCTGACTCCAAAGGCTATCATTTTAACCACTCTGCATTGCTAAACATTGTGGGTGAGTAAAGTGACAGATGAGAGAGATAGTAATAAGTTAGGTAGCTAAATAGATGGGGGAGGGATAGGTAGATGAGTGGTGGTGCTGTGGGTGAGGCAACTGCTAACTGCAAGTTCAGGAGTTCAAACCCACCAGCCACGGAGAGGGAGAAAGATGAGGCTGTCTGCTCTCATAAAGATCACAGGCCCAGAGAGCCTATAGAGGGTTGCCATGGGAACAAGGGTATGCAAGGCCTTCAGTGAGAGGCTGAGGTAGTTAGTTCATTGTACCAACCTGGCTGATAAGCACATGTGGCATTAATTGAAGGGCGGGGAGATAAATGGCTCGGTCAGCCTCGCCTTTCTTGTCTCTTGCTCTTTGATCAACGGACCAGTGTGTGGCTGCCTTGCTTGTTCTGTGCCTCAATTTACAAGCTACACTACCTGTGGGACACCTAACCCATGGACTGTGTCGCTGTAATTTGAGGTTCCTTTAAGACCTGCTTCGCCACACCATTGGAATTTACATCTCTTGAGCTGGGGACTGTCGGACCCTGTCATCTGGCTGACTGTTGGTGACCTGCCTTGCTGTTTGCTGCCTGTGCCCGGATAGTCTGAATTGCTCTACAGAGGACTACCCGGCATCGCTCAAGACTGGAAGGACTGCCAGTGTCTCACAACTCTCTCATGGGAGTGAGTTGCACTGAGCCGTTTGTACTGCTTTATAATCTAATTAGCTGTTTATTTCTTATGTTATCTATCATCTGTCTGTATAAATATATATAAGATTATTCGTGTTTTGGTTTTGTTTCTCTAGAGAACCCTGTTGACCACAGAGGGATTGACACCAGTGCTGCAACAATGGGCTCAAACACAACAACCATTTAGATTAAGTTCAAAATGTGTCCAAAGAGAGATCTGACAGGATGTTGCATTCCAGTCTGAGCACATCTGCTAAAATCTACAGTGCTCATTGTCTTCTTAGGGCTGCTTACATTCTCAGTCTACGGACAGTGGGGAGTCTCCAGGGACTCAGTCCACATAGGGACCCTGCAAATGAATTTTGGGTTTCCACCATCATCCATAATGCTCTGCAAACCAGATGCTTAGAATTGAGGCACCGGTACCTTTCCCTCCTCCAGATTTGGATCTTTTTATTTACAGTCCTTGGATCACACCGACTGTTGTGATCCTTCCATGTGGGCTTAGCTGCCTCCTCACTTAGATGGCTTCTTGTTTTGAGACAAGCCTTTAAGATGCCAGAAGCTATTTTTCTTGATAGCTGGGCACCCTCTGATTTCTTCACCACATGTTGCTATGGTTCCCTTATCTTTGTTCATCTGCTCCTGAGGATGGGCGGTGAGCAGGGACACAGGACAAATGGTTTTATTTACTTTTTTAGCCGGAGGCTTAGTGACTAGGGAGAGATGTTTTATAGAGTCTGCAAGTCAGGACAAATCACTTCTAAGAACACGGGGACATGCGAGGGAGGTGGGGGATGCGACAACAGTGTATCAGCCTACTTGTGTTGCCGGGTGCAAGAAAGGAATGCACTGCTGGGTGCATCTGTGTTTCACAGCCTGACATCCCCAGTATTCTCTTCGCTGTGCAAAAGAAAAGAGGGATATGAAGACAGTGGGGGACATAGGAGCACAGTCCGTGAACGCTCCACTTCAAAGCTGAGCATTGTCGTGGGACATGGAGACAAGTACAACTGTCACCACGATGGCAAGACAGGAGGACGTGAACGTGCGGTCATGTCATCGTAAAGATGCCTTCAGGTGGGCGTGTGGGAAATGAGCTGTCAGGACCCTGCGGTGCAGCTGGAGCCAGGATGGTCACGATGGAGCTTCCTGCGAACTGCAGTGTGTCGCAGGAAGCCAGTTTTAAGAAGGGGTCCTTTCGTGTTCGTTATGCAGGAGAAGGAGAGCTGGGGGCCCAAAGCAGAGTAGCTCGATGGACACTTGCAACGGATGCGATTGTGAAGGTCACTGGCCCTGAGTCAGCATGTCTAGAGCTGGCGGTACCCACCTGCTCTGTCACCATCAGTCTGGATGCTGCTGTTGATGTGTTTACCGTGACACACTGGGGGTTCAGCCCTGGCTGCTGTGCTGAAGGGTTGGCACTGTGAACCTACGTAGTGGCTCTGTGGAAGAAAGCCCTAGAAAAGCAATAGCCAAGGAAACCTTACGGGGAACAACGAATGAAATGGGGCAATACCGGGTGAAACCGCCAGCACTTCCTCTGTGTTTTCTGCATTGCAGTATGCTCTCCTCTGTCCCGTGGGTCCTGAGGGGCTCACATCGACTGTAGACTCTACAGCGCACAACAACATACGGGTATAAACCAGTCGACCTTAAGTAAGGCAAATGATCCTTCCATAAGGCGAAGGGGCCTCATCCAAACAATTGGAGTCTTTAGGGCAAAAACTGTGATTTTTTTTTTCTCTTGGCCATCTGGTATACTAATTTTGGACTTGCTAGTCCCCACAATTGAGTGAGGCATGTACTTAAAATAAAACTCTCTTTATGCATGTGTCAGTCTTTTTATAGATACACACACACATATATATCCATACATATATGCATATGTATATATGTGTGTGTGTGTATATGTATGTATATATATATACATATATATATATATATATATATATATGGTTTCCTGTCTTCAGAGGACCCTGACAGAGCAGTAAAGGCAGGTTTGTTCCCTACAGAAAACAAAATCCATCTACATGAGAGACAGGCTCAAGGACAAAGACATGGAATGATGATAAAGTAACAGACATGGAAGAATTGTAAGAGAAAACCAGCCTGACAATGTGATCCAGGAGGAACCAAATAAAGGAAGCCATCATAGAAATTGGACACAGAATTAAACAAACAAACAGCTCTTCTGAACCAGTAAAGCTTGAGCATGAAGATCGATGTGGCCGGTTGTGCTGGTAACAAACTGAATTAAAAGGTAACCATGTGGAGACTTATCTGAACAGCATTCTTAAAAAGTAGACGTTATGAAGCATTTATGTCTACAGCTCTTCAGGGACAAAGTAATAGAATATGTTAACTTCAGAGAAATAAAAATCATATTGACCACAGATCCCTTTGCAATCTTAACCAAACACAAGTTTGCCTGGGGGAAAAGGAAGACGTTAAAATAAAAAGTGATCCCTATTCATATTTTATCTGAAGACTCTAATTGATGTCCGCAAGGAGAACGTGAAAAATGTTGCCGATACATAATGTCTCTTACAGTACAACCCGTAACACCCTTTCCAAAGCAATTACTTAATCAGTGTTCTCAAGCTCCGAACACACAGGGAGGAAGGAAGCTGACTTGGGGACGGGGATCGAAATCGTTACAGTAAGACAGATAAATAACAAAACTTCTCTTCAAATTACCCATAGAATAGAGGCCATCACTTTAACAGTAATGACTTGAGGTGGTCCATCATCTCAGATGACATTATCCCAGCTTCCATAAGAGCAAGCAAAGCATTGTTTGTTTGTTTTCCCAGAAAGATACTCCATGCAATCTGATGCTTCACCTCCATGCCTAGGTAGTAAGAACAAGCACACCCCAGCGCTCACCCAGAAGACGGAGGGAAAGCAAGAAAGTGGGGACTAAAAAATGTGTCTATAAGATCAGAAAGATCTAGAAAAGTTTTATGATGATAAAATGTTTGTTTTTAAAGTCTCCTTTTGATAAAAGCATAATTTACATGACGTTCTGGAAAATTCAGCAACTAGCTCTCTCTATAAAATGCACCTTGAAGTAAAACAGAAAATCAAACATTAAAAAAAGTTCGTGATCATATCAGGAAGGTGGGCACCCACTGATAGGATTTTTTTGTTCTTTAATGTCTGATACCTGGTCCCTTCTACACTTTGTGATCACACAAGCTGGTGTGCTTCTTCCATGTGGGCTTTGATGCTTCTGAGCTAGATGGCTGCTTATTTGCCTGCAAGCCTGTAGACCCCAGACGCTATATCTTTTGATAGCTGGGCACCATCAGCTTTCTTCACCACATTTGCTTATGCACCCGTTTGTCTTCAGTGATCATGTCAGAAGGTGTGCCTCATGGAATGCCAATTAAATAGAACAAAGTGAACACATTGAGTAAGTCCCTGAGTGGAGGTCCAATGTCCATCTGCTTCCTTAATACTAAACATAAATATATGCGCACATAGATCTATTTCCCCCCCATCCTATATAAATATATTCTACTTTACAAATCAGGCTAGACCAGAGGATGTACATTGGTACAGATAGGAAGTAGAAACACAGGGAATTCAAGACGGATGACCCCTTCAGGACCAGTGGTGAGAATGGTGATAGCTGGAGGGTGGAGGCGAGGTGGGGTAGAAAGGGGGAATGGATTACAAGGATCTACATATAAACTCCTCCCTGGGGGACGGACAACAGAAAAGTGGGTGAAGGGAGACGTCAGACAGTGTAAGATATGACAAAATAATAATAATTTATAAATTATCAAGGGTTCATGAGGGAGGGGGCAAAGGGGAGGGAGGGGGGAAAATGAGTTGCTGATATTAGGGGTTCAAGTAGAAAGCAAATGTTTTGAGAATGATGATGGCAACAGATGTACTTGACACAATGGATGGATGGATGGATTGTGAAAAGAATTATAAGAGCTCCCAATAAAATGATTTTAAAAAAGTCTAGGCCCGGATCAAGAGCAGCAGCATCAATAAGAAAATAAACGTCTGCAGTGCCTGCAAAATGACTATCAAAGAGGTTTAGGCAGGAAATAGGAAGCAGGGCTCCGAAACATCTCACATCAACACCAAACACCCACTATGGCTCTAGGTTACATCACCCCAAAGGATGTCGGTGACAGTAACAGAGCACAGCAAACCAGGAAGCTGAAACGCAACCCCTTTAAAAAACAAGTCGTGGGACATCAGCAGCAGATTGCAACCACAGAACCGGGCAGATGAGAGTAGATGCTATGCCCCGTGCCAATGCGCCAGGCACAAACACTGTTCCTTGGCATGAGGTTTAGGCAAAAGACCATGGCAAGATGAATCTTAATTTTGCCCGGTCTAATCAAACAGAGAGTTTCCATGCCTCTCGCTCACTTCTGGGCTTTACACGTGTTGCCAGAGGCTCTCCGACCCTCTCCTTGTCCCCCCAGGAACATGGGGATCACACTGGGAGCTGAGCATGGGAAGCAGGTGGCGACCTGGAGTGGGAGGGGCCTGGCGTTGGGTTTCTGCGTCTATTCCTGAAACCCATGCCCGGGCTTCTGGTCACTCCTCTGCAGGTGTGTGTACCTCCTCCTTCGGTATCTTTGATTAGGTGGCGCTGGTTTGATTTGGGGGTGATGATGTGCTTGATCCTTCAGTCTGCGAACAGAGAGGGTCTCAGGGAATTAACAATTCGTTTTTATTTGTTTTCGTTTGTTTTTCAGGAGGGGGATAGATTGATTTTAAAGTACACAGAAGTAATTGCTGCCTGAATGCATCTTATCATGAAAAACTCAAGACTGCACCATTTTATTCATCATCCAGACTTAACCCCTGCTGAATCGCCCCCCCCCCCCAAACCCTCTCTTCTTCTTTTACGGTTCTTAAACTAACTATACGAACAGATTTTTTTTTAATCCGCAGATTGTCCAGCTAGATGTGAAAAGTAGACTATGCTGTGAAAGCGTGTCATAAGGGGATGCCACCTGCCTAGAATTAAGAACAAATCTCTCTTGGAAAAAGCACAGCCAGAATGCTCCTTAGAGGCAAGAATGGTGAGACTTTTAGGCTCATGTACTTTGGACATGCTACCGGAAATGACCAGTCCCTGGAGAAGGACATGGTGCTTGGTGGTAGGAGATCAGGCACACAGTGGAAGACCCACGAGGAGAGGGACGGACACAGCGGCCACAACGGACTCAAGCACAGGAACCATCGTGAGGATGACGCAGGACCCCGAAGTGTTTCATTCTGCTGTGTAGAGGGTTGTTGCTGGTAGGACTGAAACTTTTTTTTAATAAATCATTTTATTGAGGGCTCTTACAGCTCTTATAACAGCCCAGATATCAATTGTATCAAGTGCATTTGTACATATGCTGCCCTCATCGTTTTCAAAACATTTTCTTTCTACTAAAGCCCTTGATATCTCCTCCAATTTTTCCCCTCCCCCCTCATAACCCCTTGGTCAATTAAAGTTGTTATTATTTTCATATCATATACCATCCGCTATTTCCCTTCACCCACATTTCTGTTGTTCATTCCCTTGGGTGTATGTGTGTGTGGGGGGGGGGCGGGGTTACGCCTGGATCATTGTGATCAGTTCCCTCTTTCTCCCACTTCCCCCACCTTCCCAAACCCACATGGTATCACTACTCTCATTACTGTTATTGAGGGGCTTATCTACCCTGGATTCTGTGTATTGAGAGCTCTTGTCTGTACCAGTGTGCATGCTGTGGTCTAGCCATATTCGTAAGGTAGAACTGGGGTCATGATAGTGGGGAGGAAGCATTAAAGAGCTAGAGGAATGTTGTGTCTTTCATCCGTGCTGTTCTGCACCCCGGCTGGCTTGTCCCTTCCATGTGACCCTTCTGTGAAGGGATATCCAATGGTTTACATATGGGTGTTGGGTCTCCACTCTGGTCCCTCTTGTTCACATGAATATTATTGATTGTTTGGGGTCTTCTGATGCCTGATCCAGTCGACACTTCATGATCACACAGGCTGGTGTGCTTCTGACATGTGGGCTTTGTTGCTTCTGAGCTAGATGACCACTTGTTTATCTTCAAGCCTTTAAGACCCAGATGCTATACCTTGTAATATCTGGGCACCATCAGCTTTCTTCATCACATTTGCTTATGCACCCATTTTGTCTTCATTGATCATATTGAGAAGGTGAGCATCACGGAATGCCAGGTTATTAGAACAAAGTGTTCTTACGTTGAGGGAGGGCTTGAGTAGAGGTCCACTGTCCGTATGCTTCCTTGATACTTAAAATATAAATATATGCACATAGACCTATAATCCTACTGTTATAGATTAATATATTTACTTATATACGTGTCTATATTTATACCTCTGCAAATGTGTTTTGACTCCTAGTTCTTTCCTCTGTTTCCTCTTACTTTCATGTTGGTACTTCACTCGGCTCTCAATAATTCCCCTGGGCTACGTTGCACTTGATCAGACCCCACCAGGCGTCCTACACTCTCCTCACCATCAATTTTAGATCTAGTTTAGATGCGTTGTGGACCACTTCACTCTTTAAACCACCCGGGATTCCTTTATATGTGAGGTGTTGTTAGCTAAATATCAGAGCCTAGTCACTCATCAACTGAGCTCCCTGTTCTACTTGCCGAATCCTTTCTCCTCGGTGGGATGATGATCGCCAAGACACCTGGGGACACAATGGCACCCTGGACAGATGGGGCCATGACCTCGTGGTACTCCCCACTCACAAGTCAACTGCCAGGCATGATTGCTTCTGAAGCACAGGGCTCGTTCTCACTGTGGTCTCATCAGACACCTCACACCCAGGCAAGCTGGCGAAGAAGCACCTCCATCGATTCACTTACCATTTTCTTCCAGTTCCTTGTAGGAGATGGAAAAGCTTAATTGCTTAGCGTGTGGGTTTATTTTTCTGTTTTATGCTGTCTTGAGATATTTTAAGATATTCTTTGAAGGGAAAAAATAATTCTAAGAAAGAGCCTTCTGGTGTCGAAAACTCCAGGGTTTTCATGACAAGATGTGGCAAGAAAACAGAAAAGGAAAATTAAAAAGCTCCTTCCCTCAGCCTGTTTATATTTCTCTAAGAAAAAGGCCACCTGTACCTGTCAGACTGGGCACGGGGTTGCTCCTGTTCATTAATGATCAAGAGTCCGCTTCTGCGCCCAGCCCAAAGATTCTGGGGAGCATCTGCGCAGGAGGAGCCAGTGGGGAATGGCTCCAACTCTGGCTCCAGAAGAACCCAGAGCTCTTGAATGCCCTGTCCTGTGTCCTCACCTGGGGTCAGCTCGTCTCCATATGGCCAGATGAGTTCCTTCTGGACCTGGCTGCCTGAGGAGGATCGTTAATGTATCACCTGCTGACTCGTAAGAGCCTGGGGAGGGGACTGTTGCATCAAGTTTCTGAGCAGTCACGCAGTATGATGGTGGCCATGATGGTGGCCACCTGTGACTTCATGACACCGCCTTCTCTGCCCTGATGATCCAACCCGACACTGCTTCACCTATCTTTGTTTTCTTCTTTTGTTCCGGGTCACCCAGCGTACCTATGGTTATTTTCTAATTTAATCATGGAGAGGGAGAAGTGAAAGACAAGCAATTTACCCACCCCCCAAGTCGGTCACCCAGCACACAGCTGCCCTGACAATGCTAGTTACCATAGAATTGGCTCTGGCTCCTGGTGGCCTTATGGACCAGAGAGCAAAGAGCCTCTGGTCCTGAGTCATCTTCTCATCTGTTGACTAGTTTCTCCATTGTGGCAGCTACTGTGTCAGACCATCTGGGTGAGGAATCCCTCCATTTTCATGGACCCTCTTCTTTATCAGACATGGTCTCCTTTGCTGACATCTGTCTTTCCTGATGAAGTAAGCTGAAATGGCCTCACCCTCCCTGATAAGGAGCATTTGGGTGGCATTTTCCCCTCGTTTGGTCATTCTTCTTGCCATGGTGTATTCAGTATTGTGTGCATGTTTTAGCTTAATAATATGGCATGGGTATATTTCCATGCCAGTATATGGAGTGCCACATCATGTTTAATATTCCTGTATTATATGTATTAATTTATCCTGCCATTCTTCTCTATCAGATGTGAAGGTGTTTTCCCAACCATTTCCTTATTGATGGCAACACTAATAACATGGAATATCCTGACATGTATTTGTACTCATTTCTTTAGGATGAATTCTTGGAGGTGTATTATGGGGTGTAGTATTAACCAATAGTTTTTCAGTGACCCCCAAGTTGGTTCTGACTCGTAGTGTCCCTATGTGCATCAGAATGATACACAGCCCAGTCCTGCACCATCCTCAAAATTGTTATGATGCTTGAACTCTGCGTCCATCCATGTTGTGAGGGTCTTCTTCCTTGTCTCCGACCTTCTGAAATATCGAGCAAGATACCTCTTCCAGGAACTGGTCTCTGCTGACAGCATGTCCCAAATGCATGAGATGAGGTCTTGCCATTTTCTCTTCCACAGAGCATCCTGGCTGTACTTCTTCCAAGACAGAATCATTGGTTCTTCTGGCAGTCTGCGGCACTTTCAATGTTTCCTACCACCTCACAAGTCAGATTCATCAATTCTTCTGCCGTCTTCCTTATTCATTGTTCAACCTGCACCTGCCTATGTGTTAAGTCACTCTGTTCAAAACAGTGTAGTGATAGGTCAAGCATATCTAGGAAGTAGACAAGACCACAGGACCCACTAAGATGTGTGAATGTAATATTGGAAACATGAAGCATTTCGAAGCATGCAGGGAAGGGCACATATTAAATAACTCTCACTGACATAGCGATCTGTCAGTCGAGTTTGTCTACTGACGATCACATATTATTTGGCGCCTACTCCCAAGGAGCCCATGTACCACAAAGCCCATGTACAGACATGGCCTGGTTCCGTATCATCCTCATACTCGTTCCGATATCTGAGCCTATTATTGCAGCCGCTGTGTCAACCCCTCTGGTGGAGGGTCTTATGTCCACCGACCCTCTCCTTTACCGGTCACGATGCCCTTCTCCAGGGCCTGCTCCCCCCTCATCTCCCATCTGAATAAGGGGGACCAAGCCTCACTATCTTCTTTCTAAGGATCATTCTGGCTGTTCTCCAAGACAGATGTGTTCATCCTTCACATAATCCACAAAACAACTTCCATATTACGCCAATTATCCAATGGTACAACAATACGCACTGACGGTGATTGTTTTACCAAGGAGGGGTCTGGGGAGGAGATGAACCAGGATGCGATGGCTGGAGGGGGGAAGGGTCAAAGCGGGAGTCTTGATGTCACACAAAGCAGGCCCATGAAGATCAACACACCCACTCAAAGGCCGGTGACTACGTCTCTGACGGTTCAGCATAGTTGATGAACCAAACCACTGTTGTTGGACGGAGTCTGCCTGGCAGAACTGCCCTGCAGGGTTCCCAAGTCTGGCATCTTTATGAGAGCGGACCGCCACGGGTCTCTCCCTCAGGGCAGCTGGAAGGCTTGAACCACTGACCTTTTGGTTAGCAGCTGGACGCGGAACCACCACGCCAGTAGTGCATGAACAATAGCAGTGCGTGCTGTGGGGCCTTGTTGCCACAGAGAGCTACATGGCAGGCTGCTAACCACAAGGTCAGCAGTTTGAAGCCACCAGCTGCTCCACGAGGGAAAGATGAGCTCCAGTCCGGGGCCCCCCGGGCAGTTCTACTCAACTCGCTCTGAGTCAGAATCATCTTGGCGGCCGTGAGAGGTTGAGATGTGGCCCCCAGACAAAGAGTTCTTATAAAACAAGCAGAGGGGCCCTGGTGACGCAGCAGCATAGGATGTCAACCAACCATGATGCAGATATCAGACATGTGTTTGATATGAAAAAAGCTCAATGTTGCTACATGGGAAAGTAAAAGTGAAAAGAGCAACAAGATACCATTTTCTATTTCTATTTGAGAAAAATCATTTAGGATTTGAGACTAGTCCATGGTGGTGGAAAGTGGCGAAGCTGAGTGTTCTCACTATTGACTAATGTTTAAATTGGCGTGGCTCAGAAAGTGTGGGAAAGCACACGGGTGTACCTTGAATGCATGGAAAAGCAAGAACATGAATTTGACTAGAGTGCTCCTGACTCAACCCACGCCATGGGATGCACGCCAAAGCTGGACGCTGAATGGGGAAGACGGGAGAGGAGGCAACGCATTTGAATTATAGGGCTAGCAAAGAATCTTGAAAGTACCACGGACTGCCCAACGAGCAAACAGATCTATCCTGTCAATGAAGTGCAGCCAGAATGCTCCTCAGAAGCAAAGATGGTAAGACTCTGACTCACGGAATCTGGACACATAATCAGGAGAGAGCAGTCTCTGGAGAGGGATGCCATGCTTGCTAAGAGAGAAGATTAGGGAAAAAGAGGAAGACCCCACAAGATGGATTCACGCAGTGGCTACAACCACGGGCTCAAACACATCAACAATTGTGAGGCTGGGGCAGAAGTGGGCAGTGTTTCCTTCTACTGTCCATCGGGTCAGGCTGAGTCGGAACCAACTTGACGGCACCCAGCAACAACATCAGAAAATGACTTAGAAGGATCTCTGAACGTGTTAAATACGCTACCCTGCCTTTTGGTGGTGTGTAGTTTCCCCTTGGACTCCGGCCCTGACCATGGCCTTTAGTGTGCTCCAGGTGTGCGCACCTGCTGTCCCAAAGCAGAGCTGTTTTCTCTGATGCCACAGACACCCGTTCTCTGCTTGTGCTCACCCTGTCCAAGCACATTATCTTTGCCGATTACAACGGAACCACCCTGTACAGGAGCCGGAGGTGGTCACCTGCCTGTATTCTTGAAAATTGACATATGGATTGTTATAAGAGCTGTAAGAGCCCCAATAAAATTATCTTTTAATAAGTTAATTAAAGGCATGCTAACACAACTGAGATGAGCCTCTGACAACTAGTCTGTGCTCATTCACTGATGGCAGAGACACGTTGAAGCATGTTTCATTGGGGACCAACCGTGCATACACAAGCCGGAAACCTAGTAGCAATACATTTTGACTTTTCTTTGTATTCTCCATTGAATAATCAACGTCTTGGCAGCTGGGCCCAATTCTGACTCTGGTTTGGATTCCCCATTGAACACAGCACAGGGAATTATGGAAGTAAGAGAAAGAGGTCAACATGGCTTGAGCAAATTAACGCTTTTAATCAAGGCCCACTCTACCTTCTTATGGAATCTCTGCTGTTGTTTGGCCCACATCTCTCTCTGACGCCCGGGCACCCTGAAGGACCACAGTGTCTGGGACTCTGTGCAGCAGGCTCATTGCATCCTGTACCTATTGGGCTATTGCTGCAAATAGAGTGAACCTCACCCTCGTGTATGCAGAGTGTCCCATAGATTAAAAAAACCCAAACTCATTCAACTGGTTTGCACGGTATTTTGAGGTGGGCAGAAGATGTACTAGCCGCAGATCCCAAGTACATAACGTGACTGTTCCCCATCCTCGCACAGCAGCCGCTAAGCGTCAGGGGCTGAGCTAATATCTATGAGCTCTCACTTCTAGTCCCAGGCTTGTTGATGACACTAGGTGAAGTTCTGCTTTACAAAGTGAGGAACGGTTTTGCCAATACGCCCTTAATCTGGAAGCTATGGCTGTTTGGGTTTTTTTTATTTTTATTGTTGTGCATGGTGGTGATGTGCAATCATTTTTTGTTTTTTGTCACAATTAGATATTTAGATATTCAAAGGCCTCAATTAGTGTTTGTTGTTGTTTTTGGTGCTATTGAGTCAGTTCCGACCCCGAGCAACCCTGTGGAGACAAAAGGAAACACTTCCCAGCCCTGCACCATCCTCATGATGGTACGGGTGCTTGAGACACTGATGCAGCCGTTGTGTCGGTTCATCTTGTCCAGGATCTGCCTCTTTTTCGTTGCCCCTCCACTTTACCAAACATGATGTCTTTCTCCGAGGTCTGCTCTGTCCTGACAACATGTCCAAACTACATGAGCCTAAGGTTTCCCATCCTTGCCTCTAAGGAGCATTCTGCTGGACCCATACTACAGGTGGCAAATGCAAATATACGATGATGCTTAAGTTTCTGTCACTTTGTCTTCCCACTCTAACAATCTAAGGCCTCGTGATTTCTAGAGAAACACCCTACATAGGCAATTCACACCACTGGAAACTTCCTTCTATACATTTTAGGGAAAGAAGTATCCTGTCCCTCTTTTAATGCAGAATCTGGTACTTTACACTCCCCCACCCCAGCCTCTGCCCCCCATTCTCTACAGCTTCACATCCTGACTCAGGGGTTTGCACGGAGTCGCTGAGAATTCCACAGTGTGTGTGGTTGCGACAGCCAGCTCTTCTTGACAAGAGACGACTCCCACTCACAGCCCCTAAAACTTGCCCAAACGAGCCTGGGAGAGAGTTGCATGTTTTCATTTTTCCATTCTGAAAGAGGGTTCTTTTCTTGAAGTCTCAGCAGACTTTCAACAGACCCCAGAAAACACCATGTCTGAAATTAAGGTCTCATTTTTTGTTGTTGTTAATTAATTAATTAATTTTTAGAAATCATTTTATTGGGGGCTCATACAACTCTTATCATAATCCATACATACATCAGTTGTGTAAAGCACATTTGTACATTCATTAACCTCATCATTCTTAAGACATTTGCTCTCCACATAAGCCCCTGGCATCAGCTCCTCATTTCCCCCCTCCCTCCCTGCTCTTCCTCCCTCATGAACCCTTGATAATTTATAAATTATTATTTTGTCATATCTTACACTGTCCGACGTCTTCCTTCACCCACTTTTCTGTTGTCTGTCCCCCAGGGAGGAGGTTATATGTAGATCCTTGTAATCAGCTCCTCCTCTCTATCCCACCCTACCTCCACCCTCCCGATATCACCACTCTCACCACTGGTCCTGAAGGGATCATCCATCCTGGATTCCCTGTGTTTCCAGTTCCTATCTGTACCAGTGTACATCCTCTGGTCTAGCCAGATTTGTAAGGTATAATTGGGATCATGAGAGTGGGTGGAGAGGAAGCATTTAGGAACTAGAGGAAAGATGTATGTTTCATCATTGCTACACTGCATCCTGACTGGCTGGTCTCCTTCCCACGACCCTCCCGTAAGGGTCTACAGATGGGCTTTGGGTCCCCACTCTGCACTCCCCCTCATTCACAATGATATGTTTTTTTTTGTTGTTCTGATGATGCCTGATAGCTGATCCTTTTGACACCTCGTGATCACACAGGCTAATGTGCTTCTTCTATGTGGGCTTTGTTGCTTCTAAGCTAGATGGCCACTTGTTTACCTTCAACCTTTTAAGACTTCAGATGCTGTATCTTTTGACAGCTGGGCACCATCAGCTTTCTTCACATTTGCTTATGTGCCCGTCAGCCTTCAGCGATTGTGTCGGGTAGGTGAGCACCATGGAATGCCAGTTTAATACAGCAAAGCAATCTTGCATTGAGGGAGTCCTTGAGTGGAGGCCCAATGTGCATCTGCTAAAAGGTCTCATTTTTCAATGTCTGTCATTCACTTCCATTCTCTGAGCTGACAATGGTAAACATCTCCTAAAGGAACAGCTCTGGTTGGTTGGACAGTGAGGGTGCCTTCAATCACAGAGGCCACCTTCCTGGCCTCTCCAGTCTACCAGGGTTCCTGTAGACTGCCTCCGCTCTCTATCTTCAACATAGAGGAGTCAGATACCAACTTCCACGTTGGCCAATTTCCCACATCCCTGACGTTTGGTTGAGTGGGAACTTGGCAAAAGTCAAATGGTTCCACTTAAAAAGGTGGTTCTGTAATGACTATTCCTGACTAGACTCTGCAATCCTCAAGGACAGCCCGATTTTCAATGTTGGTGACCCCGGGGCACTAGGTGATCGAGCTGAGCAACTCGAGTTGCTAGTGTGGTGCATAGTCATACTTCTGTTTCGAATGAGGCATTCTGGTATCCCTCATCTTCACAGTCTCTGTTCCAAGATCGACAGTTATTTGCCAAGCTGGCAAATGCAATGCGTCCTGATGACAAGGTTGAAAATGCATTGATGAAGCCTACCTTTGGTTTACATAGGTTGTTCATTACATTTCATCATCTTGTATAGGTGCTAGAAAACCTAGTGACCTGGATCTTAGAAGACAGAGGATGCTGGTGTTTGGTGAAGAGCACTGGAGAGTCTATGGCTTTCCAGAAGGATGAGCAATCTTAGGAGCAGTACAATCAGAACGCTCCTTAGAAGCAAGGAAGGCGGGACCTCAGCTTGTTTACTTTGGACACATCTTGTAAAGATCAATTGCTAGAAAAGAGGATCTAATTTGGTAAAGCGGAGGGTCAGCTAGAATAAGGGGGGACTTTGAATGGGTGGGGGTGGGCATAATAGCTGAAACAATGGACTAAATGCAGCCAAGGATCATAAAGGTGGCTGAGGATTGGCCCATGAGTCATCATGAGTCAGAGCTGGCTTGAGGACAACTCAGGAGCCAAACAAATCTCTCTTTCATTGCAAACGTGTTGGAAAGTTCAGGAAAGGCATATTTTGGGCTTCAATATCTTTCTACACAGACTCCAAAATCCTGAGTGTGCAGCCAAACCAACATTTTAAAACCAAGATGCTCTCTCACTTTGTTGCTATTTATTCTAACGTCTTAATAAACATCTCCTTTTACCATCCAAATCCAACTCATGTGCCAGGAGCCCACACGGCAACCCCCTCTTCATGGTTGACGAGTGAGACCATGTGTCTCCTCCTCTGTGAAGCCACAGTAACCCAGTTGTTGCATCAATAACCAGATACAATGAACAAAAACAAATAAAAAGATGGCCTTGAATTCAATTATGTTGTGGTTTTGAATCACCTAATTAATTGGCTGAAGGATAGCTATCGCCTAGAGCAGTGAAAATTATATCGTGCAAACGGCATTACCTTAAGAAGCTTTTCCGAATGGAGAAACACATCAGTACATCCCAGACTCTACACTCCTTATAAACTCGGGGCCTTCGATGACCAGAATCTGCCTTGGTGTTGATGGATGTCACAAACCAGCGGGTGATCCCAGAGGCAGGGGCCCTGAGCAAGATGGCAGCCCTTCCCTCCTCCCCAGCTTTCCCCTTGAAATGAACACAACACAAACCGTCTGGGATCATTTTGGAAGCAAATAGCCATCGCTAGCTCCAGATCTGTCCACAGCCCCGCAGCGGTATCGACAGCTAAACGCTTAAGACGGGCACCCATGGATCCTAGCTGAAAGTGGAAATGAACGGCATCTCAGCATCCATGTGGGATTGCTGCAACTACATTGACAGGGCTACACAGAGGACGCCAGAAGGAGGACTTTTCTTTCCTCTCTTGTCCACTGTCCTTCAATGAAGCCTTGCCACGTCAGGTTCGAGGCTGCCATCTTGCTGTACTTCCTCTAAGGCAGGTTGGTCTGTTCTGGCCATCCACCATGGACTCAGCATTGCTCACCAATGCCGCGGTGCAAAGGCACATGGTCTTCTGTGATTTCCCTTACTCGTTGTTCAGCTTCCAGTGAACAGACCATGGCTTGGGCCCGGCACACCTTAGTCCTCAAATGTGACGTACTTGCTATTGAAGATGTTGAAAGATCTTTTATGTAAAGATCTTTTGATGGTGGTGATGATTCTTCCTAATACGGTCGAACTCTTGCATTGTATGATTCGTGAATTATGTGCCAATATAACCACTAAAACAAATAGATAAACAAAGGAAGGGAGAAAGAAGAATAAAAAGATCTTTTGCGGCAAATTGCCCGGTGTAGCAAGTCATTTGAGTTCTCCCATGGCTGCGCCCTGAGGGGGTGAGGTGCATTATGGGCCCAAGGGAAATGGAAACCTGGCAACATAACTATGTTCTCTGTTTATTTTGATGTCATTTATTGGTCCCATTGTAAGAGTTTTTGTCTTCTTTGTGTTGAGTTAAAATCCGCATTGAAGGTCTTGGTGTTTGTCAGTAAGTATGCCAACATCTCTTCCATTTCAGCCAGCAAGGACTTGGCCCTGACCAGACCATTAACATCGTGTGAAGGTTAAGGGCCTGTGCCCATTTGGCTATGCTAGGAGGCCCAGTTGTTTGATCCACTACTAGTCTAGGTGTTGTTCTGAAGGGGTGTGTGGCACCTTCATCAAGGAAAACGTATTACCCTCCCCTTTTAAAATAGGAGTGATTCAATCTGTTGAAGGCCTTAAAAGCAAACGCGTGATGTTTCTTGGCCAAGAAGGACTTTGCTCCCAATCTGTAAGTAGGTAGACAGGACTACCAGAATGTCCAGCCTGTCCCCTGGATTTTGGACTTGCCAGCAATCACAGTGATATGAACCAAACCCACAAAATCAATCAATCTCTCTCCACAGCCACTGTACCCAAAAGAAGCGGCCAACATTTAACCATTTTCGCAGGTCACATATTATCAAGAACCAGTGATGCTGAAGGAATAAGTTCAAGCTGCACTGAAGGCATTTGCAACAAACAAACAAACAACAAACAAGGATCCAGGAATTGATGGGATACAGGTTGGAATGCTTCAACAAACTGATGCAACTCTGGAAGCACTTGTGAGTCTATGTCGAGAAGTTTGGAGGACGATTACTTGGCCAACAGATTGGAAGACATCTTATTTATGCTCGTTTCAATAATAGTTGACTCAACAGGCTGTGCACGTTCTCAAACACTAGCATGACCATCACATGTAAGTAAAATCTTGCTGCGGATAATTTAAACACAAATGCAGCAGTACATGGAGCTTCCAGGGATTCAAGCCAGAGTCAGAGGAGAATGTGGCAGAAGGGATTTCATTGCTTAAAGTAGACGAACCTTCATTGATGGTGCATTCAACTCAGGGGATGATAGCAAATTACGGAGAGCCCTGGGGAGAGGGGGGGATTCCAGAACATGTGGTCCCTGTACAAAACCAGGAGGTGGTCACTTCAACCAGACCAAGGGGGTCTTGAGTGGTTTGCAGTCAGGAAGGGTGTGTAGCCTGAGATGCTGGCTTCTATAAAGAAGGCTGCAGCCAGGTGAGAGGAAGGCTCCTTAACACCTGTGGTAAGCAGTGGACCCAGCCTGGCCCGTGGAAAGCCTGTCAAAGCACTCAGGGATGAAGATCCAAAGCAAAGTCTTCAGTATGGACTGTAGCTCAGTGTGACGAAAACAAACCTCCCGACAAGCGACACAGCAGACGTCGCGATAACAGAGAAAACCGTGACGCTGCCAACGGTCTCACTTTACTCGGCCCTACAATCGGCAATGAAGACGTCAGAGGAAGCATTGCACTAGGAACATGGACTGCACACACCTCTTCCCATCTTTAAGAGCAAAGGTGTTACTTTGAAGACTACGTTGCTCTGGCCCAGGCCACGGAAACGTCAATGACCTCATGTGGATGTGAAAGTGTGGAAGGACTAAGAAAGGCCAGGGAAGAGCAGCTATGCAGGATGATGACGTGGACGAAGACGATTGAAAGTACCGTGGCCTGCAGGAGGAACACACAAAGCTGTCTTGGAGGAAGAACAAGCCTGATTGTTTCTTACAAAAGAGGATCGGTAGACTTCATCTCACATAGTTTGGACATGTTGCCAGGGAAGGACACCATGCTTGTAGTAGAGGGTCAGGCCCGAACTGACAGACGCTCGATGAGATGGGTTGACACGGTGGCTGAAACAATGGACAGACAGTAATAGTGAGGATATGCTAAGAGCAGGCAATGTTTCTAATTGGACCTACCTGATAGCCCCTAACAATATGTATGTGCATGTATTCATGTATATATATATATGCATAAAAATGTGTGTGAAAAACCAAACTCACGGCCATCAAGTCAATGCTGACTCAGAGACACCCCCAGTGAGGTTCTGAGACTGTAACTGTTTATGGGAGTGGAAAGCCCAATCACTCTCCCGAGGTGATTTTGAACTGTCAACCATGTGGATCACAGTCCCATGTGTAACCACTGCCCCACCAGGGCTCCTATGTCTGTGCAAGGATAAGTAAAAATCATACAAACCTTTATTAAACAAACATCCCACAATGCAAACCTGTTGTTTCTCAGCACAGCCTCCAACCAGTGCTATACATGTCTGAGGGCAGTGTCTCCATCTCTCTGGGCCTCCTCGGGAAAATGTGCAAAAGGCGGCTGGACATCCTCCAGGGACTCACGCTGTGTTCCTCTGAATTGTTTTCTGAGTGTTGAGATCCAAAGGAAATGGGAGGGAGCAAGATCAGGACTGAAGGGTGGGTGCGAGAAGGTCGACCAGGGAATTATGGCTGATTAGCCTTTGCCAGCACCCAACAGTGAGCAGGGGCATCATCTCCATGGAAAACAACTCATGGATGCACCTTTCCGGGCCTTCTCCCAAGTGTAGTTTTCCACTCCTGTAAGACATCTTCCTGGTAAGACACAATGATCACCCTGCGTCCTTAGAGAGAGTTGACGAAGATGACCCCTTTGTCATCCGACATCATCCTCTGAGATGACCTCTCTGTTTGCAGCAGATCCCCTTGGAAGCCCCCACTTTGAACGGATCATTTTAAAGGCACCCCGGAGACCAAAGTAAGTGTGTTATCCAGGGCACCTGTCTGCAGCCATCCACTAATCACTGAGGCGTGTTGGAACACACTGTGTTTGGAATGAACCCATGCCTACATGAATTGGCCCCCAAGTTGCTATGCTTTTTGACTTGCCTTCATATATCTTACTGGTTTCATTTCTCCAAAGCGCTAAGACAGCTCTAATTTTGAAGCATGGGCTCTTGGTAGATGAGGCCTATGAGCAGCTTGGAATTTCAGACACTCCCTACTGTCTGCTTACTGGAGAACTGAAACTCCCTCAGGGTGGGAAGCATGCCCCTGCTGGGTGGTCTGTCCCAGGCATAGGCAAGGTGTGTGCTTGGGTGGGGGGCAGGGTAGGGAGTGGGGGGGGCATTTCCCCTGAGTCCCCCTAATCATCTCCATCAGGACCTGAGGCAGAGGGAATGAAGTTCCTATTGGAGGATCCCTCCATTGGCCTGTCTTTGTTGACCCTCCCAACACCCTCCCCCCCATTTCCAGCCACCTCACCTACTACTTACTATGTCTTTCATAAAGGGTTATAGATTAAATACCAGACACCCCAGCTCAATTTGATCATGGATAGCAACTTTTTTTTCATTTTATATACTTTATTCTTTTTTTAAAAAACATTTTATTAGGGGCTCATACAACTCTTATCACAATCCATACAGATACATACGTCAATTGTATAAAGCACATCTGTACATTCTTTGCCCTAATCATTTTCAAAGCATTTGCTCTCCACTTAAGCCCTTTGCATCAAGTCCTCTTTTTTCCACTCCCTCATGAGCCCTTGATAATTTGTAAATTATTATTTTGTCATATCTTGCCCTATCCGGCGTCTCCTTTCACCCCCTTTTCTGTTGTCCGTCCCCCAGGGAGGAGGTCCCATGTAGATCCTTGTGATCGGTTCCCCCTTTATGTCTCAACAATTCCATGGGAAATAGTGATACTAAAGATGATGCCAAGAGAAAGGCAAACGCTGGCCGTGAATTCCTTTCACACGCAATGGGCTCACGGTCCGAGATGCCGCATGTCCCACTCTGCAGGGTGACATTGTTGGTAGGTTGATAGGCGGCAGCCCTCCCCCTGGGCTGGTTTAGAAATGAGGTCATGGAGGCTGTGTTAGTGAAGAGGGCATCAGTAGGGTAGACCCCTTTCTCTTTAGAACTCCTCGTGAGGAGAGGACCAAGGGCGCAGAGTGAGACAGAGAGGAGATGGAAGCAGAGGCTGGCACGCTGCTGCTGCCTCAAGGAATGCCAGGAACCAGCCGAAGCCAGCCAAGCTCTACCTTCCTACTCCCCGCGACACAGTCACAGAGTCGCTGCTGGCCGCCGTCCGTGGGCTCTCGTTCACCGGGACCTTATGTGGAAGGGAACGAAGGGCCACCTGGCCCCGCCCCATCTTCACAGTCGTGCTGTTGGGTCCATCCCCATGTGGGTGTCCAGTGTTCAGAGTGAGAGTTGCCCTCATTCTCGCCGACCCTCTATCCACCTTGAGGTCCATTTCCAGCTGTTCATCTCATCCAGAATAAGTGAGCCAAAGCCTCTCCAGCCTCACCTGCAAGGAACGTTCTGGTTGGACTTCCTCGAAGACTGATTTTGTTCTTGTTCTGTCAGCCCACGGGACAGTCATGCGCTTTGACCCCCGCCCCCTCCAATTTCAAACACATCGATATTTCTATCGTCCTCTTCCATCGTCCAGGAGGGAAAAAAATGAAATGCTTAAGGGTTATATTGTACCCGAGTCTGTCATCCCTGCCCAGGAGATCCAGTGACCTATGGCATTGCCAACATCCGGTGCGCAAGACCTCTTTAAAGTGCGGAAGAAGACAGTTGTCACTCTGAGGACTAGGTGCGCCTGGGCCAAGCCACGGACTTTTCGATCATCTCAAAGCAGTGCCTCAGCTGTCAGCGTCGATGCTCCGGGAACAAGAGGAAGGCCTTGAACAAGACGTGGCCCAGTGGCTGCAACCGTGGGTGCAAACCTGACCGTGGTGAGGATGGCAGGGCACGTAGTGTGTCCTTCTGTTGCATGCAGGCTCGTTATGGGCCGGAACCAACCTGTGGCCCTTGACAACAACAATGTTGCATTTTCAAAACACCAGAAGAATATAATCAAGAGGGCCCCCCACTGCTTTAGAAACAAGCAAGCAAGCAAACAGACATCTTAATAGCAACAAATGGAACCCGCACATCATCCTGCAAACGAACAGAGTCTTCTGACTATGTGACAGAATCATTGCCCTCCACGGCAAAATGTTAATGGGAAAACAGCAGGTGTTTCCTTCCCACCCCGTTCTCGCTCTTGGTCTTTCTGGTTTCTTGGCAGCTCCCCTGGAAGTCGTGGAAATGACCGACACATCTATTTGCACGTGTTCGTCTGCCAAGGCTGAGGCTAGACTGAAACAATTGGAATTTTCACTCCAGAGCGGGGCTTCCCGGTGTCTGCAGTGACTTGCAGGCTGGCAGGGTGGGGGCAGGCCCGGCATTGTTCACTGTTTTCGCGGGCCAGGCCCGTCTCTCTTTCCGGACCCGGCTCTCCCTCGGGGACGCCTATCTTCTTGTACAATCGCGTCAAGTCTGAAAACGCGGGGTTTGTTGCATGGCCTCCCCCACGTGTCCCTCCACATTGCAGAGCCTGGAGTGTAAGCCAAACGCAGTTGAATCGGGACGTGCGGTCAACACAATGATCAGAAGCGGACGGAGCTGCCAGGTGATGGACGGATGCTTCTGCAGCGGAGTCCGTGGAAGCACCGTTCCACGCACTTACCCACACCGCTTCTTGCTCCTGCCTCACCCGTGGCCGGGAGCCAGTTGTGTGGAGCTCCCATTCCAACAGATCATCAAGAAGACAAACAAGGGAGGACACGAAGAAAACAACAGGTGTGCACTGCCATGCTCCCGAAGAGCCGCTTTCCGTGAAGCGAGGGCTGGGAAGAAGGGGCCCACGTGAGGAAAGCCCTGAGGGGCATTGAACTTCTGTTAGAGGAAGCCTGGCACTGCTGTAGGGTAAGCACTGGGCTGCTAGATTCGAGGTCATCCGTTCAAATCCACCAGCAGCTCTCGGAGTGAAAGATGAGGCTACTGGCTCCCATAAAGCTTCAGTCTCAGAAACCCTGCATAGGACACACTATGATCACAGTCGACACAATTGCAGTGGGGCTGGGGGGTTTGGAGCTTCTGTTAAGAGTGATGGGGAATTTTATAAAAGTAAAATGTTGATGGCTGTACTCCGTGATGAAAATAATACATAGCCCTGACTTGCGCATATACAAAATGCTGAAATGGCAACTTTTTGGTTAAGGGCTGTGTTAGTCTGGGTACTTTAGAGAAACAAATCCACAGCAACTCATGTATAAGAGAGTTTTACATAAAGGTTAAGTACACATCAAGAAAACATCCGAACCCAGTGCTGCCCAAACCCACAAGCCCAACATTAACCCTTTAACCCATATGTCCAACACCAGTCCACAAAGTCCTCCTGCTCTCACAAAACAGAGGCAATGATGCCGACTGCAGGAGGAAAGCCGAATCAGTGAACATGCAAGCATCTCAGCGCTGACAGGGGTCTCCACATGGCTGCTCTAGCACCCAGGGCTGCATAGGGGTAGGTCCATGTGGCTTCTCCTTGGGGATGTCTTGCAGGAAGTCATCCTTGCCAGCTGAACCAGCTGCACCCTGGTTTGACCATCACAAAGCAAGAGTCCAGAGAACTAGAAAGGCAAGGCTCACAGAGCCATTGTTTCCTCTGCCCTTCAGTTAATCCCACGTGTGTTTATTGGCCAGGTTGGCACAATAAACTAACTATATCCACCCCTTGCCAACCTGGCACCTGTACATAATTCTTTAGCTTCACAATTGCAATTAATTAACACCTACACCTTAACCCTATAATCCTGTGATCTTTTCCCCCACCTATGAAAGTTTGTAAGCCAACCACTTCATGCCTTTATCTCCCCCAATTTTGGGTGTCCAATTTATATACTGCCCACATACATCAACCAAATTCTCTGAGAAGACAATCATATTTTTCAACATGAAGAGTCTTCATTCCAGTTGGAACCTTGTGAAGTCTGCATCCATAAGCAAAGTCAAATCCGGACAGGCCATCCATGAAATCAGCAACAATATGCACCAGTTTACAAACTCAAGAATCTCTAGCTGGTCGGGTTCTGGTCAGCTCAACGTGGGTGGGCTGCCTCACTCAGCCTCCACAGGGTGCCCATTGGTCGCCTTGCCTTTAGACAATGGACTCTCACCAATACTTAACAAGCCTAGCCCCATTGAGCTAAGTCATGAACCTTAGACCAGTCAACCTGCTCTCGGTCTTTTTTCCCTTGTAAACCAAGTCCACAGGTGTCAGTGGCCAAACTCAACCCATCTCTTTATTGCTGCATTTCTCCCACTTCCACTCAACAAGTAGATCCAGGTGGACCCCTAGCAAGCATTTCAGCCTGCTCACAGGCTCCCTTCAACATTCAGTCCCAGAGAGGAGTTTTCTTCTTGGTTCCAAGGGTTTTTTTTTCCAGCTTCTGACAAAGACTACTGGTTCCTAAGTACTCCAAAGCACTGGCTGGGGCATATCTTTCTTTGCATACCTTTCTTTGCAGGCGTGACCTAAACCCATTTAAAGATCAAATTTTAATGGCTCAAATCAGTGGGCTTACAAACTTTCTATTTTCACACTTTCCATATTTTCCCAGAAAACAACTGAGTAAACAGTGTGGCTTTATCTGACCTCTGGCTAGACAAGAAAAACTACTACAAGGGAGAGGTCAAGCAAACGTCTACTCTCCATCTTATGACTTGTTTCGCCAGTACCCCACTCCCAAGGTACCATAATGTGTTAGTCTGGGTACTTTATAGAAACAAATCCATAGCAACTCATATATAAGAGAGAGCTTTATATAAAGGGTAAGTGCACATCAAGAAAACATCCGAACCCAGTGCTGCCCAAGCCCACAAGCCCAACATTAACCCTTTAACCCATATGTCCAATACCAGTCCACAAAGTCCTCCTCCATCTCACAAAACAGAGGCAATGATGCCAACTGCAGGAGGAAAGCCGAGTCAGTGAACATGCAAGCATCTCAGTGCTGGCAGGGGTCTCCACATGGCTGCTCCAGCACCCAGGGCTGCACAGGGGTAGGTCCATGTGGCTTCTCCTTGGGGATGTCTTGCAGGAAGTCATCCTTACAAGCTGAAGCAGGGAACGGCTAAGGCAGCCGCACCCTGGCCCGATCACCTCAAAGTAAGAGTCCCGAGAACTAGAAAGGCAAGGCTCACGGAGCCATTTAGCCCTCCGCCCTTCAATTAATCCCACGTGTGTTTATTGGCCAGGTTGGCACAGTAAGCTAACTAACTCAAGGATATTCCACCATGCAAATGGATAAATGACCTGTAGAGTCATTATATTGCCCTTTGGCGGCTGAGCTCGGCATTCTCCATCTTCCAGATAAGACTTGTTTCACCCACCCCACCCCCAAAAATGATCAAAGAATACCATGTGACAAGCTATCATTTCCTGTTTTATAGGCCAGCCTTTCAAAGACGTTTCTTGTAATTTATTAAGTTTCCTATTCCATGAATCTTATTGAGAACATGACCCAGATATTTTTTTCACAACTTCTTCTTTCCTGGAGGAAAACTTATTTCGGTCCCTTTGTGAAACAGTTCTTACTGGCTCGTCATGGGCTGGAGAAGTTTTCGTTTTCTGCTCAACTTAGAGACGGTGTGATCAACCTGCTTATCGGTGGATTCTTTCCCCCTCTCAGCCTCATCTGACTTGTGAATATGCCTCAGACAGTCAGAAGTCAGTGTCATGTGGAGGGTCACCATTGGCTGGACCATGCACCGGAAGCCCAGCAAGGCCCCTTGAGGATCCCGGACAACTCTTTGCATCAGACAACCAACCTCAAGAGTGTAAGGCGGAGCTGGCATCTTAGGGATTAAAAATGATGGCTTGAAGTGAGTCACCAAGTGAAACAAAAATGCAAAGGAATGAAAGGCTTGGAGAGTCAACGAGCCCCGGAGCACAAGTGAGTGATTCATCTTTTATCCACTCATGTTATTGTAAATGCGTCTCGTTGTTGAAAACCTACCTTTCACTTGTTTGGGCTGGGCCCTTTCCTCCAAATATTTGAGGGGTGAGTCCTCAGTTTTAAAAAAATGTTTAAGGAGTGAAAGGGAGTTCTTAAAGGCAATGGATGGCATCTCTGGTGTCGGATCAGGTTGGACCCAAACCAAACCAAACACATTGCCATCAAACCCACTCTGACTCATGGTGGCCCCAGCTGTGTCGGAGCAGAGCTCTGCCCTGCAGGGCGTTCAGTCACTGAATCGTATGATCTGGAGGACTTATTCTGGGGTACCTTGAGATACACTTGACCCTCTAACCTTTTGGTCAGTAGTGGACATGCTCTCCCTTGGCACCCCCTGAGACTGCTCTCTCTAGTAAAACAGATCCTACCTTAGCTGAGTAGTGTACACTTTGCATGACTCGACCTGGCACACTTTCAGCATATGTGCCCCCGGCAAGTCTCAGGTTCCTTGTACAATGGCTCCCTCCGCTCCAATGGAGGCCAGCCAAAAGGACAACTGTTGGAGAGGGATTCCCGAGGGGAAGCTAATGTGAAAGAGTATGTTGCATTCAGAAAGCCACCCTTTGCGTTTCTGATTTCTCCCACTGAATTTCTGGACTAAATGGCACCCGTGGAAAGGAAAGAAGAGGCAAAGGAGACATATGAATGTGCTGTGCTAAAACTCCTGAGAGGAACCCTGGTGGCAGAGTGGTTCCACGTTGGACTACTAACCAAAAGGCCAGCAGTTCGAAGCCACCAGCCACTCTGCGGGAGAAAGATGAGGCTTTCTACTCCCGTAAAGAGTTAGTCTCTGAAACCCACAGGGGCTGTCTGTCCTCACCGTGAGCCAGAAATAACTTGACGGCAGCGAGTTTTTCACCATTTCATCTCATTTTCTCCCCACTCAAGATTTCTCAAAAAAAAAAAAAATAGGTAAAATAAAATTCTGGAAGATTGTATTACTTTACCCAGGCATCAATTATCGTTTCAAATCACTTGTCTCCAAAGCACTATACATCTGGTCCTTACATGAGACTGGGTTTTTGATTGTTTTTTAACTTCAGAGAAAGGAAGGAATTTGCATGACAGACATCCTGGCACCCAGCAGGGACCTTCCTTTCACCCACTTGGGCGTCTTTTTAATGCAAATCCATGACTTGTCACCAAACTTGAGGTCCCTTTCCACCTCTCATGCCCTCTGAAGGTCAAAACATAAGGCCATTCCATCTTCCTTCCCTTTCATCTTCTTATCCTTTTTTATATCTTATTTTTTAATGAAATCGCTTCCACCCCTTTGTGGCATGGTTCATAACCCGTGAAGCCACTTTCAGCAAGTCTCTCATTGAATCTTTTGAATTTTGGATTTCTCTCCAAGTAGTAAATAAGGTTTGGAGTGGTCAAGGCCTGTGGTCAACTGAAAGGTTGGTAGTTCAAATCCACCCAATAACACCACTGACGAATGGACTAGCAATCCCTATTTCCCCCAAATCATCTGTTTAAGAGCCTTATGGAATACACAAATCACTTGTTGGCCTTTTGGCAAGTGTGGAATACATAAGGAACCTTGGTGGCATCGTGGCCATGTGTTGGGTTTCCATCCGAAAGGTCGGCAGTTTGAAGCCATCCGCTGCTCTGAGGGAGAAAGATGGGGCTTTCTACTCCCGTAAACAGTCGCAGCTTGAGAAACTCACCAAGCGGTTCGACAGGGCAGAGCCCTTCCTGTAGGGTCACTGTCAGTCACTCTTGACTCGATGGCAGTGAATTTAGTTTGGTTTATGTAATTGATATTCAAATGTGATATTAATGATATTGTTTAGCAATTTACACATTCTGTGGGGTCCTTTCTTTGGAATGGGCACAAACAGGTATTTATTCTAGTCAGTTGACCAGATTTCACGTTTCTTCCACATTTCTTGACATAGATGAGTGAGTGCGCCCAGTGCTTCATCAGCTTGGCTTGGCTCAGAGTGACGCTCTTACGGCCTCCTAAAGGCTAAGCCAGGGCCAAAATGAGGACACAGGTTTCTCTTTGCTTTTTGAATGTCTTAGTTTTACTTTTCTTTTACCTTTTTGGTCCTATACTACCAGTGCTGCTCAAAATAACACTATTAACCAGACTAGAAGGTGTCGTTGACCAACGCCTTCATCACGGAGCATGTGTTTGCTTGTTGCCTTTCCCCTCCCTGAATATGTGTCTACACTCTAGTTGTGGGTTGCATTGTGAGCTGCCACCAGAAAGGCTGGTATTTCAAACCCACCAGCCACTCCAAGGGAGAAAGATGGGACTGTCTGCTTTTTTAAGAATAATAATTTTAAGCTTCGTATATCATACAATGTAATTGCTCTATCATATTTAGAAGATCTGTACAGTCATCACCACAATCCATCAGAACATTTTCTTCTCATTCTCATTGTTCTTAGCTCCCCATTCCCTGCCACCCTCCCCTGCCATCCAGGATAGGCGGATCTGTAGAAATAACAACTGGATTGATCATTGCCTCGGGGCATGTCTACTTTCTCAAAGACTTATAGGCTCAAAAACACTACAGGTGGCTCTGATTCAGAAGGGACTCACTGGCAATGAGTTTGCTTTTGGTTAACCTCCAGTTAGTAAAGACTGATTTGATTTTCTAGTCATTACATCCTGAACTTGATTTTCAGAAAAAGAAAAAAAATGTTAAAATTTTGCTTCTCTACTATGAATGGTGTTGGCTACTACAGGGGTGAAAAAAAGGTCCACTTTATCAAACCACTCAGTGTAAGCTGAAGTCATATTAGCCTATTTGGTTTCTCATGATATTTTTCAGTTCAGTTTTGAATTTGCACAGATTTAAATATGCATTGGCCACAGCATGCTCTATTAGAGTGAAACAATTTATAATCCATTTTTGAGATCCTTGAGAGATGAGACACTGTTAATTTTTTTTTAAATCAACCCTCGACCCTCAAAACCCTTGAGACTTCCCGCAGAGCTGTGGGCTTCTTCCAGGCTCTGTCAGCATGTGGGAAGAGTGTTTCCGAGTGCATTGTTTCAATCGTGCGTATGTCTTTTTTTCTTTCTCTCAGTCTCGTCCTGAGACTGTGTGTGTGTGTGTGTGTGTGTGTGTGTGTTTCTTCAGGGCAATAGTACTTCACTCTTCACGCTGCTTTTGTCAAAAGTCAGTTGCTCTCAGCATCAAATGCACCAGTCTTGGAAAACCCACTAATAACCAGTGAGTGACTGGTGGGGGGAGGGGGGAGTCGGGTAGCGGGGAGTAAATCAGTTGAAAGACAGCGGACTCCTCCAGCTTCTCATCTCCTTTTGCTACTTGCCCCTGAACAGACAGAGAGCACCAGTTTCCACGACAGAAGAACAAAAAATGCAAATAGTCTAGAGTTAAATGAGACATCTCTGGAAGAGGAGATGGGGAGGTGAGAAGTCAATAGACAGAGTGAATAATACAGGGATTGGGGTAACCAAATAAAACCATCAATAGAGATAAGAAAGGTCCCCCTAGACCAGGAGTTTTCAACCTGTGGATCAGGACCCCTTTGGGGGTTGAATGACCGAGATAGTTAGTTTATTGTGCCACCCTGGCCGATAAACACATGTGGGATTAATTGAAAGGCAGAGAGATAAATGGCTCGGCAAGCCTTGTCTTTCTTGCTTCTCGCTCTTTGATCATCGGAGCAGTGTGCGGCTGCCTTGCTTGTTCTGTGCCTCAATTTGCAAGCTAGACTACCTGTGGGACACCTAACCTGTGAACTGTGTCGCTGGAATTTGAGGTCCCTTTAAGACTTGCCTCGCCAGAGAATTGGAATGTACATCTCTGGAGATGGGGACTGATGGTTGGTGACCTGGCTGACATATGGTGACCTGCCTTGCTATTTGCTGCCTGTGCTGGGATAGCCTAGCTCTCTCTACAGAGGACTACCTGGCGGCCCTCAAGACTTGAAGGACTGCCAGTGTCTCACGACTCTCTCACAGGAATGAGCTGCACTGAGCCATTTGTACTGCTTTATCATTTAATTGTTCATTTCTAGTATTATATATCTATTTATCTGTATATAATTTAACAGTTCATTTCTTGTGTTATATATCTATCTTTATAAATATATATAATTATCAGCAATTTGATTTTATCTCTCTAGAGAACCCTGTCTATAACACAATGACCCTATCACAGGGGTCATCTAAGACCACTGGAAAACACATATTTTTGATGGTCTTAGGAAACAAGACACCGCTCCTTTATCTGTCTCCAGGTGTGGATTCACCCACAAGCAGATACGCCCACGTTAAGAGTCCCTGCCTTGATGACATCATCACGCCAACCCCATCACTTACATCCCCTGCAAACACAGGTGTATGTGACAGGCTTGGTGCCATAATGTACTTATGTGGACCAATCACACATGTGTAGAAAGCAGCTGCTGTGTTGAAAGCAGCAGTATTGGAGGTAAAATGACACTTCATGAATTTTAATTACTGGGCAAATGTTGTAGAAGATAATCTTTGTTGTGCTCTTGCAAAGACTGCCCAAGAATTTCTGATTTGGTGAGAAAGAAGCTATCTCAACCTTCACACTGGCTTTTCACACATACTGTCGCAAAATGTAGCAATGTTGTTTACTGTTGTTATATTAAGACTGCTACCCGTGCTACTCCGTGCTTTCAGACAAAATTTCATTTATTTGTCATTAGAAATAAGTATTTCACTATATATAAGGACGTATTGTTTTTGTGATTCATCCCTATGCTCTAATTGTGATCAATTTGTAACAATGAAAATACATCCTGCACATCAGATATTTATGTGACAATTCATAACAGTAGCAAAATTACAGTGATGAAGTGGTAGCAGGAATAATGCTATGGCTGGGGGTCACCACAGCATGGGGAACTCTATAAAAGGGTCAAGGCATTAGGAAGGTTGGGAACCACTGCTCTAGAGCCATGTGGCAATTCCAAAGCTGCATGACCCTCAATAGCTGTCTGCAATGTCAGCAGCAGCAGCAGCCTCAGAAGCCCTCTCTCTGGATGCTGAGTCAGAATGGCCAGGGGTCAGCACTTAAACGGTTGCTGTGAGTCAGACTTGACTCTGTTTTTGGACATACCTTCAAAATTACCAAAATAGCAAACCCATTTTCTTTTCTTCCTTTTTTTTTTTTTTTTTAGCAAACCCATTTTCATCAAGAAGGTCTAGGTCTCTGGTGACACCGCGCAGTAGAGAGGAGACCTCCCACATGGAGCATTCTTAGCTGGCATCCTTATGGAAGCAGATAAGCCAGACCTTTCTTTCCTGGTCCAAACAGGTGGGTTCAAACTGTGTGCTTTAGGTTAGCAGCCCATCTGTGCCACCCAGAGACCTTGGCTTCAAACTGCATGGCGATGAAGCTGATGAAGTTGCATGGAGCAGGTGAGATTTCCATCACTAAGATGAGAGACTTCAGCAGCTCTCTCTCCATTGCTGACATGCCAGGGAGACAGAAACATTTGTATAGATACAGAAGATGCGTCCGATACTATTGAACAAGCTTGACATCATGAGCACTCATATCTACAAGCTTCCAGCCATGGGAGAATGGACATTCCTCAGGCACCGATGGAATATTTACAGAATAGGTCATAAACCTTAACAGAAACTTCAAAGACTCTGGGTTTTTTGGGTTGTTTGTTTTTTTTTTTACCACACTGTTATAAATCAACTTTAAATACCTATGCTTTAAAATAATTTAATATACACATCTAAAATTGTAATCATTCAAAACACATTTCAGAGAATCTTTAACATGTAGAAGTTCTTGTATACCTTAATGTGGTGATATAGATACGAATTTATAAGTGAAACTTTGTATGCAGTATCCTCTATTACTGTTGCTAGGTGCCCTTGAGTCCGTTCCCATGGATAGAGACCCTGTTGTGCATAGGGACAACAGAAGAACACTTGCTCTGTCTGCCATCATCAGCCTGACAACCATTGCTATGACAGAGCCCTTACTGTGGACTTTGTTGATGGTCTTCCTCTTTTTTGCCGACCTTTTGACCTTTTACTCTACTGAGCACGGTGTCTCCCTCTGGGGGTTAGTCCCTCCCAACAAGGACTCTGAAGTAAGTAAGATGCAATATTGCCACCCTTTCTTCCCAGGATCACTCTGGCTGGACCTATTCCAGGACAGATGTTTCTTCTTCTGGCCGTCCATGGCATACTCAATATTCATCCCTGATAATTTCTATACCAATTATGGCCGTTGCATAATTTCATGTCCACTTGATAAATAGAGGGTAGGAATGGAGTTAACCTGTCAATCGGGTCACAGACTGATTTTACCTCCTGGTGGGCAGGACATTTTCATGAGGATTGTGGGAACTTCCTCTCTTTCTCCCTGGAAGCGGACACACCCTCCCTCTGCTTCACCTTCCTGTTAAGGAGCCATCTGGAGACCCTCACCAGCACTGAGATGCCCCCACTGCCACTGGATCCACAAATTGGTTTACTCACCGGCCTGTGACCTTCCTGCATTCAGCATCATTGCATGTGTTGCGTGAGTCTGAAGAGGAATTTACAGACTAGTACCAGACATTTGGGGTGATATCAGACTTATGGACTTGATCTGGACTGGGCTGGGGTGTTTGCTCAATATTCAACTGCTCTTTGATATAAAGTTCTCTTTACTCATACATGAGTGTCCCTGGATTTGTTTCTCTAGTCCACCCAGTCTGACAAACCAGTATTCAACACCACAATTCAAATTCATGAATTCTTCTTCCGTCTTCCTTCTGTAGTGCCCAGGTTGCACATACACTGAATGTACTTTCACTGTTGTCGGGCACCCCTTTCCTTGTAAAGTGACAAGTTTACTTTTGAAAACTTTAAGGAAGGGTTTTGCAGAGATTCGCCACATGTAATGTATCATATGGTTGCTTGCCTGCTGCTTCCAGACACAGTGATTGCGAATCTAAGGGCAGTGAACCCCTGACAACTTGCCCCTTTCCCAGCAGCCGAGATGTCCCTTGTTGGCTCGATGGGAGGGGCTTGTTTTTGCCATGGGTCCTTCGTATTGAAGGCTGCCGTCTGTGATCGTCATCCATAAGTGCTTCGAGTCCTCTTCACCTCCAGCAGCACCTTTGTGTGTCATCTGCATCCTGTAGATTCTTAATGAGTCTCTCTCCAATCCTGATGCTGTGTTCTTCTTCATCTAGACCCGCTGCCCCGAGTATTTGCTTGGCATACAGATCGAATAACTATGATGATCAGATACAACCCTAACACACGCAACCTTCCCGATATAGGATCCTCACATAGGATCTCCTGATTCCATTTGGATCACTGCCGAATGGGTAGGTTCAGGTTCCGCGTGAGCACAATGGCGTGTTCTGGATCCGCATAACTGAACTCCCTTGCAGTGTGGAAACACAAGTAAATATCTTTCTGGTGTGCTCTGCTTTCAGCCAAGATCCACCTCACATCTGTAGTGGCCAGGCTGATTGGTTGGTGATGGATACAGTGTTTTACATATTGATTTTTCCTGCACCATCATCTAGCTATGGCCTAACTCATGAGGCTTTATTCTATGGGACACACTAGGGAGTTGTGTGTCACACCAACCCCATGACATATTTACATATTTACCTTATTACTTTTATTAGCCTTGTATAACATCTTCTAGAGACTGTGAGCCTAGAGTGACTTGCTTCTCCAGGATGCAGTCTCCTGGAGTCCCTGATGGCACACATGGTTAATGGTTAGGCTCTCAGGTACTAACCAAAAAGCTGAGCATTTGAGTCCACCCCAAGATACCTTCTAAGACCGCCATGGCCGCCTACTGAGCCTTTGAGAATCACACGAAGCGCAGTTCTACTCTGCCGTACCTGGGTTCCCCACGAGCCAAGGTCAACTCCACTGCAACTCCTTTATTCATTCTAGCAATATCGTGAGCTGAGGTCCAGCCGAGAGGGGCCAGATACACTGTGACAGCCTTCTAAGGTGCAACCATTGGTCTCTGCCTGAGCAGAACACAGCAGAGGGAAGAAAAGCTACGCTACATGGAAACAACAAGTCAAAAGGGTTCATGGACCACGGGAACCTCTGCTTCCATGAGCCTGACACCGGAACTCGATGACGCTGGCCACCACGGTTGACTACTCTGAAAAGGATCATAATGCAAGGTCCTAGATAAAGTATGAGGACATTTTGGAATAAAATTCAGAATTAAAACAAACAAAAAACTAGGCTTATTGATCAGATGGAGACTGGTGGGGCCCCTGAGATTATAGTCCTTGGTCACTCTCCGGACCTGGAACTGAACTTCCAGCCAAACAATAGATTGGCCTTTGGGGCGGACAATAACACTATCGAACTAGGAACTCTTTAAAAGTGTAAACATTATGGAACAAAAGGGCAGCATTTGCCCAAGGATAAATTTCAGAAGGTAGGAATGGATAAGAAAGGATGAATGGAAATGGTAAACGGGGTGGGAGGGGGGAGTGAGAAGAGCGTTGTGATGTTGTAGGGATTACAACCTAGGTCATGAAACAAACTGGGTCTGAATGGTTCAGTGGAAAAAGGATTTGTGCTGTAGACTTTCATTCAATCTCAGCAAAAAGTAACACACACACGCACACACACATGGCTGAAGTCTTTCCTAGCACACGGCCATGAAGAACAGGAAAGAATCATGGTGGTGTGAAGAAGACTTATAGGAACTCAGGAATATTTTGTGTTTTAAAACCATCATCATTAAAAGAGGAAGAAGAAAAGCCATGTGAGATTCTCAGTAAAAACAGGTGAACACCCTGAGGCCCACCATAAAATCGCTAAACTGTTTGCACATTTTAGAAGCAGCTGTGACTCTCTTGGGTGTGACCTTCAGCCCAAAGACTCACTTTCCAGGCAGTTACAAAGATCGCAATTCCTTTCCAGGTCAGAGGGGCTGCAACAGGACAGTGAACTGCCCTGTAGACAAAGAGCGAATTTGTTTGTTGTTTCCAGCCACCGGCTGGCCGTTCCTGTGCCTTTCTGGGCCTTTCTCAAGCGCCTCTTTGCACAGAAACCACGCATATGTTCTGCTTGAACAGAGGCTCCACCACCAGGTTAACCAGAATGCGTCTGAGGGGGAGTTACAGCAGGCCTTACCTGTGGACTGCTGTGAGCTGCCCAAAGGACAAGCCAATGTGTCTCGGAAGACGTACAACCAGAGTGCTCCTTAGGGGCGAGAACGGTGAGAGGTCATCTCACAAACTGGTTGTGTTGTCAGGAGAGACCAGCCCCTGAAGAAGGACATGTTTGGCAAAGTGGGGGGGTGGTGAGAAGGAAGAAATCCTCAAGGAAATGGGGAGACTCAAAGGCAAACACCGTGGGCTCAACACAGGAGCAACTCTGAGACTGATACAGGGCTGGGCAGTGCTCCCTTCCACTACGACGAGCGTTGTTAGGGGGTGGAACGAACTGAAGGCACCTCGCAACAACAACAACCTATGCATCACAGTAGAGCATTGGCCAGCCCACAACTGATCACGGGGCTGGTGCAGGACTGGCAGTACTATTGTACATGGGGTCATGAGAAGCTAATGAGAAGCTAGTAACTTAAGACACATCTTGGAAGGGGCACACTGGGGGATAAAACCAAAAGTCCATTGCTAGTCACTTGATGCAGGCTCATGGCAACCTTATAGGGCAGAGTAGAAGCACTCCACAGGATTTACAAACCTGCAAATTGGAAGCAGACTCTAATCTTTCTCCCATATAGACACTGGTGGGTCCAAATTGCCCACCTTTCAGTTAGAAGTTGAGCGCTTTAAGCATTGCATCACCAAGATCCCTTGCAAGGCAGATGCACGTCTTCTACTAGAAAGGCCTACTGACAACAGCAGCAAGGAAAGAAAAGAGACTCACAGACCATTGTGGTGGCCAAGGAAAGGTATGTCACCTTGACTGGGCCATGGCTTTCAGCGGTCTGGCAGTCATAAGACAGCCATCTCTCATGATGCGATCTAGGAAAATGTAACCACCTCAACAGCAAAATCATTGAAAAGGGAATTGCCCCAGGGATGTAGCCTGTTTGGACACTCTGGGAAAGCTCTCTCTGGCTTTTTGATTGATCCGGATCCTGGCTCTTCATCATGACCTCCGGTTCTTTGGACTTGAACCAGTGGCCTGCCAGTCTCGGAGTTATCCGCCTCCAAAGCCAGCAGCCGACAACAGCACTCTTCCTTGAAGCTGTGCTTGTTGTTGCTAGTTGCCATCCTATCAACTCCAACTCCGGGCAAATCCATGGACCACAAGACAAGACGTTGCTCAGCCCCGTCCCATCTTCTCCTCGTTGGCTCAGTTCCATGGTGTGACCACTCTGTGTGTGGATTGGCTTCCAACGTCGGGGCTCATCGCCCGGCCTAGCATCAGACTATGTTGTTGTGGCCCGTCGGGTTTTCATTGGCTGCTTTTTCAGAAGCAAATCATCAGTCAGTTTCTCCTCACTTGTCTTCGTCTAGAAGCTCCTCTGGGAACCGTCCACCAAGGGTGATCCTGCTAGTATTTTAAATACTGGCAACATAGCTTACACCAGTGGTTCTCAACCCTCCTAAGGCATCAAACCTGTTGGGGTGACCCCCAACCAGAAAATTATTTTCATTTTACTTCATAACTGTAATTTTGCTACTATTATGAATCTGGCGACCCCTATGAAATGGTCGTTCAACCCCCAGAGGGGTCACAACCCACAGGTTGAGAACCGTTGGCTTACACCATCAGAGCAACACATGAGCACACAGTTTGTAGCAATCTGTACAAATTCAAGAGGCCAGGCAGGCAGCTCTGGCATCTGATGTGGGCAGGCAAAGTGTACCCACTCCTGTGGTCCTGCTGAGGGCTTGAAGGGTGGACTCTGCCTGAGACCCTCCACAAGGCCCAGGAAATCGCTGCTCACCTATGGCCCCAAGGCGGGCAAGTCCTTTCTTTGTCTTATTTGAAAGGAATGCAAGGGCTTATTGCTCTCTGATTGTCAATAACTCACCAATAAGTAAAAAAGCAGGTGTGGGGTGTGAATCACTGAGTTAAACTTGCCCTGTAGGCACATTCCAACCAACTGGTTTTTGTTTTTTCCTCATTCCTTGGGTTACAAGTTTATGCCTTTGAAGACGCAGGTCTGTCCCACCCTGGGGAAACAGTGTTGGCATCTTTAAAAAATGTATTTGCTGCTGTGTAGCCAGCATATGCCAAGAACAAAATAAATACCTTTAACATAGTCCCTTAATAAGTAAAACATTAACGCTGACTCGGGGACACGCTCGAGCATAAGTATGCGCACACACAGACACAATCACATTTGCACGTCCACTCGTCTGCTCCAAAACCAAGGCATCATTTTACAGCGACGCTCTTCACGTCACATGGACACAACAGGCTCATGATTCCAGACTCAAAGTTCCAACCACCAGGAGATTCTAGTCCGCACTCTGTTATCACCGCATGAATGTGGTGGAGCACGCGGGGGACAGCGTTGTGAAGACTTCTTCAACATCGCCAAACACCTTGCGAGAAGGAGTCGCCGGACCCAGGGATCTGTCTGTTCTTTCTCTACGCCCTTGTCCCCAGGATGTTTCTCACTCTCCATCACTTCTGTCCCATAGTCTTCCATCCAGCTCTACTGCTTTGATGGTGAATGCCTGTTTTTTCATAGGTAGACGGCGCCGTCAGGTAGATGCGGACACATGGTAACCTTTATGCACAGAAAACGCTGCTGGTCCTGCGTCATCCTCACCATCACCAGCATGTCCATGTTCCTCATCGCAGCTCCCATGCCAGCCTGTCTCACCAACAGCCTCCCTCGCCATGCACGGCATCCTCCTTTAGGATATGCAAACCAAGCGAGTGGACACTGTTGTGTTGCGATCCATACGTTTTTCGTTCTATTGTTTTATTAGGTGACTTCCAGTAGATTTTTTTCATTCAGATTTGGGCGCAAGTTTACAAAGCAGACCGTGGGTTTTACGTTCAGCAATTCAAACACCTTTTGTTTCCATTCAGCGATTGGCATCTCCTCTCGCCCATCACTTATTGTACTTCCTGTTTCCATCACTCCTTTCCTAACCCTCTGACCTTCGTCCTTAGGTCAGTGCTGCCCTTTTGATTGTTCTAACTTTCATTCCAGAACTGAAGGGTGACTAAGAGCCCTAGCAGTGGGGGTGCCACGCATCTCTATCCTAGCAGTAAGTCGCATCTCTTTATCATCTGAGTTGGTTCCCTATGTTTGTCTCACTCTGCCCAGAGCCTTCCCCTGCGATCCTTTGCAGGGCAGTTGGTCACGGGAGCCAGGCTCATTTATTCTTCTGGTCTAAGAATTGTGGAGACCGGTGTTTGCATGGTCCATCAGACGACTGGACTCATTGTTTCCTTGGGTTTCTTTATTTCTATCGATCTTCTTTCCACTAGGAAGGGAGAAGACCAACAATCACACCTTAGATGGCTGCTCATGAGCTTTGAAAGACTTGAAGATAAACAAGCGGCTATCTAGTTGCGAAGCAACAAAGCCACATGGAAGAAGCACACCAGCCTGTGTGATCACGAGGTGTGGAATGGATCAGGTATCAGGCACCAAAGAACAAAAAATCACATCATTGTGAATGAGGGGGAGTGCACAGTAGAGACCCAAAGCCCATCTGTAGGCAACTGGACATCCCTTACAGAAGGGTCTCAGAGAGGAGATGAGCCAGTCAGGGTGCAGTATAGCACCGATGAAACATACAACTTTCCTCTAGTTCTTTAATGCTTTCTCCCCACCCCACACCCACTATCATGATCCCAATTCTACCTTACATGATCCAAATTCTACCTTAAAAATATGGCTAGACCAGAGGATGTACACCGGTACAAATAAGAGCCGGACCCACAGGGAATCCAGGACAGATGAACCCTTCAGATCAGTGGTGAGAGTGGTGATACCGGAAGGGTAAGGAGAAGGTGGGGGAGAAAGGAGGAACTGATCACAATGATCTACATATAACCCCCTCCTTGGGGGATGGATAACAGAAAAGTGGGTGAAGGGAGACATTGGATAGTGTAAGACATGAAAAATAATAATAATTTGCAAATTATCAAGGGTTCATGAGGGAGGGAGAGAGGGAGAGGGAGGGGAAAAAATGAGGAGCTGATACCAAGGACTCAAGTAGAAAGAAAATGTTTTGAGAATGATGATGGCAACACATGTGAGAATGTGCTTTACACAGTGGATGGACAGATGGTTGGCTTGTGATAGAGTTGTACGAGCCCCCAATAAGATAATTTTTTAAAAGACCCCAGTCACTATTCCCTCGGGTAAGATGTAGGGCCTTATCTTTGTGACTTGTGTCCTGTCAATTGACCTTGGTGTCCCCTGAGGCTACAGTCCTGATCCCTGGGTCCAGCGACTCTTCTCTCAAGGCGTTTGGTGATGTCTAAGGAGTCTTCATAACGCTGTCCCCTGTGTGCTCCAGCACCTTCATAAAGTGACGTTAGGCTGATTTTCAGACCATCAGACTTTTCTTCCTCGTCTGTCTTAATCTATAAACACCACCAGATCTTGTCCACTCTTGGTATTTGGAATATAGGTGGCATGGTGTCTGGCCTCGCCACCACACGCATATGCCCGCCGTTTGACAAACTGACCAGTAGGTGGCGGAGTGAACGAGACGGGCAGCTGTGTATTCTACAACGGACAGGGAGAGAAGCCATCCACATGCCCCATCTTCGTTCTCACTCACACCAAGCCAGAGCAGCAGAGGTTCTGGGGTTGCCGCCATCACTCTTCAAATGCTGGGCCAAACTCAACGCCGTGTTCCTCATCTGGAAGGCTGTCTGTGTAGAGAGGCAAGGTGCTAAGGGATCTCACTCAAGACCTTCCCTGCTGTCGGCCAGCTTCTGCTCTGCACGTCTCTCATCTGCATGACTAGGAGACATGGCACTTTCACGACCCACAGACTCCACATGTTGAGTCCATTCTGATTCACAGTAACCCTCAAGGACAGAGGCGAACTGCCCTCCTGGACTTCTGAGACTGTAAATCTCAATAGCAGCGGGGTGTCCTCTTCCTGCTCCCCTGGAGTGGCCAATGGGCTTGACCATCTCACCTTTCCATCAGCTACCACCTTCTCCTGGGTTCCATGTTCCAGAGAATTGTTAGGTGCCATTGTGTCTGTTCTGACCCATAGTGCCCCTACGTTCACTGAATGAAACCCTGCCTGATTCTGCCTCATCCTTAAAACCATGGTATGAGTGAACCTATTGTTGCAGCCATTGTGTCCATCCATCTTATCAAAAGTCCTCCTTTCTTTCACTGCCCAGCGACTTTACCAAGCACGATGTTCCTTTTCCAGGGACTGGTCTCTCTAGATAACATGCCCAACGTACCTGAGAGGAAGGCTTACCATCCTTTCCTTTAAGGAGTGTTCTGGCTGTGCCTCTTCCAGAAAACCAGACCTCCCTTTTAAAGATGGAAAATGATTACACAAGAGGCACTCTGAATCATATTAAGCTATGCTCTAGTAAGCAAAGCTATGGATAGAGGTATAAGCATAGGAGCGTAGATGTGTAAATACATTAATTTATTAAAATAGAGGTATTGGCATAAGTACATGTATTTATATGGCAATTCATTGAGGTAGTGGACACTGCTCAAGCCCTTCCTCAACACAAGAACACTTTGTTCTAACAACCTGGCATTCTGTGATTCTTCACCCTCCCAGCACAATCACTGAAAATTGGTGCACAAGCAAATGTTCTGAAGAAAGCTGATGGTGCTCGGCTATGAAATGATATAGCACCTGGGGTCTTAAAGGCTTGAAGTTAAATAAGCAGCTATCTAGCAACAAGCCCACATGGAAGAAGCACACCACCCTTGTGATCATGTGATGTTGACAGGACCAGGTAGCAACATCCAAAACAAACAAACAAAAAAACATATTGTTGAGAATAAGAGGGGGGTGTCAGAGCAGAGACCCCAAACCCATCTGTTGACAATCTGTAGACAATCCCATCATAGAAGGGTCACAAGCAAAGGATGAGTCAACCCACACACACTATTCCTCTGGTTCCTTGAGGCTTCCTCACCCCTCACTGTCATGACCCCAGTCCTGCCTGTCACTGTGGCCTAGACGGGAGCATGTACACAGATACAGATACGAGCTCAGGACACGCAGAATGCAGGTCAGATAAACCCCTCAGGAACAGAAATGGGAGTAGTGATACCAGGAGAGTAGTGGGAAGGTGGGGGAAGGAGAGGATGAAGGGGGAACCAACCACAATGATCAACACATAGCTACCACCCCCACACTCCCCAGGGGAATAAACAACAGAAACCGTGGGGGAAGGGAAACAGTGGACAGTGTAAGAGACAAATAAAAATAACGTATAATTTATCAAGGGGTCCCGAAGGTAGAAGAGGGTGTGGGAGGGGGAAAAAGAGGAACTGATACCAAGGGCTCAAATAGAAAATAAATGTCTAGAAAATAATGATGGCAACATGTGTACAAATAAGCTTGATACGATTGATGTATGGATTGTTAAAAGAGCTGCCAGCGCCCCCAATAAAATGATCTTTTAAAAAATAAATAAAACATAAGAACACTATACTGTTGCTGCTGTGGTTAGATGCCGCCAGGTGGGCTCCCACTCACTGCAGTGCTACGGGCAACATGAGCAAACACTGCTGGGCTCGGTGCCTTCCTGCAACTCTTGCTATGTTTGAGCCCATTAACATATTCAAAGAGTCTAAGAGCCATTTCTGACCCTCCAAAGCATCAAGAAGGCTATTTTCATTAAAGCATCTATCAAAATAGAAAGAAAAAAACCTCAATAACTCTGAGCACTTGTCTATAATTGATCTAGCTCCACACGCTTTTGAGAAGAAAATTGTCCTAGTTTTCATTTGAATAAGTTATCATCTCTGCTTCTCCACTGTGCAGACTTGCTTACTTGCTTCAGTGTTGAATGTCTAATTTTCCTTAAAAGGCTGCTAACACAGATGAGTTTTCAAGGAGGGCTCAAGAACACATGAGGGAAAATGAGGTTATGATTCCATAGAAGCTTTCAGCACATGGCTCTATGATGAGAGGATTGTAGACGCATCCACTGAGGAGGGTGGAAATCCAATCCCCCAGGCTTGTTTATGAAGGTAATCATTCTGCATGCTCTCCTACAAGTGCAGCCGGCTTCACAGAAGGACAACGGATTCCTGCAGCAGGACAGGGGGTAGGGACCTCGAGGGCAGGGAGTGGATGTTGTTCAAAACAGACTCCTGGCACATAACTCAGTGCCCAAGTCACAGAGAGCATAACATGGGTTAAATGAATGGTCCAGTGCCAAATAAGATATATAATAATTGGAGGCAGAAAATCAAGACACGTTCACAGACTCTCTGTGTTAGCCTGGGTTGGCTAGAGAAGCAAATCCATAGACACTCATATGTATGTAAGAGAGAGTTTCATATCAAAGAGTAATTGTATATTAAGAAAACATCCTGGCCCAGTGCAGATCAAGTGTATTAAGTCCAATATTCTCTCAAATGTTCGATACCAGTCTATAAATTCCTCTTCAGACTCACAACACATGCAATGACGCTGAATGCAGGAAGATCACAGACCAGGGGGTGGAAAGTCTTGTGGATCCAGTGGCAGTGGAAACATCTCATCCCAGCACTGGCGTGGGTCTCCACGTGGCTCCTCCAGCACCAGGGCTCTGGTTCCATCAGCATAGCTCCATGTGGCTTGTCAATGGGAATGTCTTGCAGGGAGAGTGTGTGTCCCACCTCCAGGGAGGAAGACAGGAGTTCCCAGAATCCTCAGGAGAAGGTCACACCCACACAGAGGCCTCATTGCCTATGACCTGACTGACAGGCTAGACTCCACCCCTTCCCTCAAGTTGACAGTAGATTATGTAACTGCCACACACTCTGAAGGCCATCTTGTGTTGGTATTATAGGTCTCTAATGCGCTTGCTATTATGGGATGCCCACAAGCTGGGTCTGATGCATAGCAACCCGATGCACGGCAGGGCAGACATTGCCTGGGCCTGCACCAGCCACACCTTTGTGGCTGTCTTCGAGCCGTGGTTGAAGCCACTGTGTTGGTTTATATCATTGAAGGTGTTGTTCTTTTTATGTGTGTGCTGATCCTCTACCAAGCATGATGTCCTTCTCCAGAGACTGGTTCCTTCTGATAACATGTCCACAGTATGTGGCATGAAGTGTAGGGACCTTATGGCTGTCCTTCTCTCAAGATGAATTTGCGTGTTCTCCTGGCAGTCCACGGCGTAGTCAGTATCCTTCAACACCATCAAAGCGCAAGTGCATGTCATGGAGAGAGTCCGTTCGTGCAATGTCTTCGCAGACATCAGCATGGAGCGGGCAATGAATGGCTAATGGGCAGCAGGAGACTAGTGCTCCAGTGGTGGCGGACAATCAGTAGCACATAGTCACATGCCTACTGCTCCTCTGAAGGATGAGGGTGGTGTTGCACCTTGAAAGCCACAGACCATGGCATCAAGGAATGAGTTTCTGTAAGAGGACCAGATGAAGACTTGGACTCCACGCGTTCTATCAAAGTGAGCCGGCCCTTTCAAGAAGGGCCACTTCCTCAGTCGAAGTCACTCGCGATGGAGGCCCAACTGCAAACATACACTATTTGCTAGGTGGCAACAGTGACATCAGTAGGTTTGCTGTCACTCCTGGCTTACTGATGCTCCCCACAGCTGTGCCCTCCTCTCATTTACTGAGGCAGAGACCCTCCTTCTCTGTCGGCTGGCACTCACTCAAAACGGCCGATGATGGAGATGAGCTATTATACCGGGTGACAGATGACCCGCAATGGCAGCCCACCTGTCACTTCTGCTACAGATCCTAGGGCCATTTGGGTGTCACCTCCTCTGACAGTGTCAGTCACATACTCCCAGGGACACCTTTTAGTTAAAGGGCTTTGATATCCTCAAATGATAAAGGACGTTCACACTCATTTCCCATTGACTGCTCAAAGTGGCCTTGCTGGTTTGAGATTATAAACTCTGAACTACACCTGCCGGCCGGATTCCAGGAGCTTTCCCATTGCTTCAGGCTCTAGTTGTCAGGAGAGACCAGTTCCTTGAAAAGGACAGGAAGTTTGGTAAAGTCCAGGGGCAGCGAGAAAGAGGAAGGTCCTCAACAAGATGGCTGGACACAGTGGCTGCACCAATGAGCTCAGGCCTAGGAATCGTTGTGAGAATGACACAGGACCAGGTAGTGTTTTGTTCTGTTGTGTACAGGGTCACTTTGGGAAAACTGGCTTGATGGCAGCTAACAACAACAACAACAGGCTCTACTTTACACCAGAACTTAGGACACTGTTTTTGCCAATAGCCCTTGCTGTGTTGTTCAGTTAGGCTTTGGTCTGTTAACCACAAAGTTGGTGGCTCAAATCCACCAGTTACTCCAAGAGAGAATGATGAGGTGGTCTGCCCCTATGAAGAGTCACAGTCTCAGAAACCCCACGTAGGTCGGGTTGCTCCGAGCCAGCCTTGACTCAGTGGGCAGTGGGCTTGGTTATTATTGGGCTGTCATTGTTAGGTGTCTGGAAATCACTTCCACCTCATAGTGGCCCTTGTGACAGAGCAGAGCTGCCCCCGCAGGTTGTACTGGACTGCGCTCTTGGTGGGAGCAAGATCTCCAGGTCCTCCTGTGTGGAGCCACTGGGTGGGTTTGAGCCAGCAACCTTCAGGCGAGCAGCTGACCACGTCACCACTGCATCACCAGGGTGCTTTTAAACAGCCCACCTTCCTGGTCCTTTGGGAGTCAGCCGAGGACAAGCACTCCCCCAGCAGACCAGGACTGGCTGCCTGCTGTTCTGCTCCGTCCTGACCACCCCGGAGGCCGCTCTGCCTCTGGAAGAGCTTCCCGCAAATGGCACCGGGTCAAAATGTAAATGTCAGGACATCAGTCTGGGCCTCATATTCCATCCCCCAGACAGAATGCAAATGAGAGGCATCTAAGGATTGGAACGGGGAGTGCTAGGCGACTCCTTATAAATGTCAAAGCGATCCTGGGGCTGAAGTTGCCTGGTATATTTGATCCTCACTCTGCAGACCAGAGCATCAACGAGGCTGCACGTCCCCCCTTTGCTACAGCTCCTGCACACACTCCTCCCCCGATTGTCTCTGATTCAGCGGGTACTTCCTGAGCACCGGCCGAAGGAAAGGCTTGTACTCAACTGTTCCTCCCTCGGACGGCATGGATTCTAGCCCAGTGACTTGTCCAGATGCTTCAAGCTGAAGACCAGATTCCGATCCAGACTTCCACTCTGCAATGCGAAAGCTTGTTTCTCCTCACCTTGACCTATGGATCCTTTCAAATATGCCCACTGAAATCTTGCAGGCACAGTTTCTTCTTAGTCTTTGCAATGATTGACAAGTAGAAGCTCAATCCCCCCAAACGTGGCACCATGTTTCTGCAAATAGACAGATCCTCTTCCGGGACCCGCTTTCCAAGGCGTGCGCGCCAGTTCACAGGGGACTTGGGAAAACTGTCCAGTGTGTTCACGCTGAACTGAAGGTCTGAAGAGGGGAAGAGCATTTTAAAACAGAGGTTAAAAAGTGGTGCTACCCTTGCCCCTCCCCCCAGAAGAATTTACTTGAGAGGACAGCACTGAAGCTGCAGCTTGGGGAGAGGGACATGTCTGATCAGAGCACATGGGAGCAAATGAAGGGGGAGGAAGAGAGAGTGGAGCACCAGGCCCACCAGGCCTGGAGGACGATATCCCCGCTCCAAACAGCCAATTCGCAGAGTGAACCATATGGCTAATCCCATTATGAGACATGAGGTCCCTCACTGACCCATGACCCTACTGGAGACTCAGTGTCGGGATTGGCCCGGTCTGACCCCGTGACACCGAGGCAAAACACTAAAGGCGTGCAGCAGAGCAATTGGGCGGGGGGGCAGGGGGAGCAGAGCAGGGAACTCCCGAGGGAGTGCAAAGAATAGACTTTGGGGCCAGAGCATGACACCCCATCGGACTTAACTGGAGAACATGCCTAGAAGTCAACAATCAGACCTTTATATGTTTACAGGTTCTTCTTTTATTTATTCTTATTATTTTTATTTATTCTTTTCTTGTTTTCTTTGTTGTTGTCGTCACTGTGTTCTCTTTTGTTGTTTGTCTTGCTATGCCCTGTTTTTTGGTGCCTGTTATTATCTCTGCAGATCTGTCTAGATAAGACAGGCTGGATGAACAGTCTGGAGGAGAAAACAACAGACTGATGGTTCCGCGGGGACATGGGAGTGGGGGAGACGGGGGTAAGGAGGTGGTGCTGACCAACCCAGGGATGAGGGAGTAACAAGTGATCCAAAATTAGTGGCAAAGAAGGTGTGAGAGGCCTGGTAGGGATTCAGCAAGAGTAATGTAACTGAGAGAGATTATAGAAGCCCAAATGCAGGCTGAGCATGATAGTGGGACCAGAGGAAAGTCAAAGGAAATAGAGGGAAGAACTAGGAGGCCATCATAGGACCTGTCATGAAACAAAACTATCCAAAGGTGAAGCTGCGGTTTCTCAGCAACAGATCCCACAGCTAGGTCGAGACCCCTCTGAGGGCGATGTGGCCATGTCTCTAGTCCTTCCCAGAAGAACTCTGTGATCTGTGATGGGCACCGAGCTCAGATGGTACTTAGGGCATCCTTGAGAGACCTCAGATCGTGTGCCTTTAAGTGTCCTTTGAGTTTGGAAAAGTGAACATGGTCTGAAGGGGCAAAGTCAGGACTGGACGGGTGGATGGAATAAGGTTTCCCAACAAAATGTCCATAGGTAGGTAGCTCTTGCTGTCCTCGAGGGACGTTCATCAGCGGGCATTTCTGTGAAGGGGGAATTGATTCCTTGACCCAATCCCCCTGCCTTTTTTCTCACCCATGTAGCTTATTACTGTCATGAAATGCCTTTATAATAAGCCAGCCTGATTCTGCGGTGCCCTTCCAGAAAGCTCTCCATTAGTCTTTGGAATAAGAAACTAAAATGAACAAAAACCACCCTGACCCCATTGTTTTACATTAACTGGCCCAGGAGACCCTTCAGATGCCACTTCTTTGATTGGACTTTGTTTGTCCGAGGCACCTAAGCAGATGAAGCCACGTGTCTCCCTGACGTGACTTGTCCACAGCCACCCTCTAATGACAGAGACGTGCTTTGGAAGACACCTGGGTGTGCGTGAACTAGAACATTTTGACATCCCTTCATGTTTTAGATCTCGGTTGTTTGAGTCAATAATTTTACAATAATGAATTAGATGAAATCTTGGGAGCCACAATTGGTTAGCTTGAGTTGGTTTTGTTATCTAAGGCGTGAACGGACATAACGTTCCCGGAGGCTCTAAATTAAAGCGTGCTTTTGTAAAAGTGCAGTTTTCTCAGATCCCCTATGTGATTACAGGCTGTGGAGCAGGGGAGGCACATTTTTAGACGCAAATGGGAGGCCCTGGTTGTAAGGCTTGTGCCATCCCCGGGTTATTCACACTACGGTTTCTGTACCTCATTTCTAGGGGGGAAAAACCACACAAACACTAACGAAGTATCATCATCACCCAGCGCACAACAGGACGAAGCGCTGCCCGGTCCCGCACCATCCTCACAATTGCTGCCATGGTGGAACCCCAGGTTGGAGCTGCTGCGTCGAGCCATCCCCTCAGGCGCCTCCCTCTTTTCCATTGCCCTTCAACTTTACCTAGCACAGTGTTCTTCAGGGACTGGTCTCTCCTGATGACATGCCGGCAGTACGTGAGCTTCTGGCTCTAATTCTGAGACAGGTCTCTGCTTTTGGGGCAGTCCATGGTCCTTTCATTGTCCTTCGCCAACACCACAATTCCTATGCATCGGGTCTCCCTCCCTCGGGCTTCCTCGTTCAATGTCACACTTCCACTATGAAAACATTACTCTGTTCTCTATGCAACATTGAAGGCCAGACACTGCCGGTGAGTCCATTCAGCTCACTCAGATGAAATTGGACGTGGGAATGCGAATCTTTGCATTGTCCGCTTCTCTGATAAGTAAGGTGCACTGATCCAGGCCGTGGCAGTCTCAATAGCCTCAGAGACATGCAAAAACTGATCAATGAATAAGGAAGACGAAAGAATACTCAACATGTAAGTACCGGCAACAATATTAACTACACCCTGGACGGTGAGGAGAACAAAGCTGGGAAGGAGACCGTGGATGAACTTTTGTGAGGATGGTGCAGGGCAGGGCACCTAAACGGACCCAAGGGCAGCAACTGTCCCTTCCTCTTTGACTGCTGGGGGAGAGAGGGGCAGACGCCTTACCTGTTGCTCTTGTCACAGACCAGCCATTCAAGTTCAGCTCACAGTGACCTCGTGTCTCAGCAATAAGAATTAGTCAGAGGCCCTGCCCTAGACCTTTAAGACCGGATCCCCAAGGAGGAGAATTATGTACCCAGACCAGACCTTTCTATAGCTCCGGAAAGCATAGAGGCATGTTTGACTTCCTCAAAATGGCATTTCTCATTTGTAAAAATAACGCACTCGGTTTGCGCGTTAAATCGGCCTGTAGTCAAGGACTCATTCAGATGGACCAAACCCCCAGGGGTGCAGGAAAGTCACAAAGTCAAAGGTGCCACCCACCACGTTGATCTCTGTGGCCCAATCAGGCCAGTGACAGTTCAGTGGAAGGTCGTTGACAAACGCAGCTTGTGATCAATTATTTAAATTGGACCGAAGGCAAATGTGGTGCAAGGCCCTCGCAAACCAGACACAATCGATTTGCTGAAATCAACGCCTTGCTTCCGTGAGCGCAGCCAGGCCCAGATCGATGAAATTGCCCCCAGCCGTAAACCCTTTATCCCAGGCCCCGAGCCGAATTATCATTATCAATACCTTTTAACCAAACACGGGAGGATGCAGCATTAAGAGACTTCTTTGTGGTTATCTTCATGAAAAGGCCTGTTAGCAAAGAGAGCAATTTGTCCTTCAGGTCAGACACAGCCACTGTCCCCCTACGGGGCGAGGTTTATGTTCAAAGGAATGGAAGGAAATCCCTCTCGTTGCCCTAGACTTCTGATCTGCAAAGAAAAGGCCAGCTTCAGAGCTTCATTCCACTCCATGGTCACTTATGGAGCAACTGGAAAAGTGGCTCGTAACCTTTTCATTCTCTGCAATGCAGATCACCGATGGTCCTTATAGAAATAAATGAGCCCCCACCCCCACGCCCACGCCCCCAGAGACGCAGGAGACAGAATGTGAAGAGAACCGTCGTGGCATCACGACGGGGATAATCTAGTCTCATTCTTAAAAACCCAAATGTGTAGGTGTTAGATGCTGTCAAGTCAGGGCCAATTTATAGCAAGCCCTGCGTCCAAACAGAACCAGCCTTGCTGCCGTCCATCCGACGCTGGCTTAGAGTGGCCATGTAGGACAGAGCACAACGGCCCTGTGGGTTTCTGAGACAGCAGCTCTTTAAGGGAGTAGAAAGCTTCGTCGTTTCCCCTCTGAATGGGTGGGGTTCACACTGCTGCACTGTCTGCCAACAGCCCAGTGCTTAGCCACGGTGCCAGCAGAGTTTTTGGCCGTGCCACGGACTGATCAAAGAACAAGCAAATCTGTCTTGGAAGAATACGGCCAAGATGCTCCTTAGAAGCAAGGATGGAGAGACTCAGTCACATGTACTTTGGGCGTGTCGTCAGGAGACACCTGTCCCCGGAGAAGGACATCGTGCTCGGTGCAGTAGAGGGAAAGCAGAAGAGAGGCAGTCCCTTGAGGAGGCAGATTGACACCGTGGCTGCAGCCATGGACTCAGATACAGGAATAGTGGTGGGGACGGCACAGGCCCAGGCAGTCTCTCGTTCTATGGTGCACGGGGTCACTACGAGTCAGAGCCGACTCGATGGCACCTAACAACAACAACAACAACACGAGTCAGTACCAATAGGACAGTATGTGAAACAACCCGTCCTACAGAACCACACCCTGCTCTGGCATCCTGCACCATCCTCACTTACAAAAGCCAACCTGGAGTTCCTCCACTGCCATCTCTGAAGCCATCTGTCTCTGCAAGGTGGCTTTGGAAATCTTTGCTCTCTGGGACAGTGCAGTTAGTTTAACTCTTTGTGGGGACAGATCTGATCTTTCCAGTTGGCCAGGGCTGGGCTGGGGCATGGGAGCATCCTCTTTGTGGATCTAGCACGCTGGTGGTGGCAGGGGTGGCACTTCTTCAGGCTGATTCTGATTCATGGCCGCCCCAAGGGTGCAGAAGATAGCTGCCTTTATTTTTCTGCATCGCAGGATTCTAATTCCGGTTTTCCCCATCACGCACTCTGACATGCTCTTGCCTTAGTCCCTCTCTCCCACCAGTGGAACACAAACTCCCTGATGACTTTGCCTGAGTTCTGCCCCCTGTGTCATTCCCAGCGCCCACGCATCGCCTGGCAGGTAGGAAGCGCTCCCATAATTGTTGGGTGAAAGAATGGAATCCCACCCCTCACTCCTCCTCTCTGGCCTCTTCAGAGGTCCTATTTCACTGGCTCATTTCGTCCCTGCCATGGCCAAGCCAACTCTCTCTCCCGCTCTTGGAATCCGAGATATTATCATCGTGGTTTTCCATCTGAAGTCTGCTCTGCCTACAGGTCACTGTGAACTGGAGCCAACTAGACAGCAAAGGACTAGGTTTGGGTCTTTGGGTTGGAGGCGTTGAATGCAATGGGACAGCATCTAATAGCATCTAACGATATGAAAACAAGTGAGAAGCCCATTAACTTCAGCCTGCCTCAAAACACATGAGAAATGTAATAAGCACTGAAGTACAGAAATTAAAAAGACTGGCACACCAGCACTGTGACTTTCTTCATCTCACGTTGAGGTAGGAAAAGAAGCCTTCCCAAGAAGGACGACAGAAAAGCAATGCTGCCCATGATCCCAAACGTCTTCAGGTTTCTATGGAAAACAGGGGCGTTACCACCAAAGTGAATCTAAGCTAAGCGACAACCTCGGGTGAGCACTGCCGACCCCATGAGCTCCACTCCATAACGATCGAAAAATCAAGAAGACAAGAGCGGCTTTAGGAAGAAAATAAAGGAGACATTTGAGTTAGACAAAAAGGCATAAGAAAAAGTTTAACCTCAGCATGAATCCACAAAAGGAAGATTTAAAAATAAAAAAAACGTGGCATTATTAATTTTTGTCATGGAAGGCTTAAAAAGAATACCATCCCTTGTCAGTCGAGACTAGTGAAATTTCACAAGTGTCTGGTGGGACACTATCATTTGATCTAGCTCTTCTGGAAAGGGCATTTCATCTCATATGAATGACAATGGCCCCCAATCCTTGTGTCATTTGATGCAGTGGGGCGTGCTCTGGCTGGAGATTGGCATATGTTTCTGGGGGCCTATGTGTTCTGAGATCACATGAGCAAGGTCCCCTGAGGAGAGACCCAGCTCTAGAAGCCTGCCACCAGCCTGGGGGTGCCGCTGTTCCCTGTGGCTGCTCCATAAAGCTCCATAAGGCTGTTGTTTTTGAGTGCCATAGGGACCTTGTGCATGACAGAAGGAAACACTACACCAGTGGTGCTCAACCTGTGGGTCGCGACCCTTTTGGGGGTTGAATGACCCTTTCACAGGGGTCACCTAGGACCATCAGAAAGCACATATTTCCGATGGTCTTAGGAACTGAGACACTGCTCCACTATCTGTCTCGAGGCGGATCCACCCACAGGCAGATACACCCACCTACGAGCATCTGCCAGGAAGACTGTTACCCATGCTACACCATGCTTCAAGACAAAAATTAATTTGTCATTAGAAATAAGTATTTCACAATATATAATGATACATTGTTTTGTGATGAATCGTTATGCTTTAATTATGTTCAATTTGTAACAATGAAAATTTATCCTGCATATCAGATATTTGCATTATGATTCATAATAGTAGTAAAATGACAGTGATGAAGTAGCAAAGAGAATGATTTTATGGTTGGGGGTCACTAAAACATGAGGAACTGTATGAAAGGGTCACACCATTAGGAATTTCCCAGACCAGCCTCCCTGCTGTGCTTATGTCTGAGCCCAGGGCAGTCACTGTCCATCCATCTCCTGGAGGAGGGCCTTCCTCTTGTGGCCGCCCGTCTGCTTTACTGAGCATGGTGTCCATCACCAGGAACCGGTCTCTCCTGACAAGAAGCCCAAAGCACGTGAGATGAAATCTCATCATCCAAACCTCCAGGGAGCCCTCTGGCCAGCCTTCTAAGACCGGTGTGTTGGTCCTTTTGGAAGTCCGTGGCCCTTTCATTGTCCTTCCCCAGCACCACGATTCAAATGCATCGATTCTCCTTCTTCAGTCTTCCTTATTCAATATCCAACGTCCGCGTGCATAGGAGGCAATGAAAGTATCATGCAAAGGAGGTGTTTAGTGTCGCGGGATGCTGCGAGCCGAGAGAGCAAATGCAGGTGTCAGCAGGGCCACGCTGCCGGGAAGATCCTCTTCTGCCTTGCAGCGTCTGCGCGCTCCAGGTGTCACTTGGCTTGAAGGTGTCTCTTCACCTGTCGTCTGTCCCCCCAAAGACTGTGTTCTTCTCTTTCGGAAGGCACCACTCAGAAGGGACGAGGACCCACCCTACTCCGGTATGACTTCTCTAACTTGACCGAAAACATCTCAGAAGAAAATCTTATTTCCAAAGTCACCTGCCTAAGGATGACTTAAGGTGAGGACTTCGACATGTGCTTTGCGGATGGAGGGGTCACGATTCTGCACAGAGCAGGGTGGTCTCCCGAACCAGGTCTGCAGAGAGGTGTGGCCAGCCTCTCGGAGCAAGTCCCAGGGGATCCACCAGGCTTGGGTGGATCCCCACCCCAGGATGACAACCAAGCCCTCACAGTTCCATCCTGACTTGCCTTTCTGTGGGCCTCATCTTCCACCACGCCCTACCCCCAAATATGTCATTGTTCTTCACCAGGAGCCCTGGTGGTGTAGGGGTTATGCATTAGGCTGTGATCCACATGGTCAGCGGTTCAAAAGTATCAGCAGCTCCTCTAGAGAAAGACTGGGCTTTCTACTCCACCAAACAGTGGCAGTCTTTCAGACCCACAAAGTGGGGGGGATCACTATGCGTGGGCATTGACTGGATGCCAGTGAGTTTGGTTTGGTTTCATCTCTAGAGGACTCAGCTAGACGCTAGAATAAAAACCAAAAAAGCTCTGACCAGCTTCTGTTTGTTGGTACTTCATCATTACCCTTGGAGACAGTCTTGAAGCGCATTCATGTCTTCCAGACAGCTTCCTGTACGGGGGAAGGGCCACACACAGGTCTGAAGTTTGAGGCTGATTGAGGAGGTGCCAATGACACCAGCCTTCGTATCACCACCTACATTCGGGAGCAAGGACTGATGCTGCGATTAATCTGAGTTTGGAATGAGCTACGTATTCACAGGTATCAGAGCTAACAGGTGTGCCATTGGCTCAGGTGTGCCAAACGATGGAGTGCCATCTTGCACCATGATTCTCATGTTGATCTGCAGCTGTTCATTGCGATCGAGGAGGTGGAAAGACAAGGAGGGGACCCAACCTGACTCATTTCCGAATGGAAGGTTTCCCAGACTCTAGGAGGCTGTTTTCAGGTGATTCTCATGCACTGCTCAGGAAAAGTTACTTTATCGCAAAAAATGGAGGAGGGTCTTGAACTTTCTACTCTCCTCCTGTGTCCTTTGATTGGCCAGTGCCTTTGTGGACTTTGTGGATGCCTCAGCCCATCTTCTCTGCCTTCATGGACCATATCCAGAGGTCTCCTTGCCCAGGGGTTACTGGTTGGGCTCAGCCCACAGGGAACTGGGCAGGAGGTTGGAGGAATTAGGAGAATGTGACCAAGTATTCATTTCCCTATTTCTATCCCTGAAGGGTCATTGTCGCTGCCTGGTATCTTAACGAAAGGCCATGTCTTGAGAAGTAATCCTCTCTGACTCTGGAGTTCAGTGATTGCTTCTCAGCCTTGCCCAGCCTGACCAATTCCCCCTGTGGCCTCCCAGCTCTCCTGTGTCCCTTTACAAATAGTGACTCTACTCAAGTCTGCTCCAAGTACTACACCTGAAGCCACCTGCTACTTCTGAGAGGAATTCTGCCCAGCGATCGGAGTCTTCTCAAGCCTCCATCTGATGGCTTGGTTGAGTGTTGATCTGCCTGGTTCCTGAGGCTATCGAAATAGCAGGTGTTCCCACATCAGAGCCAGGTGGTCCCAGGAGTCCCACATGGGTCCTCCTCCAAACTGCCAGTCCCCAGAGTCTCGATCACCTGCTTATCTGAGCACTGTGAGGTAAGTTCACACCTCAGTGTGGGCTCTGAGGCAGACATGACCCTGCAGATAGATCTCAGCTTTCTTCCTCTGGGCCCCGTGGCACCCAGGAAAATGGAATCTTTGAGTGGTGTGACACGGACCCTTGAGTGGTGTGACATGGGCCGGATGAGTTTCTTCTACAGCCCTTAACAGGGAAAGGGACAGGAGCCTTCTGGGACCACGTTTTCTTCCTGTCTTTCATTTTTCACACTCCCAGTGGGAGTGTAAATGGAATGTGAGCAATCAATACCGGCATTTACCTAAGAAGACACTAGCATAGGCTTAGACATTCATGCTGGGAACCAGACTTGGGAAGTGTCTTTCTGAGGATTTCTGAGTGGCCCTGTGGTGGCTCAGTGGGTTATGCACTGGGCTGCTAACCCCAAGGTTAGGAGCTGGAAACCACGAGCCACTCGGCATGGGGAGATGGTGCTACTCCATAAAGAGTGACAGCCTCAGGAAACCACCGAGCCAGCTCTGCCCTGTCCTAGGGGGTTGCCATGAGTCAGAACTGACCGGATGGCAGTGAGTCTTAGCATACGATGGTGTCTGTGGCTCTTGCTAACTGCCGTCTTACGATGGAAGATCTCCTGAAGCCCACCATCCATGGGTGGCCCTGGGGCATCTGAAATAGTTGGCAGAGCATCCAGCATGCAAGCCACTGGAGGATGGCAGACCGACGGACGGATAATGGACCATGATGGTATGTTCTTGTTGTTAGTTTCCAGAGTCCATTCCAACTCACGATGGTCCCAGGTACAGAATAGGCCTGCTCCTAGGGTCTTCAACATAGTGGTCTTTCGATGCATATCACCGGGACTGTCTTCCAAGGTCCCTCTGAGTGGGCTCCAATTGCCAGTCGGCTGGCTAGTTGTCATCATCAGCTTTTCTGAAAACTAACTCTGGGGAGGGGGCAAAAGGAAAGCCCCCTCCCTTGCGACCTTCTCTGAGCCTTTCCCTAGCTGTGCGTGTGAGGACTGCAGAAGAGAGCTGGGCAGTGTCTGCCTTCTCCTGTAATGTGTCCATGGGTCTCTTTTATCCCTAGATCATCTCAGGGGACCGGGACGCTGCCAAATCGTCTGGAAACCACAGCTCTAATAGGATTAAGTGTAGAAAGTCAAAGTTCAAATCCATTCCAGAAAAGAAAAGCAAACTAAACAGATTTCTCCCAGGCAAAGGGCATGGGAGAAGGGAGCAAAGAGTGCATGATCACTGGGAGCGTACATGACAGCGGCACAGGGCAACAAACGGATCCAAGCCTCTTGGCGCTCACCCTGACAGGCGATGCACAGCAAGATGCCCAAAGGGGACAGGGGGAGATTAGAAAAAATAACAAAAGGATGAACTCATAGGCAGCATGAAAATGTTCACACAGATCAAGCTAAAATAGAAGCATAATTGCAAGGAAATTGAATTCAAAATAAATGCTATTGAGTGGGGGCAAACGGGGTCATTGTTAATGGACACAAAACCCAAGTTCAAATGAGAGGATCGTTCCAGCTACGTACATGGAATCACAATAGACAGAGCAAAACTGAAAGGGGGCAGGGAGGTAAATGATTGCAATGATATATTTTTTTGCAAACTGTATTTCATAGCGATATTTCTGAAGGTGGTCAGAATCTAAAGCCATATTGCCATGCTTCCACCGGCCAAGAGTAAATAGGAACACAGGAGATCTGATCAATGTGAGGGGCCTTCAAGCGGTTTGTGGACAAGTCCAATGATCACTTCACTTCCTGTGGTCATTAGGAAGGAGAAATGTATAGGCCTCGTACAGCTATAGACTGTGGTGAAGGACAATTCCCGTCACGTGGCTCTCCTATCCAGTCTTCGTAACTCCCATCAAATGACTAAGCGGAAGTATGCAAATTAGGTGTGGAGGATGCTGACTCAGGATTGGTCTGTTCTGTCATGCCGCTGAGTACTAATTAAGCCCTCTCAGAAGTAGGAGTAGAAAATTCCAGGACCACCAAGAGAGAAGGGCCATCGTGGAGTGCACGCAAGATCCTTGCCTGAAGTGTCACTAGTACCAGGGGCTACGGCACTAAGACCATGACCCAGAACCACCAGCTTCCTAGGTAAAGCCGAATGCCTTTGGGGCTGTGGGTGGGGAGACTGGCTTGCAGAGTGAGGTGCCCTTTGGCTATGAATCACCAGGTGCACTTGGTCTGATATAAAGCACCTGTGCTAGGTGTTCGCTCTGTACTAAGGAAACTCTAAACTAAATTCCCTGCCACCAAGTCAATTCTGACTCATAGTGACCCTATAGGAAAGGGTAGAACAGCCCCTGTGGATTTCTGAGACTGTCACTCTTTATGGGAGTAGAAAGTCTCATCTTTTTCCATTGGACTGACTGGTGATTTCAAACCATTGACCTTGAGGTTAACAGCCCAAGGATAACTGTTAGGTAGTTTAGCCTAGGGAATTGGGAAGTCCATTTACACATGCCCAGGAGAGCCAGCAAAGGACAAAAGCTGGATTTTCCCGCCAGTGGGCCCAGATGGGCGTTACACCTGGAGCAGCCCACCTGGCCTGGTGACTGCAATTCAGCCAATGGGATCGACCTGGGGTCGTTCACCACACCTCCCCTGGGAACCCTTAAAAGGCAGGGACCTGAAGGGAGAGGGTCTCTTGGTCTCTTGGTCTTGGCTTGCTTGTGCGGTCTGGTCGTCTTCCTGGGAGGGGAGAGATCCTTGCATGTCCCGGAGCAGTCTCTGCCAGGCCGCATGGTCAAAGGAATCCTATGGGTGCCGCGTAAAACCTGATGCTTCTTTGAACTTTCATTAAATTCACTTGGATCACGAGCCCGGCTTCGGCATGAAATCTTTCTCGCGCGGAGCCAAGGACTGAGGCTGAGATTTAGGCCGGAGAGAGAAACCTAACAATAACCACTAGGCACCAGGAATCTTCCCTAGGAGATACTATTGGATAATAGGATTTCTGAGTCAGAGGAACTGGGGTGTTTCAAAGAGGTTCTGAGAGGAACAAGGGAGCTTCTGGGGTGTTCTGAGTCGTGTTGTGGGCGGTGATTGCCTCATGGGTATCAGGTACATATTACAAAAACCTGCCAAGCTCTTCTCTTATCTGGTGTCCCAGAGAAATTTCAAGAGTTAACTGGCTCAGCTACCAACCAAAAGGTTGGCAGTTCAATTCCACTCAGCCTTGCTTTGTCTTTTTTGTGTTTGGGGGTTTTTGTTTTATTTATTTTTAAATTTTTAATAAATCACTATTGGGAGGCCCTTACAACTCTTACAACAATTTATACATCAATTGCATCAAGCACATTGGTACATATGTTGCTCTCATTATTTCTAACACATTTTCTTTCTACTTGAGCCCTTGGTATCAGCTCCTCCCCCCCACCCCCGCCCTCACCTGGCCTTCCACGCTCATGAACCCTTGATAATTTATAAATTATTTTTATTTTCTTAATTTAAACCTTCCACTGTTTCCATTCACCCACATTTCTGTTGTTCAACCCCTGTGGTAGGATGGTGGGCAGCCCCCCACCACTAATCACGGGTTTGATAGGCAATTGTTCAGTTGAGATATATAAATTGTTCAGTTGAGATATATTAATATATTATAATAAAGTCATTGAGAGCATGAGAGATAGAAGAGATATTAAAATGATGGAATCAGACACATACCATGGTAGCATGCTCACCTCAGTCTGGCTTGGTGGTCCATGTGGAGAGACAGGGAAGGGAAGGAGGACAAGGGGACAGGGACTGAGGGAGAGAGGAAGGGAGATGAGAGGGGGCGAGTGAGAGAGAGAGACCGATTGCTAAGCCAGGTCTATATATCTCTGGGGGCATTCAAGCCCACTAATTACAGGCAAAACCATACGTTACAGGAAGGGGTTGCATGATAGGTTATACAGCAATGAGAGGGGACAATCTAGGGACATACACTCAATAGGAAGAGGCGGGATTGGGGGCTTACATGTGACAAGATGGGCGGATTCTAGATTCAGGATGGCAGCTTAACTTGATGTCACTGAGTAGGTTTTTATCTGTTCTCTGGATCTCCATAAGAATCATTATCAGTAGGGTGTAAACCCCACCTACAGGAACCAAGGTAAAGGTCACGAGCCTTAGCCCATTGTCCCCAGCAGCAGGGAGCAGATGGCTGTAAGCACCTGACACCCCCCACCCCCATGTCTTTGGGAGAGATAAAGCTGGGGAAAAGTCTCTTTTCCCCCATGGTGGGGGGTGGGGCTGGGCTGTAGGTCCATGTTGCAATCCGTTCCTGCTTAAAGCCCAGCACATCCACTTCTAGAAGATCAGCCATCGAGGCTGGGGTGGGGAGGAAGGAGTTGCTTGACTTGCTGCAAGTTTAGAGAGATCTCCTCTCACATCCATTGGACGCGTCATCGGGAGGGACCAGTCGCTGGAGAAGGACGGCACACTTTGTAAAGTGGAGCATCTGCATGAATAAAAAGGGACAAAGACCCTCCCACAACATAGATTGGCACAGCAGCTGCAGCCATGGGCTCTGACATAACAACGGTGTTGAGGAAGGTGCAGACCTGGGCGGTGTGTCCTGCCGTGCACAGGGTTGCGTTGAATTGGAACCGCCTTGCTGGCACCTAACAACATCTGTGTGTGTCTGTCTCTCCGTGTGTGCATTGCTGCTTGACACTCCGTGTTCTAAGCTCCAAATAGTCGGGAAAGGAAAAGGCGTGTCCTTGGATGGCAGAGAAAGGCCCTGTCAACCGACATTTCTCCAGCAGATGAGCTGAGGCCTCTGGCCCGCTGACTCCACTCTCACTCATTTCCTGAGAGGCGCCTGGCTGCGGACCCCCCGCCATGCTGTTGGCTGGACTTGTGTTGGCTGTGCAGCCCTTGGAAGGTGAGTCACGCTGTCGCTGGAGGATGCAGCCCCCACCTTCTCAGAGGAGCCTCTGAGTAATTCCCACATGAATGGGAGCCTGGAATTAATCACTGCCTATTAAAGCAACACAAGTATTTGAATTAGGGGCACATTAAATAAAACCAAACAGACAAAAACATGTTTGGGGAGGGCAGAGAGAGTATCCCTCTGATGTGCTGTTCAGACCAAACAAGGTAGTATCTACATCGTAAATTATTTCTCTCTCTCTCTCTCTCTCTCTCTCTCTCTCACACACACACACACACACACACACACACACACACCTATGCATGGCTGCATGATCATTTCAAGGCTGTCCCATACTGTGCCCACAACACACACATGGAGCCGCTACAAGTATAAGACCAGGAATCCAATCTTAATACTCTTATCTGCAAAACATGGGAGTCGGGGCTGAGCCTATTCCTTAACTCTTTTAGTGTCCCTTAGTTTGAATTTTTTCAGACTCATAGTGACTCTAGAGGACAGAGTACAATGGCCCTTGTGGGCTTCCAAGACTTACAAGGAGTAGAAAGCCTTTCCTTCCTCACAAGGAGCATCTGGCGGCTTCCACCTGCTGACCTTGTGCTTAGAAACCTAACACGTAACCCACTGCCCACCAAAGCTCCAAGGGTCGCTACGCATGAGAATCTACTCACTGAAAGTGAGGAGTGAGTGAGTGAGTGAGTTTGGTTATGGATGATGAATTAACTCTAACCACAGAGTCACTGATTTAAATTGACTAGTTGCTCTGCCAGAGGAAACTGAGGCTGTCTAAGCCCTACCCCCATTCACAGCATCCCCTAGATGCCCCCAAGCCTCTGGCAAATCCCCTCTGTCCGTTGACCAGGAATGTGAACGGCCTTGCCGTCTGAAGGAGGGCATGATTGGAAAGTGGATGAAGGCAGATGCCATCAGGTTACCATTTAACACCGTTTGTTCGCCTTTGTGACCCACTTTAAATTTGTTCTAGTTTTAATTATTTCCCTTACCTTTTCAATTCAGGTTTTTCTGTTTTCCTTTGCTATTTAGTTGTTTGTTTATTTATTGCTTTTGTATGTTCTTCTTGATATGAAATCCAGGATAGGTAAATTTATAGAGTCAGTAACTGAACTAATAGTTTCTTGGGGTTATGGCAGGGAAGTTGGAGGAAATGGGACACAAATAATGAGTATAAGAAAAAATAAAATCTTCTGAAATTAATTGTAGTGATGACTACACAATTCATCTTAATATCTTTAAACAACCACATTATAGGGTATGGGAATTGTATGACCAATCACTAAAAACAAATAAAAGATAGCATGATCAATAAAACACAGGGTCAGTGAAGATGAGCAAACGCCGTTAATGAGATGGATTGACACAGTGGCTGTAACAAAGAACTCAAACGGATGGGCGTGAACAGGATCAGGGAAAGCTTTGTTTTGCTACACATAATCTTATCAAGAGTCAGAGGCAACTCAATGGCAACTCAACTACCCACCTGTAAACACAAGGTTAATTTCTGAGTACGGCCCCAAAGTAAGAGGAACTGTGTTAGGCAGGGTTCTCTAGAGAAACAAAACCAGGATACTTATGAATATATATAAACAGCACAAAGGAATATAACAGCTAATTACAGCAGAACAGAGGGCTCAGTTCAACTCACCAGGGCTGCTGGGTGCAAGGTCAAGGAAGCAGACAGCTACGTCTTCCTTCGAGCAATGCAGGCAGTCCAGTCACAGGCAGCAAACAGCAGGGTGGATCACCAACAGTCCAGCAGCTCAGGAGCTTAGCAACCAGGCCCAGATGGGATATTGAAATCAAGCAATGCACGACAGGATCTGACAGACTCAAGCTCAGGCAATGTACACACCAGCAGCATGGCGAAGCAGGTCTCAAAGGAATCTAAAGCTCTAGTGACACAATCCACGGGTTGGCTGTCCCACAAGTAGTGTAGCTCACAAGTTGAGGCATGGAACTAGCTAAAGCAGCCGCATGCTGGTTCTATCACCAGGTAGCAAGAGCGAGGGGCAGGCCTTGCCAAGCCATTTATCTCTTTTCCCTCCAATCAAATTGTGACCTGATTAATCCCACATGTTCCTATTGGCCAGGTTGGCACAATAAATCTACCTATCACATTACACATTCTTCATGGCGAGACCCAAAAGTCTTCAGGGACAGAGACAGATTCCAGATGCTCTCCCAAAGAAGGCAACATTGAGAAGGGATGGGTTTGGATCTTGGTTCTCTCTCTTTCTGGTTGCATGAGCTTGGTTAAATCGCTTGATCTACATGAACCTCAGTTTCATGGTCTCTGCTAAAATGCAGGCGTCCAAACCCACTGAAGGATGGGTGGAAGGGTTAAGGAGATGATACCTGCTACAACTGGATTCAAACCCAGCAGTGCCCACGAAGGAGCAGGCAACTTTAGGTGCTGTCACCCGTAAGGTCGCATGGCTCAGAGGTGACTTAAGACCAGCTAATAATCACAAGCAACAGTGCAGGTGATCACGTTGGGAAATACTATCGGCCTCTGTCCGGTCTGCCCCACCACGACTTCTCACACCTTGAAGCTTCTGAGGGGAGGATGGGCCCTATAAAATTCTCACCTGGGGGCTGGGGCCACCTTGGGCATACCCCTGAATCTGAAATGGAATGATCTGAATCTATACTGTTCTTCAGAACAAGGTCCCCTTCAGGCACTCACAGACCATTCCGAAGACTATCCTCCAGAAGGCAGGGCAGAGCCAGACAACATCTCCTTCTGTTACAGAGAAGGTCGCCCTGAGTGGGAGACCACTTGGCTGCCACAATCAACTACTACAACACGTGAGAAAGGAAATAAGACCGGAAGGCTACTCTGTGCACAGTGCCTTTGTCATGGTTCCAGTTGATGGGCTATTCCCTTTGGGTCCAGGGTTAACGCTCAATTTCTTTGTTAGGATGTTTTCCCACATGGCTGGACCCTGATGGTCAGTCTGTAGCTCACCCTCTTCCTCTTCCTCGAGTCCCATGTCTTGTTTCCTGTACCTAGACTTGGCTTCTCAGCACTTCCAACACCAAGAGCCAACTTCTTTCAGTTACCTCCCTTGGTAGCTATTTCCCTCATTAGACCCTCGGCTGATACAATTCCATGGACCAGGACATCTCATAGAACTTGACCAATGACAATAAAACACAGTGAAGAAATTGAAATATGTCCCCAGATGGCCTTTTCCCATTTCTATTTGGGTCCATTTCTCCCTCCTTGAAAAGCAGGCTCCCAGAGATGCGTGCTGGTGCTCCTTCCGGGGTCCAACAGAGGATGGATAGTTGTAGCCTCCTCTGCAATGGTCCAGGACCCTCAGAACCATCAATGGGGAGGCAGAGATACAATTGAGACCTCAGAGTGGAGGAAGAACGAATCTGAGAAGCTGGCACATGGAAAGGGGGGTGTCTGCCTGGAGGTGTAAGGAGAGAAACCCTACAAGCACAAATGAGAGTCTGCAAGGGACTGAGCACCTGGTCCAGGTCTCTTATGCAAATGTTGCACCATGGAGACCTAGGGAGAGTTCACGCGTAGCTGGCTGGTTAGCAGAGGTCGAGAAGGCAAGACGCCTCTATGGCAGGGACCATGAAAGGAAGATGGGCAGGTGCCCCGCACTTGCCAAATCACACACCAGAAAACAACATTCTACTTCCAGCGGGAATCAACGAACTATAAAGTAAAGCACACACCACCAAAGAAGCCCACGGAGTGGGTCCCCTGCATGGGCTTTCTGAGGCCACACACCTTTCTCTACAAGAGCAAACAACTTCCACTGTCTCCCTTAGGAGCAGCTGGTGGGTTGGAACTGCCGAGTTTGCAGCTAGAAGCCCAATGCTTAACTTAGGAGGCTGCAAAAAATATTCTTGGAAAAAGTCCATTATATTTTAATTCCTCTTTTATGCAATAAATGTGGGTTACTACCTTTGACTTCGCCTTGGCTCCCAGCAAGTACACATATGACAGAACCAGACCGTCATGATCCAAAGGGCCTGCAGGTTTCTACTGGCTGGTTTTCCAGGCCTTTCTTCCCACTTGAGCTGGTAGCTCTGCTGAAAATGGCCCCACTTCACGGCACCACACGGCCCTCTACTGCAGATGGGTGGTGATCGTGCGTGGGGTGTCTTGACCGGGAATTGAACCAGGCTTCCTGAGCAGTCGGCAAGGATTCCTCCACTTTCACTGCCATATTCTTCTACGATTACTTTTACTGCTATGGTCGTGTATGTGTGTGTGTGTGTGTGTGTGTGTGTGTTAGATATAGATGTAGACATCGGCATACATACCCCCTGCCGGCAAGCCCATTCAAACTCCTACTGACCCTGCTAGAGCTTCCGAGGTTGTAATCTTTACAGGAGCAGACAGTCTCCTATTTCCCCACGGAGCATCTGAGGTGCTGAACCTCCTACCCTGGGGGCCCAAACATAACGATTGTGAAGACGGTGCAGGATCGGGCAGAACTTTGTTCTCTTGTAGCAAGGGTCACTATGTGTCAGAACTGACACCTGCCAACCACCACCACCACCTTACCCAGCACCCCCACCAGGGCTCCACATAGAACCCCTGCGACTCTGTACTCAGCCTTGGGGGTGAAAGGGGTAAGCACGGTGCTGCTACCCAACAGGTCAGTGGTTCAAGCCCAGCAGCCGTTTCAAGGGAGAAAATCCCTGGTGAGTGGCTTCTGCAGAGATTCCAGCCAAGACGCCCATGGGAGCAACTGCTGTCGGTCCCACAGGGTCGCTATGAGTTGGAACCAAGATAACACACAACAACGGACCGTGTTTATCTCCATGTAGATACATGTACGTACTTATCCAAGTGGATGGTTTGCTCTGATTATTACAGGCAGCGAAGCAGCAAGTGCTTTTGGAGTTTAGTGTCACTGCTACAGAATGCTGATGCCGCAGCATGCCTGCCCCTAAACTCTGCTCTGTTGGCTGGCTTCCGGAGGCGGCAGAGGAGACGGATGGATGTGTTGGTTTCAGCTCATCAGCAACACTTCTTCCCAGTGAGCTGTTTGGGGAAAAAAAAAAAAAAAAAAAAGCAAGCAGAGAGCATTGTGTGGACAAACCTTCTGCAGTTGCTAAGAAACACCACACTCTGACCAAAGACGAAGGTGCCCCTGGGGTCTCAGAGAGGGAGGAGACGCCAGCCAGGGGAGAAGGAGTGTGGGAAGTTGGCAGATGGAGAAGGAGTAACAGGCGTCCCTGAGCCTGCTTGAGAGCTGTATCCAGGTATGGTAAAGGGGACCTGTGGGTGTGAAGCAGCCTCAGGTGAGACGCAGAGACAGGCATCCAGGTGGCAGTGAACAGCCTGCTCTGGGAACTTGCTGATAGCCAGGGCCACCCCCTCAAAGGCCAACGTGGATGACCACGTGCCAACCCCAAGGTGTGCCATGCAGAAAAGATGCGTTTCCTGAGGGGCAGCCTTGAATTGGATGTACTGGAGAGGCAACGTGCCTTCACTTTGGGGGACAGGGCAGGGCAGATAAATGCTCTGTGGAGGAATGCAGGCAGTCCTGGGCTGTGGTCATTTCCCCAAGATGCCTGGAGGAAGGGCAGGCAACCGTCGTGAAAGCTCCTTGCTTCCTCACAGGAGAGCGGAGCCATGTGACATCACAGACACACGGAGACCAGGTAGCACCATGCCGGGCATGGGGTCAAGTTTACTGAGACAACCTGCAGTATGGTCGCCTCTGCTATATGCCAGCTGATAGAGAAGGAGCCTGGTGGCCCAGTGGTGTAGCCCTTGGCTGTTAACCAAAAAGCTGGCAGTTCAAATCTGCCAGGCAGTCCCTGGGAGAGATGGCTGGTGATCTGCTCCCATCAAGATGAAAACCAAACTCACAGCCCTTGGGTCCACTCTGGCTGTGGAGGACAGGACAGAACTGCCTTCATGAGTTTCCGAGATGGCAATCTGTCCAGCAGCAGACAGCTCCTCTTTCTCCCACAGAACTGCAAGTGCTTTTGAACTGCTGACCTTGTGGTTTGCAGCCTAGCTTCTAATCCACTCCAGCACCAGGGCTCCTTCCATAAAGATTGCAGCCTCGTAAAGCCTACGGGCGAGTTTTAAGCCTGTCTCCCGGGGTTGCTATGAGTCGGAATCGGCTCCACAGCCAACAACACCAGAAAGAGGTAACAATGTAGATCTCAGCAGAAAGGAGTGTGAAGCAAGCACAGGCGTCTTGCACTGACAGATGGACGCCACTGGAGAGAGTCCTGGAGCTTACAGAGGGGCAGGAGCACAGGTCAACCCACAGGCGAATGTCCTCTGGTAGTGTGTTGTTATAGCAGCGCATCCACCAAGTTCATGCCTTAGACCAAGACGATCCATTTCTTTCACCTCCTGCCTGCTCATAGGCTTGAGTCGAGAACAAGTCTCTGCCTAAGTGTGTCTCCTGGTCCTCCTAGCCACCCCTGTCCACTTCTCCTGCAGCCTCCTTCTCGGTGCTGCAAGACTTGAGCTTTCTGAGCTTCCACCGTGGTGTCTGTAACCCCACTCGGTTCACAGCCAGGACGACTTTGCAAACAATTATGACTCTTCACTGTGAGATTTCAGCCTCCAGTTATTTATCTTCTCTTTCCCAACTGTTGTGAACAACTGTCCCCTTGGGAGTCCCCAACCCCCCTCCCTTTCCAAAGAGTGTCCAACTTCAAATTAGAAGTCACTACTTGGGGCACCCCACCCCCCATACCGCTTACCTCTTCTACCCACGTTTCCTGTCTTAACCCATGGCACTGCCACCTAGCCGATGGTCACTTGTGAGATGCCACTGAGTCAGTCCTGATTCTTAGCGACCGTGTGCGCAACAGAATGAAGCCGTGCTGAGTCCCGCGCTCTCTTGCATCTGTTCCCATGTCTGAGCTCACTGTTGCAGCCACTGCGTCCGTCCGTCGCCTTGACCGCTTCCCTCTAGTTTGCTGCCCGTCCCGTTGCCCAAGCACGATGTCCTTCTCCAGCGACTGGTCTCTCCTGGCAACATGTTCAAAGTCTGCAAGAGGAAGTCTCCCCGTCCTTGCGTCTAAGGAGCATCTGACTGTACTTCTTCCAGGACAGATTGGTTTGTCCTTTGGGCAGGCCGTGGTAGGTACTGTCAGCATTCTTCCCCAGCACCTTCATTCAGACACATGGACTCTTCTTCGGTCTTCCTTATTCCATGTTCAGCTTTCACATGCAGATGAGACGATCGGAAATCTATGGCTTGTGGGGGCACATCTTAGTCCTCAAAGTAACCTCCCTGTTTCCAACACTCTACAGAAGTCTTGTGCAGCAGATTTACCCAAGGCAACCTGTCAGACACTAGTCTTATCTAAGTTTTCTCTCTCTCTCATCCACCCCCTCCCCCTTACGTTATACACAATCCGTCTTGGAAGGAGTTCTTCCAGAATGCTTCTTAGAGAGAAAAACGGTGAAACTTTGTCTCACATACTTTGAGCCTGTTACCAAAGGGGACCAGTCCTTGGAGAAGGACATCATGCTTGCTAAGGTAGAGGATCAGAAAACGGCCTGAGACCCTCTGTGAGATGGATTGACCCAGTGGCTGCAGCAATGGGCTCAAACAGAGGCGCTATGTGAGGGTGACACAGAGCTGGGTAGTGTTGCCTTCTGTTTCACACAGGCTGCTATGAGTGGGTACTAACTAGAAGGCACCTTCCAACAATTTAAAAACCTTGTCACAGCCTTAAATCTCCCCCAGTCCCAAGATCCCGTCCTTTCCATCCGTTCTCCCTACTGTTTCCCAGGTACCCTATGGAATATCAAAGTTATCACCCAAATCCTTATCTCAAAATCCTCTTCGCCACCAACAAACCACTATCCCACATTAGTCCGTCCCTTGCTTGTGCTGGTCTCCCCAAACCCATCTTTGCAGCCCCCTGCTATCTTGCGCCCTCCAGCCAGACGTCCAACGGGTCCTTCCAGCCTGTTGAGAATTGGGGTTGAGACCTGGATCCACTTAATCAGAATCTACAGTATAACAGCCTCCATAGTGGCGCTTATAGACCTCCTTGTGCATTCTTTTGGATCTTAACGATCCCTGGGTGATTTCTTACAGTTCTCATTAAACTGTAAATTCACATTCAGTATATCTGGGTGGAGATGCAAATTCTCAGCAGGTGACTGATTCTTGGTAAAGATGTAGATTCTGGTTCGGTAGTCCTGGGGTGGCAATGTGGATTCTTAGCAGGGACTTGAACTACAATGAGCTGGTTGAAGCCCTTTCCCTGTCAATGTTCAGTGTGTGTTCTCTCTCACTACTCAGAGTGACCCTACAGGACAGGGTAGAACTGCCTCATGGAGACCCTCTAGTGCAGTGGTTCTCATCCTCAGGCCACGACCCTTTAATACAGTTCCTCAGGTTGTGGTGACCCCAACCATAAAACCATTTTCAAATCGGATGACCCCTGTGAAAGGGTCGTTCAGCCCCCAAAGGGGTCGCGACCCACAGCTTGAGAACTGCTGTCTGTAGGACAGGGTAGAACTGCCTCTGAGCAACTCTACAGGACAGGGGTGAACTGCCTCTTTGGGTTCCTGAGACTGTAACTCTTTGTGGAGCGGAAGCCTCATCTTTCTTCCTCAGAGTGTCTGGTGGTTTCAAACTACTGATCTTGGGGTTAGCAGCCCAACACATACCTACTATGATAGCAGGACCCCAAAGTATTTGTATGTGTAGCTCATGGGATATGACTGCTCCGTGCTGCCTCTGTGCCTTTGCATGTGCTGATCCTACCGCATGCCCTTCCATGCCTTATTGGCCTACCAGGCCCACCCATCCCCACCGAGCCAAGCCGAGCCTCAGTGCGGCCTCTTAGAACTTGCAGGCTCCCTGCTCTGTGCCACCCAGCCACCACCCACAACCACCAGTGTTCACTGTTTATTTCTTGCAATTTTGTTGTTGTTGTTTTTTTCCTCATGGAGTGTGAACGCCCCCATATCCCGATTAGCACAATCCCGTCAGGTAGCATATGATATGTGCACAAAAAATAAATGTTAGTGGAAAGAGCGCGTGTTTGGCTGGCTGGAGAGCTGGATGTGAGTGGCCAGGGCTTCAAATGGGAAGCTATGGAAGGATGGAAGAGATGCTGCATGCTCCAGGCCATGCCACCAGCCCCCCCCCCTTACCCCCTCCACGCCAACTGCAGAACCCCAGGCAGACAGCCCACCTCAGCCTGAACTCAAGGAGCCCAGAGGGAGAAATCCATGGTGGGAGGCTGAGGCTAGGTATTTCACAGAACCGTTAGTCAGGGTGTAGGTGCTAAGAAAGTTTGCTCCTGCCCCGGAATGCCCCCAATGCGGCCACGACAGCTCCAGACAAGTCTAGCAGGAAGCTGTTGGTGACTGAGCCCACCGGCAGAGAAAGGAAGTGGCCAAGACACTGGCCAAGGTCAGCGTCACCTCCTGTCTCTCTGATGATGGATGCCTCAAGCAATGGGGTGCTTAAAAAATCTGGAGATTCGAAGTCATCTCTGAAGTCCCTGTATCCCCAAATCCAATCATTCTCAGAAAAAGAGCAGGGTGGGAGAAATGGAAAACAGCAGGGCTAGGAAAAGTAGGAGAAGGGAAGTCAGGTGGGGCCGAGAAGACAGGAGGCAGGCAGGGACCTGGCAGGTACAGCCAGCTGGAGGGGCAAGGAGGAAGGGGAACAGTTCAAGTCCAGGAATGCCAGCAACCAGGCATCCCGAGTCCTCTGACCTCAGGAGTGAGGACAACAGACTCCAGAAGGATGACTCCTGGCCGGCCTCTGGAGTTGGCCAGTCGCTCCAGCCGCCATGCTGCTGTCGGTAGAACACCTCATCATGCATGTGTCTTTCTGACCTGCTACGTCCTGGTGTTGTATCTTTCAGAACACGTCCCTCCAACCCCTCCCTCTTTCCATCTCTCCTTTCTTGAGCCACAACCAGAGCTTTCTGCTTCAAAAACAAACTCCATTTCCTTTCTTTTTATAGATGCAAAAATACTTTACATTTTGAATTGCATGAAGTTTTTTTTTTAATCGTTTTGTTAGGGGCTCATACAACTCTTATCACAGTCCATACATATACATACATCAATTGTATAAAACACATCGGTACATTCTTTGCCCTAATCATTTTCTTTTCTTTCGAAGTTTTACAGAGCAAATCAGGTTTCCATTCAACGATTCATACACCTTTTGTTTCATGTCACTGATTGCAATTCCTGAAAGGTAGCATCACTTATCCCACTTCCTGTGTTTCCTGAAGCTTCCCAGCTTACTGTGTTCACAGAGGTACGTTCAAATCTCCACAACTCTTGCCCACCATCTTCCACAGTCTCTGTTCAACTCCCCTTACACTGAACATCATACTGCTTCCAGAATGTTCCTGCTTTTTCTTTTTAATGACCACAATTTGGAATGCCTTCTGACTGTTTTTGCTGTTGTTAAGTTATGCTTTGTTCTTCTTGGATTGAAAAACAAAGTCATCAGGGTGTGGTTATGATGGGCACAGACTTGGCAGATTGGTTTCCTGAATTTGAATCCTGGGTCTACTATCTTATACTTGTATCATGCCAGGCCCTCTGCTCACTTTCTCACTGCCTCAGTTTCCTCATCTGTAAGATTCATCTGTCTGGAAGGAAGCACAGCTTTTTAGAAGTGAGGCTGGCAAGACTCCATCTCATGCACTATGACCATCTCATCCCAAGGGACCAGTTTCCAGAGAAGGAAATCACACGGGTAAAGTAGAAGGTTCTGAAGGACGAGGAAGACTCTCAGTGAGATAGAGTGACACAGTGGTGCAACATGACCGTGATGCTGAAAGCGGTACAGGACAAGGTGGTGTTTTGCTGTTGTAGGTAGGGCCCCGGTGACCTGGAGCGGCCTTCACGGCGTCTAAAAATAAGATGGCTCTCCCAGGGTGATGGGGAGGACTCAGTGGGAAAGCAGGCAGCACTGTGCTTGGCACCTGGTGAGCCTGAGATAAATACTAAGGCTGGAAATCTGGACCCAGATATCCCACAATGTGAATTCACAGTCAGCTGCTATGTTCCTGGGACGCCCACACAGCTTCCTAACTAGTAGGCGCACCCACGTGCCATGGATTCTGGAACCTCTTCTACATGACAGCAACTGCACAATGACTACAATTTCTCAACACTGTTTTGGTTCGTCTCGAGTGTTGTCATTGTTCTTAGTTGCCCCTGAGTTCGTTCCGATGTGTTTGTGGTAATTACATAATCTGGTGTCAACTTGAAAAGGGGTGGAGTCTAGCTGGCCATCAGGACGCAGCATGATGACCTCATTAGGAGGTACCATGGAGATGAAGAGTTGACTGGAGGCCAGAAACACACAGACACTCTCTGCTTTGTGTTCCTGATGACAAGACACATGGAGCTAAGCTAGAGCCCTGGAGCTGGAGGAGCCATGTGGAGACCCCTGCCAATGCTGAGATGCTTCCACTGCCACTGGATCCACAGGACTTTCCACCTACTGGTCTGTGATCTTCCTGCATTTGGCATCATTGCATGTGTTTTGTGAGTCTGAAGATGAATTTATAGATTGATATCAGATATATGAGCTAATAGCAGACCTATGGACTTGGTCTGGAGTGGGCTGGGATGTTTTCTCAATATGCAATTGCTCTTGTATATAAAGCTCTTTCTTAGACATATATGAGTGTCTGTGGATTTGTTTCTCTAGTCTACCCAGACTAACACAGCGTTGATTCATCTTCATTTCCAATGATACTATTCATTCAGTATCAGGAACACAGATCGCAACTACTGGCCCGGAATGGTCCCGCTCTGTTCCAGAGGCACAGTCCTGTTTGGCTGGTGGAGTCCTCAGAGGTTATGATGTAGACATAGTTGGTTATCCCAAGCCTGGGTTGAAAAAGCGAGTGTTAGTGGATTTTTATGTATGATTTTTATGCCATCTTTCCCATGATGTGAAATCTTTCAGGACCTGGCCCACCCTCCCCTTCCCATCACCACCCTACAAATGCACAAGAGCACTCCAGGAGAGGGCTTGCTAGTCTGAACGCAGTGCAAACAGCCTCTCACTGGGGTGGTAATTTTCAGTTGTCTAAAATTTTCACTTTGCACTTGCGAGGATCACACAGGGCCAGGCAACGTTTCCTTGTGCTGGGCATGTAGTTGCTATGGGTTGACACCGATTCGGTGACACCTAGCATTAGCAACCGTGATTCTGAACCCGGCTTTGGATTCCTTCACTGGGGGCTGCTTCTTCAAACTCTATTCAAACTCTGTTCAAACTGCCCTGCTCACACTCTGTCCGTGGCTTTTTCTGTGGGGCCGTGATCATCTCGTTATTGCTTTCTGGGAGCCAGACAGAGTAACCCCGGTCTGTGGTAGGTGAGGCAAGAATCTTCCCCTGCCCTGCTATGTGGCCCTGGTCTCAGCCATGCGGCCTGCTGATGAGCAGAAATGACCCATGCTAGAAGAGTCGAATTGACCACATTTTGCCTCTTGGTTTTGTTTCTGAAGGTCAATTCGTCCCCAGGAGGTCCTAGCAAATCTCCCTGTTTTTACTGGTTAACATTACAATGTTGCCTTTTATGTTTATGTCCGCCTCCTCCTGTCAGGCTCACACAGGCAAGGCAAGACAAAGTCAAATCCTAACCTCGGGAGCAGGGATCCTCAAACTATGGCCCGCGGGTCACATGCGGCCCACCGATGGCATTTATCCAGCCCACCTGGTGTTTTTGCCCCGTTTTGTTTTTTACTTCAAAATAAGATATGTGCAGTGTGCACAGGAATTTGTTTATAGTCTTTCTTTTGTTACTATAGTCCGGCCCTCCAACGGGTCTGAGGGGCAGTGAACTGGCCCCGTTTAAAAAATTTGAGGACTCCTGCTCGGGAGACTCTAGAGATGCAACAAGGGATGAGGACTTACTGCAAGGTAGAGCGTTTCCGACTCCACCCACATCCCGACTACTGCCGCCATCACCATCAGCACCATCTAAAGAGACCGCAGCTTTGGTCACTTGGATAAAGAGATGGAGACGCGAGCACCTGGGAGGCACCCCCTGTCCTCACCAGCTCCCCACCCAGCAGGACTGTTTTCTGGCCCACATGGCACTCTGCCAACACCTGGACCCGTGGTCCTGTGTTTGCTGTCAATTTCTGCAGGAAAGCAACAGCGAATGACGGCACCAAGGAAGCATGAACAGAACGTAATGAATTTGGTCCCTAAACTGGATGGAGCTTCTGGTCAAGTGGGGTTTTAAACTCTTGGCCGCTCCCCCAGAGAGCAGCAGTGTGAACCCACCAGCCTTTCCAAGGGAGAGAAATGAGGCGATCTGCTTCCACAAAGATGCGTTGCCTGGGAAACCCCATGGGGCAGTTCGACTTTGACGTACAGCATCGCTGTGAGTCTGAATCGGCTCGACGACACTGGCTTTCCCTTTGGGGATGTTTTGTTTTTCCTCTAACCCATACTCTCGCGGCGGACCGTGGCTATCCTCCACCACAGACTCTGGTTCAAGGTAACACCCAATCCCCCCAGGAGCTGCTCTTGATGCGTCAGTGGGGGTGGGAACATGGTTTATTTCGTTGCCTCCCCTCTTGCTTTGCCCAGCTCCCGACATTACATGTTACAAGCTCCAAGTCATGCTCAGTCTTTTGAAAATTTTAGAAATGGAGAAAAGCGCCCCAGAGAAGAGACAGGGCTGGCATTCTGATCATCAAAGATCAGCGCAGTGCCGCACACGCGGGCCCATTCTCTTCAGAGCGTTGCTCTCCCCCCTCTTCGTCTTCTGTTTGATCTTGACTCTGTGGTGCTTGCAAAATGGTGCATAATGACATTTAGGCCCATTTTCCCCTTCTCCTAAAGGGACTGCCTGCTCACCACGGAGAGGCTGCTCCGCAGTGGCTTAGCCCCTGCGCGAGTCCGCAAACTATCCTGCAATTCAGGCTCAGGCTCATCATTATGAATTTTGAAGATGCAGAAAATCACCACTCGAGTTTCTGTTTGTCATTCTGCAAGTCAATGCCTGGGTGTTTATTTGGTGTGTGTGTGTGTACAGGAAGAGGGAAGCAAAGAAAAACTCTTGGTCTAGTTATTTTCATGTGGCAACCCCATAGAACATGTAGTCTTTCTGAGGAAGTGCTAGACCAGAGAGGCACTTCTGTTGTTTTAAGGAGACGTCAGGACCGGAGAGAAAGAGTCCATGGGAGCTGAGAAGACACACAGCAGAAAGCTTCCGAGTCTGCGGAGGGTCCTTGCAGATGTACTTTTGGACACCTGTGTGGACCAGTGATGAAGAGCCAGGGCAGTCCTCCACTCCCAGTACGCTGGCTCTGGGCAATAGCCTGGGGATTCTCAGAGAGAGAGATGCAAGTCCCATGGAAAACCCAAGTTCCTGGTTCCACCAGCCTGGCCCAGTGGGGATTCAGTCTGAAGCTGGGTTGGATTATGGATCACACCCTTGTTTCTGGGCCTTTTGTCCACTGGACATATGTAGCAGCTCGTGTGTTACTTTGATGGTGGAGGCTTTGGCGCCCGAGTTTCACATACCAGCAAGGTCACCATGGTGGTCATGTTTGGGAAGAGCTTCTCCACTAAGACAGAATAGGAGAGAGAGAGAGAATTAAAAAATCACACACACCAAATAAAGGCCCCGAGAAGCTATTGCCCCTATGTAGACAATGAAACCCTATGGCTCACAACCGATGATTGTCTGATTCACATGTGTTGGACATGTCCTCAGGGAGGATCAATTGTTAGAGGGAGACATTGTATTTGATGGAACACAAACCCACCAAGGACATGGGAGGTCCTCAGGAACATGGGTTGACACAGTAGCTGCAATGACAGACTGGAACACGCTAGTGATCATGCAGATGGCATGGGAGTGAACGATATTTTGCTCTGTTGTACATGAGGTGATCCTGAGTTGGAGAGGATTCAGCAGTAGCTATGTATCACTCGGTGCTAGGTTGGACTCTCTAGAGAAGCAAAACCAGTGACACCTGTATGCAAACACAGAAAGCGATTTATATCAAGAAATGGCTTACCAGTGATGAACGTATGAGGCACATAGCGGCATGGGAAGAACTGGAGGAAATCATGCTAAGCGAAGTAAGTCAGGCACAAAAGGACAAGTACAACATGAGTCCACTGAGGTAAGAATTAAAAAAATTTTTTTTTTAAAAAAAAGCAAAAGTGGCATAGGGAAAAAAGCTACTGTATACAAACATTTTAGGGGTGAAGACGGTGTAGTATGGAAGAGACCAGACCAAAACCAGGGATGTACATGGTAGACAATGGTGGAGGAGGTGGGGAAAGGAAAACAAAAGGATGAATACAAGGAAGAAAAGGGTAGTGGGGTCATGGGGCATTAATCCACCCAAGGGGAGGGTATTGTTTATATCGCCACAGGGAAAGTGGGACCAGACTTCAACCCAGTGTCGCAAGGTGTGAATGCAATATCCCGGCGTGGAGGAGGGAACCGGTGGAGAGGTCTGGGAGGCTGGCCCCAGCACCATAAATTAAGTGGATTCCTGCCCCTCCCCCGAAAATAATTTGTTCCAAAGGACGACATTGACTCTGCAGCTCTGGGAGATGGACATATTTGATCAGAGCACACGGGAGCAGATGAAGGGGCAGGAGGAGAGAGTGGAGCACAGCCTGGCCCACCAGGCCGTGATGATGATGTTCCTGAGTAGAGCAGCCAGTCCACAGAGAGAACAACATGGCTGGCCCCACTATGAGACATGATGCCCCTCAGTGACTAAGGGCGATACAGGGGACAGCACCGGAGACACAGTGTGGGAATTGCACCTGACCTGATCCCACCACACCGAGGCAAATCACTGGGGGAGTGCAGCGGAACAGCAAGGGAATGGAGTGGCAAGGTTTCCAGGGAATGCTGAAAGTGGACTTTGGGGCCAGGGCGTGGTGCCCCAACAGACTGGACTGGAAAACGCTCCTAAGGGCCAGCAAACGATCCCTGAACTAACTACAAGCTTTTCTCTTGTGAACTGTTTTGTTCTGTTCTTTGTCAGTGGTTTGTTTTTGTTGTTTTGTTGTCTGGTTGTATACTGTTGCTTTGTTTTCCTCTGTCTAGTTTTCGTGCATGTTAGTGACTCCACAGGTCTGTCTGAATAGGACAGGCTGGATGAACTATCTGGAGGAAAAACAACGGGACCGACAGTTCTGGGGGGACTTGGGGTGGGGGGGTAGGGGGGGTAAGGAAGTGGTGTTAACAAACCCAGGGACAAGGGAAAAACATGGGACCCCAAATGGTAGAGAAGGGGGAGTGGCAGACCTGGTGGGAAATGATCAAGGGTAAGGTTGCTTAGAGAAGAGGTATACTCTAGCCCAGGTGGCGATGAAGCATGGTAGTAGGGCAGGAGGAAAGTCAAGGGAGATGGAGGAAAGAGCTAGGAGTCAAAGGGCATTCATGGAGGTCTAGACAAAGACATGTACATGCAAATATATATAGGAGGATGGGGAAATAGATCTATGTGTCTATATTTATAGGTCAAGTATTAAGGTGGCGGAAGGACCTTGGGCCTCTACTCAAACACTCCTTCAATGCATGAATACCTTCTTTTATTAAATTGGAACTCTATGATGCTCACTCTCCCGACACAACGGCTGGAGCCAAAGTGGGTGAACAAGTAAATGTGGTGAAGAAAGCTGATGGTGTCCGGCTATCAAAAGAGATAGTGACTGGGGTCTTAAAGGCTTGAAGATAAACAAGCGGCCATCTAGCTCAGAAGCAACAAAGTCCACATGGAAGAACACACCAGCCTGTGTGATCGAGTGGTCCCAAAGGGATCAGTTACCAGGCATCAAAGAACAAAAAATCATATCATTGACTGCACACCTCCATGATAGGATCACTGAAGACAAATGGGTGCATAAGCAAATGTGGTGAAGAAAGCTGATGGTGCCCGGCTATCAAAAGAGATAGTGTCTGGGGTCTTAAAGGCTTGAAGGTGAACAAGCGGCCATCTAGCTCAGAAGCAAATAAGCCCACATGGAAGAAGCACACCGGCCAGTGCGATCACGAGGTGCCCAAGGGATCAGGTATAAGGCATCATGCAAAAAAAAAAAAAGATATAAGTGTGTGTATGTATGTGTATATATGTGTATCTGTATACATGTATGTATATATATGTATATATATATCATATTAAATGAAGGGGGAAGTGCAGAGTGGAGACCCAAGGCCCAAGTGTCGACCAATGGAGATCCCCTCATAGAGGGGTTTAGGAGAGGAGATGGGTTAATTAGGGTGTGAGGTAGTATCGATGAAGAACACAGCTTTCCCCCAGATCCTGGATGCTTCCTCCCCCCAACTACCATGATCCGAATTCTACCTTGCAGGGCTGGATAGGACAGAGGCTGTACACTGGTGCATATGAGGGTTGGAGGTACAGGGAATCCAGGGTGGATGATACCTTCAGGACCAAGGGTGTGAGGGACAATGCTGGGAGAGTGGAGGGTGAGTGGGTTGGAAAGGGGGAACTGATTACAAGGATCCACATGTGACCTCTTCCCTGGGAGAGGGACAGCAGAGAAGGGGGGAAGGGAGACTCCGGATAGGGCAAGATATGACAAAATAACGATGTATAAATTACCAAGGGCACATGAGGGAGGGGGGGATGGGGAGGGAGGGGGAAAAAAAAGAGGACCTGATGCAAGGGGCTTAAGTGGAGAGCAAATGCCTTGAGAATGATTGGGGCAGGGAATGTATGAATGTGCTTTATACAATTGATGTATGTATATGTATGGATTGTGGTAAGAGTTGTATGAGTCCCTAATAAAATGTAAAAGAAGAAAAGAGAAAAAAATGATTAGGGCAAAGACTGTTCATATGTGCTTTATACAATTGATGTATGTATATGTATGAACTGTGAAAAGAATTGTATGAGCCCCAATAAATTAAAATAAATTAAAAATAAAATAAAATAAAATAATTAAAAGAAAAAAAAAGAAATGGCTTACACAGTTGTAAAAATAGGTGAGTCTAGTCTGGTTCAGGTTCCTTGGAGTCAGATGTAAGCTGAAAGCTTCTCATGCAGTGGCAGGAAATGATGAACAGGAAGCAGGAAGATGAAATTGGGGGGCCACAGGCTGGTGGATACAGAGCTGAATGGATCCACGGTTGGCCGTCTGAGGATGACTCCTGGGTTCGGCAGGCAACACAACAGGAGATCCACAAGCCAGACACAGGTTCCAGATCTAGCAGAAGGTGAAGGGGCAAGTAAGAGCCTGGTTCTTCTGCTCAAAGTCTTTGTTATACCAAAGTCCACACCTCCAAGGAGGGGTCAACAGCCTGAGACCTGGTTGATAGGTTGACTCCACCTCTACTTTCAGCCAGATATGGCCATTGACACAAAGTCTAACCATCACACTGTCCTAGGAACCCTGCACAGTTTTCTTACTGAATGGTGATTATGGAACTCCTGATTTGTGTTCCTTAGATCTCCTACGTAGTAGACTCTTAAACCTAATCAGAACGACTCCATTACGAACAATAATAGTCCTCTCTTTCCTCTCTCTTTGTCTTTCATTCTTCCCTACTTTTCTATTGTGCTGTGGGTGAAAGTTTACAGAGCCAACGAGTTACCCATTCAACAATGTAGACACATTTTGTTTCCAGAAATTAATCGAGAGCCCCACAATGCCCTCTTCCCACTTCCTCCCTGGGGTCCATGTGTCCTTCTTTCCTGCCCCTCCCTGAGCTGGACCCTTGGGCAAATACTGTCTTTTGGATTTGCTGTGTGGAGGAGGATAGTCCTCCCTGGGGTGACTGTTCACCCCATAGGCCTGTCTGTTGTTGGCCTGAAAGGTGATCCCCAGGGGCGGGTTCAGTGTATTTACTGAGCATATAGTGAGGCTGGTGAGCAGGTGAGGCAACCTGCTGTGACCACCCTCTCACCCCCTCCTCTCCTGGAGCATATAACTGCTTCTCCTTTATGGGAGAATGTGATTTTCAGCAATCTCTCAGCTGCTGTCAATAGCCTGCCCAAGCCTTTGTAATTAGAGCACATTTAAAGAGCTGGTCCAAACTTCTCTGCCGAACTGGTTATGAATTTTCTATATATAACCAGAGAGCTATTTTTTCCCTCTTCTTTGGAAAGCCAAGTCATCCCATGATGTAGCCACTGCAATTAATGTGAAAGAAACCCAGGCTCAATTAATATAATCTTTCATTCGGAGCCATCATTTATTAGGATTTTCTCCCTGCATGACCTTAAGAAGGTCCTCATGTTTTCCTATGGCCCTAAGGTCTTCGTGGGACCTGGGTGGTGTGGTGGTTACACTTTGAGCTGCGATCTGAAGGAATTGGGCTTCCAATCTGGTTGGCAGTTCAAAACCACCAGCAGCAACTCTGGAGAAAGACTAGGTTTTCTACTCCAGAAAACAGTTATAGTCCTGAAAATCCACAGAGGGGTCACTATGAGTCAGCACTGACTTGATGACAGCGAGTTTATGGTCCTTATTTCATTATGTCAATGAAATGATATATTATATAATTTATATATATGTAAATCTATACTATATAATGTGTGTGTAATATACAACTGCTATATAATTAATTGTATAGGATACCTGCATTATCTTTTTTTTTAATTAATTAATTTATTTATTTACATTTTATTAGGGGCTCATACAACTCTTATCACAATCCATACATATATATATACATACATCAATTGTATAAAGCACATCCGTACATTCTTTGCCCTAATCATTTTCTTTCTTTTTTTTTAATCTTTTTATTGGGGCTCATAAGGCTCTTATCACAATCTGTGCATACATCAAATGAGCAAAGCACCCTTATACATTCGTTGCACTCGTCACTCTCATAATTCACCTTCCACTTGGGTTCCTGGAATCAGCTCGGTTTCCCTTTTTTTCCCCCCCATCCCCCTCCCTCCCCGATCCCACCCCTGGTCCCTTGATAGTTTATAAATAATTATTATATCTTATCTTACACTCCCCGGCGTCTCCCCTCACCCGCCTCCCCCTTGACAATCTCCCAGAGAGGAGGTTACACATAGATCTCCGAGATCGGTTCTCCCTTTCTACATGCCCTTCCCTCCTGGTGTCGCCTCTCCCACCGCTGGTGTTGAAGGGTTCGTCTGTCCTAGATTCCCTGTGCCTCCAGATCCCCACTGCACCGCTGTACATCCTCTGATACAACCAGGTCCGCAAGGCAAGGTAGGATTGGGGTCATGATGATTGGGAGGGGAGGAAGCGTTCAGGAACTAGAGGAAGGTTTTGAGTTTCATTGTTGTTACACTGAACCCTGTGTGGCCCATCTCCTCCTCACTACCCCTCTGGAAGGGGTGTTCAGCTCTCTACAGGTGGGCATTGGGTCCCCATCATGCACTCCCCCTCTTTCACGGTGATGTGATTCTCACCACCACCCCACCTTTGATGTTGGAGACCTGGTCTCCTCTGTCCTTCATGGTCACCTATGTTGGTGTGCTGCTTCCGTGTGGACTCGGTTGCTTCTGGGCTAGATGGCCGCTTGTTTGCTTTCAAGCCTTTAAGTCCCCAGACGCTATATCTCTCAGTAGCCGGGCACCATCCGCCTTCTTCACCACACTTGCTTATGCACACTTTCGTCTTCAGCCATTATGTGAGGAAGGTGATCACACAATGATTGTTTTTGTTCCCTTGTATCTGCTACATGGTCCATTCAACACCTTGTGTTCGCTTAGGCCGTGTGCTTCTTCTCTGTGGGCTTTGTTGCTTCTGAGCTAGATGGCCGCTTATTTGCCTTCAAGCCTTTAAAACCCCAGACGCTATATCTTTTTTTGATAGCTGGGCACCATCAGCTTTCTTCACCACATTTGCTTACACACACGGCTGTCTTCAGTGATCATGTCGGGAAGATGGGTATCCTGCAATGGCTGCTTAGCAGGGCGAGGTGCTATTGTATTGGGGGATTATGCATGAGGAGGCCCAATGTCCATCTGCTACCCTACTACTGAACCTATAAATATATGCATATAAATCTATTGCCCCCATAAACATAAATATATTTACATATGTACATGTCTGTATTTAGGCTTCTCTGTATGCACTTTGCCTCCTACTCCTTTCCTCTATTTCCTTTCGCTTTCCTCCCGACCCATTACCATGTTTGGCCTTCATTCTGGATTCAGTAGTTCCTCTCAGTTACCTTGCTCTTGGTCACTCCCTTCCAGTCCTCCCCTCCCCTCCCTCCTCGATACCTGCATTATCTAATGTATGCTCTTGGATAGGATCTACATTACATATCCATTGCATATGTATATGAAATAGATGAGAATATATATATATGTATCCTGATGGCTTAATGGTTTACACATGAGGCTGTTAACCACAAAGTCAGTAGTCCAAGCCCACCAGCCACTGTCGGAGAAAGACGAGACTTTCTTCTCTTTTCAGCATTTGCGGCCTTAGAAACACACACGGGTGGGGGGGACTCCCTCCCGCTCTATAGGGTCAGCGTGAGTCAGCATCAACCTGACGGCAATGACTTTGGTTTGATTCTATCTCTCTCTCTCATCTCACTGCCACTGTGTGGATTCCCACTCATGGTGACCCTGGATGGCAGGTAGACTGCCTTTGTGGGTTTCCAAGCTGTAACTCTTCATGAGAGTAGAGAGCCATCTTTCTCCCACCGAGAGGGCTGGTAGTTTTTACTGCTGACTTTATTATTAGCAGCCAGGCTTGTAATCCACCCTTCCACCAGGGCTTATGTTAATAAGGGTTCTTATTTATCATATGTAATGGGTATGTTCTATAATACATAGTATATATTAGATACAATAGTCTTATGTTGAGACTTTATTTGTAGTTCAGTAAAAAAAAGTGATAAAGATCTTATTTCTTTCTAAGACATGCATATCTGAATTTTACATATTGCATTTGTGAATTCCCTTGGGCTATTGACAAATTTGTGTTATCCTGAAATTAAAACACCTCCATTTTTAGAAACCCTGAGGGGAGGCCTAACTTCATCTACCTTCAGGTAAAAGAAATTGACAAAGGTTTGGTTCACACCATTGCCATTGACATAAATTAAGTTTATGTGCAAGGAGGATGTGCAGATCCATGTCCCACATTCCCTAGATAATGCAGCCAGGGCTGTAAGGATTCCGCACAGCCTGGGACAGTCGTCACAGGTATGTTTCTCTTGTCAGCGAATGAATCGCTTTAGGTAAAATATCTTTCTATTCCTTTTTGCTCTTTGTCTTTCTCTAGTTAGCTTCTCCATGCCCTTCCTTCTGCCTCCCATCTCTCTCTTCTTGTCGAGTCACACAACCAGGACACGTCCGTAGACCAATGCAATGCAGAAACAGAACACAGCTTCTCATAGAGTCCCAAGGCCACCACGCATACGTAGACCAACCCAGAAACACACCGTAACTTGGAACGAAAGCAAAGAGATCCCATAAACATTTCAGGGAAATTTGTTTTCTTTTCATTTCATATTGTTTTCTGAGCAAAATGGAGTCACTGAAATATTGATAGAATCCCAGTCTGCTTCCAGCTCCACTTTTCTCAACTCCCCTACCCATCACAATGACCACCAGGACATGGTACTTGATAGGCATCTGCAGACTCACGGGAGAGCAAGCAAGGATGCTGCCTTCTTATGTTGGGCAAGTCCCTGGGGGCCTCAGCACATCCATGCTTGGCTTCTGAACTGAAACTCAGTGGGATGAGCACACCCAACCTTGCCATGGAAGAGCGGCCTGGTGATCTGCTTTCTGTAAAAGTCCAGTCACAAAAGCCTTCTGGGACCAGCCATTCTGCTCTGGAACACAGGGATCACCAAGTGTCAGAGGGGCTTAAGGCAATAGGTTTGGTCTTCTGCAACACATATATGTTGGAAAGGCAGAGGGGTCTGTGCTCAGCATGGTGATCCTGTCTACAGTATAAGGTAAGCCGTTTGAATCCACCAGCCCCTCCATCAGAGAGAGGAGGATGTCTACGTTGGTCAACAGTGACCATCTCTGAAACACAAGCAGAGGCAGTGCTATCCTGTCCTTTTGGGTCACTACGAGCCATGGACTCAGTGGCATGGACTTTGGTTTGGCATTGAAGAGCACTTGAGAGGAAGTCTTTGAAGTTGTATGGCATCCACTGGAGAAGGGTCATCTATATGATGACTCTCTACCTAGAGAGGGTGTGGGTTCCATATCTACCTAACCATGACCATGAACTACAAGGCACAGTCCCACCTCCTCACAGCGTGATTGCCGGAGGACTTGCCATGAAACACACCCCAGTTACTAACCTCTGGCGGTGACACATTTAGGGCTGGGTGAATGGCCAAGTTGGTCCTTTGATGAGACACCAGGACTCATGTGTGATGACCGAGAAAAGAGAAGACTGTTGGCCCTTGAATGATAAGGCAAATGGGGTGAGCCAAACAGAACTGCTGGAGCCATTCCGCCAACACCATGCTGCTCTCCCATGGACAGGACGTGCACCTCTCCAGAGGGGACTGTCTCACTGTTGGAGGCAAGAAATGGGCACGTGCATGCTGAAAAGTACTGTTGTTACAGGTTGTTATATGAAGTAAGGCATCCTGGAGGTGAGATTCTGCAAAACCTTTGACTTTGGGACTAGATACAGTTCTGAGTTCCTGAGCAACTTCCCAATAAACCCCAGAGGAAAAAAATGTATGCGGGCACTATGCCCCACAGGTCAGGAAAGGGCAAATTATGCATCAAATCGGCATTCAACGACAAAATGCCATCACCGTGATTGATTCTCTCCATTTCATAAGCATCGCTTTCTCTCCATGGTTCCAATCAATATTCATTTTCGGGTCACACTTGCATGCTGTTGTCTGATGAGTTCAGCTGGCTAGGACCCTCTTAACAAATCCATAATCCTATTGAACCCCATTCCTGTGCCCTACGGCCACAGACAGCCCCCCTGTTATCAAAACGCCAGCTGTGCCTGAGCCCAGACATCAGATGGCGTAGCTGGAAAGATTCGTCTGCAACTGCTGCCATGACTCGATGGAAAAAGATTGATCTGCACATTGCTCTTGTTGGGTGAGCGCTGGACTGCTAGCTGCAAGGGTTTAAGCACACAAGCCACTTTCTCCTGGCGAGAAAGATGGGACTGTCTGTACCTGTAAAGATTTGCAAAGCTTCCAAACATCTACCTAAGGTTGCTATGAGTCACAAATAACGTGGTGGCCCTGGGCTTGGTTTTCAGGAATGTGTTTTTTTGCTAGGTGCCATTGAGGAAGTTCTGAGGCCCAGTGACCCTGTAGAGCTCTAAAAGAAGTACTGTCGGGTCCTGTACCCGGCTCACGTGTGTTAGGCTCGAGCCCATTGCTGCAACCACCGTGTTAATCCTCATACAGAGCAGCATAGAGGACCTTGTTGATAGAGGGTCTTCCTCTTTCTGCTGGCCCTCTATTTTCTATGTTTACATACTTACGCCCAGCGAGGGCGATTTCTGCTTGTTGTTGTTTTCAGGCTTCATCGGGTCAGTTCTGACTCAGAGCAGCCCTGGGTTCACCACCGCGTGCTCCTGCCCACCCCCACCAGGGCTCTTGTGTTCCAATGCACCGTTGCAGACACTGGGTCAATGCACGTGGTTGAGTGTCTTCACTTTTTCACTGCCCTTGTACTTTACCAAGCATCGTGTCCTTCTCCAGAGATTGGTCTCTCCTGATACCATGTCCAAAGCGCATGCAGGATGAAGTCTCACCATCTTTGCCTCTAAGGAGCATTCTAGTTGTGCTTCTCCCCAGACAGATGTGCCTGCTCATTGGGCAGTCCCTGGTACTTCCACCATTCTCTCCAGCACTATAATTCAAATGCATGGACTCCTCCCCAACCTTCCTTCTTCAAGGTCCAACTTTCACACGCACACGAGGGACTTGAAAATACCAGGACTTGGGTCAGGAGCACCTTAGTCCTCAAAGTAGCATCCTTGCTTGTCAATACTCTAACAAGGTCTGTGCGGTAGATTTACATAATGCAATGCGCCTGTTGCCTACAACTTTCTCATCTGATTCTCAACCATCTGAGACAGTCCCTTTTTTTCTACCAAGGGCCATATGGATTTTTATAACATCATTTGAGGGTAATGTAAGATTATCAACTTAAAATGTAGCCTGCTATATTTGGTCATTGAAGGAACTCACCCCGAAATTAATGGCTGGAACGCCTTCTTTTTGGTTAGGCGTGGGATGTTAGTCGATATTGGTGATCCTGAGAGCCTTTTATGGTCCACAACGCCCCTCCTCCCCCGAGGCCACACCTTTCCTGCCCCTAATCTAGGGAAAGGGGGATGCTGTTCACTCGTCCTTGAACCTGCTACAGCACCTGAGATGCTTCAGCTTTGGTGCTCGACGGAGACCCACAGAAATGGACGGTTACTGAGCATGACGATTCTGCCAGCAGTGTACTTTAGCCCTTGACAATCCTGTGGAGCACAGTTCCACTCAGACGCCAAGGGTCACCATGCTTGTTGACAACCACTTGCCTGTTTTTCAAAAGCATATATATTATCCCTAATATACGTGGCACTTCTACGTGCATCGAGAGGCAGTTGTGTGAACAGACCAAGGGCTTACACACGGTTTAAAGTCAGGAAAGGTGTGTGTCAGGGGGGCATCCTTCCATCATACTTATTCAAGCGGTACAGGGAGCAAGTCATCGGAGAAGCTGGGCTACAGGAAAGAGCATGCGGCATCGGGATTGGAGAACGGCTTACTGACATCCCGAGAAATGCACATGATACAACCTTGCTGACGGAAAGTGAGGGGGACTTGAAGCACTTGCTGAGGACAGTCTAGGATTGCAGCTTCCAGTCTGGATGACAACTCCATGTAAACATGACCCAAAGCCTCACAACTGGACCCAGAAGCAACGTCATGAGCAATAGAGAAAAGATTGACGTGGTCAAGGACTTTGTGTTGGTTGGGTCCACAATCAAGGCTCCAGGAAGCAGCAGTCAAGAGATCAAATGATGAGTTGCGTTTGGGTCAATCTGCTTCACAAGACTTTAATTAGGACTATCGAAATGTAGGGCTAAGGTGTGCCTGACCCAAGCATTGGTCTTTTCAATCATCGGACATGCTTGTCAAAGTGGACGTTGAATAAGGAAGAGTGAAGAAGGATCCATGTGCTTGACTTATGACTCTAGCAAAGAATTTTGTGAGCACCATGGTCTTCCGAGAGAAAACAGATCTGCCTTAGAAGAAGCTCAGCCAGAATGGTCCTCCAGGTCAAGGACGGTAAGTCGTTGTCTCACGTACTTTGGACATATTGTCAGGAGAGACCAGTCTCTGGAGAAGGACATCATACTTGGTAAAGCAGAGGGGAAACCAAAAAGGAAGACTTTCAATAAGATGGATTGGCGTGTGGCTGCCACAATGAGCCCAAGCATAAGAACAACTGTGAGACGGGCTGGGCAGTATTTCATTCTGTTGTGAGATGGGAAGCTGTGGGTCACAGCCGACTCAACAGCACCTAACAACAACAAAGATGCCCTACACAATATAAAGCACACTTTCACATGTTTCAAATTTTCTTTTTAAACAAGTAGCAACTTATTTCGGGCAGACTCTCCTCGTCAATTACCGGTATGTGCTTTTGGGTGGCTCAAACTGCGTTCATGAAATTCATCTCTGTTGCCCCAGGGTCGTGCTGCCGATGTTGGTCGATACTGCCAAGTCGATTCCAACTCATCGTGGCACTGAGTGAAATGCTGCCCAGTCGTGCGCCATCCCCACAAGCAGGACTCTGCTTGAGCCTCGGGAGTTGATGGCGTTCCTTCATTGACACAGCAGGGAGGCACCCTGGTGAGGAGTGACATTTATCAGTGACCTTACGGCAAGTGGCTTGCCTTCTCAAAACATTCACAAAAACAACCCAAGCTATTTCCAAATAGTGTTATAACTAGAAGCCAAAGACAGAAAGGAAACCAAACCGGATTAAACAGCAGGGGGTATGTGGCAGTTCTCCCCACCGCTCTCCTGCGTTATGTGGGTATTGCTTCTTCACTGAAGACACCCTGTAATTCTTCACCTGCGAACACTGGCACTGCTCCTGACCGTGCGGGGAGTTTAATGGGGTGATGAAATTGAGATATGAAAGTGTTATATAGCAGAAAATTAACTAGTACTCTTGCCAAAATTTAGGGAACTTTCAGAAACACAGCCAAGGCAAGGCAAACAAATGCTGTGAAAAAACTATGCTGAATTTTTAAGTCTCTGTCCTTGCTTTATTCAAGAAGGCAATCTCTAAAATAGTAGATGTGTTTTCCTGATTTCTATAAAAGAACAAACTGAGTTATAGGAACTCTAGCAAATATGTGGATATGTTAATGAAGGAAAACATACTATCCAAAAAGCAAGATTAGAGCACTCCTTCTGGTTTGTTCCTATAAATACCTTTACTTGAAATAGAGGACTCATTCTATTGGCCACCATCTTGGTTTAATGGTTCATTCCGTACACCAGGAGTCTGGTAGCATAGTGGGTTATGTATTGGGCTGCTAACTGCAAGGTCAGAAGTTCGAGACCACCAACTGCTCCAATGGAGAAAAAGGAGGCTTTCTCCTTCTATAAAGATTTACAGCCTCAGAAATCCATAGGGCAGTTCTATTCTGTCCGAAAGGGTGGCTATGACAGAATAGACTTGATGGCATTGAGCTTGGCTTATTGGTTTTTCCATATACCTGTAATACATCTGCTCACAATGCTATCAAAATCTCTCACAATGTCAGTCGATGGGGTTAATATTAAGGGCTTAGTTAATGATGATGGGACAATTTATTTATAGGAGGAAATAGCATTGGATCACTAGCTTTAATCCTAAATAATTCTAGATTATAAAATGTTTAAGTACTTGTATATGTATGGATTGTGATAAGAGTTGTATGAGTCCCTAATAAAATGTAAAAAAAGAGAAGAGGAGAAAAAAATGACTAGGGCAAAGACTGTACAGATGTGCTTTATACAATTGATGTATGTATATGTATGAACTCTGATAAGAATTGTATGAGCCCCAATAAATTGTTAAAAAAATTAAATTAAATTAAAAAAATGTTTAAGTACTAAAAAATACAAGCATTCAAGTTCTAGAGTACAATCTTGTTGTTGTTGTTAGGTGCAATCAAGTCGGTCCTACACAGCACAACAAAACTAAACACTCCCTGGTCCTGAGCCATCTGCACAATTGTTCCCATGTTTGAGCCCATTGTTGAAGCCATGGTGTCCACCCGTCTCCTGAAGGGCCTTCCTCTCCCTCGATGCCTCTCCACTCTATCAAATATGATGTCCTTCTCCAGGGATTGGTCTCTTTTGACAACGTGTCCAAAATATGTAAGATAAAATCTTTCCATCCCTGCCTCTAAAGAGCACTATAATTTAAATGAATTGATTCTTCTTTGTTCTTCTGTAGTCAATGTTTAACTTTCACATCCATACAACACAATGGAAAATATCAGGGCTTGGGTCAGGCACACCTTAGTCCTCAATGTAATATCCTTGATTTTTAATACTTTCAAGAGATCTTGTGCAGCAGATTTACCAAATGTAACACAGATTTACTGAATGTAACACATCTTTTGATCTCATGATTGCTGCTTCCAGGAGCATTGATTGTGGATCCAAACAAAACCAAGTCTTTGACAAGACTTCAATTTTTTCTCCATTTATCATGGTGTTGTCTACTGGGCCAGTTGTGAGGATTTGGGTCTTCTTTACATGGGCTTCAAGCCCTCCTCACTTTCAGCAAACAAGGTGTGTCATCTGCAAGGTGTGTCATCTGCAAGGTGTGTCATCTGCAAGGTGTGTCATCTGCATGCCACAGGTTGTTCGTAAACCTTCCTCCAATCCCGATGCCAAATACTTCTTCATATAATCCCAAAATTATCTCTGATGATTTGCTCAGCATACAGATTGATTAGTGTGGTGAGAGGATATAGCCCTGACACACACACCTTTCCTGATGCTAAACCATGCAGTGTGCCCTTGCTCTGTTCTCACAACTGCCTTTTGATCCATGTACGAGTTTTTAATGAGCACAATCAAGTGTTCTGGAATTCCATTTGTGGTAGTTAGACAAAATTACCATATATATTTGTATATACGTTGAGTTTTTCAGCACATTTTTAGTGCAGTTTTGTGGTAAAATTAGGTGCCTCGGCTGATATTCGGGTTGGCTTATACTCGAGAATATACGGTTTGTCAACTTGATGTATGAATGTGTATGGGGTGGTATCCAACCTGTCAATTAGGTAGCTGCCTGATGATACCTCCTTGTGAGCACGGTCTTCTCATAAGGAGGGCCCCAGGGACCTCCTCCCCTCTCTGCTAATGACCTTGAGAGCTGTCAGATCCGGGTCATTTTTCCACTGACCTTGGATCCATGTGACTTTGTACCCATGGCCTGCGATCTTCCTGCTCTCTGCATCATTGCATGTGGATGCGTGAGTCTGAAGAGGGACTCGCGGTCTCGTTTAGGACTTATGGACTTGAGTTTGCGGGACTGGGATGTTTTCTCGGTCTCTAATTACTTCTTGATGCAAACATCTTTCCTACACATATATGAGTGCCACTGAATGTGTTTCTCCAGTCAACCAGTCTAGGCCCAACACACCATTCTTCTCAAGGTTGTCCATAATTTATTATGACCCACACAGTTGAATGCCTTGGGCCAGCATATAAAACACAAGTAAATATCTCTCTAGTATTCTCTGCTTTCAGCCAAGATCCATCTGAAGTCAACAATGATGTCTGTTGCTCCACATCCTCCTCTGAATCCAGCCTGAACTTGCAAACAACTTTAGTGAATATTATTGTGAAAATCATGGGGAAGCCGAAAGAAACGTGTCAAAGAATGATAAAGGATTGACATCCCATGTAGCAGACAGCGAGTTAATATTCAAATAACGCCTTCAATTAGCTCTACCTAGAAGACCTAAGGAGTCAGTTCATACAAAACAAACAACAACACCTAAAACTCATTGCTATGGAGTAAACGCTGACGCCTAGTGACCCTACAGGACAGCCTAGAACTGCCCCCGAGGGTCTCCGAGATTGTCAGTGGGAGCAGAAGCCTCCATTTTCTTTCAGGGTGTCGTTGGTGGTTTTGAACTGTGATTAACAGTGCAGGTCATAATCTACTACTCCGTACGTTAAATGATGCAGTGTCAAATGGTTCTAATTCATTCATAATAAATAAAAAATAAGCTATAAAAGACCTGCAAAGATGTACTTGCTTTCAGATTATCAATGGTTGGTAATGTTGATGGAGTCCAGTGTTGACAAAGGTGTTAGGAAATGGACAAGATAGAGTCTGTTTATATTTCTTTAGTCCAAAGTCTCATGGCCACATCTAATTTACAATGCACAGGAAAGCGAAAATCTAAAGGAAGGGGTGGTGGTAAGCTAGCAGCAAGCAGTTCTAATAAGCAGAGAGTCAGGGAAGATTTGGGAACCCATAAATGAAGTCCTGCATATACTCAGGTATCAGCCGACCCGAATATCAGCCAAGGCACCTAAAGCCTCAACAATGGTCGGTCCCGTACTGATGACCACAAGGACTAAAGTTTCATTCTGTTACACATGCGATCACCTTGATTCAAAGTTGACTCGGCGGCATCTGACAGCAATGACGACATCGAATGCTGGATCGTTAGCTGATTCTCACTCTCTTGCTTGAACCTTTCAATGTCGTTCGTTTGTTTTTACCGCGAACATACATCTTGCCAAAACAAAACAAAACTCGCTGCTGCTGAGGCAATTCCGATCCACTGTGACAAGACAGAGCTGGGGAGAGCAGCCTCTTCAGGTTTCTGAGGCTTTAAATCTTCAGTAGTGCAAATGACCTCAACTTCCTCTCAAGGAGCAATGGGTTAGTTCAAACCACTGACTGTTCAGTTACCATTTCAGTTCATAACACACTACCCAACAAGTACCCCTTTACCCAAACATAGATGCTGGTCAGCTAGTTTTATTAGAATTATTAGAATAATCTTTAGCATTTCTTTAATACTCGGTTGAGTGACTAAGTCATCATTTGTTGACCTTCCTATTTTGCCAAATCTTGCGTTGCTATCGATGTCGTTGCCAGGGGTCGTCTAGTCGGTTCCAACTCACAGAGAAGGAAATGCTGCCGCCCCCTCACCGTCCACACACTTGCTGCTGTGCTTGAGCCCACTGCTGCAGCCACTGGGTCCATCCATCCTGTGCAACGTCTTCCTCTTCTTGGCTGCCCCCGGCTTTACCAAGGATGATGTCCTTCTCCAAGGACTGACCTCTCCCGAGTACATGCTGAAGGTACATGAAATGTCTCGCCTTCCTGGCTTCTCGGGAGCGTTCTGGCTACACTGCTTCCTGGGCAGATCTCTCTGCCTGATACTTTCAGCCTTCTTCTCCAGCACCGTGACTCACGTGCACTGGGCTTCCTTGGTCTTCCTAATTCAATGTCCAATTCTCCCATGCATAGAAGTTGTTTCATAGATACCATTAGGATGTATACTACTTTCGGAAAAAGCTTTACTTGCATTTCTGTGGGATCCATTGCTCACAGCAGCATTAGGGTCTCGGATGACATACAGGTTTTCTAGCCTTCCTTTCCTATTTTCACTTATCTTTCATACAACAAAAGGTGAATTTTATGAACTGAATGAGGGATACGAAAAGCAGGAACACTCTGCGATCTTTAATGAGTCCCCAAGGTCTGGCAATGTATTGCTGTATTGGTCCCAGAGCAGTGCCACTTCATGGACTTTAGAGAACATTTTGTGAGAGACCAAAACCAAATAATTCTTAGAAGAACTAAAGCCAGAAGGCTCCTTACAGCCAAGGATGGCAAGACTTTGTCTCATGGACATGTTGTCAGGAGAGACCAGTCCCTGGGGAAGGACATCAGGCTTGGCAAAGTAGAGGGGCGGCGATGAAGAGGAAGGCCTTTGGTAAGATCGATTGACATGGCGGTTTCAACAGTGAACTCAAACATAAGAACAACTGTGAGGACGGTGAAGGGCCATGCAGTGGTTTGTTCTGTTGCACACAGAACTGACTCAATGGCACCTAGCAAAAACAGGGGGTTCAAGATTTTAAATACATGTGGAAGCAGATGGACTCACTTTTCTCTCCTGTGAAGAAGAAGGTGGATTTGAACCCTTTAGGTTAGAAGCCAAATGCTTAACACGTGGCACCATGAGGGCCCCTGGCCCATGTATAGTAGTGAAGAGTACCTGTTGTGGTTATTGGGCCGGCACCCATCGCAATATTACACATCATGGCTGCATCTAGATGTTGTCAAGTCAGTTCTGCCTCATAGTGACCTTGGTAGAACAGCAGAAAGACGGCCCAGCCCCGCATTGTCCTCACAAGGGTTGTTACGTGTAAGCCCTTTGCTGTACCTCTGTGTCTTGTCCTTCTCCAGGGACAGGTCTCCCTTGTCCAAAGTCTGTGAGGTGAAGTCTTGCCGTCCTTGCCTCGAAGAAGCATTCTGGCTGTACTTCTTCCACGGCAGCCTTGCTCGCCCTTCTGGCAGTCCCTGGTACATCAATATTCTTCCCAGCGCCAGCCTCCAAATGCAGTACCTCTGCCATCTTCCCCGTTCGTTCGCTGTCCCACTTTCACATGCAAATGAGGTGATCCAAATGCCCAGGCTTGGGCCAGGTGCGCTTTAGTCCCCCAGGTCTTTAGCAGCAGATTTTTCCAATGTCATGTGTAGTTTGATTTCTTGACTGCTGCTTCTGAGTGCATTGATTGTGTATCCAAGCCAAAGGAAGCTTTTGCCGAACATCCATTTGTCATGGTGTTCGTTGGTCCAGCTCTGAGGGGGCCCTGCTGCCGTTCTTGTCTTGACATTGAGGACTACACGTGCCACTGGCCAGATGGCTCAACTGCTCGTCTGAAGATTGGTGGTTCCAGCGAGCAACGCCTTGGCAGAATGAGGTGGCCAGTTGCTTCCATCAAGATTCTGTCCTTGGAAATTGTGTGGGGCCATTTCACTCTGTGCTAGATGGCCCCTGTGGTTGGAATAGGCTCCCACAAAGAGTTTGGTTTCAGTTGGGTTACACCAGGTTCCCTGAAAACAGTGTCCACACAGACTAGTCAGTGACGCTGGTGCCACCTCCATTTGTGTCTGCATCCTCACTAATTCCCTCCCGCCGGTGCCCCTCCCACCAAGGTCACCTCACAGCTCCCCACATTTCTCAGCAATGCTGTAGAGCCGCTGCTGCCCACTTGGCTTCACATGGGTGCTTTAAAGGAGCACAGTCTTCAGGGGTGAAATCCTTTATCTATCTATTTATTTATTTTAAAGCTAAACCGTTACTTCGTTAAAAGAAGGTTTCAGGGGATACTTCCTGTTCAATCAAAAGAGACTCGTGGGGATCGCCGTAAGGTTTTCAATGACTAGAAGGCCAGGCTTTCTTCTGAGGGAGCGTTGGGTAGATTCGAACCTCCTATCTATTGCTCTCAGCTGGATATGTTAATGGGCACTATTAATCATTCTCCCTCTTGACCGGACCAGACTGTAAGAGTCAGGCTGGCTCAGACCCCTTTCCCAGTTGCACCACTCTGGGCATTGATGTAATCACTCTAAGTCTCAGGCTACAGACTCCGGACTAGGGATGGATAGATCCACCATTCACTTACTTTCCTACGTACCTTTGGAGCCCTGGTGGTGTAGTGGTTATGCACTGGGCTGTGATATGCAGGGCCAGCGATTCAAAACCACCAGCAGCTCCAAGGGAAATAGACTGAGTTTTCTACTACCACAAAAAAAATTACAGTCCCTAACAGATCAGCAACTGGAGCAAAGCAAAGCCACAAAACCCTTGACGAGTCCCCAAAATAGACTTCAGGCAGGAGGGGCAGCTCCCAGAATTCCCCCAGGACCAGTGGGGAGACAGCCGTAAAGGTCGGCGGACAGACCTGGAATTATGTATGTTTTCCTTTTTTCAAACTTTTGTTTTCTTTGTTTGGTCCCTGTGATTGTTAGGTTGCCTCCTCATGTGAGACAGGAATGGGAAACAAGCTTAAGGGGAAGCAACGGGGCCAATGGTCCCAGGAGGACTTGAGGGAGAAGGAGGCAGGGGAAGGTAGTGGTGAGCAAACAACACCATGGACAGGGGAACAACCAGAGAATTAAAATCAACAGCAAGGAGGATGTAGAGATCCTGGGGGGTTGGAGCAACAGCAATCTAGCTGAGAGGAAGTACTGAGAGGTGGAAGTAGGGTGAGCGTGGGGCGGGGGTGGGGACAGGAGGAAGGTAAAAGGAAACAGGAAGGATCTAGGAAGCAAAGCTATGGATACAGGTATACGCATAGGTGCGTACATTTGTAAATACATTAGTTCATACAAATAGATGTATTGGCCTATGTACATAAATGTATATGGCAATACACTGAGGTAGTGGACAGACTTCAGACCTCTGCTCCTGCCCTCCCTCAATGCCAGAACACTTTGTTCTAAAAACCTGGAATTCTGTGATGCTCATCCTCCCGACACAATCACTGAGGACAAAATGGGTACAGAAGCAAATGTGGTGAAGAAAGAAGATGGTGCCCGGCTGTCAAAAGTTATAGCATCCAAGGTCTTGAAGGATTGAAGTTTAAACAAGCAGCCATCTAGCAGAGAAGCAACAAGCCCACGTGGAAGAAGAACAGTTTGTGTGATCATGAGGTATTGCCAGGAGTGGGAAACAGGCATCAGAAGCCCCAAAATAAATAAACAAATACACACACACAAAAATTATTGTGAACAAGGGAGGTTGGGACAGAGACAGTGGGACATCCCCTCACAGAGGGGTCACAGGGAAGGGATGAGACAATCAGGGTGCAGAAAGCACTGATGAAACACACAATCCTCCTCTGATTTGTTGAGGTTTCCCCAGCCCCCAATATCAGGACCCCAGTCTTGCCTTTCGCTGTGGGCTAGACCAGAGCATGTGGTACAGATAAGAGGTAAGAGCTCATGACACAATGACACATGGAATCCAGGAACAGGATTGGTAGTAGCAATACCAGAAGGGTGGGGGGAAGGTGGGGAGAGGAGGAGAGGAAGGAGGAACTGATTGTGATGATCAACACATAACTACATACACACCCCACCTCCAGGGGGGATGAACAACAGAAGCTGGGGAGGGAGGAAGGGAGACAGTGGTTGGTGCATGATATGAAAATACTAATAATTTATAATTTATCAAGGGGTCATGGAGATGGTGGTGGGGATGGGAAAAAGAGGAGCTGATACCAAGGGCTCAAAAGAAAGTAAATGTCCAGAAAATAATGATAGCAACATATGTACAAATATGTTTGATACAATTGATGCATGGATTGTTATAAGAGCTGTAAGAGCCCCAATAAAATGATCTTTTAATTTAAAAAAATTATGGTTTTGGAAATCCACAGGGGGTCGGTTAGAGTCAGCATTGACTGGAGGGCAGTAGTTAGTTTTTCAGGGACTCAATGGCACCTGACAACAACAACAACAACAACAACAACATTAACATGCTGAGAGAGAAGAGGACTTGACGCACTTACTGATGAAGATCAAAGGCTACAACAACTTCCATTTATGAATTACACTTCAGTATAAAGGAAAACAAAATCCCCAGAGCTGGACCAATTGACAACATCATGATGAATGGAGAAAAGGTTGAAATTATTAAGGATTTCATTTTACTTGCCTCCACGATCAACCCTCCTGGAAGCAAGTCAAGAAATCAAACCACATACCGCACTGGGCAGACCTGCTGCAAAAGATGTCTTTGATGGGTTAAGGAAAGAAGATATTACTTTGAGGCCTAAAGTACACCTGATCCGAGTCATGATATTGTCTATGGCCTCACGTGCATGTGAAAGCTGAGCAGTGAATAAAGAAAACAGAGAAAGAAATGGTGCATTTGAATTACTATGCCAGCAAGGGATGTTGAAAATGCCACGGGCTGCCCGAGAGCAACCAACTCTGTCATTGCACAATGCTCCTGAGAAGTGAGGAGGGTGAGACGTCCTCCTACAAACGTTGGTCATGTCCCTCGAGAAGGACCTGTCGTGCTTTGGAAAGCAGAGGGTCAGTGAAGTAGAGAAAGCCCCTCAACAAGATGCATCGACACGGTGGCTGCATCCGAGCTGAAACAGTGGCAATGGTGCAGATGGCCCAGGACTGGCGGTGCTTTGTTCTGTTGCACAGAGGAACCAACTCCGGGCACCGCACAACAGCACAACTGACACACACTCGAACTCCTGTTGTGCTGTCTGCCAGGAATCGCTCCAATCATTTTGCCGTGATGTAATGCTGTCGCTTCAGAACTGGTTGACAAGAAGGAACATCAAGGAGGCTGTGAGCTGTGAGGGACACAAAGAAGAAAATCGATAAGTCGATAGAGCACATCGATGTGTGTTCCTCAAACCAACCTCCTTCTCCCATTGTCACTATTGGGGACGGAGGGGACGCTACTGGCATCTAGTGGGTAGAGGCCAGCGAGGATGCCATGTTCCCTAAAATGCACAGGACAGCCCCCCACCACAAAGAATCATCTTGTCCAAACCAGCAGCAGCTTCCTGGTTCATAAGCCCTGCGATTGAATGGCCAGACCGGGGTAAGTCGACATGTAGTGTGACTAGGATCCGAGTTCACACACACGAGATTCTTCCCAGCCAGCGTGCTGAAGCATGCCTCGCCCTCGGTGGATGACCGCACACCAGCTCGCTCAGCAAGGCACTTGTGTTACGAAGCCTTCCACAAACAAAAGTCCACTCAAAACCGTGGCTTCCAACGGGGATTGATGAGCCAGTTCAATCCAAGGCAGAAAGCTCAGCTCAGAAAGTCATGGCAACTGTGTTGGGGCTCCTTGATAGATTTTATTGCAGAATGTGGAACAATCTGGCCCAGACTATGCAGCGGCCTTGTAAGGCCTCCATCTGAAGTGCCTGGTGGTGCCCTGGCTTCTAACCAAAATGTTGGGCGTTCTAGCTCACCCAGAGGTGCCTGGGAAGTGGGTTTCTGCTGATCTGCTTCTGAAAAGGCAGCCCTTGGAAACTGCGGGGCTCAGCTGTACTCGGGTCACCGTGAGTCCAATGGACCCCATGGCAGCTTTCCTAAAGGCCCCCGCTGCTCACTGTCTTCCCTGGAAGGGTGGGGCGCTCGGGAGTTACCATGCCTCACCCTCGACCTGCCTTCCATTGCGTCACATTCGGCAGACACGCTCGGAGGGCCCTGGCTGCTGTCGAAATGCATCCTCCCTGGTCTCCAGGGTGACTGTCTCCTCTTTGGCATTGCTTTCTGGCTTTGAAAATGGACGGGGATGGGCTCAGGGCAGGGGCACGCCGAATGTGCTCACTATTTGAACTGAGAAGTCCTTGCGGTGTCCCACTGTCACCCTGTGCTTTCCTCTCTCGAGCTCCTGTCCTTGTTCGTGGCCTTAAGTCGACCCCCTTCTTGAGAACGGGAGAGGGGCAGATAGAGCACATACTCATTTCGAAGGGAAGGAAGCGTATGTGCCAAGGAAGCAAGCTTTGAAAGATGCTGGGCTGCCATCCCAGAGAAACAGTGGTCCAGGAAGATGTTCTAGCACGACTCACTGGTATTGAGTCGATGTCAACTCATGGGGGCCCTGTAGGACAGAGTAGAACTGCCTCAATGGGTTTCCAAGACTGAAAGTGCACAGTAAGCAAACAGCCACATCTTTCTCCCACTCACTGGCTGATGGCTTCGAACTGCCGACCTTGTGGTTCTCAGCCCAAGTCTCCACCAGGGCTCTGAGGAGGATGTTAGGAGGAGCTGAAGACTGACTTTGGCCACATCTTTTTGGAGATCTCGGCTCCCTTCCCACAATTTCTGCCTTTCAGTCAGTGGAAGACTGTCTCTTCCCAAATAGATTTGTTAAACCTCAGGCGACCTTCCTTCCATGGTGTTACGGCAGAGGTCAGATTTTCATAGGAAACCCGTTCTACACAGCCCCCCTCCTTTCAATGCAGATCCAATTATTGGAAACTAAGATGTACTTGCCACCTCCTTAAAAACATTGAAAATCTTTCAAACTAAGGGACAGGAGAAGATGAAAAATCTCCACCATTTGTCAAAAGGTTCATTAAGCCCATTATTTTCTGAAAGGAAATCTTTATCTGCCTTTCCTCAGTCCCAAACTTAGAGCCAATCATTCAGAATGCCTAAGTGAAAGTGATGGGGCTAAGAGAGGCAATCAGTGCTATTTTTAAGCAAGCACATGTGTCCTCCTCATCAGGCCTCCCAGGCCCTACTCCTAATTAACCAGAGAACCAGGAGCTCAGAGAAGACTCTGGTCATTCAAGTCAGCAGCCCACCCAAGGAGTGATAAACTCAAACAAACCAGCTCACTGCCATTGAGTCAATGTTGACTCATAGTGACCCTGTAGGACAGGGTAGAATGGCCCTTGTGAGTTCCACAAACTGTAACTCTTCATGGGAGTAGAAAGCCCAGTCTGGTGGAGCGAGCAGCTGGTGGTTTCGAACTGCTGACCTTATGAATGACAGCCAAACACATAACCAAGGAGTGATGCATCTCTATCAACATCTAGTTGGCTATTGTGGTGGAACTTGATGTTGGTGGACTTGAATGCACCTTGCCTTGATACATTGACACTCTTATGTAACACACACACCCCGAATGCTTGCTTACCAAGTCCATTCGCCCTCATAGTCCTGCTCCATTGAGTTCCCAAGATTGTTCATCTTTACAGAAAAAGACCATGTCTTCTTTTTTCCTACCGAGTGACTGGTGGGCCTAACCCACAGGGTCACCAGGACACTTTGCTTTCACGTAAATAATTTTCTCAGAAATTTACCGGCTATCAAAATACGTAAATTATTCTCTCAATGTTTGCTGTTGCTGTTAGGTGCTGTGAAGCTAGCTCTGACTGAAAGCAACCCACGCGTAGCAGCAAGAAGTGCTTCCTGGTCCTGTGTCGTCCTCGCCGTCATTCCTGTAGTCGAGGCCATTGTTTCAGCTATGGCATCCATCCATCCATCTCGTTGACAGTCCTCCTCTGCTTCCCTGACCTCTTCTTTACCACGCATGATGCCCTTCCCCGGGACTGGTCCTTCCGAATCACACGGCCAAAGTATGTAAGACAAAGTCTCACCATTCTCACTTCTAAGGAGGATTCTAGCTGTTTTTTCTTTCAACACAAATTAGTTTGTCCTTCTGCAAGTCCCTAGAATAGTCAAGATTCTTTGCCAGCACCTCAATCCCAAAGCACAGATTAATCCTTAGCCTTCTTTGTTCATCCTGCAGCTTCTTTCGCAGGTCATCAGGAAGACCGTGGCTTGGGTCGGGGGTACCTTTACCCTCAAAGGGACGCCTTGGCTTTTAACACTTCAAAGGGGTCCTTGGTGGCAGAGTCCCGGTGCCAGATGTCATTTCTTTTCTTGGCTGCCGCTTCCATGGGCAATGCTTGCTGTACACACATCGGTAGAATGTGATGAGTAAGGCGATTAGCTAAGGATGCAGAGCCAAGGGGAGCGTGCTCGTTGAGTCATTGTTGGCTTCCAGACCAAGAGCTATGCTGACGCAGCCCCCAGATTCGCCTGCTGTGGCTCCGGCTGTTTTGTAGCTATTGCTGAGACAGAGCGTGGCGTTGAGAATTCAATTATTGATCCAATTTTATGATCAATGATGGCCCTATTACTACACCAGACATATGGAACTCTGTATTTGCAGTGGAGTTGGCCAAATGACCAGATGGTGTGGCCCGGGGAGGGGAAGAGAGTTTTTCAGCCTTGCTTCAAGCAGGATCAATGTGCATTATAATGTTATGTTTACTTGATCTAACTCATAGCAACCCCATGTGTCAGAGAGTAGAACTGCTCCATAGGCTCTTGTTGGCTCCCATCTCCATGGAAACGCATCACGATGGCCTCTCTGCTCTAACCCTGCTGGGTGGATTGGAACCAGCAATCTTTGTGTTCGTAGTCTAAATGCTTAACCATTCGCACCACCCAGGGCCCTACGAGATGGCACCGCTGACATTTTTAAGAGCCATGATAAGATGGCATGGCATTTGAGGGTCCAGTGAGTGCCTAGTACTGTTTCCAGTCTTATTTTGTTGTCCCAAAAGCACTCCTCCGCTCATATTTCTTCAGAGTCTGTGGTGAGGAAGACTTGAAGTCAGGACTAGGACTGGGCTTGGTCCCACCGAACCTGTCACTCCCTGGACTTCTTAGCAGGGGCTGAGTTGTTAAATCCCTTTGTGAATTAAGTTCCTTGTTTACAAAATGATAGGGAACACTTGGGTGGGAGAACTGGTGTGCTGTCTGCTAAACATATAGTCAATAATAACTCAGAAAGTCACTGACACTGAGGAGATTCGGACATGTGGAGACCCTCTAGGACAGAGTAGAATGACCTCATTTGGGTTCCCCTAGACTTTGAATCTTACGTGAGAAGGTTATGTACATCGCCATGGAGACACTGATACCATACAGCAGACCTCTGCAAATCCCGATGGTCACCTTCACTCCACCTCCTTACTGTTAAAGTAGGCCTACCAAAGGCCTACAGAGGTGATGGTGTCAGGTAATGGTCAGAAGTTCAAACCCACCAGCAGCTCCTCAGAAGAAAGATGAGACTGTGTGCTTCTGTAAAGACTGACAGTCCTACACATCCAAATTGGGCCAGCTCTACCCTCTCCTGTAGGGTCGCTAAGTCAGGGTTGACTCCATGGCAGTGGGTTGAGTAGTGAGTAACAAAGGGGCACAGGGGTCCGGTGGCATTATCAAGTAAGAGTTGAATTGCTAACCACAAGGTTCAGAGTTCGACCCCACCAACAACCCCTCAGGAGAAAATTGAAGATATCTGCTTAATTTTCTGTAAAGATATTTTTTAAAAACCCGTGTGGGTTCGCTACGAGTCAGAAATGACTTGATGTCAGTGGGGTAGTAACAAAGGTCAATAATCCTCACCAAGTCTGTACAGTTGACCCTTGAACTTCATGGGTCTACTTACACACACATTAAAAAAAAAAAACACACCACATGATGCCAATCACCGTGGCATGAACAGGTCATCTCACCAGTAGCTCGCAGGTCCACTCATTGCTCCCGTGCCCTTTGTTTTTATTGGACCTGCCCTTTCCCAAGTTGCCTCCAGGCATTAGCTTTTCCATCACGAAGCACATCCATCTACACCACTGTCTTCTTTTATTCTTTATTCAACTGCATGTAAGGGATGACATCCTCATCATCTTACGCCACTGGGCAGAAATCCCACCACAGGGCGGCATTAACAAACAGAAACGTGTGTTTTTTCAACATCCAGGAGGCTGGAAGTCTGAATTCAGGCTCCAAGTCTAAGAGAGTGCTTTCTCTCTTTCTGTTGCCTCGCAGTTCAGTAGGAAGGCCTTTTTCTCCCTTGGGCATCTGTGGACGTAGCATTTCTTAGAGATCTACATGTGTCTTGCCATAAGTCTTCTCCTGAGTCTAGGAGGTTCCCACCACAGGACCTTGGGTCCAAAGAACATACTCTACTTTTTACTGATTTTTCTTGGGACTGGTGAGTCCCTCTTTTCTACAGGCCACACTCCAGCACCCCCTTATATTGGATCAGGCTTGTCCCCCCCAGTATCCTTACAACTGATTCACCGACCACATCAGATTGCATCATGAAGCATGGTTACAACATCACATAACTGTCATCATTGCATAACTGCTAAGCCACTGAGACTCACGGCCTAGGCAAGCTGATTCATATTTGGATGACACAATTCAATCCATGGCAGCTGATATGGATTAAGCAAGTGTCTTCCAGGGAAGGACGCAGAGCCTCGTGCTGTTCCTATTATTTCCCTGGGCCTCCGGGAATCACCTACATTATTCATTGGATGAGCATTGGCATCTGGATTCAGGCAGCCTCAAGAGCACACAGTTTCTAGATGTGGACCGATGGGTTCGGGTCAGGGGAACACAACAGTAGTCACCGGAGCCAAATTAAAGCCTCTCCTCTGTCCTTACACCCAAACGATACATCCCAGCCCTCTCTGGACCGCAAAGGAAGGAGAGGACCTGTGCTGAGTGAACGTTATTCTGGATCTTGTCATAGGACCAGAAAACAAGAGGCTCTGGAGGGGATTCTGGCCCATGGTGACCTCACGTGTGTCAGAGTAGAACCGTGCTTCACAAGGTCTTCAGTGGTTGATTCAATGGCTGGAGTCGATAACCAAGCCTCTTTTCTTGGGGGGGAGGGAGGCTATCCACTCCAAGTGGACTTGAACTTCTAACCTTTTGGTTAGCAGTCACTCTTGTTGATTTTCTGCACAGCCCAGGCACTTCTATTGTGACCCAGAATCTCATTTCACCCAACACTCATCTCAGAGCTGGATGCTGTTTCTCCATTTTGCAGATGAAAGGAGGTACCAGAGTCAGTCAACTGCAAGAACTGAGGCACACTCTCCACGAGGCCGCTTTCCATCCTGCCTCCAACTGCAGTGTGCGGAGGCCAGAGGAATGTCCCCGAACCACACTGGTCGCCTCTATTTCCCTAGAAGGACTCGCCGTTTGGGGCAGACCTCAGAGATAGTGTAACCTGGGTTCTAGACCACCGCAATAAAACAAACCATCGCAATCAAGCAAGGCACACAAATCTTTCCGGTTTCCCACTAAGTCATGTTCATACTACACTGTGGTCTGTACAGTGTGCGAAAGAAACATCCAGAAAAGTTTCAGATACTGTGAGAATGACCAAACCGTAACACAAAGGCACAAAGTGCGCACACACGGTTCAACATGTTTGACGCAGGGGTGCCGCACCCTTCAATCTGTGAACCACGCGATAGCTGTAAAGTGCAATAAACTGAGGGGTGCCTGTCTACTTACAGAAAAGACTCACTACAAGGAAGAGCTCCTAGCTGAACCCCAAGGAGAAGCACATAGCATAGGGCAGCGTCTGCGGTTCATAGGTGCCACCCAGTCGGTTTCAACTCCTTGTGACCCTCACATACAACAGAACCAAACACCGCCCAGCCCTGTGTCATCTGCTCGGTCCTGCCTATGGTCACGGCCCGGTGTAGCCACGGTGTTGCTCCTTCTCCTGGAGGGTTTTCGTCGTTGGTGATGGTCCTCTATTTGACCCAGCATGCGATCCTTTCCCAGAGACTGGGTCTTACTATCACATGTCTAGGAAGGTTCACATATGGAGCTACTAGCTGTCCACTTCCCATGAAGTCCAGATGGTCTTCTAGAGTAGGGTCTATAGAGAAGCGAACCCAATGACAATTACATAGGTATATAGAGAAGTAACTTGCTATCAAGGAAATGGTCCACAGAGTTGTGGAAGCAGGCAAGTCCAAGTCCAGGGAGGCTCCAGTGTATGGGTCAGATGTTAGGCTGGACGCTTCTCTTGACTGGAGTAGCTGATGATCCACAGGAAGACCACAGACCGGTGGCTGCAGAAGTAGATGCATCCAAGATTGGCAGGTCATATGACAGGTCACCGGGGACTTCCAGGATTGTCAGGCAGTATGACAAACTCTTTGCTCAAGTCCAAAGAGCCAGAGGTCCATGAGCCAGATGAAGGTTCCAAACGAAGCAGAAAGCAAACAAGTCTCCTTCAGCATCCACTCATATTGGAAGCAGACCCCACCGCCGACGCAATCAGTTCATTGCATCAGGCTGTGACCTGCGCAAGGCTGTTGCATTCCACTCTAATATTATCCCATTTCGGAGACTTGCAATGGGTTGAATATGATTACATTGTGTCTGGGTGGGTCTTGGAGATCCCTAGTGTTAGCTGCCAAACCATGCATAATCCAGGCCTCACCAAGTTGACACGAATCCTTAACTATTACAGATGGTGTTGCCTACTCCAAGTCACGGCCCTCTCCTGTCTTTCCCCCGAGATTCCAGGGTTCCTGAGGTGGACCTCCCAGTGAGGTGACCACTCGGATCCTTTATGTTAGATCAAAGGAAGACGCTTGCTCCGTCGCACAATATTGAGTCATCGTTGTCATTGGTATTCTGTAAACAAAAGATGCAAACCTTTCTGCCTCTAATCCTAAAAAACCTGTTGTTTGAAGAAGAACCTTGGGATTCATCAATACGGCTGCAGAGCAGAATTCCTAATAAAGCCATCTGTAACTGCCAAGCCAGGCATGCCTGCTGTGTGTGCGGTTCTCATTTGAGGGACAACGACCTGAAGATGTCAAAGAAAAAGGCGAAACTATTCAGAGATGAACAGATGTAAGTGCAAATCACGACTTCAAGATCAATGAAAGCACCAGACCCTTGGGTGTAGACAGTTTCAGGGGGCTGGGGGATCACAGCCGAGCCAGGGAAGACCAGATAAGGCATGTGTTGCTGTGAGCAACTGTATTTTCCTGTAACCTGCACTGGGGGAAAAGGCAGATAGCTTGACTCCAAGCTTTGCTTCCATGGTCTTCAGTTTGCCTCTGACCAGGTTCTGTTTGGGATCATTTCAGCACTGGTCCCTTTTCGGTCATCCCATGTGGTGACCCTCACCTGGACGGGTGTGACAGATCCTTCAGGGCTCTGCTATTTATCCCACTCTGTCTCCTGGGCCCCTCAAGTGGTTGGCTGGGTATCGTACACCCACTCCTCTGACTACCTGTCTTCCTGGCCTTGAGGCAGTTTTGCTAAGTCTGCTTCTACTCCCAAGGTGACTGAGCAGGTGCAACGGGAATAGAAACAGAAGCAAGTCCGTGTCTGGAAGACCAAGGAAGGAAATGTGTCAAGGAGGAGGGTGCAGTTATTGGGGTCAAGAGATGCTGCAAGTTGAGTAAGAAGATGAAGAGGAGACATGGGTTTGGGCAACAGGGAGGCCAGGGATGAGTTTCAGGGAGGAAGGGGGAGATTGGAACCTGATATGAGAGGGTTCCAGACAAGCCCGACAATCTCGTCCATTATAAATACTCTCCAACTATGCGATCTATGGTGGTCTCTCTACACAGACATCATTTCACAAAACTCAAACACACAAGGAAATGCATGAGTCCATCAACTTTCAACCAGAGCACGTGTGTGCTTGGACCCCCACCCTGTGTTCACGAAGCTTTTAGTCTCAAGCAGGGGCTAAATTTTGTCCCTGATGCTTGAGTAGACATGTGACCAACCTTTCACCTCTCAGTCAATTGGCCAATGATCTGAAACGAAGCAAACCTGGAGATGCAGGGTGCTAGGCATCACCTAAAGATCCATCACTGTGATTTCAATGGTTTTCATCCGAAGTTCAAATTGCCCATAGTAATTACTTTCTTTAAAATTGTAGTAGGCATCCAAGACCCAGTCAAGAAAGTGGGCCTATGCTAAATTAAATCACCATGGCGGAATAGAAGTTCCCTAAGTGTGGTCCCTTCTTCACCTTTTCCTTGTATCTCCACCCTCGCTGTTGAGTTTCCTCCATCCTCCGGGACGGGTCCTTGGGTTGTACAGTGAACCCGCTCTCAGCTGCCGTGTTTCTGAGAATTATTTGATCTGGCTTCCCAATGGTCTGGCTGTTTCAGCCATAGTCTTTCTAACGCCCACCAAATGATATTTTTCCCTGATGGTTTTGTGTAAGAGAAGGTGCGGACAGGAAGATGGGATTTGGTTGTGAGTGACTGTTGGCAGAGTTCAGAGTGATTGTGGGCCCTCGGAACTTCTAACATGAGCATTGGTCCATTTTGCCATCCTGCTGGACGTGAAAGGAGCCATCTCAGATGCAGGAAGGAACATCTCATTGCCATGAAGAACGAAGAGCCAGGAGTGGAGCATGTCCTCTGGATCCTGAGATGCCTGTAAATTGAGCCTCCTTGAGCCAGGGGCAGAAATCGACAGCAGAGAAGCGGCAGGGGTGTGGCGGCGGCAGAACCAAGAGCCAGAGCACAAGACAGAGTAGTGGGCTCCCGGGCCCATGGAAAAATGTCGAACGGAGGGCCTTTGGACAGGAGGCTCGATTGTAGAGTGAGGGGCCTCTAGGCATGGAGTTGTGGAGTTAGGCTTGCTGACTCACAGAGCTGGAGCCCCGTGCCTTAGGCTGAGGTTTATGGCGAAGTGCCATGCCCATCATCTATTGATGGCCCTCAGAAAGCTTTGGGACGTTGCTGGAGCAGGGATGAGGCCGTGCACCTGCATGACTGAAAGGTCCACCTGCAGGCATGTCAGGGCAGGTGTCCTGACCAAAGAACTGTATGAGGTCTGTCTGAGCAAAGAGCCGCGTCTCAGACACAGCCAGCATCTCTAACCCCGTCTCCATCCCTGCGAAGCTTACCGTGACCCCCGCCTCCCCAGAACGTTGCAGAAAGGCCCCCGCCTCTCTTCACTGTTCCGCTGGTGCCACAGTCGGTCGGGGGACGTGGGGGGCTCCTTTTAGACGTAATGATTTATTTATTTGTTCGCTCTCCCTGACTCTTCATCTTCTCCTGTGGCTGCACGGCCGTCCCTCTGTCTCTTCCTCTCTCTAGCTCTCCCTTTCTTACGTTCAGCTAGTCTCTTGACTCTGTCTTCCGATCTCCCCCCACCCTGCCCCCTTCACGCTCATTCCAAGCTAAGCATCCCGGTGGCAGGTCATTTCCCCTAATGCGACCTGTTCCGTGACACCCAGGCTCCGGCTCCACTTTCCTTTTGTTCCCCGTCCAGCAGTGAGCGCATGTCTCCAATAAGGCCCAGAATCACAAGTAGTCTCTGAATCTGGTGCGGCGATTGCAATGGATTTCCAATTACCGAACCCAGCAACAAAGTAGGAAGTGGATGGGAGGGATGGTTGGTGCCAGAATTGGCAAACAAGATTATAGGTGGGTATGGACAGGTGTGTTCGGCCAGGTAGCCTAGAGAAACAAACCCAGAGACACTCATATATGTGAAAGAGAGAGCTTTATATCAGAACTAATTATATAGCAAGCAAACATCCAGTCCAGTCCAGAAGTCCGAAACTCGTCCATAAATCCTTCTTCAGACTCACACAGCCACACACAATGATGCGGAATGCGGGAAGATCACAGGCCATGGGTGTCAAGTCCTGTACATCCAGTGGCGGTGGACACCTTCTCCAGGACTCTGGTTACCAGCCATCAGCATGGCTCAAAGTGGCTGGTCAACAGGAAGGTGAAGCAGAAAATGGGGTGGGAGGGAGGTTCCCAGGACCCTCCTTATAAGGAGGCCACGCCCACAAGGAGGCATCAGGCTGTGACCTGCTTGACAGGCTAGACTCCCCCCACTTCCCTCTATTTATCGAGTTGACAGGAGATTGTCAACTACAACAAGAGGCATGTGTGACCTGGGAATCGGCCTTGGGCTGAGAGGCTTGGTTCCCTGTCCCCTTGGAAGAGAGAAAGGGTTGAATACTGGCTTCACACACCCATGTCTGTTTTTTTGTCAGCTGGCAAACAAAAGGTGGAGGGTTGAGCCCTTGGGTTCCTGGATTGGGGGACCTCGGTTCTTGCCTCGTAGCGCTGAAAGAATTCACGCAGCAGACGCACGTTTTGTGATCCGAGTGACTTCCATGAGGAGAAGGGAAGTCTCCGGTATCACAGTCTCAACAATACACAGTTTCTAGAAAGCATGCACGGCCACGCGGGAGTTCATGGGTGAATGAAAAAACAAACAAAAACCACGTGGAAAGAATACAGGAACGGGACCCCCAAACCCGTGCTTGGGACGCCATGAAATCCCAAGGGTCCAAGAAAGAGTGTGGCCCCGAGCAGGCCATGGGTGGGCATGCAGGTGCTGTGGGTGCCCGCCTGTGGGGTGGACTCCTGCCCTTCGCTTACCTGCACCTGGGCAAGAGCAGAGTTAAAAGGGGGACCAGCAGCCTGCAGCCTGTGTAGTTAACCCCGCTGGCTGGGGAGGCATGCTTGAAGGTATTGGCTGCTCTTACTGGCTGAGTTTAGGCCCACCTGTGTGATGTCATGTGGTTGGGTCTTGTCTGTGTGCCCGAGTTGACCTCCTACCTGGGCCTACGGGTCTTGTGTCTGAGCATGCTTAGTTTGGATCTTTCCCATAGGTGTCTAATTAATGTGCCTGATTTCTTCCCAACCCCACTATTGTGGCACAGGCAGCTCATTTTCATTTAGCACAGGCACGAGGTAAGACAGCCCCCTTTGTTCCTAATCTAGAGCCCGGTCAGAGCCCCGTCAGAGACGGCTCTGAAGAACAGCTTGAAGATCCACTTTGGAGAAAGCAGCCACGGAAAACGCCGTGGATCACAGCAGCACGTGGACTCACAGAGGGTGGGCCTGGGTCAGAGTAGGCATGACCCGAGCCTCCAGCGTGGTAGGCTGCCCATTTCACCAGAGAAACAGGGCACAGGATATGAAGAACAGGGGCCCCTTAGCTCGGGTCAGCCTGCTGGTTCAGAACCTGGGCAGTCTATGAACTAGTGGAAAGGAGGGATTTGTCCACGGTCAGAAAGAAGGAGAGAAGGCTCCATAAAGGGATTCCACACACCCTGACAAGCCCAGGGAAGTTGTGTTGTCGAAAAGGAGATGGAAACCATGTCTGGCAGCCCTTGGTAATCAAAATTCAAATGCTAAGCCTAATCATGTGAATGAGGTGTGTCTTGGAAACCCTTCTTGATTGAACATGCTTTAAATTATTACCATCGCATCTGTGTGTGTGTGTGTCCTCCCTATTTAGAAAAAGACTGCTGTTCAGGCCAGCAGCCCTGGTGACGTTGCTGATTAACACACTCCTTGTCCCATCCTGGCCCAGCTTGAATTCTTCAGAATGAGCAGACAGGGTTTTCATAGGAGCTAAAAAGAGATTTTAAATAGAGAATATTTTAATAATAGATTTTACCTAACTTACACAGGTAACTACAGCCTTCCAGACCCAACCTCACAGAATTGGGTTGAATACTAAATATGCAAGATGAGGAGAGAGCAAGTTCTTTGTTAAATCCTGAGGATAGTCAGCTCAGCGATGGGTGTCAACAGCGCTGGGAGCTACAAGGAATGTCCACAGGCCCATGTTCCCCTGAGCATCCCCTAGGGGACACCATTGTTGACCCACTCTAAAGGGAAAGATCTCTTTCTGGACACAGTCACACAGAACAAACTGGTACAGAGACCTTAGATGATGCATCACTGAGCTACCACTGTCAAGAGCTTCCATACCCATTCGGAAAGATGTACAGGGGTCGTATGGAAATGGGGAGGAAAAACAATCCAGGTGACTTAAAAGAGTAAAGAACTATAATCTATTGATGAGAAGCAATTAGTGATTGTTGTCAGGCGTCGTTGAGTCAGTTCCGACCCATAGCAACCCTACACTCAACAAAACAAAGTACTGCCCAGCCCTGTGCCATTCTCACAATTGTTGCTAAGTTTGAGCCCATTGTTTCAGCCATTGTGTCAATCCATCCTACGAGCCTTCTTCTTTTCCGCTGCCTACTTTACCAAGCATGATGTCCTTCTCCAGGGATTGGTCTCTCCTGACAACATGTCCAAAGTCCATGAGATGAAGTCTCGTCATCCTTGCCTCTAAGTCACATCGTGGCTGTCATTTTTCCAAGATAGATTTCTTTGCCTTTTTACCACTCCACGGTAATTTCAATATTTTCTCCAGGACCATAATTCAAATGAATTGATTCTTTTTGTCTTCCGTAGTCAATGTCCAATTTTCACATGCGTATGAGTCGACTGAAGGTACTGTGAGGGTTCAGACATACCTTAGTCCTCCAGGTAACCGCCCTACTTTTCAACACTCTACAGAGGTCTGGTGCAGCAGATTGACCCAATGCAACGCATCATTTGCTCTCTAGACGACTGCTTCTATTACCACCAGTGATTGTGGATCCAAGCAAGATAAAATCCTTGACAACTTCGATCTTTTCTCTTTTTTATCCTGATGGTCCAGTTGTGGAAAATTTCATCGCCTTCACAGTGAGTCACAATCCACACTGAAGGCTGCAGTCCTTGATCTTCATCAGCAAGTGTTTCACGTCCTCCTCACTGTCAGCGAGCAAGGCTGGTGTATCTGCATATCACAAGTTCTGAATAAGCGTTCGCCCCATCTCGATTCCACATTCTTCTCTGCATACGCCGGCTTCTCCGATGATTGGCTCAGCGTACAGATTGAGTGGGCCCTGAAGCACACCTTTCCCCATTTTGAATCGTGCAGTATTCCCTTGCCCTGTTCGCACACCTGCCTCTTGACCCACCTATAAGTTGTACATGAGCACGGTGGAATGTTCTGGAATTCCCATTCTTCTCAAGGCTCTCCATAATTTGCTGTGAGCCACAGCCGGATGCCTTTGCATTCGAAAGGAAAAATCGAATAGAATTTTCCTAGCTCATTACTTCACAGATATGTCCTTGTCAATAAACGTTGTGTAAAGTTACACTTGGGTCCGTAATCTATGTTCATGGAAGCAGCAGTCAAGAAATCAAATGACATATTGCATTGGGCCAAGCTGCTGTACGAGACGTCTCAAGTGTGAGAGAGCAAAGAGGTCACATTGGGACTAAGATACAATGTATACCTTACTCAAGCCAGGTATAGAAGCCTGGTATGTATGCGAAAGCTGGACATGAATCAGAAAGATCGGAGAATAATCGATGCATTGGAATTATGGTGCTGGTGGAAACTATTGAAATTGACATGCGCGGACCGCCAGACGACCAAGACATCTGTCTTGGAAGTGCAGCCAGGACGCTCCTAATAAGCGAGGAGGGCAAGAGTGTCTCAGGTACACGGTACACATTAGTGAACTGGAGAGAGCTGTCCCTGGAAAAAGACACCCTGCTCGGTAAAACACAGATCGGCCAAAAAAGCCATGCTTGACAAAATCCATGCTTGGTAGCGTCCATTGAGGAGATGGACTGGCACAGTGGTTGGAACAATGGGATCAGCTATACCAGTTGTGGGGATGGCTCAGTAGTTGGTTCTATTACACACAGGGTCACTATGAGTCACACTGACCTGGCAGCCCCTAAAACAACAACAGCATCAGTCACAGTCGGATCCATATTAGTATACGAGGGGGTACCCACCCCCACCCCCACCTAGTACTCATTTTCCCCACTAAGCAAGCATCAAGCAACTTTCTCTGAGTTAGTGCACCCAGTGGGATCCCCTACTAAGGTTTTCTCTGGTCACGGTGAAATTTTCATAAAATCAGTTTTGCTTGAGCCTCATTTCTTGTGATGGCTGGTTTAAGAGCACAGCGTGCGGCTGTGAAATTCTGTTTCCGGCTTGAGAAGAATGCCTCAGAGACCACTGTGCTGTGGAACACAGCTCACAAGGACAGCACCATGGGAACAACTCAAGTGCACAGGTGGTTCTCTCGTCTCAAGAAAGGTGAAAAGCTGATGGGTGACACACCTCGTTCTGGACCTCCACCAACCTCCCGAAAGGATGAAATGGCGACTCACAGTGCGGGTGGAGTTTGTTCCACTCAGTCAGACTGTTGATCAAGCTTTCCGCTGGAAAGCAGAGCTTCTCCAAAGATTGCGTCACAGTGCGCAACAAAAGAGGCCTGCTTTGTGGCAAATGGGGGGCTGGTTTTGCCACCACCACAACGCGCCTGCTCACACAGGCATCATGTCTCTCTTGCCCCACACAGCTCACTCACCTGATCTTGCTCGGTGTGACTTCTTTGTGTATTTGCAAATTAAGGGGGACATGAAAGGATAGCAATTTTGCACTGCAGTAGAGGTGAAGAAAAAAACGAGGGAGGTGCTGTCAGTCATCCAAACAAATGAATTTTAAAAATGTTTCCAAGAATGGAATCACACATTTGACAAGTGTATTAAGGGTCATGGAGAGTCTTTTTGAGGTGATAAGGTTGCTTTGTAATATATATATATATATAGTCCCTTATACACATACACACACGTAGCTTTGAAAAAAATTCTTCTTTTTTTAAAAAATTTCTTCTTTTTGTTAGCCCCGCATGTATCAGCTCTTTGTGCTGTGGAGACTTGCATGTCACTATGGCTGGAAGTTATACCACTAGTATTGCAATTACCAGAAAGGTTGGTTGCCCAAGGTGGACAAGTTCCAGCACTTTCCAGACTGAGACAGACTAGCCAAAGGGACCAGGCAATCCATTTCAGAACAGAATTTTCCAGCGTAAGAAAACCTGAATACCAGCGGAATGCTGTCTGATTTAGTACCAGCTGATGCGTCTGACTTGAGTGCCCTAGATGGAATCAATCTTGTGGGGCTTTAATTCGCTTGCGTAGCACAACTCAAAAGAACAAGCTTTAGCTACAGGCATCCCTTCATAGTTGACAAGTGGATGGACGTTGTCAACATTCAAATAAAGACCGATATGCTAGGCACTACCACACGGACACGGACTGGATTGGCCATTTTGAATCAGATGGTCATTGGGTCTGCTAGAAGACAGACTGAGGAGAAGCGGTGTCGCCTCCACTGTCACAAAGAACATTCCAAGAGCTCTCCTGAAGGACAAGGCTGCCAGTGATGCTACGACTGTGCCTACAAAGACGACTAGCGAAAGCAACTGCGGTTCAAATGTCACAGATGAAGAAATTGGAGATGCTTTACCAAGGGTAGCAGTCTGAATTGCTCAAACGTGCATTTAAGATGGATCGGTAATTACTGACAGTTGAGATAGTGGCCTTACATACGACAGAAGGAAACACTGCCCGGTCCTGCACCATTCCCACCACTGCCACGGTTGAGCCCACTGTTAATCCATCTCAATGTAGGTCTCCCTCTGTTCCCACGGACCCTCTACTCTACCAAGCAAGATGTGTTGCTGTGGGTATGGGTCGTTCCGGATAACATGTTCAAAGGAGAAGAGATGAGGTCTCTCCATCCTTATTTCTAATGAGCTTGTTGACTGTACGTCTTCCAACAGAGATGTGCTCACACTTCTGACAATCTGTGGTATATTCAATCACATTCCCCAACACCTAAGTTACATGCATCAGTTCTCCTTCAGTTTTCATTATCCGTGGCCCAGGTTTGACACACATAGGAGGCCATGGCTTGGGTCAGGCACGCCCTCATCCTCACGGGACATCTTTGCTCGGCAACACTTTAAAGAGATCTGCCCAGTGCAGCGCCTCATGTATCCCACGAGTGTTCACTGTGCATCCGAGTAAAAGGAAATCTTTCACAACTTAACTTGTTTCTCCATTTGTCCTGATGTTGTCTATTTGTCCAGTTGTGAAGGCTTTTGTTTTCTATACATTGAGCTGTAATGCAGCTTTGAGACTGCAGTCTCTGGCCCTAATCAGTAAATGCTCCACGTCATCTTTGATTTCAGCAAGAGATGAGCCTTCCTCCATGTTCTTCTCCATACAGACCAGTTTCTCGGTTTATTTGGTCAGCACGCAGATTAAGCAAGTACACGGAAAAGACACAGCCCTGACACACAACTCTCCACACAATACCCTTGTTCCGACCGAACAACCACCTCCTGGTCGACATACAGGTTACGCACGACCCCAAGGAAGTGCTCTGCAATCCTATTCTTCCCGAGGTTTTCCACAATTTGTTATTGCCCATCGCAGGGCGTCATCTTTCTGGGATCGCCGGCTCTCATAGAAACGGTCCCCAGTTTCATAGCCTCCTCTGAACCGGCTTGAATTTCCGGGCAATGCCCTGTTGCTGCACTGGTGCAACCATTTAAAAAGTATCTTCACCACAATGTTAGTTGCATGTCACCTCGATGATATTGCCCCACAACCCCTATCCTGTGGATCGCCATTCTTTGGAATGTGCACAAACATGAATCTCATCCATGAAGCGGCCAAGTCTTTAAAATCCCATGTCATGGGCAAGAGAGAATCCTGAGGGCTGCATCCACTGAAGCATTTCAACCGGTATTCCATACGTGCCTGGAACCTTGTTTTCTGCCAATGCCTTCGGTACAGACTGGACTTCTTCTTTGAATACCACTAGTTCTTAATCATATGTCACCTCCTGAAACGACTGAATGAGACTAGTTGTTTGGGGCACGGCGACTCTGCGTGTTCCTTCCATCTTCTTTTGGTGGTTCTCGGGTCATTCGCTATTTCGTCCATCAATATGGCAGCTCAGGACTTGGATTTTCCCTGCAGTTCTTGTAGCTTGGGGAATGACAGGCATGTTCCTCCCTTTGGTATTCTACAGGCAGTCTTTGCGTATGTCATTATTATACTTTGTCTTCTCGAGCTGCCCTTTGAAATAGTCTATTTCGTTCTTTTATTTCATTTTTTAAAATTAGTTTTAGCTACTCCCCATTCTAGAGCAAGTTTCAGAATCTCCTAGGACCCCCATCTTGGTCTTCTCTTCCTTTCGTGTCTTTTTAATGGACTTTTGCTTTCGTCGAGTATGCTGGCCTTGATGTCATGCCTTAGCTCCTCTGGCCTTTGGTCATTAGTGTTCAATGCAGAAAATTTATCCTTGAGATGGTCTCTAAAGTCAGGGAAGGTGTATTCAAGGTCCTATGTTGGCTCTCATAGATTTGTTTTCAATTTCTTCAGCTTCAACTTGCCTATGCATAATTGATGGTCTGTTCTGGTCAGTCACTGGCGCTTTTCTGACCGATGACATTGAGCTGTTCTGCTGTCTCTCTCCACAGGTGTAGTCGATTTGATGTCTGTGTATTCCATCCAGCAAGGTCCCTGTGTATCGACTCCGTTATGTTATTGAGAAGAAGGCATTTCCAATGGATAAGTCACTGGTCTCACAAAATTCCATTGGGTGACTTCCGGTGTTGTTTCTATGGCCAATACAATATTTTCCAACGGGATCTTGCTTTTCTCTTTGTTCCCAACTTTCACTTTCTGGTCATCAGGAAATAACTGCGTCTTGAGCGTATGCTTGGTCAATTTCAGACTGGGAGGTTGGAAAGAGCTTTCGTTGCTTCATCGTTGGCGTTTTCCCTGGGCCCTGGGAGTGAAGGCACTAAGCACTTGGCTGCTAAGAAGAAGGTGAACTCTGAAACCCACCAACCAGTCTGCAGCAGAAAGATGGGGTGGTCTGCTTCCAGCACAATGACAGCCTTGCAAGCCCTCAAGGACCGTTCCCATCTGTCCCCTAGGGTGGATGTGGGTCATCACAGAGCCTGAGGCTGGGTTTCCTTGAATGGATTGGGAAACATTTTCTTCATTCACTATGTTCTCTGGAGTTTAAGCCATCTAAGAATCGTCTGTTTCTGAAGTCTTGGCCTCTTTCATCAATTTACATCAACCCGAGTTCTCTGCCCCTTCTTCTCAGTCGTTTATGTTTCCCAAGGAAATCTTCCATCTCCGTGATATTTCAGGTTTAGTGCGGAATAACATGTGCATTCAAATCATTGTAATTCATTTCATTTCTAAACCCCACCCAATCTGGTCTCCACGAATGCTTCTGTTGCCTTGCCTTTGTTCTGTGGAACTTTTCCAGAAAACTCATGCAGATTTTGTCTTCCAACTGATTGGTTTTGTGGGGCGTGACTGTCCTGTAGCCACCCTCCGTCAAGGAGAGCTCTGCCCCAGCTCAGAATCGGCCAGTGGCCTCTACACCTGGGGTTCTCTGACTCCACTCTCCACCCCCTTGCACTGAGCCCCTCCCAAAGCCTGGCTAGGGGACAGGCCAGCTGCAACACCTGCGCTCTATTCTACCGCTGGCAGGGTTGCAGCAGGGGCTCCTCTGGTCAGCTTTCACATCTCTCCACAAGCCCCTTGCCCTGCGCCTCTAATAACAGAAGCACCCAAAACCCTGGGTCTTTCCCTATGAGCATTTTCAGGCCTCGCCTGGAATCTCAGTTGTGCTTCTTGCCACCTGAGCTGGTGAACAACTGATTAATTCTCCTACTGTGTTTCATGAACAGTAGCATTAGGGTACTGCTGACAGTGCCGCTGTGGGTTTCTGTGAGAATTAAATCGAATAATTTACATCAAGCTCTCAACACAATGCCTGATGCTGAGGCAACACTCATGACATTGAGCACCATGGTCATCCTTCTAGAGAGCTTCACTCTTGAAGACTACAACTCCCAAATGCACCACATTTGTGCCATCTGGCCTCCCTGTCTGACCTCCTCACCCTTCTCCTGCACAGTGTATGGATAGAGTTGAGAGGGGGTGGGAAGAGGGGAAGACAGCCCCCAAAGGGCTGTGGCTGATCACATGATTCTTCTGTTGTTGCAAGGTCTAGATTCCCAACAAAGCCATGGGTGGTGGTGGTAATTGCCACTTAATCCATTTTCACTCCTGGCAAGAACAAAATGTTGCCTGGTCCTGCTCCTTCTGCCTAACCTTGGCATGTGCGCGTCCATTGTTGCAGCCGGGCTATCAATCCATTTCCTGGAGGGCTCCCCTCATTTTTGCTGGCCCTGTGCTTGACCAACCATGATGCCTTCTTCTGTTGATTGGCCTTTCCTGATGACGTCTCTAAAATAAGCAAGAAGAAACCTCATGTGAGGTCCTCACTTCTAAGGAGACTCCTGGCTATCTTTTTACTGAGGCAATCCCTTTTTGTTCTGATAGTCCATGGTAGAGTCAATCTTAGGAGACAGATGGTGGGGTTCAAAGAAAATAACAACAACCCTATGCTCTTCCTCACTTAGTTGAGTAAAAATCTGACATTACTAACAGTTGATGCCACCCCCTCCCTCACCCACACACATCCCCCCACCTCCCCACCCCCACAGCCCCACACACCCTGTAGGCATTTATTTATTTGCATGTTTAATTTTATCCAGCTCTGTTCTATCTGATAAGTAATGCCACTTCCTCCCAGGTCATGGCATGGTGCTGCTGGCTAGCCAGAAACCCTCCTCAAGCAGCGAGCTTGCATATTTTGCTCTTGTGGTGACTGCGTGCCTGGGAAGGGGAGCGAGAGGCTGCTTGGTTTGCATGATTTTCAACTGGAAATCTGACAGCATTCATGACCAAATGATTCTTTGGAGAGGTTTTAGATTTCAACCCATAAAAGACATCCAATCTTACATCAAAAGATAATGCATAGCTTATTAAAGCCCATACATTGCGCCCCTTCCAGAGTCTTCACGCTGTACCCTGGAACTTGCTCGGGATAGGAGTAAAGTGGCCGTGACTAAGCAGGAAAATGAAATCCAAATTGTTCAGATAACCCTTTTGTGTTTTTTTCAGGAACAATTTTGAGAGCTGGGAAGAATAAGGCATATTATAACGTTAATGAGATGTAAATTACTGTGTCTTCCATACTTAAGTCAAACCATATGAAGTGATTGTTTCTGTGGATTAAAAAAAATAGTTCACAATTTCATGAAGTCATCCCATATGCTGAATTTCATCAAGCACTTATTGTGAACCTACTGTGTATAGAGACCTATGCTCTGCAGCTCATCCAATTGAAAAATACATAGCCTTTGCTCCCCAAGAAGTGTTGTGTTAGTCTGGGTAGACTAAAGAAACAAATTCATAAACACGCATATGTATATGAGAGAGAATTTTATATAAAAGGCAATTGTACATTAAGAAAACATCCCAGCCCAGTCCGTCCAAGGCCATAAGTCTGATATTAGTCCATATGTCTGATGCCAATCTGTAAAGTCCTCATCAGATTCATGAAACACATGCAATGAAGCCAAATGCAGGATGATCACAAGCAACTGGGTAGAAAGTCTTTGGATCCAGTGGCGTTGTAAGCATCTCAGCGCTGGCAGGGGTCTCTCTAACTTCTCCGGCTTCAGAGGTCTGGTTGCATCCATGTGGCTTGTCCAGCTCAGGGCACTAGGGTAGCTCCATGTGTCTTGTCAGCTGCAATGACTCCCAGGGAGTGGGCAGAAAGAGGGAAGTGTCTCCTGTCTCCAAGGAGGAAGTACCAGATTTCCCAGAATTCTCAGGAGAAGGCCATGCCCACACAGAGGCCTCATTGGCTATGATCTGATTGACAAGCTAGGCTCCACCCCTACACTCTTAATCCTCAAACTGACAAAGGGTCATATATGTACCACAAGTGTAGACAATGCCCACGAGGAAGCTGAACAGCTCCTTGACAACACTAAGGATCAATTCATCAGAGGTTCCGCTGCTCTTGTCTTGGACAGAACTGGGGCTGACCAAGGAACAAGTGAGCTACAGAGGCACTGAATAAAATTGGTCTTGTTGTTTTCAATGTAGACATGCAATGTTGAAGCTCAAGGACCTGCAAAAAGGTACAGGGAGCAACAGCTACCGCCAGTCCCAGGAAATAGCCATGGTTTATAAGAAGAGACTTTGCTGGGAGCTGGTCACTGGTTGATGGGCTCTTTGTTAAGCGATCATACCAATTGGTGGAAGTTTGGTTCTATAACCTACGCATGGGCTAAAGGTGACGGCCAAGGGCATTGCTAAAAGCCACCATCATTCACCATGACCGGAAGGACCCACAGGAAAAGCTGGGTGAGGCAGAGAGAAGAGCCAGCTTCCCTACTACCCCACTGCGTCCCACTCACGACACCTGTCCTAGTCTCCAGATGCCGCAGACACAGACGTTCCACAAGTGAGCAGCTTCAATGAACAAATATTCATTGCCCCTCAGGTTAAAAGGCCAGAAGTCCAAATGCAGGGCTCGCTGTGAGCGATGGAGGAAGGTCTTCACCTGGGCGTCTCCCGTGATCTTCTCGAGATTCCTCTGCCCTCTCCATGTGGGAGCTGTCTTTCCTCCACAGTGCTTCCTTCTCCTTGTGTCTAATCTACTTTGTGGCATCTCAAACGTCCTTAGGCTAAGACACCCGCTACACTAACAAGGCCTCATTCCATAATCAGGAACACCCTGTTCCCAAATGGGATGATATCCACTGGGATAGAGGTTAGAATCCCAGCACTCATGTCCAAGGGAGGGCAAGACAATGCCCTGCTTTTCTTATTTTTTTGAAAACCGTTTTACTGGGGGCTTGTACAACTCTTATCAAAATCCATACATCCATCCATTGTGTGTCAAACACATTTGTACATTTGTTGCCCTCATCATTCTCAAAACATTTGCTTTCTACTTGAGCCCTTGGTATCAGCTCATTTTTCCCTCTCTCTCCTCCCCCCCCCCACTGAACCCTCAATAATTTATAAATTATTATTTTGTCATATCTTGCCCTGTCCGATGTCTCCCTACACTCAGTTTTCTGTTGTCTGTCCCCCAGGAAGGAGGTTATATGTAGATCCTTGTAATCGGTTCCCCCTTTCTACCCCACCTTCCCTCCACCCTCCCGGTATCACCACTCTCACCACTGGGCCTGAAGGGATCATCCATCCTGGATTCCCTGTGCTTCCAGTTCCTATCTGTACCAGTGTGCATCCTCTGGTCTAGCCGGATTTGTAAGGTAGAAATGGGGTCATGATAGTGGGGGGGAGAGGAAACACTTAAGAACTAGAGGAAAGTTGTATGTTTCATAGTTGCTACCCTGCACCCTGACTGGCTCGTCTGCTCCAGAGACCCTTCTGTAAGAGGATGTCCAGTTGCCTACAAATGAGCTTTGGATCCCCAATCTGTACTCCCCCTCATTCACAATGATATGATTTTTTGTTCTTTGCGGCCTGATACCTGATCCCTTCGACCTCGTGTTCACATAAGATGGAGTGCTTCTTCCATGTGGGCTTCTTTTCTTACGAGAACAAACTGAAAAGCGCTCATGTAAACTCATGGGATCACTTATTAAACACAAATAGCAACACGGGCAGTTGCAGTTTCTCAACACGTCCTCTATCTGGGCCTGTGCAGTGTTTCTTTCCCCAACTCGACAGCTCCTCACAACAAGCACAGCCATTGTCTCGTCCATTCACATGGTGGCCAAGCAGCCATGTGGGCGTCCTCGAGAGACTTCAACTGTGTTCTTCTGAAATGCCCCTTTGGACGATCCTCGGTGCCCCCTGAGGATGAGCAGGGACCTTGTCGTGGTGCAGAAACGTTCTTCTGTGCAACCTGGCTGGTCCTTTTCCCGCCGCTGCCGGTTTCAGTTCTCTTAAAAGTTCTTCTTCATAAGCCCATGGCACCTTGCTCTCTTCTGGGAGGAACTCCAATAAGATTACCCCTGTGAGCCTCCAAAAAACAGTCAGCATGCCTGATGAGGGACCCCTCTGCCTTGGATGTAGCTGGCCCAGCAGATGCGCTGGGGGACCACTGCTTTGATTGACGGCATTCTCAGAGCTCTAGATCGATAGATGACTGAGAGAACGTGTGGTGTTTTGAACGTGGTTTGCTTGGAATGAATCCATGTAGGCATGAACTGGAACCCAGGAGCAATACTTTTCAACAGACCGTCGTATGATCAATAATCGTGTGTGTGTGTGTGTGTGTGTGTGTGTGTGTGTGAGGGGTTCAACAGCTTTCCCAGAAATCTATTGAGTCTAAGGGCCTAAACTTCCAGGGTAAAGGATCAGTTCACCTACGAAGGGTTGAGCCTCAGCTAACCGCAGGCTTCTCAGTGAAGGAGTGGTCCTGCCACCGCGCATGCAGCAATGGTTCTGCATCTGTAAGAAGCTCGCCGCAACAGAAGCACACTCCCAGGAAGGACGGGCATTTGCACCGCCTGCATTTTTCAGTCTGTGTACATATGTCAGCATTGGGCTTCCATTTCATCGTGAGTGGCAAGAACATGATCCCGAGGAAAGTCGATGAACGTGTGAAACTGAACGCACATGTGTGTGTACACACATACACCCAGGTCTATACCATCGTCACCACAATAAAAACAGAGCTACATAAAATATTTTAAACAGCACAGTGAGAATACACTACTGTGCTACAATTAGGCATCAGGCAAGATTAATTCAATTCAATTGAGAAAAATATATGGTAATTTAAGCTTACTGAAAGGGGAGACGAGATTCTTTTTATTCGACCATAAAATCATCCCTAACGTTTCACGAGCACCATCTGTTGAGACGTTTCATATGAAGTGAGATGAATACATTGAAAACAGTGGGCTCTGCGGTCAGATGATGGAGGCTCCCAAGCTCGGGCACAGCAAAGCCTGCGGGTTTCTGAGGCTGTGGGGCCTTACAGAGGCAGACAGCCTCGTCTTTCTCCGTAGAACGGCTGGTGGGTTCGAACTTGTTATTAGCAGCTCCGGACATAACACATTACACCACCGGGCCCCTGATTTGATGGATATGTACCCTTTATGGTTTAGAGGTGAGATAAGAGAAAGGCTTACTGATAACCCTGGCATAGCTCTTAAATCTAATAAAAGGCACCAGGGGTCTTTGAAAATCTTACAGAATGACGAGAAGAAACCCTACTGAAACTGACCTTGGAAATGTCCCCTGGGGGAGAGGATTAATACAAACCTGAGTAGAATGACGGCTTTCGCCTGCCAACAAGGGTAGGCCGGTTATTTAGTCAAGTATTACTGTAGATGTTGCACGGCAGGCCTTCCGTGGTCAACTTCTACAATCCCCCGACAACAAAGACGCTTATCCTCCGCGCCGTGGGTGGGCCTCACCCAATCAGTTGAAGATCAGAAGAGCAAAAACAGGTCTAGCAGAGATAAAGATATTCAACCTGAAGACTGAAGGTCAAGCCTGCTCAGACTCTATCCTATTAATTAGCCCTAGGGATTTCAGAGGGAGCCCTGGCGTGGGAGCATGATGGGCTATCTGCTCCCATAAAGATTACATTTTTAGGAACACTACATAGATAGGGTCACAACCTAATCAATGACAGTGATTTTCATTTTCTTGTTTGCTTTAATGGATTTCAGATTTGCTGTCCCTCCCCCCAGAATCTATTGGAGTTGTCAACAATTTCATCCACAATCAGTGCCCATGGAAGCAGCCATCAAGAGATCAAAAGATACATTGCATTAGGTAAAATTACTGCTCAAGACCTCTTAGGGGGTTGCAAAGCAAGGACGTTACTTTGAGGCAGGAGGTACATCTGACCGAAGCCACCGCAGTTTCACCCACTTCATATGCAGGTGGAAGTCGGATACTGAATAAGAAAGCTCAAAGAAGAATCGATGTATTTGAATTATGGGGCCGGTGAAGAACAGTGAAGGTACCATGGACCGCCAAAAGAGCAAGCAATCTGTCTTAAAAGATGGGCAAACAGAATACCCCTTAGAGGCCAGGATGGTGAGACTCATCTCACGCACTTTGGACACGTTGTCAGGAGAGACCAGTCCCTGGAAAAGGACATCATGGTTGGTGAAGCAGAGGGGTGGCGAAAAGAGGGAGGCTCTTGAGAAGATGGAGGGACACAGCGGCTGCAGCAATGAGCTCAGATATAAGGACCGTTGTGAGGATTCCCAAGGCAGGGCAGTGCTTTTTTTTCGGTGTCCTTGGGCCAGAACTCACGCAATGGCACCGAACAGTATAATCGCCTGATCCGATTCCTAGAAACAGACAGCATCTGAATAGCTATATGCAGTAAGACAGGCATACGTAGACACCTGCACCGTGACTGTTGTTGGGGTTGGCTGCTGAATAGCCTCCCTCGCACCATGACCTTAGGTAAGGGTAACAGAAGAACATGGTGCCCGGTTGTGCGCCATCTTCGTGATCACTGGTATGTGGGAGCCCATTGCAGTAGCTGCTGTGCCAGCCCACGTCTTGGAGGGTCTCCCTCATTTTAACTGACCTGACAGAATGTTCTTTTCCAAAGGACACAGCCACCCTCAGCAGGACAGTCTCACCGCTCTCATGTCTCAGGAGCATCCCAGTTGAGTTTCTTGGAGGGCCGAACTGTCCTTCTGTAGAGCCACGCTCTCCATGGTCAGCTGCCTTGGTCAACACCGCAGTGTGAATCCATCCATTCTACATGTTTGCGTATGAGAGGGCTTCAAAAGGTTTGTAGGAAAACTGAGTTTAAAGATAATGTCTTCCTGCCCCCCACCCCCACCCCATGCGCCGTCATCCTATCTAGCTCCTACTTCTTCTTCCCTAGAGAACCTGATGGATACACCGAGCTAGACCCTAAGAAGGAAAGAAGTTCATATGCAAAGGTCTGACGATCACATTATTTGGCCCCTAAGAAACGATCAAACTCAAATTGTGGAGGGGGGATTGTTAGATGCATTGGGTTGATTGGGGTTCAGTGCGACCCTGTGGGTAACAGAAGGAAACACTGCCTGGTCCTGGGCCATCCTCACCATTGTTCTTGTCTGAGCCCTTTGTTGCAGCCCCTGTGTCAGTCCGACTCATTTAGGAGTAGGGAGAAGGGGCAGGTCATTTACAGCGAAGGAAGCAATGCAAGACCTAAGTTTAGGCGGCCTCCCTGGGCTCAGGCATAAGAACAATAGTGCGGATGGCAGAGAGCCATGCACTGTTTCCTTCTGTTGTGCATGGGATCACTGTGGGTTGGAGGTGACTCGATGGCACCCAACGATAGCAACAATTTATGGGGACAGCCAATACTTGCTGAGTCTAACACCACGCACATGCCCAGTGCTCTTTGAAGAACTGCAGCGACCAGCATGCCACCACCTGCCACTGGGCAAGCCGATCTTTCCTGCTGGGGCAACAGGGCCCCCTCTCCCTGGCCCCTGTGGCCCCTGCACCATAAGCCCTAGCATGAAGTGTGGTGCCATGGGGGTGAGCATCAGAGCCCAGACTTCACGGTCAGACCCGGGCCACTGTGGTGCATCAGCCATGTCCCCCGACAGTCTCCTGCTCTGAGAGCATCTGTTCAGGGGCCCCGAAGGAGAAGAAAATCAGGAGGCTTATTCCTGGCCACCATGTTCTCCTTTTGCGGTGTTGACACCGCAGGTCCATTAGTCTGCTTCTGTCCAGCAATGGTGCTCATTCATCTTCGCCCATGACACACAGTCGCTTCCGTTGAAGAACTAATATCCTAATGGCAAAGAGGCACTGTCTGCCAGTTCTTCCAGCAGTCTGAGTCTCGGCTGCATGACTGATGAGGCTGGCATTCCGTCTGACCACAGATGACCCACTGAGCTGGGAGGAAGCAGGACAGGCTGACAGGAGGCAACTGAGAGAAGAGAATGGCCAGCTAACCCCCTAGGAGACCCCAACACAAAAGCAGCCTAGCTCCATAGGGACATTGGAACCAGGCTGTCTGCCTGGGCAATGGGAGCCCACGACCAGGGCATTCTGCTAGACCACAAGGAGCGAGCTAAGGTTGGATATCCAAAACCAAATAAACTCAAATTCATCGCCACTGAATCGATTCCAACTCATAGCCACCCTACAGGACAGAGTCGAACTGTCCTCGTAGGTTCCCAGGACTGTCACTCTTTACTGGAGCAGAAAGTCTCATCTTTCTTCCACAGAGCAGCTGGTGGGTTCAAACTGATGATCTCAAAGTTAACAACCCAATGTATAAACCCACTATACCACCCAGGTTCCATGGAAATCGGACTCAGAAGACAAGGACCAGCCACTGCCAAGTCAAGCCTACCCGGGGCCTCCTAGATTTCCGAGCAGTGGCCTGTGCAGTCTTAGTGCCTGGAGAAGTCCTGGACCTTCACTTGGGCTCGACAAATTCTACCCTCAGCCCCCAAGACTGAGGAGCAGAGGGGAGCACCCAACCTCCAGTGAGCCTCTGGGGCATCCAGCTGCCCTCCCTGCCTCCTAGGGGAAGGACTGCTGGTCTGAGAACCAATGTTCCAGGATGAAGCTTCCTCCTGGGAAATGCACAGAGTGAGAAGACTTAGTAAACAGGGAGAGCGGGCAGGGGCCACAGAGGCTTCTTAGCCAGGTTACTGTGTGTGTGTGTGTGTGTGTGTGTGTGTAAATGTAAACTCAATTATTTATCAAAAATGGTAGCACTGCACCCTGACAAAGATGGGAAACTTGCAAGACCCTGAAAAACCAGGCGGTCTGGTAAAGCCCAATGCTCATGGCGTTCACAATATGCAGACGTATCCTTATATATCCCACGGACTGCCAGAAGAGTTGGTGACTCAATTTTGGCAGAAAGCCAACCAGAACGTGCCTTAGAAGCAAGGAGGGCGAGACTTTGTCTCGCGTGCTTTGCACATGGTGTCAGGAGAGCCCAGTCCTGGAAAAGGACATCGTGCTTGGGAAAGCAGAGAGGCAGGGAAAGGTAGAGGGTGGACAAAGTGCGGCCATACAAATTCCATCATTGAGAGACGCTGCGGAATTGGGTATGACTCAAACCGCCCTGTACAGAACAGAATGAAGCACCTGCTGGACTTCCAATGCAGACCTGCTCATTCCGGCGGATCGTGGTATATTCAGTATTCTTCTTTATGGCAGTGAAGGATTGGGTCAACTGGACACTCATGGCTAGGGGTAGAGTCAAACCTGTCAACCGGGTGGCAGCCTAATGACACCTCTTTGATGCCCTAAACCTTTTGTTTGAGAGCAAGACAAGCAGAGACAACCTCTCTCTCTGTCCCTCTGCCTTCCTGCTGGAACTCTGGCTGACCCCGAGAGCTGCTGGCACCGTGCCAGGCTCCCACTGACCCAGGATCCTTGTGACTCTGTGATCATCCTGCATGCCACATCACCTCTCTGCGCCACCAGCCTGCAGCGCATTGAGTCTGGAGACGGCCAGGCTAGCATTGGATCAATGAACTGGAGTGGGCTGGGCTGGGCTGCCTGCCTTCCTGATGCGGGGTTGCTTCTTGACATGAAGTTCTTTCCTGTACACAAGCAAGTGCCACTGGATCTGTTTCTCTAGACAAACCCAGCCTAATGCGGATGTCAACCCCACCACTCAACATTACGTTATCAAGTGTCCCCAGTCTTCCTTATCAGTTGTCCAGCTTGTGCTTAAGTATGAGATTAAAATACGCAGAGCCAGAGCCAGACGCTGCTTAACACCCACAGCTCCGTTTTCAAAGGATCTTAGATGATCTGGCCACGATGCTTCCGCCACCTCGTAGTCTGGACCTACTGTTTCTTCAAGCAGCTGGACCGCGCTCTGTGTGTCAGCAGTGGTGGGCCATGCACCCTGAGGGACTCACGTTGGTGTCTGGTCCTCAGTCCGCATCATTGTCATTGTCGAGGCCTTCATCTCGGATACAGGTCCCCCTTGGAGCCCTGGAGCCCAACGTTCCACGGTGTGGACAAGGTTCTCCTTGTGTTGGAGGACTGCTGTGCTTGTCGAGAGCCAGGCGCCTGAATCTCGAGCAACAGCGGTCACTTCGCCTTGTTTAAGGACCGTTCACTTCACTTCCAGGTCAACACTTCTCCTTGACCTCTTGCTGCCGCCATTGGGAGGACTGCTTTTACTGTCTTTGGATGTCATGATGCATTCCACGGCAGTGTTTCAGAAAGAAAAGTAAACCGAGAGATAGTATATGCATTTATGGAGATAAATCCTCCAGGAGATAAAAGCCACCCTTTCAAAGTATGCAATTCGCTCGCATTTAGCATCATCACAGAGTGCAGCCGTCACCAAGGTCTAGTTTCAGAGCGCAAGGCTGGAAATGGCCTGTGGTCCAGGCAATGGTGGCTTCTGAAGGCAACGAGCAGCTTTACCAATTGGGGCCCAGCCCGGCAGCCCAGCTGCTAACTAGCCGTAGGCCTCCCTCTACAATCATGAGGATGGAGCTGCTCCTGGCGGTGCTTTATTCTGTTGTACGTCGGGTCCTCTGACTGGACGTAACCTCTCCAAACCTACCAAGGACAAGCTGATGAGAAAAAAGAAATAGGGGTGTGCCTCTTCCTGCTTCTAACCATGGGCTTGCTAAACACCCATTCTCAAATCATTGAAGGAAGCTGGGCTTGAGAGAATGCCAGGGGGGTCACCAGAGGGCTACCCCTTAATACGTGCAGCTTCCTGTTTGTGCGTCCCAAACTCGGATCCTAGTCATTAAACGAACCTGTAGATTGCTGGGCTTAATTATTAACGGGGCAGTCGCATGGTACTTCATCTTCCAGGGGGACATGAGCCGGCCTGACTCCAAATAAATATTGAACACACCTCATTTGCCCGGCTTGGTTCTGGAGGGCAGACTCAGCCCTGGTGGTTCTCTAATGAAACGCTCCCTGTGCCTAGCGGGGCAGGAAGACCGCAGAAAGCACTGTTAAAGCGGGAAGCTGGCCTCACTGGAGGTGTTTGAGGAGTGTTGCGACTTCCTCCTTTGTTGGAGCTCATTATCTGGGTCTGGAATCTGAAGGTGGCAATTACTGCTTCTAGTTCATGGTTAGGTGACTTGGAAACCCTCCACCGAGCACCACCCCAACATGCACCCAGTATGTGCAGGTCTTTATAGGTTTTCTCTTGAACACTTGGCTCCTGAGCGGTCACTGCCAATTCTGAGCCCCTGGCTCCCACAGTTCCTGAGCTGCATGGGCAGGAGGAGTCACGCGTGCTCTGCCAATGATTTCCTAAGGCCCCTGGCTTCATCATCTGTTTGGTCACTGAATGGACAGCCGAAGTGTTTCCCTCTCCCTGTCCCAGCTATCGATGGAAATCAATCCTACTTCTTCACAGCGACTGCTCCAGGGCATCATGCATCGCATCGTCCAGCCACTCTCCCTGCTCTCTGTGGTGACCACACAGAAACAAACCAAGCCTGTTGCCATGGCGTTGGTTGGGAGTCATGACAACCCCATGGGCGTGATTGTAGAACTGTGCTCCATCGGCCTTTCTTTCAGGGGCTGATGCTCCAGAAATAGACCACGAGGCCTTTCTCCCAAGGTTTCCTTGTGTAGACTTGAACCCCCAGACTTTGCATTAGCAACCAAGTGCACTCACTTTCTGCAGCACCGAGGACTCCAAGAAGGAAGGTAACCAGCAGCGTCCAGTTGATGCCGACTCGTATGTCATGCCACCCTGGGTGTGCCACGGCAGAAGTGTGTCCCATATGGTTTTTCCATGGCTGTGCTCTGGCTGGAGGGGATGGTCACATCTGTCTGGGGGATTTGAACCACTGACCTTTCTGTTAGCAACTGAGAACCAACCATTTTGACCACCCTTGGACTCTTGAGTGAGTCATGAGTGCTGTCACCCCAATCCAAGTCCACTGTCATGAAGTCGGTTCTGACCCAGAAGGACTGTCTCTGACAGCATAGACTTGCTCCATAGGGTTTCCAAGACTGGGAGTCTTTATGGAAGCAGACTGCCACGTCTTTCTCCCATGGAGGTGGTGGGAGAGAGCGGCTGAGCGCTCTAACCCCTGGGGCACCAGGCTCCTTGTTATCTTCCATGGAAGATCAAGGAAGGCCTACTGGACCTCGAGAAGGAAAAATGATGGGTTGCACGGCCATCACTGGAGACTTTGCTCCCGTCATCCTCCGTCCACAGGCCTCTCTCTCTCCTCTCGGCATTCCTGGGAGAGGGGTTGGCGGAAGCCTCCGCCAGACCATCCTGAGAAGCCCAAGGAGGGCGCGATGGGACCGTCTTCCAAAGAGATTTCAGAAGCCGAGTGAGGAACCTGCTGCATATCCTCCTGGGTCGGCGTGAACAGACACCTGGTGGCTATCGGGCTGTTTGGTGACATAAGTCCCCAGGCACAGCGTGGCTCATTCCCTCTCTTTTAGCCATGGCTGTAGCCCTGGCTTTCTGGGTAACCTTTGTTTACCTGGAGACGCACACCCTGCTCGGTGTGTGGAAGGTCTCCCTTCGTGCTTGCTCCTGGCTGCTCCTCGTGTCTGCGGTTCTCTCTGAAGGCAGGGAGCTCCTGCTAACGAGAAGCAGGAGGCCTAGACAGGATGTGGTCTATTCTGCCAGCAGCCAGCCAAGCTCTGGGCCTGGTGCCTCAGACTGAGTCACCGGGCCGCTTTCTGCACTTCCTGCTGTGTCCTTGTTCACTACGGGGGGCCTGGAAAACACATTTATCGTTTCCTTGGATAAGTTCAGCCCAAGGTCTAGCTCAAGCCCTGTCACCTTCATCTTGAAGACTTGAATGCTGATTGAAGGAATCCAATGCATGAGGCTTTCGGTGCTCCAGATGGCTTGGGAAGGAGTGAGCCCTTCTCTGAAGAAGAATGTGAAGCGAGACCGGTTGTGGCCTGTTCTCTGGATCCTGAGCTCTGCAGAGCTTCAGCCCTGAGCCGGGGCAGGTGACTTACCTTTTCTGGAATGCCTCCAGGCTGTCACCCCTTCCTGTTCCATTCAGTGTCGTGCAGAAAAGCACGCATCTCCGGCAAGCCCCAGAAGCACTTCTGGCGACCCGCGCCCTGGGGGTGCAGTGGTGAAAGCCCTCCGCAGCTAATTGAAAGGTTGGCGGTTTGAACCCACCAGCTTCTCTGCGGGCAAGAGGAGGCAGCCCGCTTCCCTAAAGACTTACAGCTTTGGAAGCCCCAGGGGGCAGCTCTACTCGGCCCTGTAGCATCGTCACGAGTGGGAATTGCCTGGATGGCAGTGGGTTTGGTCTCGATTTGGGCCCCCCCGCCCCATAATAGAATCCTGTGGGGTCTGCGCTGGATGAAATTGCGTCGTACAAAAAGATAGGCTGACATGGTCGCCCCTCGGTACGCGTGAGCGTGATTTGTTTAAGGAAACGGAGCCTTCAGAGACATTGTCAGTGAGGTGAACGGAAGCAAAGCCAAATCCAGCGCCAACAAGGCTAATCCAACTCCAAGTGACCCTGGAAGACGGAGTCGAGCTGCTCCTTTGGGTGTCCCAGACTCTACTCTGTATGGGACGAGGCACCTCATCTTTCTCCAAAGAGCAGCTGGCGGGTTTAAACTCCGAGCCGTGTGGTTAGCCCACTGCACCGCCAGGATGGGAAATTGGCTTCCATCCCTTGGCTGTGCCGCCAGGGCCCTTGTTCCAACAGAACTGGCGCTCTTCTGAAGCAGAGGGACAGGTACAGAGAGACGTGGGCACAGAGGGAAGAAAGACACAGGCAGACACTGTCGCAGGCAGAGCTACAAGCAAGGAGAACCAAGGTACATCTGTCTTCACGCGAAACTGAACCCCAAACCAAACACCCTGCCACTGAGTCAATTCCAGCTCACCTGGACCCTATATTACAGGGTAGACCTGCACCTGGTGGGTTTATAAGACTAGAACTCTTTAAAGGAGTAGAAAGCCCCATCTTCCTCCTGCGGAGTAGCTGCTGGTTTTGAACTGCTGACCTTGGGGTTAGTAGCCCAACACAAAACCCACTAGGCCACCAGGGCTTCTCTAGGGGAGAAGCAGGAGACAATTCTCCCTCAGAGCCTCAGAAGGAGTCAACATGGCGGACACCTGGTTTGGGCCATCCAGCTTCTAGGACTGTGAGGAAATGAATGCACGTCTGTCCTCACATGCCCTAAAAATTGCCGTTTCTGTCTGATGTGAGGGAAAACACAAAATTGCTTTCGTTACAACTCAAAGTGTGTCTTTTCCCTATTTAAAAACATCGAAACATTTCCATAGTTTCACAAAGTGTCATGGTCCGTGGGCACTTCACCCCCCCCCCCCCCAGGCCCCTGTGCTGTGGAGAACAACAGAATAGCTTTTGGAGGAAACAGGTTCCCAGCCCTCTATCCATCCTAGGTGTCTGGACACCAGCCCAGGCTTTATTGTGGCCTAAAGCTAGACCATTGAAGTGGAAAAGCTTAGTCATTTCATAACCTGAAGGGCGAGGCAATTTGGAAATGCTTTGATAAATGCCAATATGAACAACACAGGCTTCAGATGACTATTCATTGTCGGGGCATGTCACCTCTAGGTGTTTGTGCCCCGGAAGTGGGCTGCCTTTCATTCCCTTTATTAAGCCCATTTATCCACTTGCAATCAAAATAGGAAGATCAGAGGTGAGAATGACCAGCAAGCGCTCACCGAGAAGGCTTTAGTTAGCAGGAAATCATTATACACGTTTATTTGCAATTTTGCTGAGACGCTTATTGATTAGATCGAGAAGTCATTTGAGCTCACTCCCCCCCCCCCCCCCCCCCGATGTTGGTTCACCGTTCAATGGAGCTTGAGCAGGGCACGGGGATTCCTCAGGGCATTGGAGGTCCACTTAGCATAGGGGTGGAAGGCACACCGGTGAGCAGTGGGCGGGGGCCTTTACAAGAGCACCTAAGTATGAAAGAACATGGTGAGCAAGAGGACAAGAGGCCCAGATGTGAGTCCGGGTCCAGGAGTAGGAGAAGGAACTAACGGGGAGGAAGAAGCCACTGCTGGGGCTTTTAAAGCCACCAAGGTAAAGAGCTTGAACTTGATCCCGTGGGCCAGAAAGAACCACTAATGGACCTTAAGGAGAGGAAAGGGGGCAGTGGAGTTTCACTGGAAAAGTAGACTCTTCACCTTCCACGTGGGAGAGCTAAATTTTATGGATTCTCAGCCAGCGCACCACTCATCTGTCAGTGAAGGCTCCCATGCTGCGATGGTGCTGAACACAGCTTACAGACGGAGACAGATGAGGAAGAAAGGCCTGGTGATCCACTTCTGAAAATCAGCCAGTGAAAACACTGAGAATCAAAATGGTCCAATCTGCAAGCTATTGTGAGGGTGGCGCAGAATGTTTGGCATCACCATGAGCAAGGAGCCAACCCGGTGCCATTCAGCAGCAACACCAACCCCTCCTTGAATGGGTTCCCCCATTGTTGAGCGGATTCGGAATCCTAGGGACCATATTAGACAGAGGAGAGCTGACCCATAGAGTTTCTACAACTGTACATCTTTAGGGAGGCTAATTTTTCTCCCACAGAGCAGTTGATAGACTTGAACCACCAACCTTGATCTTTTGGGTCACCAGGGCTCCTTGAACAACAAGACCTTAGCCCATGCTTTCTCCGTCTTTCCATCCAGGAGGGTAGCATCTCGAGAAGGTAGGAAAAGCAAGGGCCTAGAAACTCCCCCTAGAGCTTCAGGAGAAACAGCCCTGCTGACGCTGCATCTCAGACTCTGTCCTCCAGAAGACGATACATTTGTGTGTTTGAAGTCTCCACGTGTATGCTTGCAGCGGTCTCGGCAAGCTACGACGAGAAATGGTGTCTTCAGAGCATGTGCGCAGACACAGATAAGAGATAAGAGCTCACGACACACAGAATCCAGGAACAGAAATGTGAGTAGCAATACCAGGAGGGTAGGGGAGAGGTGGGGAGAAGAGGGGAGGAAGGGGGGCCCGATTGCAATGATCGACACATGACCACACACCCACATTCCCGGGGAAATGAACAACAGAAACCATGCTGAAAGGGAGATAGTTTTCTGTGTAAGATATGAAAATAATAATAATTGATCATTTATCAAGGGGTCATGAGGAGGGGGAGGGAGGGGGAAAAGAGTTGCTGATACCAAGGGCTCAAATAGAAAGTAAATGTTTAGAAAATTCTGATAGGAATATATGTACAGATATCCTTGATACAATTGATGTATGGATTTTTATAAGAGCTGTAAGAGCCCCCAATAAAATGATCTTGTAATTGAAAAAAATAAGCCTGGCTGATCCTCCTGGTACATGACCCTTCTACCCAAGGAGGTCTATGCCCAGCCCACCCATGTCCATATTACTGTATTCATAGTTTCTCTATCTTCAACAAGACTTTTAGTAAGAAGTTAGGGGAGATGCACCAGAAGCTACTAACCAGTGCAATTTTAAACCCGAGGGCCACGGCAGTAGCTTGATAGATTTTTAATGGTATTCAAATCAAGAAGAAGTGCTATGACAAAGTACAATAAATATCACTTAGGCAATTCCCAGGGATCCTATTGTCTAAATAATTCATGACAGTGCTGCTGTGTCTGCAACCCTGTAGATAAACACTGACTGCATAGGATCCTTTACCACACAGTTGAAGCTCCATTCACAGTCCATAGTCAGACTTCCTTCTGGCCCTTTGAAATCGAATACTCAGAGTTTCCAAAAAAATCATTTCAGTCTCAAGTAAGCGCTGAGTTTTTAACTTGATTGAGCCATCCACGTTACAGAGTCACTGGGGAGCTGTTAACGGATGATGTATTCAGTTGTGTACGTGGAAGAACTTTGCAGTGCTGCAGCTGGGGGGACCGGGGACAGAGAGCGGGCTACGGTGCATTAAATAGGAGTGTGGGCGCTCTCTCCTTCTCCTGATGATATGAAGACCTATTTGGGCAAGTGGCTCCAGTTCTCCTGGGGCCATGACCAGAGAAAACCTGATTCTTCTTAACAGGAGGCGTCCTGTGCCCGGTGGACTAGCGAGGTCATGAAGAGTAACACTGAAAAGGTAAAGGTTGGTGGCCTTTGGGGGGAAAGCACTGAGTTTAAGAGCCCCAAACCACACATTTCTTCTCCTTTCTCTATAAACTATCCCCTAAACCTCCCTTCCCTTCATGGTACCCTAACAACAAAGAAGTTTCTGTACACCAACTCCCAGGAAGGAAACCTCTTGGGCTTATGCCACAGTCATAAGTCACCACCGCCAGCAGATTTAAACGCCCCCCCCCCCAGCTGATTGACATCTTCACATCAGCAACCACAGATCGAACGATAGCCAGTGAGTCATGGTTCGGCCCTGTAGCCACAATTCCACTTATTGTTCCACTGACACCCTGGAGTCCCTGAAGCCCACGCTGCTGAAAAGAGCGGCAGCTTGCTTGCTTTCAGAGGCTGGGTTCGACCAGCTCAGCCCTCTCTCAATTAGAGAGCAGCAATAAGACATGGAGTTGTGGGGAGGCTACCAGTCTCTTCCTTCGGCCACAGAGGCTATTTCTGGTTTGAAAGGAGCTGAGCTGCTTGACTCCATCTAACGCCCAAGGCTTCCAGGAGATGGGGGACGTCGGTGGCATGCTGGGAGACAGTTCCACAGCCGGCTTACTGGGCTGTTGTAGTTCGCTTCTGTCAAATGTTGCCAACTCATGGAGTCCTGGTAGATAATAGAAGGAAGCACTGCCCAGCCTGCCCATCCTCCCAAAGGTGGTCATCCTGAGCACATTGTTGAAGCCATGAGGAAGCGCCTTCCAACCTAGCAGGTGTACCTCCCAGTGTTGCCGCATCGTCATGGAGTCAATGCTGACTCAGAGAGACTCCACAGGACAGGAGAACGGCCCCGTGGGTTTCCCAGACTGTACCCCTGTACAAGAGCAGAAAGCCCCATCCTTCCTCCATGGAGTACATGGTGGCTTCAAACTGCTGATCTTGCAGCCCGTCGCATACATAACCCACTGAACTCACTGTCATCTGGTCAATCCCAACTCACAGCAACCCTGTAGGACAGAGGAGAACAGCCCCCACAGCCCTTCCCAGGCTGTCAACTTTGTGACATCTTGCGCTAAAGCAGTGGTTCTCAACCTTCTGAATGTCACCGACCTTTCATACAGTTCCTCATGTTGTGATCACCTCAACCATAACATTATTTTTGTTGCTACTTCATCACTGTAATTTTGCTACTGTCATGAATCGGGCAGCCCCTGTGAAAGGGTCATTGAACCCCCAAAGGGGTCACGGCCCACAGGCTGAGAACCGCTGCACTAAAGGAACACTTTGTGGCTTCTCCGTTAGCATTGTGCTTAACTGCAGTGTCCCCAAGGCTCTGCCAGCATCCAGTAGTCCATGCAAGTGTAAACTGAGGAGCGGTTAGCTCAGAAGAGGAGATTGCACAGGGTGAGGGTCCCACAGGGACGCTTGACCACACTAATGCAGGGCTGGAATGGTGATAGCAGCAGGGCGGGGTCATGGACGGCTTCCCTGAGAAAGTGCCTTAGTTCCTAAGTTCTGGAGACAGTCCCAAGCCCCTCTGATCCCTGTAGTGTCCCATCATCTTGCATCTGCCCGTAGTTGACACGGGGACACTTCTAAAACATCGGAATAAGAGGAAACTATTTTAAATCCTCAGCATATCACCGCCACCAACAAAAAGAAACACAAATTAAATTCCACATTCAGCTCATGTCTCCTGGTGGAGGCCAGCCACAGGAGAGTCCCCTGGTCAGGCTGTGCTCTGTCCGTCCTTCCTGGACAAGGACCCCGAGTCAGTGACAGCCAGCTGTTCAGTGGTGTGACACTGCCCAGGTCGGCCTGTCCCCTGGGGGCTGTGGTACAGTTTCCCCAGGGTTGCAGGGCTTTGCCTGGTTGACCGAATTGCTCCAAGCTCTGAAATTCCTTCTGGTTCCCATCCAATACGCCCACCAAGACCCAACAGTGTCAAGACTTGACACGGCTAAGGAAGAAAGCCTCCCTTCAGTAAAATGAATCACTCGCTGCAAATGTAACCTTCAGGCATCTGGGGTGAGGTAGCTCTCAGCCCTCAAAGAACAAAGGCAATTTTACAGCATTTGTCGAATGTCATAGACATTTCCATGAGTACGAGTCAGTTGCCTCATCCCCTGGAGACCTGAGGAGGCAGGAGTTTCATCTTGGCCTTAAAAGGGGACATCAGAGATGGGGCCTCGGCCAACAACAAGTCCTTTCTTATAGACATTTTATTTTCTGCTGCCACCCTAGTCTACAAACAGGGGGGCTGTCCCTCAAAAAGCATGTGGGGAAATGCCATTGTCTTTGAAGTCAGTGTCTTCATGAACTTTTTTTTTTTCAACTGTAAATTGTGATGTGCACAAAGGTTTCCAGGAGCGAGTGGTTTTCCAGGCAGCGGTTCATCCAAGTTTCATTTCATCTCATTGATCGTGACCCTCTCAAGGGGACATCCCTCCCCCGCTGCCCCCCAGCATTTCCTGCCCAGTTCTTCTTCTTCCCTAAGTCTTCTGAAATTGGTCCTTGACATCTTGAAACCTCCTGGTGTTTGTGACGGTGTGTGGAGGGGCGCTGGTGGTGTCGTGGTTTGGGCTGCTCGCTGCAAGGTCAGAGGTTTGAAACCACCAGCCACTTCATGGGAGGAAGTCAATGATTTCTATGCCCATAAAGATTTACTGTCTCTCATAAAGATTTACCCACAGGGGCAGTTCCACTCTGCCATACAGTCGCCAGCATTGATTTGAGGGCCGTGAGTTTGAACTTTGATTTATAGTACGTAACACAATATGCATGCATATCATGCTGCTAAACTCCATCCAGATGATTTTAAGCCCATAGTGACTCCACGTGGCTGAGCAGAACTGCCTCGGCGGGTTTTCTAGACGGCAGTCTTTATGGAATTGGGTCACCAGGTCTCTCTTGAGAAGATCGATGGACACAGAGGCTGCAGCCCCTGCTCAAACAAGAGAACAATGGTGAGGCTGGCGCAGGACTCGGGGGGGGGGGGGGGGGAGGGTGTTCCTCCTGTTGTGCACCGGCTCCTGTGGGTCAGCACCAACCCAATGCCCCTAACTCTGATGTCTTCATAAACGGTCTATCTGATGATGCTGGCTTCTGATATTCATCGCACTGGCTACACAGACACAAATGCACGGAGAAAGGGTTTATTAGGATGTTAATAAGTTTAATGCCAGCAAGGTTCAGGCTGCCTCTCACAGCTGGGGTCTGGGGAGGAATAATACCCCCTGAAGCCCTTGAGATGGATCGAACATGCCTGCCACCCTGGGTTCAAACATCACAACAGCCGCAGGGCTGTTGTGGGACAGGGCGGTCTGTTGTGGTTGTACATGGTGTGGGAGTCTGGGGAGACTAGAGAAACAAATCCACAGAAACTCATATGTTTATGAGGGTTTTATATAAAGGGTATGTGTACATTAAGAAAGCACCCCGACCCAGTGCTGTCCACGCCCACAAGTCCCACATTAGCCCATATGTCTGACACCGCTTGACAAAGTCCTCCTCAATCTCATAAAACACACGCAATGATGCTAACTGCAGGAGGAAAGCCAAATCAGTGACCGTGTAAGCATCTCAGCACTGGCAGGGGTCTCCACACGGCTGCCCCAGCACTCAGGACTGCATCAGGGTAGGTCCATGTGACTTCTCCTCAGGGATGTCTTGCAGGAAGTGAGCCTTGCCAGCTGAAGCAGGGAACTGGCTAAGGCAGCTGCATCCTGGTCCAACCATCAGAAACCGAGAGACCCAAGAACCAGAAGGGTGAGGCTCACCGAGCCATTTATCTCTCTGCCCTTCAGTTAATCCCACATGTGTTTATTGGCCAGGTTGGCACAATAAACCTTAACTATCTCAATGGTGTGGCTAGGGGTCAGGTCCCTGGCACCTAACAACAAGAACAAGCCCACTCTCCCAGAGAGGTCGGGTCTGAGGTCATGAATTGAGGGGTGTGAAGAACTTGTTGTTGTTGCAGGGGCCGTGAGTCTGTTCCGACTCACAAGGACCCCCGTGCACACCAGAAGGAAGCACCACCCAGTGCCCATGACCCTCACAACCATGGTGAACAGGGATGAGTGGATCCATTCCTCGGGAGAGCGGAGGCGATCTGCTACCGTCAAGATGAATGGCTGCCAGTCAGAATCGACTCAATGGCCCTTCTGGGTGTGTCTGTGGCCAAAGGCAGCATGGAGCAACACAGAGTGAGGACTCTGGACCATGAGGCCCAAGTTTCAATCCAGCTGGTCACCTATTTGGCACAAGACTTTGGACACGTGACTTTGTCTCCCTGAGCCTTGGTTTCCTCCTATGTAAAATGACGATGATGGTGCTCTCTGCCCATGGCGATAGTGCGGGATTGTTGATGTACTGATGTACACACAGCACTCAAGACTGGGCTGCGCAGGTGACAAGAGCTCAGTGTGGTAGTTAGTTAATTGGTTAGTTGGTTGGTTGGTTGGTTGGTTAGTTAGTTACTTAGTTACTTACTTAGGTCCTTAGTTACTTAGTATCCAGCTGAGTCTGACTCATGGCCTCCCCCTGTGTGAATAGAACTGCTCCACTGGGTTTTCTCAGCTGGGAGGAGTCCTGGTGGAAGTGGTTACAAGGTCAGCAGTTCAAAATCACCAGCTGCTCCTCGGGATAAAGGCAGGGCTTTCTACTCCAAAAGAGTGACAGTCTCAGAAACCCACAGGGGCAGTTCTACCCTGTCCCGTAGGGTCACCGTAAGTCGGCATGACTTGATGGCAGGGAGGGAGCGAGGATGCCTGTGGGCTCACGGCTCAGGGTTCGACTCTACCAGCGGCCCCTCCAACAAGGGCCCCACCCCACCCCACAGCAGTCATGTAGCAAAAGCCGATCACCAGACATGATCTGTTCCGTGAAGCCGTCAGGAAGGAGTTTGAACCCCACTCTTCAGGGTATATGCCAACAGCAGTGACCCGTCTTCCCAGGGGACCTAGGAAGAGCTTCTTGTTGTCAGGTGCCTTCCGGTTGATTCTGATCCCCATGTCCCTCGAGGGCAGAGCAGAACTGCCCCCCAGCTTCCTAGGCAGTGGTTTCTATGAAAGCAGACCGCCAGCCCCTTTCTCCCACAGAGGGGCTGGTAGATTCAGAGCACGGGCCTAGCCAGGGAGCACTTATATGTGCAACACCAGGATTCCGGCCTGTGAATCCACACCCACAGCCATCGATTCAGACTCACATCCACCCAGGATGGGGGTCTCTGAGACTAGAAATCTTTAGGGGATCAGAGCCTCAACCTTATCCTGTGGGGCAGCTGGTGTGTTTGAACCAACGAATTTGCGGTCAGTAGTGTAATGCTAACCGGGCAGAGCCACCCAGGTGCCTTGAGTCCCATGAAGACTCACAAAGCCCTTGGGAGAGGCAGCCCTGAGCACTGGGCTCGGAAAGGGGATGCTTCTGAGGCCCTCCCCTCCTAGTCAGCCCCTAGCACCCTCAGCTGGGCAGATTCCACTTGCTCTGCCCTCACCACATGCCTCCTGCCCACCTGGCTCTGGGGTGCTGCCCCATGGTCTCAGCTGTGGGTCCTTGGGGGAGTGTGGGGTACAGTCACTGGCCCTGGATTTAAAACCTGCTGCATTGCATGGTAAAAGTAATTAATGCCATTGAGCTGTTCCTGCAAAACTTGTTGAAATAGCACATTTTTTAGTTGTATGATAATTCTTAAACGCTGCCCTTGGAGGATGGTAGGGAGTGGCGTGATCCTTGGGCCAGCCTCCCTGTTGGCTGTAGACAACTAGATGACAACACCGCCTTGCAGGGCCTGGCTGAGGCTGGACCCTGGCAGGCTGCAGGCTCCAGGCTGCAGGCCTCCTCTGTTCAACCTGATCATTGTCTGATCGCCATCTAGTGCCCGAGAGGAGGAACTGACCCTCTCCGGTGACACAACCAGCTGGTAGGTCAATGCATGTAGAACTGGAAGATTCTAGAAAAAAAAACAAGGAACACCTAACTCACGGCCTTTGAGTCAGTGCAAACTCATAGCCACCCCCTGTGGGTTTCTTAGCGGGTAACTGTTTATGGGAGTAAAAAGCCCAGCCTTTCCCCAGTGGAGCTGCTAGTGGTTTTGAACTGCCAACCATGTGGATCGTAGCCCAACTCTTAACGGCTACGCCACCAGGGATCCTGGAAGATTCCATAGAAGCCCTTTAATCCCAGAAATTTTAAAGCCACCCATTTTAGGAATCAACATCTAGACAATCCCAGAACCAGCCTCACTTAAAGTTCTGCAATACGGAGACTTTTCTTTGCTGCGCCTGTCAGGAGGGACCAGTCCTCAGAGGACACCATGCTTGGTCAAGTCGAGGGACAACAAAACTGGGAAGACCTCCAGCCAGATGCATTGACAGTGTGTGTTAGGATGGGTTGACTAGAGAAACAAATCCAGAGACACTCGTGTATGTATGAGAGAAATCTTTATATCAAGAAGTAATTGTATATCAAGGAAACATCCCAGCCCAGTCTAAATCAAGTCTACAAGTCTGATACTAGTCCATAAGTCCCTCTTCAGACTCACGCAACCACAAGCAATAATGCAGAATGCAGGCAGATCACTGGCCAGTGGGTACAAAGTCGTGCAGATCCAATGGCAGAGGTGGCGCCATCACACGCCTCTCACAGGGCTGTATTGGCATCAACAGGAAGGTGAAGGCAGAGAGAGGGAGATTCCCAGGACCCTTCTTATGAGGAGGTCACGCCCTCAAGGAAGCACCATCAGGCTGTGACCTGATTGGCAGGCTAGACTCCACCCCTACACTTCAAGTTGACCGGAAAGATGTAACTATCAAGAAGTGGCTGCAACAATGGTTCAAACATAACAGCAATTGTGAGGACCGGCTGTGTTTTCTTCTGCTGTGCCCTGGGTTGGTTGCTGTGAGTCAGAACTGGCTCAATGACACCCACCAGCATCCACCACCAACGCTAGCAGCCTCTTCCTTACATTAAAAACAGCCAACCACAAAAGCTTTTCATTGTGAACCAGGTAAAGGTTTACAGAGTCGATCAGTTTTCCATTCAACAATTCAGGCACATTTTGTTCTGTGGGGAGATTCAGCTGGTTCACACAGGTTCAACGAACCAGTACCCAATTCTTTGTTGAGGTCAGTGGACCGCTTGTTAAAATGACACTTGTCATCTGAGTTTACTCACAGGTGGGCAGCTGCATAGCCACCCGGTGTGGAAATCACAAGTTTACATTCCTGACTCTTTTTAAATGTCCACCTGGGCAACAGCGTATTCTAAGTGTCCAGAGGCATGCTCATTCTGTCTGTGGGTATGACAAGTTAGATGAAACTATGCTTGTAATATGTATTCATTCATTTCATAACTTTTGATAAAATATTACATTTTTATTCCCTGGCGTTTGTTACTTCAGCAAACAAACACATAACGTAAAGAGGAAACATGCCAAACAACCAGAGTGACACGCTGTCAATTTGCTTCAGCTTTGTGTTACATCCCAAGTCCCACAAGATATTGGGAATGAATTAGGCAATTCTTAAAAGTGTTCAAAGAACTAAAAATATTGTCAGAATAAGTGCAGAAGTGGACAGGGGGTCTTCAAGGATGAACCGAGTCCGTTCAGAGAAGAGAAGTTGCCTTTTATAATATATCAGACACAATGACTATTGTCTAATTGGTCTGAGAATGGGAGCCTACAGTGAGGGACCAGGTATCAGGCATCAAAGAACAAAAAAAATCATATCAGTGTGTGCCCACCCTGCCATTATGATCACTGAAGACTAAGCAGGTGCATAAGCAAATGTGGTGAAGAAAGCTGATGGTGCCTGGCTATCAAAAGATATAGTGGCTGGGGTCTTAAAGGCTTGAGGGTAAACAAGCAGCCATCTAGCTCAGAAGCAACAAAGTCCAATGGAAGAACACACCAGCCTGTGCGATCACGAGGTGTCGAAGGGATCAGGTATCAGACATCAAAGAACAAAAAATCATATGAGAGTGAGTGCAGAGTGGTGGCCCAAAGCCCATCTGTAGGCAACTGGAAACCCCCTTACAGAAGGGTCTCGGGAAGGAGATGAGCCAGTCAGGTGCAGCGTAGCAATGATGAAACATACAACTTTCCTCTAACATTAAGGAAGCATTTCCTTAAATGCTTCCTCCCCACAACTATCATGATCCCAATTCTACCTTACAAAACTGGCTAGACCAGAGGATCTACACTGGTACAGATAGGAACTGGAAACACAGGGAATCCGGGACAGATGATCCCTTCGGGACCAGTGGTGAGAGTGGCTATACCAGGATGGCAGAGGGAAGGTGGGGTAGAAAGTTGGGAACCGATTACAAGGATCTACATGTGACCTCCTCCCTGGTGGATGGACAACAGAAAAGTGGGTGAAGGGAGATGTCGGATGGTGTAAGATATGACAAAATAATAATAATTTATAAATTATCAAGGGTTCATGAGGGAGTCAGGAGCAGGGAAGGGGGGGGGAATGAGGAGCTGAAATCAAGGGCTCAAGTAGAAAACAAATGTTTTGGGAATGATGATGGCAACAAATGTACAAGTGTGCTTGACGCAATGGATGGATGGATGGATTGTGATAAGAGTTTATTAGCTCCCAATAAAACGATTTTTTAAAAAGATACTTAAGGATAACTCGCACAGCCAAGGATGTTGACAAAAACAGAATATTGGAAGGGAGGGCGCCAATCAAGAAGCAATATGGAACTACCTTTAAACACAGCTGTATTGTTTTTGGTCAAGAATTATTAAAGATTTTTTTCATTAATCTTGTGAAACTCTGGACCCCAAATCCTTGCATGGGGAACCTCCTGGATCCAGGTGACAGTCACAGCTTCCAAGGAGCAGCAGTAGATCCAGGGGCCAGAGCATGGAATGGAGTGGTGGATTTCCCAACCCACAGAGCAAATAAAACGGAGTGCTTCCGTGGAGCAGACTAGCTGATGGAGCGGGCGCCTTGGGGGACTTAACCGGAGAAGCTGGACTTGCTGACCCACAGAATTCTTGGCCCTCAGTGTCTTGGGCTGAGACTTACTGGAGTGAGTACCTCTGGGTGCTAAATTAAGGGAGCTGGGTTGGCTGACCCATGGAGGTTGAGTTGAATACCTTCAGGTTGGGGTGCACAGCAGAGTAGCATGTCCCCTGGGGCATTTATTAGCAGACCTGAAATGTCCTAGTAGACCAATGGTTCTCAACCTTCCTCATGCCGCGACCCTTTCACACAGTTCCTCGTGTGGTGGTGACCTGCCAACCATAAAATTATTTTTGTTGCTATTTCATCACTGTGATTTTGCTACTGTTATGAATCAGGCAACCCCTGTGAGAGGGTTGTTTGACCTCCAAAGGGGTCGCGACCCAAAGGTTGAGAACTGCTGTCCTAGAGGGTGACTCTAAGTCAGAATTGACTCCATGAGATAAGTTTGGTTTTTATAGAGAGCCCTTAATGGCCTCAGAGGCTTTCCACCAAATGTTAGCAGTTTGAAACCACCTGGAAGGTCCACAGAAGGAAGATGTGGGGGGAGGGGGCTGCAATGGGGGGAAAGTAGGGCTACAAAACCCATTGGGATCAGTTGTGCTCTGTAACACGGGGGGTGGCCATGAGTGGGAATCCGCTCAATAGCAACAGGCACAGGTTTTGAGGTTTTACGTTTCCTGAGGACTATTACAAAGAGGGGATGTCCCCAAGCACTCCCGGTGTCCATGTGGAATCTGCCTATCAACCAAGAGGCTGCTTTTCCAGCAGGACCAGGGCACCGTGTCTCTTTCAAAACTGAAAACAGTGTGTGTGCGCGCGCGCTCTGGCCTTCTCCTTCTGGGCTGCCCTCCCCTCCCCCCACCATCCACTCCCCACCTGGAGCCCAGGACTTCACAGATGCAAATCTGATGATCATCTCCAGGCTCGGCTTAAAGCGCTGTGATGGCTCCCTCCGGCCCAGAGCGAAATGCATATTCTTCTTGCTTAGATAGAAGGTCATTCCTAATGGAACTGGAAGGAGATAAAAAACGACTGGGGAAGTATTTACGTGCCCCCTCCCTGTGAGCCAGCCCGCTTACCTTTCATGTGCGTGGGCGCGCGCATACCTCCAAGCTAAGGAGGCCACCGCAGTCTCGCAGTCTCCGCTGTAATTTACTGCCCAGGGGGAGGTGAAGCTGCAGGCCTGGAAGCAACCCGGGATGTCTTGATGGATTCACATCAAACTTGAACCAGAGCAAGTTGCTAGAGAATTTAAAGATCTAGTTCCCAATCCCTCAGGGGAAGCTAGGCTTCGCCCTCAAGATTTAAGCTACTGACAGGGGGGTCATTGACCCAGTGAGCCCACTACCCCACCTTCCAAAAATCAAATCAAGACCACCGCCTGGGAGCTGGAAGAGTTATTGCAGATGTGAAGCAAAGCACGTGTGTAGCGCTTAAAATGGAAATAACCAGATTTCCTTGAAAAGTAGGTGCGCATGCAGGTTGTCTACCGAAGCATCACTTCTTCTGGAGATGATAGAACTCATGTTGCTCAAGCAAAGGCAGTGTGACACGAGCAGACTCCCCTCGCCTCTCACCCTTTCCGCATCCATCTGATGGCGGCCAGAGATGGAGGCCGAGAGAGGCCGAGTAACCAGCTCACAAAGCAGGTGATTGGCAGAGCCAAAAAGCCACGCTGACCTGCCTGCTGCCAAAGGCCAGGCTGGCAACCTTCCTGCTAGAACAGCTGGCAGAGCTCTGAAACAAGGCAGGTGTCTCAGGTCGGGTTCCTTAGATGCAGGTGCAAAAGCTCATGGAAGCTGATGCCCTTCCAGAAACATCTGGAAGGGAGGGAGGGAGGGAGAGAAGGAGGAAGCAGGACAGGGGAGGCCAAGGTGCCATAGTCTAGCTTTGCCACAATCCATCCAGGGAGGGAGGGGGGAAGGGGAGAGGCGGTCTCTGGAGCATAAAATTCTGCCCCTTTCCCCACAACACACACACACACACACACAGAGTTGGAGATAGAGGAACCAGACTCCATTGTTTCTTGAATCAGGCTCGTGGGTACTGCAAGTAGCTGGGGATGGTGCACCAGGAGGTGAAGGAGAAATGAGTTTGGATTTCACTCACTAAACATGCGAATGCAATGTAAGAGGCTGCCCAAGTGCCCAACACTCTGAATCTAAGTTGGGGTTAAACGTGCCATTCATCCCCACTGCTCAAGATGAATGTGTACCCCTTTGTGGTTCTGGGGTGTCATCGAGTTAATTCTGACTCACAGCAAACACAGGTATCGCACAGGGGTTTCTGCAATGTAATCTTTACAGATGCCACACATCGCGTTTTCCTCCCATGAAGCTTCTGCGGGGAACTGTGAACTGTCAGCCTCCTGGCTAACTGGCTGAGAGCTCTTATCCATTTGCACCACGAGAACAAGGGGCCCTTCCGGTATCGCTAAAGCACTCCTCTATCGCCACAAACAAGGGCCCACTGGGGGCGGCATTCCAAGGTGGCCCCAGGATGCTTACCAGGGTTGGAATGCTCCCTATTCGTTAATGAACTGAGATAGAAAAAGGAAATTAAAAAAAACAACAACAAAAAACCCAACAGCAGACCGAGTCCTCTGCAGCTTCTGCTTAATAATGATATGCAAATGATGATGCAAGTAATTAGCATTAGTAATTAGAAAATGTGTCGGAAAGGCTGACAACCCCTCCCAGAGACGCCATTTCTCATTCCGAGCAGTAGAAAGATGTCTTTGAAAATTACTTCCCACCGAGTCTGTTAGAAATTCATTTGGGGACCACTTATTTATTTATTCATTATGCCACGCACAATATTCTGGAATCGATTCGCTGTGATCTGGAGATGACTTTCCCTGATGGGGACAGAGACATCTCCCTGTGACCCTTGATGGCGTATTAGCGTAAGTCCCGCTGCCTCGCGGGCTCCATGATTGCCGCTTCAGCGCCCCTTGGTGCGATTTGCACACTTGACCTTTTTGATCCAGATTAGGGAACAGACCCTGAACTTGCAGAAGCACAGACACAGCCGTTGTGGAAGGAGTCCAGCCCACATGCTGCTTAGCAGGGAGAATGAAGAGCCCTTTGCTCACATACTTGGGAGGTGTTCTCGTCAGGGTCCGATCCTTGGTAAAGTGGAGGGTGAGTGAGTAAGAGGCAGCCCTGAAGACCTGGAATGACAGGTGGCTCCCACAGTAGATGCCAGCTTAGCGGCTCTTGGGAGGACGGCTCAGATGGGCAGTGTTTCGTCCTGCCGTGCACGGGCTCGCCGTGAGTCGAAACCAACTCGATGGTACCTACTTAGAACCCTCCTCCGCATCTCCCCAGCCGAGAAGAGGGCTCCCAAGAGCCTGGGTGTCAGTCCAGCTGATGACCGGGTTCCCATCAGATCACCGCACCAAACTCACTCCCATCGAGTCCATTCCAACCCACAGCGACCCAGAGGACAGGATAGAACTGCCCCCGTGGGTTCCCGAGACTGTAACTCTCTAGGAGTAGAAAGCTCCATCTTTCTCCCATGGAGTGGCTGGTGGTTTCAAACTGCTGACCTTGCGCTTAGCAGCCCAATGCATAATCACTACACCACCAACAGAGGGGCTTCAAAAAGTTCATGGGGGAAAGAAAATCCCATTCTCTGTCGGTTCCACTTTTCCATGAACAGTTAGAAGCCTCTAGTATATTATAAACACTTGGGAAAATGTTTCCCCGATGTTAAAGAAATGTAGCTCCTCTGCAAAGAGTCTACTTAAGTTCTTTCATTAAACTATTTCCGAAGGATGTACCGCAACCCCACAACCTGAAGAAATGGGCCCGACGGTGACGGAAAACCTTTCACAAGGGCCAGACCCAATATGCGCTCCAGGCTGCGGGCGAGTGTCAGGGTGGCAGCCTGTGCTTGGTGGTATGGAGAGCCCCCCAAGCCACAGGGACAGCTGCTTGCACAACAGGGGTGGGCTGGATGGCGGGCACCCATCCAAGGCTCCCGGCAATAGCCGAGCATACATGTGGGACCACCACTACTCACGCCATGGCATGGATCCTGGGCAAAGAGGATCCCAGGCAAACAGGGTGGTGGTGGCCGGCTGGCATTGCACCCGCTCTAACTCAGGGTGGCCTCAGTGACAACAGGAGCCAACATTACCTCACTCACTGCCGTCGCATGGATGCCAACTCATAGTGAACTGCTCCTGTGACGTTCTGAGACTAACTCTTTTTTTGTTTATCATTTTATTGGGGGTTCATACAACTCATCACATTCCATCCATCCATCCATTGCGTCAAGCACATTTGTTGCCATCATCATTCTCAAAACATTTGCTTTCTACTTGAGTCCTTGGTTTCAGCGCCCCCTTTTCCCCCCTCCCTCCCCACTCCCCTCTCCCCTCTCCCTCATGAACCCTTGATAATTTATAAAATATTATTATTTTGTCATGTCTTACACTGTCCGACGTCTTCCTTCACCCACTTTTCTGTTGTCCGTCCCCCAGGGAGGAGGTTATATGTAGATCCTTGTAATCGGTTCCCCCTTTCCACCCCACCCTCCCTCCACCCTCCCGGTATCACCACTCTCACCACTGGTCCTGAAGGGGTCATCTGTCCTGGATTTCCTGTGTTTCCAGTTCCTATCTGTACCAGTGTCCATCCTGTGGTCTAGCCAGATTTGTAAGGTAGAATTGGGATCATGATAGTGGGGGAGGAGGAAGCATTTAGGAACTACAGGAAAGTCGTATGTTTCATCGTTGCTATGCTGCACCCTGACTGGCTCCTCTCCTCCTGGAGAGACTGTAACTGTTTATGGCAGTAGGCCACCTTTAACCCAAGGAGCGGCTGCTGGTTTCAAAGGACTGGCTGGTGGTTTGCAGCCTACGCGTCCCCACCACGCCGCGTTCCTCATCCTGAGATAGCTCGCCATCTTTGATATGGGTGAGTCCATTGCCGGGGCTCGGATTCCCTCTCCTTGGCAGTCCCCCTCATTGCATCACGTCCATGCAGAGCTGCTGGCTGCTCCTCATGCTGTGTCCAGAGCAAGCAAGTCGAAGTCCCTCCATCTCTGCTTCTAAGGGGCATTCTGCCTATATTTCTTCTAAGACTGATAAATATATTTTTTGGTCTTATAGTCAGAAAAACAAAAACTAAGCCCACGGCCATCAGGTAGACTCTGACTCGCGGTGACTGCATAGGACAGACTAGCGCTGCCTTGTAGACAGCCTCCTCTTTCTCCTGAGGAGCGGCTGGTGGTTTCACACTACTGACCACACAGTCAGCAGCCCAGGGCTTCACCCACCACACCACCAAGGGTCCTTTGGTGGGCCACGGTAAATTCAAAATCCTCCCGCCACGTCACAGTTTGAGCACGTCAGTCCTTCTTCTGTCTCCCTCTGTCTTTATCAAGCAGGCACATGACGGTATTCCCCGTGGAGGCACAATCATGTAAGCGCTTGACTACTGGATGCAAGGTTGGTGGTTCAAGCCCACCCAGAGGGATCTTGGGAGCCTCCCTCTCTCACTACCATCAAATCAATTCCAACTCACAGTGACCCTGTAGGACAGGGTGGAACTGCCCCTGTGAGTGTCTAAGGCTATAACTCTTTATAGGGGTACATAGAGAACCTCATTCCTCCCAAGGAGCGGTTGACGGTTTCCAGCCACTGACCTTGCAGTGAGCCGCCCAACGCACAGCCGAGGAGTGGCTGGCAGTCCAGTCTCAGAAAACAGCCCTGGTGATTGACTTCCAAACTGCCACCGTCTAGGAAACCCCCTTTTTGGTGGGGGGTGTGGTGTGGTTCTATGGGGTCAACATTAGTCAGAATCGACCTGAAGGGTGGCAGCAGAGAGTCAGAGCCTAAGAATGGATGGGATCTTCACAAAGCTGCAGTCATTGCTGGGTGTGACCAGCCACCCAAGGCCTCCTCCCTGACAAATTACCATCCTTATCCCGGAGGCCGCACTTCAAGGCTGTAAACACAGTGCGGTGACCAGTGTTTTACAAAATGACCTAACGCTCTTACTGCCATGTGACGCTTTCAGGACCAGCATCGGTCTTCTCAACCTCTCCTTGTCCTCGTCACTGAAATCCAAAGCAAAGGCCATCTTCACTCCTTCCTCTTGCTCACCCAGGGCACCTGGGGTCCTTGGTAAATCTTTGCTGAGTGGGCAAATGAGCTCTTTCATAAAAGCCCAGCCTTGCACACAGAAATGGGAGAGCCATTTAGCTCAAATGACCCCTCTGAATTCGTCAGATCTGGCTCCAAAGATCTGCTTATTCAAATTAGGAAACTAGAGAAATGAGCAAGAGCCACGTGGCTGGAAACGGTGTTGTCGATGTCGCTTTCTGGCCCTCTTCTTTCCTGTGTGTGTGTGTGTGTGTGTAATCCAGGGTGGGTCAACCATCTCTTAGGGTCATGGCAGGGGAGGTTGTCGGGGGATGGGGAGCTAATCATAATGAGGACCAGCATGAAGACAATGTTCTGGAATGGATGGTGGTGACCAGGGCAGGGCTCATTTTAAAGATGGTCCAACCAAAAAACTGTATGGTCCGTGAGTGCTGTAGCAATAAAATGGTGAGATTTTTAAATACATATAAATAAGAGACATTAACATTCACTAAATACATTTGAAGACATCATCTCCTCTTGTCCCCTGTGATGGTTTCCACAAGGCCCTGTGGCCTGCCAGGGACAGGCCCAGCATAAACCGGAAAGACTAGTTCCTCCTCTCTAGGAGTCTGCAAGGCCCCTGGATGCTGGGACTGGTGGATGGATTGAAGCGTGAGGAAGCCACTGCTATTCCGGTCTTGGGTCAATGGGGATTGAACCAGACAGCAGGCCCCAACCCAGATGCCAGAACACACAGAGAAAGGGTATTTGGGGCATGGGTAACAGCTCAATCTTATTTTAGGCTACACACACACATACACACACACACACCAAGAAAACAAAATTTTTTCAGGGCCGCTGCAAAAGAGTATTCCAGAAACCCCCCCTTACATTTCAAATTTCCAGTCATTTGAACAGAGTCACCAAGGATGCAGTGTTTTAGCAGCATTTAAATCCTGCTGACTGTCATGGCAGTGAAAAACGGCTGTAGGAGGAAAAAGAGGTCATTTATCACACATGGAGCTTCTCTCGGGGGCACGAGCAGAGATGTTCTCAGTACGTTTGAAATGAAAGGCTAGAAATGGATCTGGAAAAAATGATCATCTTGGAGTGGGTTTGCTTTTTATTGTTCCTATTTGTTAATGAAATGATAGCTAATAATTTAGCCTCTATTCATTCAAAACAAGCTGAGAACAGCGGAGCAGACTAGAACAGAAAAAGAAAATTGTATATGTAGAATCAGGTTCACCCGCAACTTAGTTTCCTGAGGCGCTGTGTTCGCCATCAATGAGTTTTTGTTTTTCTGGGGGGATAAAAGAAAGACATTTGAGGACTCAATAACAATTGGACAGAGGAGAGAGGAGAGGAGTGTCAATGAGATCATAATTCACCTGTTTTTAAAGAAATAAACTCTTGAAAGAGGCAAATCGTACTTGTGGCCCAAGAATTCTGAGCCAAGCTATAGAAGGCCTGGACCTGTTTTTGAGAATTACCCCAATGGGCAGTGAAATAAACCCCCGTTGAAATATTGTGACCCAAATAAACAAAATGAAGTGTTTGCACACAGAAATCAGGAAGCTGTGCCCCACCCATCTTCTTACGCTGGCGATAATAAAACAAGTAAGAGAGAGATGTTCTGTGTGGAACACGTGAAAAATACTTCAACCCAGGGCAGACTCCGGACGTTCAAGAGGGAGGTCAGCTGAGCAGGCATCATAGTGTACCATAGTTCCATCCACCATAATGAAGCTCACAATAGTCTCAACGACAAAAGAAAAGAAAATATTTTAAATGTTTCCCGACACTTCGGTCATCATGCTTTATTTTCATGTGCTAAATTTCATAATTTTAGAGAAATCTAGAGAAATTATAAAAACTAGAGAAAGAGAAGCAAAGATATCGTATCAACACACGCGCAAAAGCTAGCTGATACTGCACAATCCTCTCAGCAAACTGATGTCAGAAATACGTGTTTGCCACACATAGCCCACAAAGCTTACATGTTTGTGTGACCTCGTTCAAAGACCTTTCTTCCACTTCTTAAAAGAATGCTGGTTTTCAGAAAATAAAATCAGGTTAGGAATGGGCCCTCGACTATGTGTCTGCGTCAGCGGTGGTGGAATAATTTGGAACATGAGAAGGAGAATGACGGCACAACCTACGCTGTAACAACCCCCGTCGCTGGGCTGCACATGTGGACATCCATGCCCACGTCTGCTACGACCCTTTGAAGCCTTTTTAAAAGTCTGTGACTCTTAAAGACATACTGAGCAAAAGAAAGCAATTTAGGCGAATATCTGCAGACCACTCCACTGTCTTTGTTGATGAAGAATTTGAAAATAAGCTTTCAATATGCCATTATTTGGAAAGCTTCTCCATCCCCGTGGGACGCCCCCAGCACAATCGGGAATATTAGCTAGCTTCCACTATGGTACATCTCTACTTGGTGTAAGTGATTCCCTGTCCCCACCCACCCCCTCACGGCCATTCCCTGTGACTACGGGACCCAGTCACCTTGGCTTGTGATTGCACGTGGTTTTCCAAAGAATCCTCCTGATTTCCGGGCACCATTCGGCTTGTGACTGACTCGCCAACTCCTGGAGGGAAAGCAGAGGCTTCATTTCCAACTCTGAGTTTCCTGAAAGCATCCTCTCGCATGCAGCACAAGGGCCAGGACAGGCTGGTGCCTCGAGGCTCCTTGATCTGACATGGGTTCCTACCAAGTGGGAATTGTAACCAAATCCATGGAGCCTGAAGGACGCCCTGCTGGGATCCAGCATTCTGCTGCTTCAGCTGAGCAAGGTGATGGTTTACTAATCCCCCGTCCGGGTGTTATGCTTCAGTTCCTAGGCTGTAACATGCGCAGTGCTCAGCGTCAGCCCCAAGGCTGTATCTGCCGAGGTTATGAACCTGTCTCCTGTTGCCACTTTTTCCAAGTGACTTGTCATTTTAGGATGATTCTCCGCATTCAGCCCAGAGACGTAATGGAACACGTCTTCCAAGATGGAGTCCCGGCGACCCAAGGAACTGCATCCCGTAGCTGCGGTTGTCTTTGTTTACTGCCATCAAGCACCTCGGTACAATCCTCGAACAGGGCACTGCCTCTCCCAGGGCTGCCCTCACGATGGCTGGCAAATCCGGGTCTATCCTTGTAGCTATTGTGCCAACCCATCTCACCGAGGGTCTCCCTCACCCTCGTTGACCCTCTACTTCAACTAACCTGACGTCCCCTCCTGCCATTGATGACTCCTGACGACATGGCCCAAGCAAACGAGTTGGACATGCTCTGTGGGTGACCCGTAGCTTTTTCCTTGGCTAAAAGAGATCACCGGATACATTTCCTAGTCTGTCTTCTGAAACCTGTCTTTCACGGGTGACTGATTTAAAATACTGGTGGCACAGGCTCCCAGCCTCATAGCAACGCACCCCCGCGAGACATACAGACAGATCTGGAAAATGGAGGAAACAGCACTTTGGCGCCTGTGGACAACAGAAAGCACAGCATCGGGATTGCCGAGAGAAGGGTGGAGGGGAAGCCAAGGTAAGAGTGGAGGTTTCCAAGGTTATAGCTGGAAGAAAGGGGGCAGGGGCCCCAAGCTTAGCCCTGCCATGCCCTTGAGTTGATCACAAAAGAAGCTGGACATTGGGGAGGCACCTGTGTTACCTAAGTTGCCAATAGTCTGACCTGAAGCAGGGCAGCCAATCTACCAGTCCCGGTCCGAGAAAGAAAGAGCCCTTTTTGTGCAGCCGGTGCACTAAGGAGACCGCAGCACAGCACCTCGCTGACTGTCTCTCTGAAACCAGAGCGAAGATGCACCTTCGGCTTTTGAATCGACCCTTTGGAGAGTCACATAGAGGTGTTTTACATGAACTGGGGCTTCAGGGTAACCACAGAACACAGCTGCTAGCCCTGAGCAAGCAAGCAGACCCGTAAGGTGAAGTCTCTGGATGTCTTTGATGACGAACCAGCTAGCAGGGCCCGGCCTTTCATCACAGCAGGTGGATAAGAGTGTGGGATGGATCTGTTGAGAATTTGTTTAAGAGGGACCCAGGATGTATCAGCTCTCCCGAGTGCATCCTTCAATACAGAGAGAAAGCATTCCAAATAGTTCTCCTTGAAGAGCCAGGTGGGAGTTTTTTGTGAAGGCGCAAGAAGCAGGAGTTCACAGAGAAGTGCTTCCCATTGCCCCAAGGTATTATCAGACCATCAAGGATGTCTTTATTACTGCAGGGGCTGTCAGACCAAGGGTTGCCCTCCCCACCCCCCCTCCCCCCCTGCTTATCTCAATGGTCCCGCTTCCCCTTTCTCTTTGCGGAATGAGCGCATCCTTCAATAAGGAACACATTTTGGGACAGACCCAGCCTTGAATAATTAACAGACTTAAAGGGGATTTTTGACTACAGGGAGTTTTTTAACTTTAGAAGAGGGGGCTGTTACATCCTTTTAACAAGCGGAACAGTAACAGACCAGATCCCAAACTGTGTTGCACTGCCAATGTCCGTAACAGCAGGCTAGCTCTTTCACTGGCTCTATCCATTTTGGTAAACTCAGCTGCACCCCCCCACCCCCCATCAGTGTTGCTGCTTTTGACTAGGACCAGGGAGACTGAGGGCATGGGAATCTGCATGACAGACGTGTCTCCTCTCCTCTCCTGTTCTTCATTCAGGAAAATCAAGCCCGCCTGCAATTCCGGGTGCAGAGATTGCTTCCCTCTAACAGCTTGAGCTTCCAAATGAGTCTTTTAACAAATGGCTCCCTTCCCTTGTCCTCAAACTGTGACGACCAAATTTCAGTCCTGCAGAGAGAAAGCATTCCAAATAGTTCTCCTCGAAGAGCCAGGTGGGAGTTTTTTGCGAAGGTGCAAGCTCTCCGGCTACTTGATTTCTTTCTGTTCCTTTTACCGGCACTCCTTGGGTGCGGCCCTGCTAGAGCAGCCGGAACCCTATTTGAAGAGGAGCGTCTTGTCCGTGGGGGGGGGGGAGGGGGGGGTCAGAAGACGCCTGGACATGTGCCCTGCCATCGGGGGCAACCCCAGAAGCATTTCTACCCAAGCAAACTCCATAGCTATACGGAATCAAAATTAGATACCACTCCTAAGACTTTGATTCAAGATTTTGTTTTCTTATTCTTAAAAACTTAAGGTGAAAGAGCCTGTGTTCAGACTCCAAAGGCGTGGAAATTGGCAACAAGTGAGAGCCATCAAGCGGCCTGTGGAAGAAAGACAGGGCTTGCTACTCCCACAAATAAAGAGTCCCAGTCTCGGGCGCCCACGGGCAGTTCTGCGCTGCTCTACGGGTCCCGTGAGTGGGCACTGACTAGGGCAGTGAGGCTGGGTTTTCTGAGAGAAGGAGCAACACATTAGATTCAAAACACCAAAGGAGGGGACGGAACCAAACCAGACTCTGGCGAGTCAATGCTGATGTAAAAAGCAGATGAATAGTTTAAGCCGGAGGGGGGAAAACCTTGCTTTGAGATCTGCAACAAAGTGAAACAACAACAATAACAACAACAACAAAACTACCATCTAGGGCTCCTTTTGAACTGGGTGTAGTCAGATCTAAATCAAAACTTTTGATTTTGAATGAAACAAAGATTTTTAAATCTTATGAATGAAACTTTGGAATGAAACTATTTTTTTAATTTCTATTTTTCTAAATAAACCAGTCAGCCATTATGTATATATAATATGTACATAGTGCACATACTATATGGTCAAAATTACTGCTCCAAAGAAACAAAGAAGGCAGTAGTCACAATTTCTAACTGAGATAAAGAACCGCTTCCTGATGATTCCGAAGTTTATGCAGCTGGCCTCAGAGAAAAGGCCTGAGTCAGCCAACCCCAAACCCACACGCACTGCCATCTCGTCAATGCTGACTCACAGGCCCCTCGAGGACAGGGGAAACCTGCCCCCTCTGAGTTTTCAAGACTGTAACTCTTCATGGGAGTAGACAGCCTCTTCTTTCTACCAAAGAGGGGCTGGTGGTTTCGAACTGCTGATGTTAGGAGCCCAATCAGTAACCCAGGATACCTCCAGAGCTTAGGGAATAGAACTGGCCATGCTAAATGAAGTTGTCTATCACTTTATAGCCAAGATAGGAACAGGCCAGGCCTTAGTTCCTCATCCTGACTGCCACATTAAAAGTTAACTTATTGAAATTGTAGACTTTTCCATTGTCATCCTGCTTGTCTGCCACAGTTGGAGACTGGATTTGTTAAAATAAGGAGGTGCACTACCACCGTTAACGTCCTGAAAGTAACCCAAAGGGTTCTAAGACTCAGGCTTTAACTCGTGGAAATACCCACAGTCTTACCGCAGCGAGGAGCCCTGGTGGAGCAATGCTTATGGGTTTGGACTGTGACCCGAGAGATCAGCAGTTCAAGACCACTTTCCGCTGTGCAGGAGAAAGACACAGCTTTCTACTCCTGTAAACAGGGACGGTCTCAGGCACCCACAGGGGCAGTTCTACCTGCCCTACAGGGTCCCTACGAGTCAGCATCGACTCGATGCCAGTGAGGTTGTTGTTGCTGTTGATCTTACCTCAATAATTGGGCCCACAACCACAACATTCACAGACGCACACCCTGTCTACAGCTATCGGCGTGCGTTTCCTCCCTTCAGGACGAGTGTCATCTTGGCAACAAAAGGAAGAATTCCTTTGTGCCTGTGCCAAGTCTGCTGGAAAGGGATCCCCTGTGATCTCCACACCTTTGTGTAAATGTCTCCCTTGGTGTGCGCAAGGGACCTGCTACTTGAGTGTCACTTCTGTGGCGAGGTTACCTAAATCTGTGACTTCTGTCTTCCTAGAAGGCTCCATCAACCTTCCCCAAGTCTGTGCTTCCGTGCAGCAGAGTCATGTGGGAGAGGCCACACAGCAAAGAACTGAGGTGGGGAGTGGGAGGGGGGTAATCTCCAGCCAGTAGCCAGCTAGGAACCAAGACCCTCAGCCCAACAACCCTCAAAGAATGACATTCTGCCAGCAACCACATACATGAGCCTGAAACTGGGACCAATCCTCTGTGAAGCCTTCAAATGAGACCTCAATCCCCTGTAACTTTACTGCCTCCTGCGAGGGATGCTGAAGCAGAAAATCCAGCTATGCTGTGTGCCCAGGCCCCCTGTACCTCAGAGACCCCGAGACTGTGATTCCCAAGGCTGTGTCTGGGCGCTTTCATCCACAGCAATAGCTAACGAATACAGCATCGTTTGTCAAATGAGAAGTCTTCCCCAATGTCTTCTACCCCAAGAGGGCTTTAAATGTTCTGAGTTACAGAGCCTTACTCTGTCTGGCCCGCCATGTTTCTGCGAGGAGTGGTGGTCTGGCTAGATGGAAGCGGGACCGTGAGAAGTGCTGGGCGCATCATTCTCTCCCGGCGTTCATCCAACGCTCAGAGCGTCCAGTGCAGGAGGGCTGCACCACAGAGGCTCTGATCAGAGGAGCTTGATGAGGTTCCCAGACCACTCGTCCATCGCTCGGCAAGGGGAGGCGCCAGAATGTAAGAAGAAAGGCATTTTTCCTTGACCACGAAGCGGATGAGCAGAAAGAGAACCGGGAAGTGGACGTGTGTGGAAGAGAGCCAGCAGCTTAAGAACAAATGGACATTTTTTGCGTAGTTCCCAGACGAGTATTTTAATAATGCTCGCATAGACCTTGCATTTCAATCACGCTTGGCAGTTTATACCTGCATGTCATGCCCAGCGTGGGCCTTTTCCTCCTGGGCACCAGAGCACATTGGTGGACTAATCCCCGCAGAGAAGCTGAAGGTGCATGGTAGCATGGGCAAGAAAGGCGCTCGGCTCAGTTAGTCCACACCTCAAGGCTTTAAGTCAACTGGGCTCAAGTTGACGTCTATGTCTCCCAATCCAGTGCTCCTATTCATTCACGGTCCAGCGCCCTTTCTCCTTAACACAATGCCCAGAACGAAGACAGCTGTGTGCACGGAGGGTGAGTGTGGGTCAAGGATTTTGTTGAGGTTGTGGGTGACCATGAAGTTGACTTCCGACTCATGGTGGCCTGTGTACGAACAAACCAACCATCACCTGGCCCTGTACATTCTTCCTGGTCTATGACATGATTGACTCCACTGTAGATCCTCCTGGGTCAACCCGGTTTATGGAGGGTTGCCCTCATGTTTGTTGACCCTTCTACTTTGCCTAACAGGATGTTCTGCTCTCGAGACTGGTCTTTCTTGATGATGTGTCCAAAGATAGAATAACGTGTCCTAGGAAGAGGAGAGAGGCAAGGGGACGTGTGTCTGTCCATTCTCACAGAAGGAAGAATCTGCAATTTTCTCTCCCTCCCCTTCTTCTCCCCTTTGAGACGCAAGCTTGAAGCAGGTTTGTTCTTCAGACAGCCTCAAGAACCTGAAGTCAACGGGTATCACAGCATCCGAATATTGCAGCAGCAACAGGAAGAACCATTCTAGCCAAGGGCAAGGAATGATTGGACAATGGGCATCTCCATCAGCATCCAAACTCTCTGATGTTATTGGAATCCCAGGATAGTGTTACTAGTTCAAACACTCAACTACTCACCAAGACGTTGGAGGATTGAAGCCACCCAGAGATGTCACCAAAGCAAGACCTAGCGACCACTTCCTGCAAAGCCTGCCTTAGAAAACACTGTGGAGCTCAGTTCTGCTTTATCACATGAAGGCATCACGAGTCAGAGCCCACTTGGCGGCAGCTGTTTTTGACTGGTTTTTAAGGAATGGCCCAGACAGCACCATGGCATCTGAAAAGGGTCAAGAAGAACCCAAGGAAGTTGGATCATGGAGAGAAGTACTCCTAAGCAAACAGTCTCATTGGATTTATCCTGTTCACCCCAAAGAGCCCTCAGAGAAGCTCAGGTGAGGCACCAAAGTGCAGTGAGTCTGGAAAGGCAGGTGGAAGTTTGGCGCCAGTTCATCAAGGCCTGTGCCAGGGAAAGAGGTCTGGATTGGTCATCAGGACGCCGGTCCCTGGTTTCTGAGCCTTGTCTAAATGGCTGACGATCTTGACTAAGCCTTTTTAGCCTTGGCCAATCCATAAGGGTTTTGTCTAGAGAAGGAGATGATTGAATATGATAGCGTATCCCCCTTTCAGACAGTTTTGCAATAAGGGGTAGACCAAAATGGGGTAGGTCAAAGCAAAATGGCGCAGACCCCAGCACAATGGATAAGCTCTGGAAGTGCACCAGAAGGGTGGGCTTAAGGCTTCATTCAATCTGCCGTCTCGGTTCCAGCTCCCTGCTTCTCTCGGCTCTGTCCTAAGCAAGGGGGTCAACATCATGGTCTGCTCTCAGCCTAGAAAACATGCCCAACAGCCCCCAACAGCGTCATGCCCATTAGCCCCTTGCCCAAGTGAACACCTAGGCCCACTTCTGCTCCAAAAACCGGAAGGAGCTGATATTCCCGGGCCTGCTCGAACCACCCACCCCACCCTGTGGGGCCCTGTACAGGTGGAGAGACAGACGGACTCTTAAAAAGCTGTCAAGCTTCATGAAACAACCACCACCAATTAACACAGGAAAATGAAGGACAGCAGCATGCCATCAAATCGGTTCCAACTCACACTGACCCTACTCAGGTGAAAACACGCCCAGGCCTGTGCCATTCTTAGCCCTGGTCCTCGCCAGGAAACCAGGACAGTGGCACGCTATTCAGGACAAATGGTTTGTGTGGTGTGTGTGTTGTCGAGTGTGCTTCTTCCCACTCCTCAGAGCAGCCCTACGTGACACGGTGGAACTATCCCAGAGTGATGTCAATATTTTTTTACAGGAAGGTGTACACCTGGTGGTGCAGTGGTTAAACATCCAGCTGCTAACTAAAAGGTGCATGGTTCAAAACCACCAGCTGCTCTGCCGGAGAAGGCATGACAGCCCACTTTTGTGAAGCTTACAGCCTTGGAAACTGTGCTGGGCAGTTCTGCTCTGCCCTGTGGGGTCACTTGTTGGAAAGGACTTGTTGACAATGGCTTCGGTTTGGGCTCAGTCTTTACACGATCCCATCGCTGCTCTTTTGGGTAGCAGCTGGGCGCCTCATCACTGAACCACTGCTGGTCTTCTGGTGACCCTGTGCGCCATGTGTAAGGACCCGTGCGTTTCACGGGGAAGGTTCTATGGGCATCTCATCCCTTCCTTGCCCTTCTGTGTGACATTGCCAACCCTCCTTAAAGAACAAGCACTGCAGCAAACAGTGGAGAGCAACTCTACCCGAGGCTCCTTCAAGACATTCCCAGAAACAGTGCTACTGTCTTTTCCTCCCGTTGCCCACAATCGAGGTCCCCTCAGACCTGTTCACACCTTTACTGTGGGGGTTGCATATTTGTGTGTGTGTGTTTTGCAAAGAATAGTATTTAACGGCTATCGGCCAAAAACCACGAAGCTCTTATGCGACTGAGTATGAATCCCCTTCTTTCTAGACTCCTTTGTATGTCATTTTCTAGACTCCCAGATCAGAACCACACTGTTTTGTAAGCTACAGAGATGTAGGAGACATAATAGCTAGTCTGGTCATGATTCCATACCATTGTCTCTAATTAGAGCCTTGTGCAGGAAGTAGTGGGTCATGTAACAATCAAATGCTTCATTCAACTGAAAAGCCAGGGTAAACGCCCCATGAGATTGCATCTGCTTAATGCCATTGGGACCTTTGGGGTTGTCATGTTGGCAAGGTCGAGATGTCAGAAGCCATTTGGAACAATGGACTTGGGGCGACTCACTCAGATGAGGTGGTTCAGGCATGTTTGCCCTGATGCTTGGAAATAGACCCACGGACCCCCTGGACCAACTGACTCGATGTTAGCTGAGAGCTGTGGTTCTTGCTACCTGTCCTCAAATGGGTCCTCCTGGGCTCATGGCAATCCCATGCACAATGGAGCAAAACAACTGCGTGGCCATGCACGACCCCCAGGGTCAGTGGTCTGTTAGACCAACATGATCCACAGGGCTTCCCATGGGCTGAACTTCGGAAGGAGAATGCCAAGCCTTCCACCACGGAAACCAGCCCACCATCAAAGGGACACACAAGTGTCCACTGAAGGATGGGCCGTGACGACACAGGAAGCACGTTAGCTGGAATCGAGCCTCAATGTCCTGTATGGAAGCCAGGAATTCTACCCCCGAGTCACCACCAGTGCCTCTTTCTTGGGAAACTTCAGAGATTACTTAGCTCAGGCAAACACCCACAGGGCAGAAGAGCACACGTGGGGCTACAGAACTGTGTGCTCCGAGGTAGACATGGCATGTCGTGACATCCGTTTTGTGTCCTTTGAACCTTTGGGAGTTGCCATGTCGGCAAGGTCTTGATGCTTACTCAAGGTAAGCATCGTGGCCAATGGGTTTCTTGCTTCCCTTGGTGGTCTGCTATGCTGTTGGATGGTCTGCTTGCTGATTTCTTCCGACAAAGATGTTCAACTACGTGTTGACGTGTTGGGCTCACATCCCTGCCAGCGGGGGCGCCGTTTACCCCACTCAGAAATAAGGACGGAGAAGGAAGGGCTAGCCCAGCCCCGTCTATTCCTGGTGCCGAGTGGTGATTTGCTGTACTTCAGGGTTTGCCTTTAGAGCGGAGCCGAGTAAAAGGGAAAACACAAAAGCAGCACATTTTAAGTACACACTCAGGGCCCCAAATTGAAGGCTGTGAGTTAATTATGATGAAAACATAGCAACGTGGAGCCAGACAGGCTAGGTGCTGGGCTGAGCCTGGCTTGGGGGAGGTTGTGTTTCATGCTGGCGAGGACGGCGTTTATAATCACTATTTTATTCGTGAGTCACAGAATTATACGTGTCCTCTACCAACTTAAGGGCGTGACTGCTAGCCCATAGGGCAGGCAGTTCAAATCCACCAGCCGCCACACAGGAGGAAGAGACAGCATCCTGCCCCCAAGAGATCTACAGCCTGGAACCCACCGATGGGGCTCCGGTCCACTGTCCAATAGGGCTGCTAGGTGTCAGAATCAACTAGACAGTAACAGGTTTGGATTTTTGTGTGCCTTTTCTAGGGGGGTGGGGTACCAAACACCACAAAAGAATATGCACAGAAAGGGCAGTTTCTGGGCAAGGCAATAGGCCCCTTGCAAGAGAGGGAGATGCTTTCTGTACCAGGGGGCAAGATACGGCCTTTATTTTACCTGGATCCACAATTAACACTCTTGGAAGCAGCCGTCTTCCTCAGGAATTTCTGAGGTGCTCAACCTCTGTTCAGTTGCATATCGTTCCTGGTTTTTTCTGTATTTGAGTTTTAAAATATGAAGCATTTTACAATAAGGGGTCAACAACCTTTCACATACTATGGGATGCTATGTTGACATGAAAAACAATTACCCAAAGTTGTCATATCCCATAGATATTGAGCTGATTCAAACTCCCGGTGCCCCACAGAGGGTTTCTGCCACTTTGCAAATCCTCCTGGGAGCAGACAGCCTCATCTTCACCCTGAGGAGCAGCTGACTGGTTTGAACTGCTGACCTTAAGATTAGCAGTTCAAAGCTTACCAGGATCCCTTAAACTTCTAATAGCATGGGGAAATGTTCATCAGATAAATGTTGTATTCTATCCCTAAGGCTCCCCTGACAGAGTACCACAAACCAAAGCAAACTCCCAGCCATCGAGTCAAAGCTGACTCCCAGTGACCCCTGTGGGTGTCTGAGACTGTCCCTGGTTTTCTCCTTGTGTGGGCTCAAGTTTGAGGCCAGGTGGGATTGGTTGGAGTTCTAGTTCAGGACTCTTTTCCTAAGCTTAGTGTTTCTCCCACGGAGCTGCATGCAGATCACAGCCCCATGTGTGACCTCTACATCACCAGGACTCCTACCACAAACCGGGGTGCTTCGAGTATTCCTTCACAGGTTCAGAGGCAGAAGGCTGAAGCCAAGATGTCAGCCGAGGTGTCAGCAGGGACGGGCTCCCTCAAGGGCCTTCAGGGGAGGGCCTGCCCCGGCCTCCGGCAGATCCAGTGGCCCCAGAGATTCATCGGCTTGGACGTGGCTCCAGTCTCTGCCTCCCTGGTCACATGGCCTTCTCCCTGCTGTGTCTGTCATAGATTTCCTTGTCGTAGAAGGACACTTGTCACTGAATCTAGGGCCTCCTGCAAACCCAGTGTGATGACCTCTCCAGGCAAGAACCCATTTTCCAAATGAAGTCAAGGTCACAGGCTGCAGGGGGGCATGGCTTTGGGAGGCCACAGGCAGCCGACTATCAAATTATTGAGGCGGTATCTAGAACTGTATGCATTCATGAGCCCATAGAGCATACTGCCCAAATATCGTAAATAACCAACCACCACAAACCTGCTTCCACCCACGTGGTTCTGACTTATAGCAGTCCTGTGTGGGATTTCAGAGACCAGAATCTTTATGGGAGTAGACAGCCTAATATAAATACACAAAGAGGCTTCCAAAAGCTTGTGGAAATTTTTCAACTCTTTTAACTCCATGTTTTCACAACTTTTGGAAACCCACCCCCCATGGATGCCTGTGTGTATTTTACATACATAATGTTGTACACACTATAGAATGCAAATACACCCACACTCGTATACACAGACATTTTATATATACAGATACTTGATCTTATGGATTGAATTACATCCAACGAAAACATGTGTTGTAAATGCTAACCCTCACATCTGTGCTTATAATCCCATTTGGAAATGGGTTAGCTATGTCATGGTCATCGCATAGACCTGTTATTCAGTATGTCACATAGTTAGGTAACAATTATAATTAGGTCGTGCCGAGCACATTTTGAGTCAGTCTCTTTCCCTCGCTTTAAACTCTTCGGTGTGACGTGGTGAAGGTTGACAGGGAAGCACATTTGTCCATCCGACTCTTCTTGCCCACTGTGTTTCATCTCATTCACCGCAGGCCCTCAGTGCCACGCCACATATGTCACGTCCTCGCGAGGTTTCTTGTTTCCACTTATCCTCCTTTTCGGAACGTTGTCCGGAGGGAGATACTGCCTTTTTGATCTCAAGTGGTTGGTTCTTCTAAGGCGTGAGCATCTCCTTGGCGCTATTGTTTCCCTTACCGGCCTGGACCACAGGAAGCAGAGCAGGACGGCAGGACTGGAGGAAGGCTCGTGACTAGCCGTCTACAGGCCGAGAACACAACCTGGTTCCTGAAAGCCAGAGGACTGGATGTGCTTCCTGATGCAATGCGAAGAAGACGGCCGTCCCTGTTGGCGACACTGTGAAGGAAAAGTCCTCACAACTGGACCAATAGACACCATGGTGGTAAATGGAGGGAAGATCAAAGTTGGCAGGGATTTTATTTTACTGAGCTCCACAGTCAACACTCACGGAAGCAGTAATCAAGAAGTGAAGTGAAGTTTTGCACTGGGGAAGCCGGCGGTGAAAGACTTCTTCCAAGTGTCGATGGCCGAAGATGTCCCTTTGGAGACTGAGGTGTGTCTGACCCAATCCCTGGGCCTCTCATGCCTGTGGGCGTGACAGCTGGACAGAAGCATGCATGTAGTTGCTTGTGGCACTGACCGCCGATATTGAAAGTAACACGGACTGCCAGAAGACCAAGCACACGTGTCTCGGACAAAGTAGAGCCAGAATGTTCCTTAGATGCAGGAATGTCAAGACTACTCACCTGTCACTTATCAGAGAGGCCCGTCTCTGCCAAAGGACATCCTGCTTGGAAGTTGGAGCACCAGAGGTAGAGAAGAGGACCCTCTTCAAGATGGATTGGCACAGTGGCTGCAACCAGGGCTCAAAGATCACACCCGACAGTGGTGGGGATGGCACAGGACTGGGCAGTGTTCCTTCTGTGGTAGGCAGCATGGCTCAAAGTCAGAGCCACCTTCACGGCACCTGATAACCGCAAGGCCAACCACATCGCTGGACTGAAAATGGAATAATGGGGTGAGTCTATTTCCAAACCTGGAGGGTCACTAAGGGCCATGGTCTAAGGCAGTGGTTCTCAACCTTCCCAATGCCGCAACCCTTTCATACAGTTCCTCATGTGGTGGTGACCCCCCAACCATAAAATTATTTTCATTGCTACTTCATCACTGTCATTTTTCTACTGTCATGAATTGGGTGACCCCTGTGAAGGGGTCGTTCGACCCCCAAAGGGGTCACAACCCACAGGTTGAGAACCACTGGTCTAGGGGCTTCCACCAGTCCCTAACCAAACAATAAACCTGGTCTTTTTTGTGAGTTTTGCTTCACATTCTTCTCCTTCTCTAGCCAAGACCTTCGGATGGGATCCCTTCAGAGCAATTGGAAATGGTAGCCAGGCACCGTCTAGTTTTTCTGGGCTCAGGGTTGGGGCTACTGATGTCCATTAGTCCACTCTTCCTTCCTTCAGACAGGGAAAGGCTGAGTCCCACCTTCCATGGCTGCTCATGAGCTTCTAAGCCCCCCAGGTGCTTCATCTAACATAGAATGTAGACCATTGTCTACATTGTGTAGTGTATTATTATCTACATTGTCTATGACAATTGGCCTTGGTGGCCCCTAGGACCCTGATTCTGAGCCTCCAGGCCCAGTCACCCCATCTATTTTAAAATACAAGAGATTAAACATGCTAATAGAGGAGAAATGGGGTAAGAAGTATGCCAAACTATATAGAGATCTCTGAAGAGGCGAAACTGAAGGACACAGGGACGCAGAGAGAAAGCCTTTCCCTATAGCAGGCACCTTGAACTTGGATTTCTAGCCTCCAAAAGTGAAAATAAAAAAGCCCTGGTGGTGTAGTGGTTATGCATTGGGCTGCTAACTGCAAGGTCCACAGTTCAAAGCCACCAGATGCTCCATGGGAACAGGATGTGGCATTATTCCCAATAAGTGTTACAGTCCCAGCATGCCATAGGGGCAGTTCTCCCCCATGAGAAGCGATCAGCCGTGGGAGCAGGGAGTGTGGTTTGATTTCATTTTAAAACTGTGAGCAAAGAGTTTCCTTTGGCGAAGACCATCCACGTGTGGTGTTTCCATAACAGCAGCACTAGATAACAAATATATTTGATGTATTAAGGTATCTATGTAAAAATATAGCAAAATATGCACAGGGTGGTAGGATCCTCACTTTCTACGGGTGTGTTAGACAGGGTTCTCTAGAGAGACAAAACCAAATTGCTAGTTAACTTATATACAGATAGATAGATAGATAGATAGATAGATAGAACAAGAAATGAACAGTTAAATTATAAAGCAGTGAGACACTAGCAGTCCTTTAAGTCTTGAGAGCCGCCAGTTCCTTTTCTGTAGAGAGAACTGGGCTATATATACACAGGCAGCAAACAGCAAGGCAGGTCACCAACTGTCGGTCCCCAGCTCCAGAGATGAACATTCCAATCGTGTGGGCTTAAAGGGACCTCAACTTACAGCGACACAGTCCATAGGCTAGGCGTCCCACAGGTAGTATACCCTTTAGATTGAGGCACAGAACTAGCATTTATCCCTCTGCCCTTCAGTTAATCCTACTTGTGTTTATTGGCCAGGCTGGCACAATAAACTATCACAATCCACCCCTTGCCAACCTGGAACCTGTACACCATTCCCAGCCGATACAGCTGTGCACAGCCACCACCCACTGACCAGGGGACACTGTCCTGCCAGGGTTTCTATGAGGCTGAACAGGGTTCTCTGGTGCTTACAGACTATGGCAGATTTGGAAGAAAGATCAGGAGATCAATTATCTGCCAGTAAAAACCTTATGGATCATGATATCTGATTCTATTTTGCATGGGGTGCGCATGAACTGGGCGCCACTCAATGGCAGCCAACAACAATATAGATCAGTGGTTCTCGACCTTCCTCTTCCTCATGCTGAAACCCTTTAATACAGTTCTTCATGTTGTGGTGACCCACAACCATAAAATTATTTTCATTGCTACTTCATCACTGTCATTTTTCTATTGTATGTATCGGGCGACCCATGTAAAAGGGTTAATATCTAGATGATAGATTGGTCAATAGATAAATAGATGATTAATAGATAGTTAATAAATAAAGAGATGCCTGGGAGATAATAGAAGATTAAAAGATGATAGATGGATAGTTAGATACTAGATGGTTGGATGGGTGGATGAAAGACAGGTAGATAGATAGATAGATAGATAGATAGATAGATAGATAGACAGGCAATCTCAGACACCCTATGGAACAGTTCTACTCTGTCCTATAGACTCACTGTGAGTTGGGATCATTTCCATTAATCCAGTGAATTGTTTCATTGTTGTGTTTAGTTACTGAAACCTGGAAAACCAGCCATCCCTTCCCACCACTGTCTTTCTGGGGGCTCTGTAGCCCACCATCTTACCATCAAGTCAACCCCAACTAGTAATGACCTTGTAAGATGGGGTAGAACTGCCCCATGGAGTGTCCAAGGCCATCATCTTTTTTTAAGATCATTTTATTGGGGGCTCTTATAGCTCTTATAACAATTCATACATCAATTGTATCACACATACTTAAGCATATGTTGCCATCATCATTTTCTAAACATTTACTTTCTATTTGAACCCTTGGTATCAGCTCCTCTTTTTTTTTCCTTTTTCCCTCTCTCCCACCCTCATGACCCCTCAATAAATTATAAATTATTATTTCCATATCTTACACTGACTGCTGTCTCCCTTCACCCACATTTCTGTTGCTTGTCCCCCTCAGGCCTATGCAATTATGTGTCCATCATTGAGATCAGTTCCCCTTTCCTCCCCACCTTCCCCTACCTGGTATTGCTATTCCTATTTCTACTCCTGAGATTCTTATCTGACCTGGATTCCATGTGTCGTGAACTCTTGTCTGTACCAGTGCACATGCTCCGATCTAGCCAGAGCTGAAAGGCAGGACTGGCGTCATGACAGTAGCAGGTGAGGAAGGCTCAAAGAACCAGAGGACTATTGTGTGTTTCATCGGTGCTGTACTGCACCCTGGTTGACTCATCCCTTCCTGTGGGTCTCTGCTGCTACCCTGCTTGTTCTGAACAATATGTTCTTTTGTTTGCTTATTTTGGGTCTTCTAATGTCAAGGCCATCATCTTTGTGGAAGCAGACGGCCTTACCTTTCTCTTGCCTGTGGGCCCATAGAGCTATGCTGTCAAACTCTGCCACCTAGAGCCTTCGGCTCAGTGGAGATGCAGCTATAAAGACAGCCCTTAGAAGACTGACTTGTGTTTCTTCTCTGGTTTACTCAAAAAGCCGTTACCTCCCCAGCAGACTATTTCAGAGAAAAACAGAGCTCATATTTCGTGTGTGTGTGTGTGTGTGTGTGTGTGTGTGTGTGTTGGAGGCAGGTTCGATCTGCTGTTCTCGATGCCTATTTTTTGTTGCGTGCTGGGAGTGTGCACTTGGATGCTAAAGGCAGGAATGCCTGGACCAGAGCAAATGGAAGCTCACGATGCAGCCCAGCTCCATGGCTAGTCCACAGGCTGAGGACTCCGTGCCTCCGTCTAGGGAGGACGGAAGGGAGTATGCAAGCAGAAAAATTAGTGTTGAGCTGACTCCGGCTCAGGGTGGCTCCATTTGAGAGAGAGTGAAATACGATCTGTAGCTTCCCTTCCTCACTTGCTGCTCTTTCATGTCAACAAAACTGAGGAGGGGGAAAAAGACTCACTCCCTTTAACTGGACTCTGACTCATAACAGCCCTATAGGACAGAAACCTGTGCATTTCTGAGGTTGTAAATCTGTATGGAAGCAGAAAACCCCGCTTTCTCCCAAGGAGCAGCTAGGGGGATTGAACTGCTGACCTTGCAGTTTATAGCCCAACGTGTAACCCATTAGGCCACCAGGGCCCTGTATGAAGAGGGCTGACAAATCTATCAGAACTGGTCCAATGGGGTGGGATGAATTCTCTCACATTGCCTAGAGACAACACCGTGATGACTGGTACTGATACTGGGGATCTCCTCCCTTGGCAGGGAACACTGGTGACAGAGAAGTGGCCGAAGAAAACCTGCTGTTCTAGAAACGAGTCCACACTGGACAGAGTGTGGGGGCAGAAGTGGTCAATGGTTACATGAGTGCTTTATCTCTCAGAGTTCTCAGGATGGGGTGGAGGATGCAATCTCTGATGTGTCTAATGTTCCATGACCATGATCTCCCCATCCCTATGCCCTCAACACCCTGCCAACGCCCTAGAGTTCACTGCCCAACTTGTTAGACACATCCTGTACTACTTGGAGCAGTGGCTCCAGCTGCTACCATGGCAACTGTAGCTGGGCTCCTGACCATGCAAGAGTTACTGTGGGCGACTTGGAGGGCATAGCAAGCTGTCACTCTGAGCAAGTCTACCTGATGAACGACACCAGCTCCCATCATGCTCTAGGGCAGTGGTTCTCAACCTTCCTCATGCCACGACCTTTCATGCAGTTCCTCATGTGGTGGTGACCCCCCAACCATAGAATTATTTCCGTTGCTACTTCATAGCTCTCATTTTGCTACTGTTATGAATCAGACAACCCCTATAAAAGGGTCATTCGACTCCCAAAGGGGTCGCGGCCCACAGGGTGAGAACCGCTGCTCTAGGGCTTCTCTTCTCTAAGTCCCCGAGTCATCCCTGCTCCCATCTAGCTCCTCACACCTCCCTAGTTTCGTTCCCTGTCCTACCTGACCTGCCCCTCCTTCCTAATAGGGAACACTCCACTGAACACACAGCAGCTGGGCTCAGGGGATGGCAAGCTTCCTGCAGTTGCTGTATTGAGTTTGGCTCACCACCCAGGAGAACCTCTTCCTCATTGAAGTCCTTCCTCCTTCCAAGCAGTTGATTTGAAAGGTAAGGGCTGGAGAAAGCGAACAGGCAAGAGGAGGGCATGCGCTTTCAAACGCAGAGACAGTGTTCTCCATTGTCTAGAATGTGGCTCCGCCACAGCATCATTCCTGCCTCCTCCCGGCCTCCCCTTGGACACTAACCCTCCATTCATGGAGGAAGGTGCTGGATGGCCTTTGGGGAAATGCATACAAAACATTCTCAGGATTCACGCGGAATCGCTTGCTGCTCCCCGGAAAAGAACATGAAACAAAGCACAGGTAGCTGGGCAGGCCGGCTCTAAATATGAGGAAGAATCAAGCCGATTTGCAGACGAGGGCAGAGCCAGACTTGCCAAGAGCCGCTGACAGGCCGGCTGCTGCCCCTGTACCTGGGAGAGGGTGGGTCGACTGTGGGGCACAGCATGTTGGCAGCCAACCCAGCCCCACGGAGATTCTGGGGGTGGAAAAGAAAGAAGGACATCAAATATTTGAACTCTGGGCAATTTTTAACCCAAGCTGTGGAGGGTCAGGGAAGGTGAGCAAATCCATCAGGAAGGGCGTGCATGTGCCAGAGGCCCGGTGAGATGGCCTTCGTATGCCTGCCTAGGCTGTTGCTGACTCCAGAGCTAAAATGCCACTGCAGACACACTGGCTCCGCTCGCACCTGCCTCTGGAGAAAAGCCAAAGCCTCCCCAAGGTGGCCCCATGTCTTTCGGGCAAGATTTCCACTGCTGATCTGGGACGGTGATTTTTCTTGGGGTGAAGGCCAAGAGAGGGTGGTAGTCATGACTGGTCATGACCTTCCTCTAAACCATGATGGGGGAAGGGCAGGTATGTGGCACCAAGCCAAGGAGAGTCTTTCCTCACCTGAATTCAGACCTGAGGGAATCACGTCACATTTGTTCAAAGAGATGGCTGGGGTGGTTGTCTCTGAGCGTGCCAGATGGGACCCCACACTCTCCCCGTTGCTACCGGCAGCCAGCATCCTCCCTCCCCCCTCTGTTCTTGTTAGTGGAGAAGTTCAAGTGGGGCCACCAGCGGCACAGAGCAAGCTCCCTGTTCCTATGAGTAGCCATCCAGTCTGTCTTGATTCATGCAGTCCTTGGGTACCTCAGAACACAAGGCCACCCAGCCCCGTGTCATCGCATCATCCTGGCTGTGTTTGCACCCAAGGTGGACACCAGCGGCTCAGTTCACTTCTCGGAGGCTTTCCCTTGTGTTCGCCACACCTCTTCTTTACCAAACCAACCAACCAACTCACTGCCTTTGAGCCGATTCTGACTCCTGCAACCCTGCAGGACAGAGTAGAGGTGCTCCTCTGGGTTCCAGAGACTGTGAGACTGTGATTGTTTCCCGAATGAGAAAGCCTGATGTTCCTTCGTGGACATTTCCAAATAGGATGCCCGTTTCTAGTGCTGGGTCTCTCCTGACGACTTGCTCAGAATAACCAAGAGGAAGTCTCACCCTTGTCACTTCCAAGGAGCATTCTGGTTGTGTCTCTTCCAAGACTGATGAGGCTGTTCTTCAGACAGTCTGCAACAGTTGGAAGACACAGGGCCTCTTAACCATGCCTAATAATGGTCTTAGCTCGTGGCTATCATGATGCCCACATTTGTAGAACAGGGCAGACAGGAGTAAGCCCTAGACAGGCCCCCACTATCCAGCAGACTTTCTTAGTTGTTAATGGTAAGCAAAGACTGTCTGACTCAAGCCCAGTGTGGTTAGCTACCATTCTCTCTCCACAAAAGAAAGTATAAGAAACCTCTTGGCAAAAAGATAAAGAAAAGAAATTTGAGAAAGGCTGGTAAATTCTGAGATGAACAAATCAGATGATTATACATGACCTGATGTGCCCTAAGTATCCTCTTCCGATCATTAAAGAAATCACACCTGCCTGGGAATACAGTCCTGGGTGAAACCAACCTGCCGTGGCAGGGCTTCGGGATGGGAAGAGGTGGCAGTGTTCCCTGAATTGATCTACACATTGAACACGATTCATTTGGTTCCCTGGAGGTCTGGCAGAAAGCGGCTAAACGCGTGACTGCTAGCAGGAACAGGTGTAGTCCGAGCCCACCCGCTGTTCTGTAGGAGAAAGGCGTGCCGTGCTGTCTGTGAATGTTGTGTCAGGTCACGCTACTGACACCGACTGTCTCGTGCCTTCCGTTTCTCTTCTAAATGTTTAATAGTTTGAATTACTTTAAAATCTTTTTTTCCCCACTTGAGACTGTGCGGTAGGCAGAGGTTTACAGAGCAGGTCAGTTTTCCACTGAACATCTTGTACCTGTTTTGCTTCATATTGTCGGCTGCAATCCCCACCCTGTCACACCCTCAGCCCACTTCCTCCCAGCACTTGCTCTTTGTTCCTCCTTCCCCTGCTTTCCTACACCTTTTGAACTTTGTCCTTGGCCTTTTGACCTCAAATTATTGCAGGGTGTGCACACCTCCCAATGTTACTCTTCCCCCTTATGGACCTGGTTGTTGTTCCTTTAGACCTACTGTAAAATCACACAGTGGAAAGAAAGGGAAAAAAGAGGAAGATGTAAGACATTTATTATAGCCTGGAACTGATCCGAAGGGAAATGACACACTTCGTACATTAATTTTCTTCCTTCGAAGTTCGATTCCTTCTGGCACATTTCCTGTTTAAAATAGGAAAGAAAAAAAAAAGAATGGGGAGGATTAGACCCTTGTGGCACAGCTCCGGGTTCTTGGGTTCGAGCCGCAGGATGCAGGATCCATGGCTGCCCGCGGTGAAGGCATCCGAGATCAGTCAGGGGCTCGAGCAGTTACACAAGGCAACCACTCCTTAATCAAAGGAAAATGGACGTGAGACGCCTCCAGGAGGAAGAGGAGGAAATCATATCTTAGAGAACAGACACCACCCCAGAAAGGAAGCTCAAGTCTCGCAAAAGGGGAGACAAGAGAAGGTCCTGAGACTCCCTGCAGGCAGGTGCTGCCACCCAGCTGGTGCAAAGGGACGCTGAGGTGTGCGGACCAGGAAGAAGACATCCACCCAGCCGTCGAGGAGGAAGTCTGGTCGCAGCTGTGGTCAGCTGAGAGTTAGAGACTGGACGTGGAGCACCCACCAATTCACTCAACAGACATGTACTCCTTGAGCATGTATCAGGGGTGACAAGGACCAACAGAGCAACACAACCTCTGACGTGAAAAAATGTTTGAAACATGAACTAGTCGAGAAGATAGAAGTGATTATAAAGCAGTGTGATCACTGCTCAGAAACAGCATCCCTAAGCAGGGCACATTCCGAGTTGCAGCTGCGTCTCCCTCACAAGCGTACTGTAAGCCTATATCCCTATACCTGTGTCTGCAGTCTCATCGGGACACGGGCTTTCTTTGCTACATTGAAGCAGTCCCAGTGCAGGGTGTGCATTGGATCAATCTCATTTGAAACATAAAGGACCGAAATGAGAAAAATATGTATGCATCCACGTGTTGATTACCAAGACTCTGAAGCTGGTTTTATTTTTAAGATGCACCATAGCCCAGTAGTAACACTTTGGGCTGCTGTCCGCAAGGTCAGCAGTTCGGAACTGCCGACCACTCCATGAGAGAAAGATAAGGATTTCTATTCCCATAAAGAGTAACAGCCTGGAAGCCCCACAGGGATAGTTGTACTGTATCTAATACAGTTCCACTGTAAGGTTGCTATGAGTCACAGTCTACTCAAGGGCACTGAGTAGAGACCAGAAAGAAAACTTATTTTGGCCTTGTCCAGGACAGAGTCTTTCCGGTGAAGGTTCCCTCTGCTTTAGCGAAATGTCACTTGGCATGGTCCAAATTCCTGTCTTAAGAAAACTAATGTGTCTGCTGCTGCTCACCTCACACGGAGGGTCCCTCATCTGTTCCCAAACCAAGCTCTTCCTCTCTGTCGGCGTCTCTCCCCTGCGAGGCCAGAGAGTCACGGCGCTGCCTGGTACTGAAATCATTCTCGCGGCCTCCAGAGAGAGGCCAGCTCGAAGGGCAGGTGTAAGGACGTCAGAATCAGCGTCCCACGGCAAGGGACAACTGAGCTGAGACCTCACTCTCAACTCAAAACTTGCTGCCAGAGAGTTGATGCCAACTCATAGCGACCCTCTAGAGCAGGGTAGAGCTGCCCTTATGAGTTTCCAAGGCTAACTGTTGACAGGATTAGAAAGCCCTGCCTTTCTCCTTTGGATCGGCTGGTGGTTTCAAACTGCTGGCCTTGTGGATAGAAGTCCAATGCGTAACCACTGTGCCACTAGGGCTCCAGGACCTCAGCGGCGAGGAGGAATGCACCAGGTGATGTTCCAGGTAGAGGCTACAGCAGGAGGAATTGCAATCCGCTCAGCATTGTGGGTGCTTAGGGGCAGGAGGACTTGGGAGACATGAGATTAGAGAGATGGGCAGAGGCATAATTAAGGAGAGCTTTGTGGGCCACATGAAAGAATTTGGACTTTTTCTGCAAGGCCACCCCTGTTACGTAAGCTGGAAAGCCTACGAAGTCCAAACTCCAATATCAGCTTAAGTGCACGTGTGTAAATAGGTCTCCTGAATGGATGTCACTGATACCTTGTAAGTATGTCCACCAGGATGGCTCTCTAGCACCTGAGCGCCTCCAGAAACAGAGTCCATTGGCCCCAGACCCCGGGGACTTATTGTCCACATGAGACTGGAGGATTGTGCGGGTTTGGTCAACCAGGGCCAAGGTTCAACTCTTCAAAGCACTGGGGTGCACTCAGGTTGTTCGGCGTCTGGTTTGTACACGGCTCTGCTTTGTTCCCTAAGGACAGCGGGCACCAAAGGGCTTTGGGGAGGAAAGGGACAGAGCCTTCCCTGCAGGTCAAGCTGAGCTGGAGCACAGAGTGCTGGGCAGACCCAGGAGATCAGGGCCCAGGCAGTGGGGAGAGGGATGAATGGAGGATCCATTGCAGAGAAGCTGTGTGGGCAAGGCAATGAGACCAAACCCCTGGGGATGTTGGGAGAAGATAAAAGATAGAGTCAACGATGCCCCCCAAGGCTTCTCGCTAGAGCAAATGAGGTGAATGGCAATGCCTTCGAAGGAGCTGGGAGCTTGGCAGGAGGCTAGCTGAGTTTCAGGAGGCCGGGAGAAACCATGGTAACTGCGTTCAGCAGGCTGTTGGTATCAGGATCGTAATCTCATGTCAAAGCACGGTTTCTCTCACTGCCATCCAGTCGGTGCCGACTCACGGTGACCCTACAGGACAGGGTAGAACTGTCCCCATGCGTTTCTGAGACTATTACGGGAGTAGAATGCCCCCGTCTTTCTCACTATAGACACGTGTATTTGTCAATCGTGACACTTCTGTGTGTGTTTAAATCAGACAAGTGGAAAAGATGACAGGTGATCTGAAGACTCGGGAAATAACCGAAGAGACACGGGAGTGGTTGATGGCGCTTCCAGACTAGGGGAAAGGAGGCCAGATCGGCTTTCAAAGAGATGAAGGATTCCAGTCCTGTTTGCATGACGCGCCTGGAAGATGAGGCGATGGAGGAGGTCTCTTGTTCCAACGGGCTTCGCTGTGACAGAAAGAATGGAGAGAAGGGGGTGCCCATGGGGGAGACTGAGGCCGGGGTGGGCAAAGGAAGGGGCTGTCTGGCTGTCCATTTGTTTGCTGGTCGAATGGAGAGATTAGACCACAGCCGTGGAGAACAATGCGAAATCCAAGGGGAAAGCAGATGAGGTGCACAAGATGGAGAAGGGACAGCGTGGAGCAGGCAAGAGATGAACAAGCAGGGAAGGGGCTGGGCAAGTCCCACCTACTACCAGCTGGAAGAGCAGGAGGTGCCGTTTTCAGGCAGTCCGTCCAAACACTTTCCACTCTGCATATGCTTGCTGTCCACTGTGTTGCTTTACCTCAAAGCTACTCCTCAAAGCCAGTATACGTCCTTGCTCTGTACTGGTGGGCTGGGTGCCTTCTGGGTGCAGGATGAACGAGCCTGCTCCTGGGCTCTAAGGAGGAAAAGAGAATACGAAGGCTTCGTCACTCACACCAGGAGCTAAGAGAGCACTGACTACCTGACTAAATTAACGAGAGTGGCAGTGACCAGCTCACCCAGAACCCAGGCCACCAAGAGAATGCCCAAGAAGCCTGGTTATTCTGTCTCCCTCACCAAGCTCCGACTTAAATAATCGAGCCCGCTACTTATTTCCCTCTACTCTGTTACCCAGTGCGATGTTCTCATCCACATCTGGAAGCCCCTGGAGGACAGGGACTGTCAACTGCCTCGTACAGGCCTCCCTGGGGTCTCCCCAGAACTTGTCACACACAGGGGAGTCTGTGTGTGTGGCCGGATGATGCTAAATCATCCTGTTTAAAGCAGTCTCTAAGGTGGCTGCACGTGGACCACAACGTGATTCCAGGCTTCCAGCAGTCACAGAATCCAGTTCTGGAACTCTCTTCTAGGACACACAAGACAAACTGTAGATGAACTCATATAACCCTATGGAGTCACTACCATCGCGTTGATTCCAACTCACAGCGACCCTAAGACAGGGTAGACCTGCCCCTGTGGGCTGCAGGTTGTAACTCTTTATGGAGTAGAGAGTCTTTCTCCCATGGAGTGGCAGGGGGTTTCAAGCTGCTGACCTTGCAGTTAGCACCCAAATCCATAACCACTGCGTATAGTATAGTGTTCGTCCGTATTTTCTCAAAGCAGTGACCAGCTCCCACAGTGGCTGCCAATGATCCCTGCATCTTGGTATTCAAATTCCGAGCGATCCGCTCTCACTGGGCCAGGGCTGGCCTGTGTGATCAGTGAAATAAAGTGGGGGTGCATTGCTCCCAACATCTGGTTATAACAGACTGTGCTTTTTTGTCATAGATGCTTTCGTGTACACTTATTTGTTGTCTGTCTGTCTCTCTCTCATTCAGGGGGAAATCAGCTGTCTTGGTTTGAGAACATTTGGACAGCCTTAGAGAAAGCCCAACAGGGCAAAACTATGAGGCCCTCAATCGAATTGCCCATGAGATACTGAGGCAGCCTGCCGTCATGTGAGTGGGCATGGAATCAGCTCCTTCAGCACTGATCACGCCTTCAGATGAGATGGCGCGGGACTGGGCAGTGTTTCCTTCCGTTGCTCTATGTTATAACTGACTCAGTGGCACCCAGCAGCCATGATGCCAACACCAAACACACTGCCATCGAGTCGACTCTGACTCAGAGCACCCTAGGTAGGGTTTCTGGGACAGTGAATCTTTACGAGGGGCAGACAGCCTCGCCTTCCTCTGAAGAGCAGTTGGTAGATTTGAACTGCCGTCCTTGTCATTAGCAATCTGCTGCTCTTCCCACAGTGCCCCCAGGGGGCCTAGGAACAGCGTCTTTGCAAGCCAGGGCCTTGAGTTACTGCTGCTGCTTCCCCCAAACAGCAGGTAATGCACTGGGTCACCCGGAAGCTGAAATGAAAGCAGATCTCCAAAAACCCAAACTCACTGCCCTGGAGTCAATTCCGACTCACTCCTAGAGGCTGTCGGACACAGTGCATGTGCCCAGAGGGTCCCCAGGGCTGTACTGAAGCAGACTGCTGTATTGTTTTCCTTGGGAGTGGCTGGTGGCTTTGAACTGCTGACCTTTAGGTTAGCAACCAAGTGCTTTAACCACTGCACCACCAAGGCATCTGGATCTGCACACGAGAGGTGGGAAATAACTGTTAGTTTGTCCTTTTGCCTAGAAGTGCAGTTGAGGGTGGAGACTGGGTGTTGGGAAAATGCTGTGAAGTGGGGCTATTTCAATTCCTGGTGAGTTTTAAATGAATAAGGAGCCTGGAGGCTTGAGGGTCTGGTTGCTAACCACAAGGTCAGCAGTTCGAAACCACCAGCCACTCCTCAGGAGAAGGTGAGGCTGTCTATGCCCATAAATACTTTTCAACAGTTTTCTTGGCATAGAATTCACATATCGTGCAATTCACTATCATGTAGTTCAATCCTATTAAGGAGAGTTGGACAATCATCACCCCAGTAAATTTCAGAACAGTTCCTTCTTTCTGTACTCATTGTTTTCCTCATTTCCCCCCAGACTCCCTGATACCACCCCCCGAAAAAAAACATCAACCCAGGTACTGTCGCTATAGATTTACCTATCCTGGATTTGATATACATCAAACCATACAAAAACAAACCAAAAGCCAACAACAATAACAAAATAAAGCAGAGAAAAGCCTCAATAGAAAAGAAAGCATAAACTATTAAAAGCTAGAACAAATTTAAAATGGGTCAAAAGGGAGGTCAAATGCTAAGTAAGGTGTGAGATTTCAGTCTGACTGCCTCTGCCGGCATGACAGCAAGGTTAGCATGTCCTTGGTCTCTGGTTCGGGGCGTTCACTAGAGGCTTGATGCATGTGTGTTTTCCCTTTACTGGTTTTTAATAGAAACAAATTAAAAATGGATCAAAAGGGAGATCAGTGATCAGGTATTACCCTTTAACCTAACTACATCTGCCGTCATTGCCTTGACAATGATCTCTGTCTGATAACAAGACTAGTCACATCCCTCGGACCAGGGGCAGCGGGACTCACTGGCGTCTTAGAGACTTGCAGCCAGTCCTACTCTGTTTTGTGGGTGGGTGTAGTGTCTGGATGGCAATGAGCTTTGAGAGGAGTAGATGGCTCAGGAGGAGCCCTTTGACAATTTGCGATGCCAGTTAATGCAGTACCGTTCCTTCCTTCCCATTTAAATCACTCTCTCTTTCAAGGGGTTGATTCTTATGAAATGGCTTCAGCAGAGTCTAGGTGATCAGAAGAGGGTCTACTGGGGGGAGGGAGGGGGTCCTACAGGGGAAAATAGAGCCACGTACCTGATGACCTTTCATAGAATTGCCCATTTCTGGCTTCCTCAAGGCCGAGACCTGTAACGCAGTGAAAGTTCATAGGACCTCCCCTCTTCCCCACCACTTCCAGAATGTTCTGTGATCCCACAGATGGGCTTCTTCTTCAAGGACACGGAGGGAGAACACCAAAGAGTCTTCCACGATCACCACCCACAGACAGGGCCGTAGGGACATGAAAGGAAAAGGGACTCCTGAGTGACAGGCCACTTCCCATCCATACTGGCCCCAAACACAGACCACACAAGGAGAAAAAGAGGTGAACTGTCTCTCCTAGAACCGTGACACACAAAGGGATGGTCAGTTCTAGTCACACGGCTGGAGGATCACAGAAGTCAGCCCAGACCTGTCGAACGAAGTCCAGTCCTGACCTACCCACTACACACTAGTGAGTATCTGGGTCCACCACTTAGGTAGGGCACCCCAGATGGGACAAGCCCACCCAAGTCACGGAACCCTCCTAAAGATAAAGACAATGTTGGCCTGCCTAGCTTATATTCCTTAGATGCTGGGGCCATCTAAGGAATCCAACAGGGTGGGGGGTGTCTGTCTCGAAGGAGAGGGGATAACTGGATGAATCGTTGTATTGCCCAGTGCAAAGACAGGCGCAAAAGCCAACGTCTCTCTTGTTTTCGACTGCTGTGTTTTCAAAGGTGATAGGTGCTATGTCAAACAGGGCTCTCTAGAGAAACAAAAACAAGTCACAAGGACACTTATGATTATAGATAGATAGATACAGCATGTAGGAATATAACAGCTAATTCATCCACAGCAGTACAGAAGGCTCAGTTCAACTTACTTCCGTGGGATAGTTAATATGCTGGAAGTCCTTCAACTCATGGGGGCTGCTGGGTCCAAGGTCAAAGAAGTACACAGCTGAGTCTTCCTGAGAGCAATGCAGGCAGTCTGCCCAGCAGCAAACAGCAAGGCGGGTCGCTAACAGTCAGCAGCTCAGGTGCTTAGCAAAGCAGGTCCGGATGGGATATTGAACTCAAGCAATGCAAGATGACAGGATCCGACAGCCTCAAGCTCAAGCCATGTGCACACCAGCAGTGTGACGAAGCAGGTCTCGGAGGAACCTCAAGCTCTAGCGACATGATCCACGGGTTGGCTGTCCCACAGGTAGTGTAGCTCACAAGATGAGGCAGAGAACTAGCTAAAGCAGCCACACTCTGGCCCTATCACTAGAGAACAAGAGAGAGAGGGGCGGGGCTTGCTGAGTCATCTATTTCTTTGCCCTCCAATCAAACTTCGACCTTATTACTCCCACATGTTCCTACCAGCCAGGTTGGCACAATAAACCTACCTATCACAGATGCCTTTCCAGAGTTCAGTGCACTTACTAGCCTATGAGCTTATTTCCAGTAAAATAAAATTTGAGGAAAAAACAATAAAACACAGATCTCCACTTACCTTGTAGGTAACTGTTTCTCCATGTATAAGATCGCAGCATGTCCTTAAAAATCATCTAAATAAATATAGGCACCAAGATGCAGCAAGGTATTCCAGGGGCAAAAAAAGAAGAGAAAAAATAGTCTTTTCAATGTTTAAAATGTCAGTCTGATCCAGAGAGCCTTGACATTACATTGAAAAATGCATTTTAATGAGACCAGACAATACATTACATTAAATAGTGCGATAGGGTATTAGACATATATGTTTAAGAAAGTGTAGGCAACTGACAATTCAATGACATTTAAATTGACTAAAAAGCTGTCCACTAGACCAGGGCTGGACATCCACATAAATACTGGTCTGGATTCAAAAGTTAATTTTTTAAAAAAATTCTTACAAACTCACACTGACCAGTGCAAAAGTGTTATGATATGGACCTGCAAATAGACTGAGCTTAGTTCAAACGAGGAGCCTTCCTGGTGTTGTCAGGCACGTGATGGACTGCCAGCGGCAAGGTTGGCGATTCAAACCCACCAGCCCCTCCAGTAGAGCTCTCAAAGTAGATTTACTAGTTGCTCCTGGGACAGAGGTCAGCAAGAAAATGGGCTGGAAGGAAGGAGGGCCTTGGGAAATAAGCAGGGCTGGTAAACGCGAAGAACGGGGTCGCGTGAGCAGAGCTAGTCTGGGCCACAGCTTGGTGAGCACGCACCTTATCGCTCACAAAACAGTAAACAAGGAAAATGTTGGAAAAGAGCCGCGCTTGCCCTAGAGTGGATTCCAGCTCATGGCCACCCCATGTAGAAGGGGGCACCCCCAAAACCCCAGAATTAAAAAAAAAAGAGTTTAAATTTTTCCAGGGTGTTTTGGTAGAAATGTGCTGTTGGGTTTTCCACGCTGATATTTTTAAAGGCAGAGTGTCTTGTCTCGGTCCCCCTTCAGGTCTGGGTGGAACTCACCCCCCCCCCCCTTGGCTCAATTTCAGCCAAGCAAGCTCACTAGGTGCCTTCAAGGCCATTCTGACTCATGTAGACGGGTCTCCTCAGGGGACAGGAGCCCTGGTGGTTTAGTAATTACGAGCTGGACTGCTAACTGAGGTCACTGCTTCAAAATCACCAGCAGCTCCGAGAGAGAAAGAGGAGCCTTTTTACTCCTGTAAAGAGTTGTGGTCTTGGGAAACCCCAAAGGGTAGTTCTAACCTGCCCTATCGGGTCCCCATGAGTCAGGACTGACTCAACGCCACTGGGGTGGTGTTGGGGGGTTGTTTGTTTTCTATGGGGAGCAATAGCACTAGGTAGGTCCCCCCATTAGAATGAGCCCTTTGAGATCAGACAGAGCAGAGTTCAGCATGGCGAGGAAGGAAGGGGGAAGGAAACAGGAAACACAGGCAGGAAGGGGGACAAGAACCACAAATGGGTGTGGATTGTTGAATGTAAAACGGATCTGCTCTGTAAACTCTCACCCAACTCACAAAATAAAGCTTAAAAAAATAAATCAGTAAAAGGCAGAAAAACGAGCTCGCTTGGGAGGGATGGCATTGGCTGTTTGCACAGTGCGCGGACTCCCGGCTCGATCGCACCTCCCTGCTTTCCACACACCCGCACAGACCCTCGGAGACACCGCCTGGCAGCCTCCCCAGACCCCGACCCTACCTCTTCACTGCTGTCAGACTCCGAGATGGACACCCAGTGGCAGTGAACCTGAACGTCCTGCACCTCATAGTCGGACACCTGCACGGAGCTTCTGCACAGGGCCGTGGGCTGGAGAAGACAAGGCCATGAGTTATATCTTCAGCTACTCTGCAAAGAAAGGGCAGGGTCTTCCCAAGGAAACACTTCGGGGCGGGGGGGAGGTTGTTTCTCCAACCCCAAAATGTCGGGAGACCTCAGTAGAAACCATGAACTATTTCCATGAACTGGCTCCACAGCACGGGATTTGGTTCTGAAAGGAGCGCTAATGGCCCGGTGGTTAAGCAGTCAACAGTTAACAGAAAAGGTTGGTGGTTCGAACTTACCAGCCACTCCGTGGAAGGGAGATGGAAGGCAGTCTGCTCCGTAAAGATGGACCGTCTTGGACACCCTAGGGGACAGTTCTGTTCTGTCCTGTGCGGTGAGTCCCAGAGGAGTCACCAGGACCACAGAGGGCAGTGAGGGTAACCTGATACAGCGCAGGTCTCCGGGGAAAATGGGTGTCCCCTTCTTCAGCAAAGAGCGACTGTCTCAGACCTTTGCCCATTGAACAAAAATAAGTGGTTCCAGCCCTGTTTGTGGAAAGCTATGGATCCCAGTGGGAGAAGGACAAGGTTTCCTCCTTCGTCAGTAGGTAACCTGCGGAGCAGCTCAACCCTGTCCTGTAGGGTCACTAGGAGTCGGCATCGAGCAGAGGAGAGTGGAAACCCCCAATTTGCAGGGTCCCCGCATGGATTAAGCCTCCGGTGAGCCCCTCTGAGCACAGTGCGGGGAGGTGGTCAGCCTTGCAGCCGATGGAGTTAGGGGACCATGTAACACCTTCTCGTTTGGCCTCCCTTTGGACCCTTTTTAAAGTTGTTTCCGTTTTTCATATGTTCTGCTTCCTTTGCCACTGAGGTGTTTCTATGTTCCGTCTAGTCCTTGTTGTTGAGTTTTCTTTGTTGGATGGTTTGTTCCTGCCTGTGTTTTGTATCACTCTGTCTGTGAATTCCAGGGCAGGAAGGTCTATAGAGACAGTAAGTGGATGGAGCATTGCCTGGGGCCAAAGGAGGGAGGAGGGAGGTGGGGTAGGGGGAAAATGGGGAGCTAACAACAAGGAGCAGGAGATGAAAATGTTCTGTGATTGACCGTGGTGACGATGGCCCAACTCTTCGTAATGTGATGGAGCGATCACGTTGTGGGGTAGGTGAAGTCTATGCCAACAAGCCTCGTTCTTGAAAACAGAAGAGAGCACCCCAAGTCTGGACAGATTTGTTCTCCTGCCTCTGCCCTTGGGTTTCTTTAGCAACCACGGCCTATGGCACTGTGGTTTGGCTTCTCTCTAAAACCAGGTCTCTGTGAGGCTTTGCCAAACAAATGACAAGAGCAAAGCACTGCCGTCCCAGAGTCCCTCTCACCATGAAGCCAAGCCAATAGTCCACCAGGCAGCTGGGGTGCGTGGCGTCCCCAACTTTGTTGGAGAGGGACTGGGAGCCACGTTCCTCAAGGGCTGGCGGGAGCGGGCAGATCCCCAGCCTTTGGTCTTCTGCAGTGCCCCTGGGTGGCCTGGAACCCCCAACCTTTCTGTTAACGGGGATGTGCTTAACTGCTGGCCCCACCAGGGACTCTGCCTCCCTGTGAGGGAGAGCCAAAGTAAGTCAGCTGAGAGGGTAACGAGAGGTCAAGATTCCTCTGCAAGGGGAGGTAAACACTTGGGAACATCAGTGACTGGGTCGATGATGTTGCTCTGTCCGGGCACGACCCCTGCCCACAGATGTGAGTCAAGCGTCATCCTATGCTCTGGTCGCTGAGGACGCAAAATTAACATGTCATGCTCCTGATCTCACGGAGCCCACGCCCGTGGGGGCGACCACGGGCAACGGCCAACCAAAAAGCAACGCCGCTCACAGTAGACACAAATGGTGGTTTGGGCTCACCACCAGTCGGTTTGTAAGGTGCGCACAGCTGTTCTCCGGTGCTGACCTGTCTGTGGTCCCCTGCCGGGGAGCACTGAGACAGACGAGCACTCACCACTGAAATGCCATCGTGTTGCCGGCTGGGTGACCTGCCTCCTTCCCGCTCCCCTCTCGGCGAGCCCCACTAGTGCTGGATTTTTAAATGTTCTTTTATGTTCTCTAGATCAGAATATGGTAATTGATAATATTGATCCTTTTGCTGTTGTCACCAGGTTGCTACTATTCTCATTTTATTAACCAGGATGTTGTCATCAGTGCTGTACCCTGGAAGGCTCACTAACTCTAAAGAATAGCAACATGAATTTTGCTTTCTACTTCTGTCCACGCTTGCCTAAGTCCTAGAAAAATGATAAATGAGGTTTTTTGGCCTTTAGAGATGGACGGAAATGTCCACTTGAGACTGCAATCACAGAATCGCTGTTAGATTCTAGCAGTCCGGTTGTAAATGAATAAAGATTCTCCTAAATTATCGAGACATGACAGTGGCTGATGTTTAGTTGATTCCGCAACAGCACCAGGACCTTCCGTTTCTAAGAGCAGGAAACAGAGGCTGTGGGAGAGTTGATGAGACCAGCCAGGACCCCCAAATTCAAGGTCCGCGCTCCCAAGGTGGAAGCAGTCAGGAGTGCTGCCCAATGTGACCAGCTGTGGATGTGGCCCCTGCCTCAGCTTCATTCCGGTGACTAAAGACATTGGTTTGGGGACTGACGGCCCTTCCCACCACACTCACCAGATGGTGGCTCCTCTGGAAGTTACAGGTAGAGGGGTCTTCTCCCGAGTCTCTCCGGCACTCGGTTTCTCGAATGCTGAACTCAATGTCCATGCTCAAGTTCTCCTCATCCAGGAGATTGACCTTCACAGAAACAAGGTGCGTTCCTCAAGTTCCCAGGACGTAGAGATGCTTCCCCGCCCCGTGAGAAAACACCAAATCACCCACGCCCCACCACCCCAAAGCTCCCCAGTGCTCTGGGCCCCCGGCAAAGAGGCTGGAGACCAGGAATGAGTGTTTCCTGGGAGAGCAACGAAACTGTAGGACTGAGATTCAGGTGCAAGCATGGCCCCTAACGATTTATGTCGACAGAGATGGAAGTGTCAGTTCCTAAGATAAGTCCGTAAGTGACAAGCAGTCCCTGCCCTCCAGCGCTGCCTGCCCCTGCTTCCTGCCTGACCAGTTCCCATGTGGGCACAAAGTCGCACCGCTTTCTGACCCACTCCATGAGATGGTTATGGGTGGGTGGGTGGGGGGGCTTCTACATTTCTTGAGGAACCGTGACCTTCTGACCACACAGAAGCCACTGTGGTTTACCGAAGACCCTGTGTGTCCAGGGAGTCCTGGGGAGGACCTGGTTGAGCCCTCAGGTGCCAACCAAAAGGCTGGTGGTTCAAACCCACCAGCAGCTCCACAGAAGAGGCCTGGCGATCTGCTCCCGTGGCTGGTGGCCTCGGAGAGCATTGGAGACAGATCTTCTCCACTCTACAACCATCTACACCAAACAACCCTCTCCCCTCTCCCCTTTTCTCTATCATATTTATTCTCTCTCCTCTCTCCTTCCCTCCCTCTTCTCTTCTTCCCCCCCCCCTCTCTCTGCCCCTCATCCTTCCCTCCTTATCTCCCACCCCTTTCTCCTCTTCCCCTCCCTGTTCCTCCTTCTCTCACATGCTCTCTCCCCACCTTTTCTCACTCGTTCATTTTCTCTCTCCTCTCTTCCCCCATTTTCCCTTCCTCCCTGTCCCCCACTTTTCCCCCTCTTTCTGAATCTCCCCTCACCCCCTCTCTTTCTCTTTCTCCGTCCACTTTGACAGCAGTGGATTCTCTTTCCTCTTCTCCTCCTTTGGGCTCCACCCCACCAGGCCTGCGCCCTCGTCCCACTTCTCCAGCTAAGGCCACTGAGGGGACCGTCTGGGAGAACTCAGTAGCACAGCTGCTTCTTACAACCGCACAGTCTAGGAGTTAGGGGCTAGGGCTAGCAGCGGGGAGAGTGTCTGATCCAGGTCTGCCGGCAAATCCCACTGGCCCTCGGCCTGGGCGGCCCTCAGAATCACCAGGGATTCCAGCTCAGCCTGTCTGCCCGCTCTTCTGGACAGCAAGGGCATGTAACGCTCCCCAGGTATGCAGGTATGTGGGCAGCCAGGAGAGAGACCATCAGTCTCATAAAAGCAACGCCGAGAACAAAGTCGCGGGGCCCAGCGCCTCTCCCCAAGTCCACTGAACTCTGGCCCAAACCATCACCCACACACCAACAGGATGAACCCACCAGTTTCCCTCAGATATCTTGCTGGAGGGGAAAGAATGAGAGATCTGGTGATCACACTTCCTGGATCCTCTCTCCAACAGCGCTCATCACGTCTCCATCACTGTGTTACCATGATCATGACATGACGATGACGGTTTTGGCTACTCCCGAGTCCATGTTTTTCCAAGACTTCCTGTTTATGTGTCTCCTCGTTCGTCAGCCCCTCTGACCTAGTGATCTGTTCACTCATCTTTTTCCTGAAGACTTACCTTGACTCCGAGTGTATCGCCCATCTTGGGAGAAAGGAGACACGGGGTCTCTCTGAGGCTCCCTACCAGAGTAAGCATCTCTGGAGTCCCTGGGTGTTGCAAGATGAGGCTGTCTGCCCCACAAAGATGGACGGCCTTGGAATTCAGGCAGAAGGTCATACTGTGAGTCAGAATTGATTCAACAGCAGTGGGTTTGACTTGGCTTCAGGTGGTTTTCATGTCCAACCAGGAACTGAAAGGCTGGTGGTTTGAGTCCACCCAGCGGCACCTTTGAAGCGACCTACTTCCGGGAAATTGCCATTGAAAAGCCCCATGGCTCTACTCTGACATACGAAGGCTCACCTTGGATTAGAGCTGGAGGCAACTCGACGGCATATGGTTTGGTTTAGTTTGGTTTGGCTTCCCTTGACTTGGTTTGGTTTGCTTGTAAAGCTTTGTAGAAGACATGACTTACAAGAACAACATCAAGCCAAGTGTGGAACCCAGGAGAGATCAACGGAGGAGGATACCCTTTCCCAAGGAGAGAGAGAGAGATTTCTTGGAGGACTCAGTGGTGAATGTAACTTGACTACTGAATTTGAGCAGCCAGAGATGCCTGGGCATGGACAAGAATAGGCAGACTTCTGGGGGTGGGGGGTGAGTGAGAACCTAGGAGGAGGGGAAGGATCTGGGACCAGCAGCTAAGAGTGCTCATTTGTTGATGTACATTGGCTGGACTGCAGTCGGAGTGACGATTCCCAGGTGGCGTCCATGCTGAAGGGAACCCTGGGTGGCTGGGCTCACGTGCCGGCTTATCTGCACAGGCCAGACTCCAGCAGTGTCAGTAATGGCTTCTCTTGGAAGGTGTCCGCTTGCTCTTATTCATTCAATCAAGCACGTCCTCTCCTCTGTAGTGAGCAAGGGCTCGATTACAAGCAATTGCACATCGCTCATCTGTTCGGCCAGGTACATGGAGTTCATAACACTTTAAGTGGATTTCTTCTGCTGCAGAAGTAGAAAGCCAAGACAACTCATGGTCCAGGAAGAACCTTCTCTATTCTGGCCTAATCCTCTTCCAGGGGACCATGAGTGGAGCAGACAGCCAAGCCTTTGGCGACTAGCCCAAAGGCTGGAGGTTGGTCTGGTGACCTGCGATAGAAAGATCACAGCCTTGCAACCCTTATGGAGCAGAGTTCTACTCTGAATACACAGGATCTCCATAAGTTGGAGTCAATTCTTCAGCAACCAACAACAACAACTATTCCAAAGGATTGGGAACTGGCCACACATGTCCTGAAGTTCTTCTATAGAGCATCCAAATCCAAGGAATCCCATTCTGGCCTTGGTAGCCTGTTTCTAGAGCCCGTAACTAACTTCAGGGTTGTCCACCATCCTAATGACCTGGAGCTCAATGAGCAAAGGCAATGGGGGAAATTGGCTTCATTCCCTGTGAATTTGGAACTGCGTGTCTGGTGCAGAAAGGGTAAGGTGACTATGTGTATTTAGAGATCGGGGTAGGAGACCACGTGCCATGTGCTCTTCAAAGTAGGAGCAAGAGCCAGCTCAGTGTAAGCCGGTAAGAAGGCAGAAAGATTACAGAAGCAGGAGACAGGTCGAGAGGATGAGTAATGACTATCAGGTCCCTTGCAAGACAGTCATGCCCCTTGGATCCTGACCCGTCTCCACGCTGTGTCCCATGCGCCCAACTGCACAGCAAGTGAATTCCTAGAACTTGTCACTTTCTATAGCACCTCCCATCTCCGCCTTCATCCAAATCGTCGTTGTTGTTCGATGCCATGGAGTTGGTTCAAACCACTGCCTGGTCCCATTCATTCCCACAATCACTGCTAAGCTTGAGTTCGTTGTGGGAGCCACTGCGTCAATCCATCACCTTGAGAGGCCGCCTCTTTTCCAGGTAGCATCTGCTGTGCCGGGTCAGATGGCCTTCTCCAGGGACTGGTCCCTCCTGATTACAAGTCCACAGTGCCCGAGATGAAGTCTCGCGATCCGGAATTCCATGGAGCATTCTGGATGCACCTCCTCTGAGACAGGTTCGTGCCTTCAACCAGCAGTCTTTTCTTTTATCCCAGCCCAGCCTTAATCAACAGAATTCCAGAAAATCCATCCCCTCCCCCCTTAGTCCCCTGGAAATAGACTATTCACTGGTTGGCACATTGGTAAAAGAAGGAAGGTAGGTTTCTTCCCCTCCCAATTCAAAATTCACTTCCTATCGGTATTAGGACCATACGGGTCTGTGGAAAAGGATAGCATGCTTGGTAGAGGGGCAGCGAAAGAGAGGAAGGCCCCCAATGAGCTAGATGGGCACCGGGGCTGCAGCCATGAGCTCAAGAGTCGGAACAAGTGTGAGGATGACACAGCAGACAAAGGCAGCGTTTCATTCTGTTGTGCAGACGGTCGCTATGGGTCAGGTCAACTCGATGGCACCTGACTGCAGCCAGGATGAGGAGCGCACCAAACAAAAGATGTCTCCAGGAGTTGATTCCTATGCGTGGTGACCCTGTGTGTCAGAGGAGAGCAGAGCCCTTGAGCGCTTTCTTAAATCCCCAGGATTTTTCTTCTGCTGTACTTCCCCCGGGTGGGGTCAGACGGCCGGACGTGATTTAACCGTCAAGTACAAGCTATCTGCTCCCCCGAGGAATCTTACGATCGCTGAAGCAATGGCTGAATGGGAATGGACCCCCACTCCAACAAGCGAGCAGTTTTTTATTTAAAAATAATAATACAAAAGAAACTCTGGAAGAACGATGAAGGCTCAATGGTAGGATGCTCAGAGGACACTTGTGGAAATAGATGGAGGATGTTATTGGGAAGACCACAGCAGACTGAGCACCCAAAGAAGCCATGAGAGCTTTGGGACCATGCCATGGCTAAATCCTTGCCTTGCCAGATACATGCATACATACACACACACACATGTATAACGTGTATTTATACACAAAAATATGATAGTCATCTCTTTAAGCTAAAAACAAAACTTAAAAGTGAACTCAACTAAGGGACCACACACAAAGAACAGAAGGAAGGGAGGACTTCATCCAGCACTTACCCTCTTTATTGAGCTTCTGAACGCCCGAAACAGGTACGGACTCAGGACCACCTGGGAATTCACTTGAGCCACGGAGGCATGCAGGGCTTCCCTCAGAGTGGACGGGTCGTAGTCATAGACGGGGACTCCTGGACACAAGGCCATGGGCCCAATAGGGACAGAGTCACACAGCCAGGAAGGTTCCGTGTCATCGAGCAGAGGTGGGGCGTGTCGTTGAGTTTCTTACCTGAGCAAGACCAGAATCCCAAACCAAGGACCAACACAATCCAAATCCTCATCATCCTCACCAGCCTGGGAAGCGAGAGAGTCTGGCTTTCTTTCTGTCTCAGTGTTGGAATGGCAAGCCCTCCCGAGAGTAGCTCTTTGTCCAACGTGACTGGACTGTCCCTTCAGACTGGGGCAGTTTGTGACTTAATCAGAGACAATTGATCCCGAGGTCAATATTTGCTGTCCAGCCTGCTTTCCCTGTGGAAAGAGTCCAATTTGAGGCCACTTTGATGTTTACAATCAACAGGGGATATTAGGCCACAGGAAAAGACATCCAGAGTCTTGGGGACAGCCCTGCAGGATTTACTTCTCTTTATTTTAATGCCATGTCTGTGAGGAAAGGGAAAGAAATCTTATGTCCATCCAATTAATTAATTGTCGAGTGTGGTGGCCTCACATCCCTCTCATGGTCCTCGAGACCCTGCTGTGGAGAGTTTATGAGAATAAACTATAAGAGGATTGCATCCTATGTCAAGACCCCCTTTTTAAAAAGAAAATTTACAACATGTAACACACAGAACATAATTTTGCTGAAGATCACCCAATGGAGTCTCTAAGTAAAGTGAAATGCTTCACAACGTCAATCTTTTCTCTGCTTATCATGATGTGGCTTATGGGTTGTAGTAGTTACATCATCTGGTGTCCATTCGGGACTTAAGAGGATTAAGAGTGAAGGGGTGGAGTCTATCTAGTGTGTCCATCGGGTCATAGCCACTAAAGCCTATTTGTGTGGGTATGCTCTTCTCCTGTGGATTCTGGGAATTCCTGGATTTCTTCCTTGGAGATATGAGACAGTCTCTCTCTCTTTCTCTCATTCTCTCTCTTCACTCTCTTAGAGACTCTCTGTTGACAATGCTCACTCCCTTGGGGATGCTCTACTGAAAAGACACATGGTGCTATGCTCTAGGAGCCGGAGAAGTCACATGGACCTACTCTGATGCAACCAGACCTCTGGAGCCAGAGAAGTTACAGAGAGTCCCCTACCAGCCCTGAGATACTTACAACACCACTGGATCCACAAAACTTCCACCCACTGGCCTGTGATCTTCCTGCATTCAGCATCATTGCATGTATTTTGTGGGTCTGAAGAGGACCTTATAGATTGGTATCAGATGTATGGGACAATGTCAGACTTATGGACTTAATCAGGACCGAGCTGGGCTGTTTTCTCAATATTAAATTTATCTTGTATATAATAAACCTCTTCTTATACCCATACCAGTGTGTCTATGAATTTGTTTCTCTCATCTACCCAGACGAACACATTGGTCATGTTGGTTTGTTCCTCTTTAACTTGAGTGGTAATCCACACCGAAGTTTGCAGTCTTTGATCTGTCTCACTGAATCCTTCTGGCTTTCAGCAAAGCAAGGTTGTGTCCACCTGGCTATGACAGGTTGTTGGTGTGTCTTCCCCTGATCTGAGACGAAGGCCTCCTCACAAAGTTCAGCATCTTGAAGTACTTACTCAGCATCCAGATGGAGCAAGGCAAAAGGAAACAACAAGGAGGCCTGGCTTTGTTCCATTGTTCACGAGGTCGCTATGAGTCAGAACCAAATGCAGGGCCAATCAATAACATTTCAGTTTTGCGTTTGTTTTCAGAGAGCTCTCTGGACCCAACTAAACGCCATGTTCATATGTCTCCAACCCCCACCACAGAAGCTCACCCTTCCTCCCTCCCTCCCTCCCTCCCTCCCTCCCTCCCTCCCTCCCTCCCTTCCTTCCTTCCTTCCTTCCTTCCTTCCTTCCTTCCTTCCTAGCATTCCCCCACGTGCAGTGAGCTGGCTCATTTGCCTGATGCTCTTCCTGCCCTGGTTGACTCTAAGCTCCATGCAGCAGTGTCTGTCCGGCTCATGTTGGACTATACCAGGGGTGCTCAATACGCAGAGGGAAAGCAGCCAAACATGAGAAAATGTGCTACCTCCTTGACTGCATTATTCGGTTCTACTTATTTATGTGAGTCAGCCTTTTCCCACATAAAGATCATTAAGTCCAAGTACCGTTCCCCCATGACTTATGATCATTTGGAAGTGTATATAGTTAATTGTGCTGTGTTGTGCAATATGGAATCATGAGGTTGTGAAAGGTACATAAACGCATTGTACATATAAAGAATTCTCCACGCATTTATGAATAAATGTAATAAATAAAAACACATATGATTTGCATTTTTGTAGTTGGTAGATTTTGACTGGATAATTTTATAAGTAGCTTGCATGAAAAAGTGTGAGCACCTGGACTAAAAAATCCAGACAGAGATGCAATGGAACACTGAACGAACGATGGGATACATGAATGGACAGACAGACATACTTGGTCTCTCTGAGTTCTAAACCCAGCCTTTCTATTGGACGCCTGCGCTCCTTTCTGGTGCCTAGTGGATTCACAGAGGTCTGGTAGCACAACATCAGTGATTTTAAACCATTCAGAATCTCCTTGTTCTGGTCACGCTCCTGCATCTTAATGTATATACAGGTTCTGTAGGGGAGAATTTGGGTGTTCTGGAAGACCCATTGCTCACTATGTTATCCACGATGTGTTAAGGTCCACATAGGAAAAATGAATCACCAGGAAAAAGACCTGCAGCCGTTGACGTTGGTCCAAATTCACTCACTGCTGTGAAGTCTATTTCTTCTCCGAGTGCCCCTGTAAGGCAGGGTAGGGGTGCCCCTGCGGGGTTCTGAGACTGTCCGCAACTCTCTACGAGAGTAGAAGGCCCTGTCTTTCACCCCAGGGGCGGCTGGTGGTTTCCAACTGCTGGTCTTCCTGGAAAACAGATCTCTGGGTCTTCTGCAGTCAAGCCGTGAGGTGGGTTCAAACCGTCAACCTTCTTTATAGGTGTTGAAAGCCTCAGCTTGTGGCCAGGGAGCGACTCGGGGTTTCCAACTGCTGACCTTGGGTTAATCAGCCCAGTACATCACCTCTGCACCCCTGGGGCTTCCATCTGGTTACGGTCAGGTCAAACGTGGCTGCCCAAAGAAAGAGCAGGAGGAGAAGGGGGAGAAAAGGGAGAAAAGGGGGCAGATGCGGAGACACCCAAAGGTCATAGCAGTACCCTTTGCGGACATGCTGATGACATGGTCACCAGGTTGGCGTTTCAAACAGACCAGCCCCTCCTCAGGAGAAAGATGAGAAAGAAAGATTGATCTGCTCACGCAAAGATCCCCAGTCTTGGACTCCCTAGCTGGGGTTTCCGTGCATCTGATCAACCGAGGGCAGTGAGTTTGGGGTTTGGGTAGCAGGTACAGAGCAATGTGCTATGCGGGGAGGGCCCTGAAAGTTCCTAAGGCTATTTCTTTTAACCTGGCCTGGAGTCAATTTAATTAAAGGCACCATCTGGCTCCCAACACCCCGGCGTCGTTAAATGAGCAGTCATAGTAAATACAATTGCAAAAGAGTGGAGCGAATAAAGGAGGCAAAGATAAAATAGCATCTCCCGCCCAGGGCCATTGATTTTGCTTGCAGCTTGCTAGAACGAGGGGAGATGATTTTATTTCTCAAATTCTCTCGACTGCCATTAACCGTTGGCACTCGGCGCGGCGCAGCAGGCGCTGATTAGTGCTGCGAGGCAATGATCTAAACTGTGTTTCCAAATCCCACTCCACCCGCCGCCCGCATCTGGAAAACCTCAGAGATGAGGGGTGAACCTTACGTCACCATCCTGATTCCCTCGAGAGGAGGAGGATGGTCCCTTCATCCCCGGACATGTGTATGGCACCCATTCCAGCAACGTTCTGTCATCCCCCCAAATCATTTAGCCAAGGAACTGGAAATGGTGTGGCACCAGGGACAGGGCTGACGCCACTGTTCCTGATGTGAATGTTCCCCACGTGGCGGAGCAGGAGTGCCCCTCTCGCTGCCATCGAGTCCATGCCCGCTCACAGCGACCCGGGGGACAAGGTAGAACTGCGCCTGGGAGCTTCTGAGACTGTCCGGAAGTCTCTGCAAGAGTAGACAGCCCCGTCTCACCCCAGGAGCGGCTGGTGGCTTCCAACCGCTGATCTTACAGGGAAGCAGATCTCTGGGTCTTCTGTCAAGCTGCGAGGTGGGTTCGAATCGTCTACCTTCCCATCGGCAGCTGAGGACTTCACCACCAGAGGAATTGACACAAAATGCGTTACAGGCTCAGAGTAACTAGGAGAGGGTGGAAACGTGCTGAAGAAATGGATGAGGGCACTCAGAGCATGCTCGAAGGAACGATGTCTTTTCCCTTTTTCTTTCTTTCTTTTTCTTTCTTATAGTGTTAAAACCATTTCTTGACATTTTACAATGGTGGCCCCACACAATATTTGTCCCTTTGTGATGGACTAATGTCACTGGGCCTAATATGTCCTGCCAGTCCATCCATGTTATGAGGCATTACCGAGTCAGACTCGGTCTTTAATGTTGGATAGTAGTCTGTGTAGGGAGCCCCTGGCGGTGCAGTGTTTATGTGTTGAGCTGCAATCTGCGAGGTCAGCAGTTCAAAACCACCAACCACTCCTCGAGAGAAAGATGGGGCTTTCTACTCCCATAAAGAGCTATAGTCTGGAAAACTCACAGAGGCAGTTCTACCTGTCCTGTAGGGTCACCATGGCAGTGACTCAATGGCCGTGACTTTCCTTGGTTGGAGTATTCCGTGTAGGACCGCACATGGTCTATTCGTGCTTCGATGGAGGAGGACTTAGGTTTGCTCCATCTTTTCACTTGTGTGAGCAGTGCTGCGATGAACATAGCCACACACACCCCGGGCTGCGATCTCTCTCCTTTCGCTAGAGATGGCTTCTTCTCAATTGGGTCCGCTCGATGGTAATATCAGGAGCCCAGGTGGCATGGTGGGCTAGGCTAGCCATTGGTTTGGGTCAGTGCACCAACTGCTCTCTGGAAGAAAGATGAGACTGTCACACCCTGTAAAGGTTTACAGACTTGGAAACCTTGTATCAGGTCACTGGGTGTCTGAATGGGCTCCGGGGCAGAGGGTTTAAAGTAATATCATTGTAGAAAGTCCTCACAATTCAGACAAGCACAAGCCACAGCTTCATCTGCCCCACAAACCACCCATTTAGTACATCCTTTTCTTTGAACAGCATGATTCCTAGATGCTTGAGCTCCACTGCCGTCTCGTGGGTGGAGGCCAGGGGTGCGGTCAGCTAACCATCTGACAGAGGAGGATGGCTGCAGTGTCCGCGGTGTCGATGCCGAGAGGACCGTGGAAAAGGGAAGGATATTGGGGGAGGCAGCCGAGGTGGAGCCTGGGAAGGAGGTGGGAGGTGGCGGGGAAGACTTTCCAGGAGTTCCTGGACTTCTCCCCTCCTTACTCAGGCTAAACAGCCTTCCCCATGGGAATAGCCAGGTCCACTTGGCTGGACGCACTCCACTCAGGCACAGCCACCCTTTCCTGCTTCCCCCCTTGCCCCATGGCACCCAAATGATTTCATTATGGGCCCGGGGCACCATACAATCTAGGTGGCCCAGGGCTCAGAGGTCATCCATCGATGGGGAAGACCACAGAAGGGAGCCTCACCACAGGAAGTGATGGGCACTTTCTATCCTCAAATTCCCCTCCCCCATCTGCAACGACCACCAGCTGTCCATCCTCCCACTGATGGGAGCGAAGGGAGCTTCCCACTGTTTGTGCGGCTGGGTAGATCCCAGCAGAACCGCCAGACTGACTTGGATTAGGAAGAGAGGCCTGGCAATCTCCTTCCCAAAATAAGCCAGCATCTGCTCTACAGCCAACTGTGGGGATCACGGAGTGTCTCCTTCCATGGGGCACGGGGCAGTCACGAGTCAGGGGCCAACTCCACAGCAGACAACGTGAAGTCACTCGCCCACCCGCTTCTGCAGCTGCTGCCCCCCTCCATGAAGCTGAGGCTGGAGCCCCGACCTCGTAGCTACAGCAAATCAGGACAAAGCAGAAGGCAGGTCCCGCTGAGTCTCAGGAAGGCTGTGGATTGGGGGTACTGTATGTGGGAGAGGGCCCATGAGACCGAGCCCCAAGAGCCCTGCCCAACAGTCTTCATAAGGGAGCACCTGTCTGTCACCAAAGAGCCATTGCACAGGGCAAGTCTGAGACCTGCCCCTCTGTCCTGTCCCTCAGCATCCCAGAGGGCAGTGGAGAGCAGGAGTCAACCCTCCAGAGGCTACTAAGACCCCCATCATCAAGAGAGGAGCAACTAGCTAAAGGTGCACACACAGGACGCCTTTTAATAGGCAACTCTCTGCCTGTCAGACTGCCAGGTCTGGCCCGCTACACCTTCCTCCTCAGGCCAGCCCCACCTCACATGCACGCATGTACACGTACACACATGCCCATGTGCATACATCAAACACAAGGGTACCCATGTGTGCTTTGCACATATGCACATGCACACACATACACACAAGGGCAACTATGCGTGTGGGCACACAAATATACATGCAAACACACAGGCATGACCATGGGCATGTGTACACATGTGTACATGCACACACATGCTGGCATGGTATACCCTTGCAGGTTTGCTCACATGAGCACAAATACATTGCACACACATGTGCAGTGGCTGATGTTTCGAAAGTGCCTTTCTTCCCAGGTACCTCTGAATGGACTCAAACTGCCAACCTTCCGTTTAGTCGCTGAGAACGTGACTGTTTGCAGCACCCAAAGACCAGGAAGATGAGAGGAAGCCACCTGGCTCTTAGCAGTGAGTTGAGACAGAGACAAACTTAGAGGGTTTGAACTGGGGGGGTCGAAGGGTTTTGTTTTCCCTTCAGAGTTACTGAAAAGCAATAAAGCAACATGAGCAGTGGAATTTCACTTTTACCCCCACAGAATCATTGCCAACGCCATTCACCCAACCACTAATTAAAACAAAACACAAAACGAAGCGAGGTTATCCCAGCTCTGAGCAAAGGGCTGGGCTGCCGTTTTGTCAACTCGAGGGGAACGAATAGGAGACTCGTAGGTGAATGGATGCGTTGGAAGGTGTAAAGTGCAGCAAAGATAATAATAGATACTATATTAAGGGTTCATGGGGTGGTGGGGTGGGGCGGGGCGGGGGTAAAGAGGAGCCTTTACCAAAGAGCTCGAGCAGAAAGAACATGTCTTGAAAATGACGGTATCAGCTTGGTACACCTATGCTTGATCTGACGGAATTGTGGGTCATTATACTATCTGTCAGAGCTCCTAATAAAATGATATTTTAAAAGAGGGAAGAGACAAAGCCTTGGCAGCAGGTGTGTGTGTGTGTGTGTGTGTGTGTGTGTTGTGAGAATGCACATTGGGGCAGGAAGGACAGTTGACAGTGTGCTTCCCTATGTCACCTCTGCCCTGTCCCCTGGCCAGGCCTGGATCGTTATTCAAGAGGTACAGCTCCCTGACGGCAGTGCCACCACGGGGCCTGCAGGCTGTCCAGGTCCCCTGGAAAAGGCAGTGCTCCCGGTGAGCCCATGTTTCAAAGGGCAGCCCTCCAGGCCTTTGAGTGGAAGCTGACTCACAGCAACCTAACAGGACAGGATAGAGCCGCCCCTTTGGGAGTTTCTGAGACTAAACTCTTGACAGGAGTAGAAAACTCCATCATTCCCCTCAGAGTGGCTGGTGGTTTCAAATTGCTGACCTTGCAGGTCACAGCCCAAAGCATAACCACTATGCCACCAGGACTCCTAGGAACTTCTGTGACCTAGAAGGAGCTCTGGGACACAACAGCTGAGCCCTCAGCTGCCAGCAGAGAGGTGGAATGTTTGCACCCACCCTGTCGGTCTGCTCCTGCGGAGGTGGCTGCTGTGGGTTGAGGTCAAGCCTCTGACTCACAGTGAGCCCACACACTGAAGAGCAAACCACCGCCTGGTCCTGCACCCCTCACAACCATTGTTATGGTGGGACCCACTGTTGCGGTCCCGGTGTCCCTCCATCTCATTGAGGGTCCGTCCTCCTCCTTTGCTTGGACCCTCTACCAAGCACGACGCTCTCCTCCAGGGATCCGTCCCTCCCGCTGACATGTTCAAAGTGTCAGAGAAAAATCTCACCCCCCTTGCTTCCAAGGATCACTCTGGCTGTACTCCTCCAGACAGATGTATTCAGACCTCTGGAGTCCAGGACCTATTTAAAGTCCAGGACCATCATTCAAAGGCCTTCGTTCATCCTCAGTCTTCCTTATTCATGGTCCAGATTTCCATGCAAATGAGGGGACTGAAAACACCACGACATGGGCCGGGTGCACCTGCCGTTGCTGTTTCAGATGCAGGCGAGTTAGCTCCGACTCACAGCAATCCTATGTCTGACAGAGCGAAACACTGCCCTGTCCTCCACCTTCCTCACCACTGTTGTTGGGTCCACAGATGCAGCCACTGGATCTATCAGTCGCTCTCCTCAAAGAGCTTCCTCTTTTTCACTGGCCCTCTCCTGAAGCAAGCACGAGGTCCTTTCCCGGGGACCATTCTTGTCTGATCACTTGTTCAAAGTACATGAGACTAAGGCTCAGCATCCTGGAGTCTGAGGAGCATTCCGGCTTTGCAGATGTGTTTGTTCAGGGCACTAGCACCCTCAGTCAAGCGAATCCATCCTTCCCCTGCCTTCCCTATCCCATACCCGGCTTTCGAGGGCACAGGGGACGATTGAAAGTGCCCTGGCTGGGGTCAGGCGCACCTGCAGCCTGGGAAACACTGGGAAGCCGTCCTACTTTACCGCACGCATTGCTCTGAGTCCAAATGGACGGGACCAATAATACCAACAACTGATCTCCAGATGCAATGGCCGCCTCTTGGTGTGGGCGCCACGGGCTGGGTCTGGTCCTATTTCAGAGTCACGATGTGATCCTCTAGGGCTGCCATGACAAAGTGCCTTCAACTTGGTGGCTTCAGACTTGGGAGAGCCACACTCTCTCAGCCCTGGAGGCGCTGAATCAAGAACTCTGCTGTGCTTTCTCCGAAGGCTCAAGGGGAGGCTACCACTTTCTTCTGTCAGCTTCTGGTGGTCCAAGCATTCCTTAGCTTTCCGGAACCTCACTCCAGGCTCTGGCCATCATCCCTCTGTTTCTCTTCCTTTTTCTCCTAAGGACACCAATCCTATTGGATCAGGACAAAGCCTACTCCTGTGTGACCCATGTAGACTGAACAACTTACTTCTGCAGAAACCCTATTCTAAGGAAGGCCATGCTCCCCAGTCGTACCCAGGCCTAACACGTCAACCTGTCTCTGAAGGAGACAACTAATACAGAGCAGCAAGCAGATGCTTAAGCATGGAGTCTGCTCGTTCCTCTGCCCCAAACACTGTTCCCTGATGAATCCCACCTGTCCCTCAGCCTGTTCCCAGATACCTCCTGCCTCCCACTGAGGAGCAAGCTGGGCGGCCCTTTACCTGCTCACCTGGAGCCCGACACCAGAGTCCCCCCATCACCAGCCACGCAGTGCAAACACACTTCCTTTGCTCTGTCTTCCTCTGCAGATTGTACGATCCTTGTGGACGGGGTGAACGTCAGGCTGTGCACACAGGAGTCCGTGAATGGGTGAAGAAGACTAGCATTTTCTCCAGCAAGAGCTCCTAGCCAAGTAGGGGGGACAGATCCCTACACACTGACCACGTCGAGAGGCTACGAGGGCTGCCGTCAAGTTTATGAATCAGACGTCATCCTCAAATGGACTCGGGGGCAGGGGTAGCGGTGCTTAACGGGGGTGAGTCCTGTCTAGCAAGGGTCCCTGCCGGGGCGGCAGCAACTCTGGAGGGATAGATAGGGCTGTCTGCCCCCTAGATGGTGGTGGCACTCCTGTAGGACGGTTCTACTCTGTCCTTTAGGGTCCCTATGCATCAGAAGAGACTTGACGGTAGTGGTTTGTTAGAGTTTGGTTTGGTTTACGTATGTTTAACAGACGGTAGTGTACCATTGACTTCCCCAAAAGAGCCAGTTGGTGCTGGACTTGCCCAACCCAGCGAATGGAAACCCGACGGGTCGCCACAGTCCAAGGCACAGCCAATCAAGGAGCTGATACGAGGGGAAGCCGTAGTTCTGCTGGGCATGGGCTCGCCACGAGTCCGAGGGTCGACTCCGCCTTCATGCAGCTCACAGCAGCACATCGCCAACGACACGCTTGCAGCAGGCAGAACAGTGGCCGGTCACGTGACTAGAAGGGGTCTTCTTCTGCCAAACCAGCCTTCACTGGGGAAACCAGAGACTGGTTGTGTAGCACCAAGGCTGCCAAGGTGTGGGTGCAGCCCCTGAAGCCCCAGCTAGAGCCCCAAATAATCCAACCAAACAACCCACTGCCCATGAGTCACTTCCAACCCAGCGTATCCATATGGGACACAGCAGCCCGGGTTTCCAAGGCTGGAACTCCTTGTGGAAACAGACTGCCTTGTCTTCCCCAGGGACCAGCCGGTAGGCTCTAAGGGCCATCTCCACCTTTAGCAGCACGTAACCGCTAGGACTCCTTCCTAAACCGACAGTGGCTCCGAAAAGCCAGCCTGTGGGCGAGGCAGAGAACTGGCCTCCCTCGCATGACTGCTTCGCTGAAGAATTCCATGTGTGGGGGGATGAAGGCGAGCCCCTCAGCTGGAGCGGAGCAGGGGTGGGAATGAGTGTCTGTCTCTGGTATCCAGTCCCCACGGGGCCCTCGGCCCTCACCTCTGAGCCTGCTCTCTGAGCTAGAGGCAGATGGCGCTGTCTCCATGACAACAAACCAGCAACAGGCAGGAGAGGGCATGGGGGCTGCTTTCCCCCAGTTCTTCCCCAGGAGGTGTGTGGCTAGAGAGGATGAGAGAATCGTTCCTCCCACACAGGCATCCTGGTCCCACAGGTCCCCCTGGACTGAAGCCCAGCACAGAGCTCATGCAGCTGTAACCCCATAACTTGAGAAATGACCAGGCACGTGAGTGATGTTGAGAAAAGTTAACACGACCATCTGCGAACCTAAAGGTGGCATCCACCCAGAGATGCATCACAAGAAAGGCCTGGAAGTCCATGCTCGAAAAGCCACAGCCTTGACATCATGGGGCACAGTTCTCCCCCGACACAGTGGCGTCTGCCACGAGTTGGAATCATCTGCTTCGCAACTGAGCAGGGTGACGTGCGGGGGTGGCTGCGAGTCAGAGTAGCTGGGAGACCCTCAGGTTACAGAGGGGTGCCTATTGGGGATGGGGGCCCAGAGGTGGGCCAAAGAATCCAACTATGACCACCCTGACAAGCCTAGAGCCAGTGTGGACCATCTCCTGCGAGCATGCAACCAGAACCTTCCAGTCCTCTGCCCCACACAGCCAGCACTCAGCCCTGCAAACCAAACGCCCAGGAAAAGGAATCTCACGGAATGAAGAAACTTTATTTATTTCATTCAACAGAATAGCAAAAAGCAATGCATGCCCGTTCCTCTGCTGCTTCCTCCGTCGACGCGCTCGGTTGAACTGAGGGCAGGGTTACCAGTGGTTGTGAGGGGCACGGGCGATTAGCTATACTATTCTCACCAACTCTGCTAACAAGGCCTTCCTGCGAGCAAAAGAACCACGCAGCGCAAACGTGCGGAAACATCCCCCAGACGTGCCGAGCAGGTCATTCTTGTGTTGTGCACCCCGTGCCACACCTGGGTCTCTCGTGGCTGGTGCAGGTGTGTGCCGATGCCCATTCCTTGAGCTAGCAGAGACACCAGAGGTGGGCATGTGAACCAACAGACAAACTCACTAAAGAGGGGACCCTGGGCTATGCCTTCTGGGAAGTTTCTGATGGAACGTTCTGATCTTATTCAAATTCCCTAGTTGACAGGAGGTTGGGACTGTTGTTTCATCCTGGGCTGCTTGATGGCCCCCCTCTTTGATTTCTTCCAATGCTCCTGAGCATGACAGGAAGCTCTTGGTGGCTGGGGAAAGGTGGATGCTGGGGTTGCCATGGTGAAATGGAAGAAACCCACTCTGGCAGCAGGCGGAAGATGCTGAGCATCCCTTTCATTGGCGATCATTGTCATGTAAATGTAGTCTCATCTGCTCTCAGCACCTAAAACGGAGAAGCAATGGTGCCTGTTGAAAGAGGCTCTATTTCTGGATGCCATCAGGGTCCACGTGAAAACACAGACTTTATCCTGAGCCACTCCGACAGGAATGTCCTTCCATGGTCATCTCGGCGAGGGCCCAGAGGAAAGGAGACCAAACATTGTCAGGCTCAATGTTTCCATAGTTTTACTAACCAGGTGGTCTCGCCGCTCCCTCCAAAGTTTACCTTCTTGATTCTTGAGTTTACAGTTCATTCGAAGTCAAAAAGGACTCTTAACTCATCTTATGGGCTTCTTGCATGTCTCCTTTGAGCCCAGAAACCACCAGTCCCAGAGAAAGCTGGGTCCATAAACGCTCAGGAGTCACCCTCTCCATCCCAAGCCAATGACACCCATCGCCTTCACCATCCACCACACTTACATATGCACACAGGCTTCCTTCTAAACAGGAGTACATATATGCCACTGAATGGTCCTAGATTCCTAATAGCTCATACCTAAGTTCATAATGCCTACTAGCTATACAGTGATGAAAAATCTTATCGGTTTGATAATCAATAGCGGTTCCTGGTTGTCCAAACATGGGAAATTGTCCCAAATGCAGGTAAACCTCATGCACAAGGAATAGGAAGATGCTAATCCCGAGGGCCAACCGGAAACAGCCTTCAAAGACCAACAGTATGGAGATCAGTAAATATTGGATATTATGCGGTGATTAACACAAGCGTTCCGAAGGCTGTGGATACCAAGGACACATCTTTGCTGAAATCATAAGTGAAAAAACCCATACAAAACTGTGCCTGTAGTATGACATGATGCACATTTATGAAGGAGACATAGAACGTGCATAGAAATTGAAAAGAAAAAAAACAGACTTGTAAAATACATCATGAAATATTACTGAGGAGTATATTTAGGTATTAGGATTATTTGCAGTTTTTCTACTACATTTTCTAGCCTACCCATCTTTACTGGGTTTCATAGGAAGTTAAGGAGGAACAGGAGCACCCAATGATGGTAAACTCAGTGGCACCTTGGGACCATCTTTTTTTTTTTGGTTGGGGGGAGTTCACATTGATCGGAATGGGAAAGCTTTCTTCAGGGGACGTCCCTGGTGGCACTCCAAGGACCGCAGCCTCGTCACTGTCCTCGATGGGTGAGAAACATCGTTAAAAGTTCAAATCTGGGACCGATCTGGGAAACTTTGAGCAAGATGGCGACTCCGGAATCGACCGATGCAGAAAGGACAGGAGTGGGCCGTCAGGAGGAAATGAACAGAATCATGCAGGAGGGCAAGTGTCACCAGGCAAGTGCCAGGTGAGATCTTGTCCTCCAATATCCCTGGGTCAAAATAAATCCAAGGTCGAGGGAAGATGCAGGAACCCACTTTAAAAGTCTCAGCAGCGAGTAGTGGACGCTGAGATGCAGAAGGGAACGCGGTACAGGAAACACCGTTCCTTGACAGCCAGCTTCTCGTGTGAAATCCACCATTGTCTTATTCTCAACCTTCAACACACCAGGGTGACTTAGAAAGCCCTGCACCATGTGCGCCCAGAGGCCTGGAAAGTTCTCCCTCGTTGGTCACAACATCAGCAGTCCTTACACCTTCTCAGCTGGGGCAGCTCGGATGATCTGCCTGTAAATGCAAAGAATGCATATGGGTCAGCGGAAATTCCCCCATTCCACCCTCCAGGTACGGTGTGCTTCAAAATATACTGGTAGTAAGTACATGGTCCAAAAAGACTCCGAACCATGAGAGGCTTCCTTGTGAGCCTTTCATTGACTGCCCTGACGGATCTGCATTCTCACGAGGGTGAATGCATGACTAAGGGTGAATGGCCAAGTTCGACTCATTCCAAGTAACTGACGCACCCTGTGTCCAAGCGTTTCATTTGCTCAGCGCGTTCTGCACAGAGACGAGACTGAGCTCAGCATAAAGGCCACCCCGCAACGCTCTCTCCAAATACAGCTTTATGTTGCTGCTCCAAAGGTCCACTCCAAATTCTGTCACTAAAGTACAGTCGATGGACTGTCGTGGGGGGATGAGATAGCTCCAGTGGCTTGCACTGGATGGATTGTTGGAGGTTCGCATCCACCCAGGACTGGAAGAAGAGGCCTGGCGAGCTACTTCCAGGAAAATGGCAGCCAAGGAAACCCTAGGGAGCTGTTCTACACTTCCCTCATGAGGCCGCCATGAGTGGCACCTCCTCTACTGGAGAGTGACTCACAGCAGGGAGAGCATGGTTGGGGTTATGACCCTAAGGAAGGTATGACGAAGTCCGAACCCCTGATATCTATGAACATGGCCTTGCTTGGAAATAGGGCCTTTGAAGATGCATCAGAAGGGGAAGGAGGAAGGGAGGGGAAGAAAGTCCAGAAGGAATTACATTTCCATTCTTTGTAACCGACTCTCTCAAAAAGTCTTATCAACCAGAATAGCCATGACTATTTCGCTGACTCTCAAACTCGCTCCCATTGAGTCAGTTCCAACTCCCAGAGACCTTAGAGAGCCAGACAGAACTGCCCTGTGAGTTTCTGAGACCGTAACTCTTTACGGAAGCAGAAAACCTCATCTCTCTCCCAAGGAGTGAAGGGTGGTATAGAACTGCTGACCTTGCGGTTAGCAGCCCAGTGTGTAAACACTCCCCACCAGGGCTCCTTTCTTGAGCTCTACCTGTCACTAATAATGCGTTTAGCATGGCTTCAGGAGCTGGGAAGGTAATGAGTAAACATAATTAAAGCGATCACAAGTTGATGTCTCAAAGCCTTAGGCTGCATGTGGCCGGTTAATTGCATGTCATGTTTGTTCTGCAAATGAGCTGCTGCTTTAAAAAACAGAAACAGAGAGGAGGGGGAAGATGGCCGACAGGGACACCCGCATACTCTGAGAGCTCCTCCAAACAAAGCGGGATTGGCGACCAGGTAGCTGAATAGTAAGAGTCTGGTGAGTGAAATATCCCCCTGGGACAGCACCCCAGTCCTACCCCACGTATTTGTCCGGAGCAGGGGTCTAGGTCAATGAGGACCGGACTAGTGGGACATCTCTGGCCACTAAGCTGCTGTGAGCTCACTGGCGACCGGCTTAGGCTCCATCCCCAAACGGACGCCAGCCCAGAGCCACTTGCCTGCCCTGCCTACTCCAGCGGCCCACTCCCCACTCCCCATACGCGGATCTCCACTGGGAGAGAAGCTTTCCTCTCCCGCAGTTCCCCTCTCCCCGCAGGGCAGCGATCTGCCCTCGGGCCCACGTCCCTCCCTCCATTCATCCAAGCTCAGGGGAGCGGACCCGCGGGTTGTCTGGCGACCCCCACGGGGGACCATCCACCCGCACCGCTGCCGCGGACCTCTCCACCTGCCCTCCGTGCGCTGGCCTCCCACCCCCGCCCGCCCCCGCCAGCCCCTGGCAGCCTAGTGCCAGCTCCACTCCTGGCCGGGACCCTGCGCTGAGCACTTCCCGCCAACAGGAGCCATAGCCCAACCCGCGCCTGTCCCGGACCCTGAGCTTCCGCGGAGCGCCGCGCCCCGCGCTGCTGAGTCTGCCCACCAAGGGCCCCCCCCTGCGCAAGGCACAAGAGTAGGTGCTCTCCCCAGGGTGCTGCGGGGACCCCGGCGGCCGCGACTCTGAGCCTGAGCAGAGGAAGGGCGCCATTGCCCCCTGCGGTTTCGCGCCAAGCCTCCTTTGCCGGCGCCATTACCCCCTGCGGTTTCGCGCCAAAAGGGCGGAGAGCGAACACCATTGTTCCCTGCAGTGTCCAGCCCGGGCAGATCAAACACTCCACCTGCAGTCTAGGCTTTGCAGTCCCTGAGGAGCCCTCAGTGAGCTCCAGCCAGCTCTCACCACCTGGGGCCCTGTTGGGTCCCCAGTGCCAGCCCTAAGCCTGCCGCAGCCCGCCCCAGCCACCCCAGGAGACGGCACAGTGGCCTGAGCCTCCACACAATAAGGTTACTCCTGTCTCCCAGAAGCATGGGGCCTATTAAAGGATCAAGGAAAAATCAACAGACCACATCACTCCCAACAAAAAAATCAGAAAAACGAGGCACTTTAACAGACCTAACGTCACTCATAGAAGAAACAGATATAGATCAGCCACAAAAGGAAATCTTCAGAACTCTGCTTGCAGTAATACAGGAGCTAAGAGAAGAAAACCAAAATAAGGATGCAACGATAGAAGGGATGAAATGCACAATAGAGGGGATGAAGTCCACAATAGAGGGGATGAATACTATCCACCAAAAGGAACTGCAGAAACTAACAGAGGAGGTAGCAGAGGCCACACAAAAGGTCACAGAAGCTATATCTAGGCTTGAGGAGGCTGAGAACCGTATCAGTGAACTCGAGGACGCTCAAAACAAACGAAGCAAGCGAGAAAAACAATCAGATAGGAAAATTAAAGAAACAGAAGACAGCCTGAGATCAATGACAGATGCTATGAAGAGGAATAATATTCGAATAATTGGTCTACCGGAACACAACATAACACACAAATCGACCGCCAAGATAGCAAAGGAATTCCTGGAAGAAAATTTCCCCAACCTAACAAAGGAGAATCCGACTCTCATACAGGAAGCAGAGAGGACGCCGGCTAAGCTAAACACCAAGAAGAACACGCCAAGGCATATAATTGTAAAATTATCCAACTTAGAGGAAAAAGAGAAAATTCTACGAGCATCAAGAGAAAGGAAGACAGTCACATACAAAGGAGCGCAGGTAAGGGTATGCTCAGACTTATCAGCTGAAACCATGAAGAGGAGGAGAGAATGGAGCAGCATCTTCCAAATTCTGAAAGATAAAAATGCCTCCCCCAGAATCCTATACCCTGCCAAGTTATCCATTAAGATAGAGGGTAAGATAAGGGTCTTCCAGGACAAGGAAGAACTCAAAAAATATACTGCAAGTCACCCGACCCTGCAGAACATACTGGCTGACTCACTATGGCCAGAAGATCAAGCTCCAACTAGAACCTCCAGGAGACCACCATATATCCCATCTCCATCTAGAAGCCAACATGCCAGCAACACGTACCAGGACAACACGGTCTCAGATGGAAAAGAGGACAGGATAGAAACCCTCCACTCAAACGCAGTACACTGATATGAAGGAAGATAGGCAAAGACCCAAAACACAAAACAGAATATGGCAACCATGAAGCCAGAGATTGTAATAATCACTTTGAATACAAATGGGCTCAATTCATATGTTAAAAGAAAGAGGCTGGAGGATTGGATTAGAAAACATAACCCATCAATCTGCTGCCTGCAAGAGACACACCTTAAGCAAGCAGACAAGCATATGCTGAGAATAAAGGGCTGGCAGAAAGTTTACCAAGCAAATGGTAACTCCAAGAAGGCAGGAGTGGCTATCTTAATCTCCGACAAAATGGATCTCAAGATCCAAAACATAAAAAGAGACAAAGAGGGACATTACATAATGCTCAAAGGCTCAGTAAACCAGGAAGCAATAAGCATACTGAATATTTACGCACCTAATAATGGTGCGGCAAATTTCGTCAAACAAACTATTAAAAAAATGACAGAAGAAATCACGGAAACAACAATAATAGTGGGGGACTTCAACACTCCACTATCAGAGAAAGACAGGTCACAGGGAAAGAAGCTCAGCAAAGAGGCCAGAGAGCTAAACAATGTAATTAGGCAACAGGGCCTGATAGACATCTATAGAGCCTTTCATCCAAAAGCAAAAGGTTTCACATTCTTCTCCAATCCACACGGATCTTTCTCAAGAATAGATCACATGCTGGGGCACAAGGCCAGCCAGAGTAAATTCAAACACATAGATATTATCCAGACGTCTTTCTCAGACCACCATGCCATAAAGCTGGAGATTAATAGAAGGGCACCCAGAAAAGCAAGGGCCACCAATTGGAGAATAAACAACGATCTCCTGCGACATGAATGGGTTAAGGTCCAGATCAGAGAGGATATCAGGAAATTTCTAGAAACTAATGAGAACGAGCATACAACATATCAAAACTTATGGGACACTGCAAAGGCAGTTATCAGAGGTAGCTTGATATCACTGAATGCATACATGAAAAAAGAAGAAAGGCGTATGACAGATATGTTAACACAAAACCTCCAACAACTAGAACAGAGTCAACAGAACTACCCCTCCAATAGCAAGAGAAAAGAAATAATAAAAATCAGGGCGGAGTTAAACCAGTGGGAAGACAAAAGAACAATGCAAAGGATTAACGCAACTAGAAGCTGGTTTTATGAAAGAATTAATAAAATTGACACTCCCCTGGCAAAGCTTACCAAAGATAGAAAGGAACAATCATCAATAGCCAGGATGAGGGATGAATCGGGGGCAATAACAACAGACCCCAATGAGATAAAAAGGATAATCACAAAGTACTATGAAGGTTTGTATTCTAATGAATTCAGAAACCTGGAAGACATGGATAAATATTTAGAAAAACAATCTATCCCTAGATTATCTGAGACAGAGATCAAGAACCTCAACAAACCCATAGCGAAGGAAGAAATAGAGAGTGTCATCAAAAACCTACCAAGGAAAAAGGCCCCAGGGCCAGATGGCTACACAGCAGAATTTTACCAAACATTCAGGGAAGAGCTGACACCGATCCTCCACAAAGTATTCCATAACATAGAAAAGAACGGCAAGCTCCCAAACTCATTTTACGAAGCCAGCATTACTTTGATACCCAAACAGGGAAAAGACCCCACAAGCGTAGAGAATTATAGACCAATATCTCTAATGAACATAGATGCAAAAATCCTTAACAAAATATTGGCCAATAGAATACAAAGGAACATCAAGCATATCATTCACCACGACCAAGTAGGATTCATCCCAGCGATGCAGGGATGGTTTAACATCCGAAAATCCATCAATATCATTCACCACATCGAGAAGAAAAAGGATAAAAACCATATGATAATATCCATAGATGCAGAAAAAGCATTTGACAACATCCAGCATCCATTCCTAATCAAAACACTCATGAAGATAGGATTGGAAGGTAAGTTCCTCAAGCTCATACAAGCTATCTATGAAAGACCAACAGCCAACATCATAGTCAATGGAGAAAAGACAAGAACAATACCACTGAAAAAGGGTACAAGACAAGGATGCCCCCTGTCCCCTCTTCTATTCAATATCGTTTTGGAGGTTCTGGCTAACAACATAAGACAGCGGAAGGACATCAAAGGGATCCAGTTGGGAGAGGAGGAGGTGAAACTATCGTTATTTGCAGATGACATGATCCTATACATTGAAGACCCCCAAAACTCCACAGTTGGAATACTTACAGCAATAGAGGAATACGGAAGAGTAGCAGGATACAAGATCAATAAACAGAAGTCGGTAGGGTTTCTATACACATCGGACAGGGCCATGGAAGAGGCGATTAAGAGGGAAGTACCCTTCACAGTAGCCAAGAACAAACTGAAATACCTAGGAATATACTTAACAAAAAATACTAAAGACCTATATAAGCATAATTATAAAACCCTATTACAGGAAACCAAAAGTGACCTTCACAAATGGATGAAGCTCCCCTGCTCATGGTTAGGTAGGCTGAACATAGTAAAGATGACAGTTCTTCCTAAAGCACTCTACAAGTTCAATGCTATACCAATCCAATTACCATCAACCTTCTTCAAAGAATTGGAAAAACTGACCACCAACTTCATATGGAGAGGGAAGAAACCCAGAATTAGCAGAGAACTCCTCAAGAAGAAGGACACAATTGGAGGACTCGCCCTGCCTGATTTTAATGCCTACTACACAGCTACAGTGGTCAAAACAGCATGGTACTGGCACAATGATAGACACTCAGACCAGTGGAAAAGAATAGAAAGCCCAGGAGTAAAATCATCAGCATATAGACAACTGATCTTCGACAAGGGCCCCAAAAACGTCAAGTGGGAAGCAGATGCCCTCTTTAATAAGTGGTGCTGGAAACAATGGATATCCACATGTAGAAAGTTGAAACAAGACGTCTACCTCACCCCATGCACAAGAATACACTCAAGGTGGATCACAGATCTAGAAGTCAAACCCCAAACCATCAGGACCATTAAGGAAGGAATTGGGACCAATCTCAGAGCACTGGCCCAGGGAGCACATAGGCTCACTGCAACAGGGAAGGGGACACACACAGGTGATCTGGAAATCGACAAATGGGATCTAATAAGAATAAAACACCTGTGCACCTCGAAAGACTTTGCCAAGAGGGTGACAAGGCAACCCACAGACTGGGAGAAGATTTTTAGTAATGACACGTCAGACAAAGGGCTCATTACTAAAATCTACAACACCATCATGACCTGCAAAAAGAGGAAAACAGTTAACCCCCTAAGGAAGTGGGCAAAAGAAATGAGAAGAACTTTCACTAGAGAGGAGATCAATATGGCCAATAAATATATGAGAAAGTGCTCCAAGTCCCTTGCCATAAGAGAAATGCAAATCAAAACAACCATGAGATACCACCTAACACCCCTGAGGCTAGCCCAGATCAGTAAATCAGAGAGCAACAAGTGTTGGAGGGGCTGTGGTGAAATAGGAACCCTCCTCCACTGCTGGTGGTCGTGCAGATTTGTACAGACACTGTGGAAAGCAATCTGGCGATACCTAAAGAAAATGGAAATCGATCTACCTTACGACCCAGCCATCCCTCTACTGGGCATATACCCGGTTGAAGCAGCAAATAAAACACGACCAGTCATATGCGCTCCAATGTTTATTGCGGCACAATTCACAATAGCAAAGACTTGGAAACAGCCTAAGTTTCCATCGATAGACGAGTGGATTAGCAAACTTTGGCACATACACACAATGGAGTATTATGCAGCATTGAAAAGCACCGATGAGCACATGAAACACGTTATTTCATGGGAAGAGCTGGAAGGAATTATGCTAAGCGAGGTAAGCCAGTCCCAAAGGGACAGGTACAACATGAGTCCCCTGAGGTAAGTACAATCAGCATGACAGAAATGGGGCATTAATCCACCCAAGGGGAGGGTATTGTTTATATCTCCACAGGGAAAGTGGGACCAGACTTCAACCCAGTGTCGCAAGGTGTGAATGCATTATCCCGGCGTGGAGGACGGAACCGGTGGAGAGGTCTGGGAGGCAGGCCCCAGCACCATAAATTAAGTGGATTCCTGCCCCTCCCCCGAAAAGAACTTGTTCCAAAGGACGACATTGACCCTGCAGCTATGGGAGATGGTCATATTTGACCAGAGCACACGGGAGCAGATGAAGGGGCAGGAGGAGAGAGTGGAGCACAGCCTGGCCCACCAGGCCGTGATGATGATGTTCCTGAGTAGAGCAGCCAGTCCACAGAGAGAACAACATGGCTGGCCCTACTATGAGACATGATGCCCCTCAGTGACTAAGGGCGATACAGGGGACAGCACCGGAGACACAGTGTGGGAATTGCACCCGACCTGATCCCACCACACCGAGGCAATGCACTGGGGGAGTGCAGCGGAACAGCAAGGGAATGGAGTGGCAAGGTCCCCAGGGAATGCTGAAAGTGGACTTTGGGGCCAGGGCGTGGTGCCCCAACAGACTGGTCTGGAAAACGCTCCTAAGGGCCAGCAAAGATCCCTGAACTAACTACAAGCTTTTCTCTTGTGAACTGTTTTGTTCTGTTCTTTTTCAGTGGTTTGTTTTGGTTGTTTTGTTGTCCGGTTATATACTGTTGTTTTGTGTTCCTCTGTCTAGTTTTCGTGCATGTTAGTGACTCCACAGGTCTGTCTGAATAGGACAGGCTGGATGAACTATCGGGAGGAAAAACAACGGGACCGACAGTTCCGGGGGGACTTGGGGTGGGGGGTAGGGGGGGTAAGGAAGTGGTGTTAACAAACCCAGGGACAAGGGAAAAACATGGGACCCCAAAGGGTAGAGAAGGGGGAGTGGCAGGCCTGGGGGGAAATGATCAAGGGTAAGGTTGATTAGAGAAGAGGTATACTCTAGCCCAGGTGGCAATGAAGCATGGTAGTAGGGCAGGAGGAAGGTCAAGGGAGATGGAGGAAAGAGCTAGGAGTCAAAGGGCATTCATGGAGGTCTAGACAAAGACATGTACATGCAAATATATATAGGAGGTTGGGGAAATAGATCTTTGTGTCTATATTTATAGATCAAGTATTAAGGTGGCGGAAGGACCTTGGGCCTCTACTCAGACACTCCCTCTATGCATGAATACCTTCTTTTATTAAATTGGAACTCTATGATGCTCACTCTCCCGACACAACAGCTGGAGCCTACATGGGTGAACAAGTAAATGTGGTGAAGAAAGCTGATGGTGCCCGGCTATCAAAAGAGATAGTGACTGGGGTCTTAAAGGCTTGAAGATAAACAAGCGGCCATCTAGCTCAGAAGCAACAAAGTCCACATGGAAGAACACACCAGCCTGTGTGATCGAGTGGTCCCAAAGGGATCAGTTACCAGGCATCAAAGAACAAAAAATCATATCATTGACTGCACACCTCCATGATAGGATCGCTGAAGACAAATGGGTGCATGAGCAAGTGTGGTGAGGAAAGCTGATGGTGCCCGGCTATCAAAAGAGATAGTGTCTGGGGTCTTAAAGGCTTGAAGGTGAACAAGCGGCCATCTCGCTCAGAAACAAATAAGCCCACATGGAAGAAGCACACCGGCCAGTGCGATCACGAGGTGCCCAAGGGACCAGATATAAGGCATCATGCAAAAAAAAAAAATATAAGTGTGTGTATGTATGTGTATTTATGTGTATATGTATATATGTATGTGTATATATATATTATATTAAATGAAGGGGGAAGTGCAGAGTGGAGACCCAAGGCCCAAGTGTCAGCCAATGGAGATCCCCTCATAGAGGGGCTTAGGAGAGGAGATGGGTTAATTAGGGTGTGAGGTAGTATCGATGAAGAACACAGCTTTCCCCCAGATCCTGGATGCTTCCTCCCCCCAACTACCATGATCCGAATTCTACCTTGCAGGGCTGGATGGGACGGAGGCTGTACACTGGTACATAGGAGGGTTGGAGATACAGGGAATCCAGGGTGGATGATACCTCCAGGACCAAGGGAGTGAGGGACGATGCTGGGAGAGTGGAGGGTGAGTGGGTTGGAAAGGGGAAACTGATTACAAGGAGCCACATGTGACCTCTTCCCTGGGAGAGGGACAGCAGAGAAGGGGGGAAGGGAGACCCCGAATAGGGCAAGATATGACAAAATAACGAGGTATAAATTACCAAGGGCATATGTGGGAGGGGGGAAAAGGGAGGGAGGGGGGGGAAAAAAGGAGGACCTGATGCAAGGGGCTTAGGTGAAGAGCAAATGCCTTGAGAGTGATTGGGACAGGGAGTGTATGGGTGTGCTTTGTACAATTGATGTATGTATATGTATGGATTGTGGTAAGAGTTGTTGGAGTCCCTAATAAAATGTAAAAGAAAAAAAAAAAAAAAAGATAAGAAGTGCTAAGGCAAAGTGTGGTAAATACAGCAGATAGCCCCCAGCTGTCAACTGGAATAGTGTCTGGGCTGTAAAGTCTTGTTTTTAAACAAGCAGTCATTCCAAGTGAGGTGTCAACTAAGTCTACATTGGAAAAGGACAGAAGCCTGCGTTACCCAAAGATGACAAAAACAAAATCTAAATATGATGAAAGGAGACGTTTCAGAGCTTAAATTGTGAACACCATATTTGTAGAAGAAGGCTATGGAGGACATTGGGAGATCTATCTGTAGAGTGTCTAGTCAGATTAAGTCACTGGCAGATCCCCTAAAGCCATAGGCGAGGGACTTGAACAGCTTCACTATCGACAGATTCTGTAAACTTGATTATGGTGGATGGAACCATGGTAAAATATGATACTAGGTGAGTTGACCTTCCCCTTGATCTAACCTGAATTTGCTCTATGTTCAAATATTTCTCACTGTTCCATGAAAAATTTCTTTTAGCTTTTAAAATATTGATAGTAGTCTTTTCTTTCTTACTCTTTATTTTTATATTATTATTATCTTCTTGCATTTAAAAAATCATTTTATTGGGGGCTCTTACAGCTCATGTAACAATCCATACATCAATTGTGTCAATCACATTTGTGCATATGTTGCCATCATAATTTTCAAAGCATTTTCTTTTACTTGCGCCTTTGGTATCAGCTCCTCTTCCTCCCCGCCTCATGAACACTTGATAAATCATAAGTTATTGTTATTTTCATATCTTACACCATCTGCTCTCTCCCTTCACCCATGTTTCTGTTATTTTCTCTCTTGGGGGTGGAGAGTGGGGCTTATAAGTTAGTCATTGTGATCACTTCTCCCTTTCTTCCCCTCCCCCCTCCCACCTTCTGCCTACCCTCATGGTATTGCTCCTCCCATTATTGTCTCCCATTATTGTTCCTGAGGTGTTTATCTGTCCTCGATTCTGTATGTTGAGAACTCTTATCTATCTGTACCAGTGTACATGCTCCGTTCTGGCCAGGTTTATAGGGTAGAATTAGGGTCATCATGGGGGTGGGGTGAGGAGGTAGGGATGGGGGAGGAAGCATTAAAGAACTAGAGGAATGTTGTGTGTTCTGTCTGTGCTATACTGGCTGACTTGTTCTTTCCTTGTGACCCTTCTATGAGGGATGTCCAATTGTCTACACATGGGCTTTGGGTTTCCACTCCAACCCTCCTCATTCACATTGATTATGATTGTTTGTTTTTGGTCTTCTAATGCCTGATACCTGATCCTGCCCACACCTTGTGATCACACAGGCTGGGGTGCTTCTTTTATGGGCTTTGTTGCTTCCCTACTAGATGCCTGCTTGTTTAACTTCAGTCCTTTAAGACCCCAGATGCTATATTGTCTACTAGCCGGGCACCATCAGCTTTCTTCACTACATTTGCTTATGCACTCATTTTGTCTTTATGTTGGGAAGGTGAGCATCACAGAATGCCAGGTTATTAGGACAAAGTGTTCTTGCATTGAGGAAGAGATTGAGTAGAGACCCAGTGTTCATTTGCTACCTTAGTACTTAGCATATAAATATATGTGCATAGACCTATATCCCTATCATTGTATATTAATATATTTACATATATACATACCTAAATTTATACCTGTATAAATGTCTTTTGCCTCATAATTCTTTCCCCTATTTCCTTTTACTTTGCTCCTGTCCCACTATCGTGTTTGGCCTTCATTTGGCTCTCTGTACTTCCTCTCGACCACTGTGCACTTGAGCAAGCCCCACTAGGCATTCTATGCCCACCTCAGGTCCCTGAGTTTGTTGGCTCCTCCCTCTCTTTTCTTGTCTCCTCCTCTCCCATGTCCCCCAACCATCAGTCCCATTCTTTTCTCTTCGAGATTGGTTATCCTGCCTGTCTTATATGGATAAATAGGGGAAAAAAAGAAGAAAAATTGGGGGGCGGGGGGGGGGTAAGGAGCGTATAAATAGTTCCAGGCCTGTCTGCTGACCCTTTTGAGTATTTACTGATTGGATTTGATGAAATCCCAAGTCCTGGCCCTGAGTTAGAGATCTGTTTTGGGAATCCTTAGAAACTTTGTTGCTTTGCTGCTCTGTTGCACACTTGAAGTGCCCCCCCCCAGCCTCCCCCGTATGTTTGTGTGTGTGTGTGTGTGTGTGTGTGTCTGTGTCAGACTGGGCACCCGCACTGTCTCCCCAGTACTGTCCCCTGTAGTGCTGTGGGTCGCTGAGGGGAGGTCATGTCTCATGGTGGAGTCAGCCCTATGGTCTTCTCTGTGCATTGGCTACTAGGAGCAGGAATGTCATCATCGAGGTTTGGTGAGCTAGGATGTGGTTTTTTTCTCTCTCTCTTTCCCTCATAGTTTGATTGTTTTTGTTTTGTATTATTTCTGTTGGGCTTCCCAGTTTGTGAAGCACAGAAGGAGTGGATGCATAGACAATAAGTGATGTAATGGTTTATTGGGGATCGAGGGTGAGGGGGTAGGCAGTGGGAGAGGGGATTTGGGGAGCAAACAATGAATGTGGGAGGGAATATTAGAACTGATTGTGATTATGCATATACAACTCTTTTTAAAAGTGATTTAACTATGGAAATGTATGATATGTGAACATTATATCAAGAAAACTTAAAAAAAAAAAGAAACCAAATTTGACCAATGGTTATTATGGGTGAAGGAGGAAAAGTTTTGCTTAGGAGGCATTGAATTTTTGTTAATAGCAGGGGAATAATTTGGAAAAGAATATCAGTAGTGGTTGTACAGCATGAAGAGTATAATCAATGGCACTGAATTATACATATAGTAGTTGTTGATTTAGAGATGTTTTGTTGAGTATATTTGCCACAATTAAAGCATAATAACAGTGAGTACAAGGCAGAAGAAAATATTCTAGAATTGATTGTGGTCATGATTATAAAACTAGTTGTTATATGATTGAATTTTATGACCTGTAGATGAAGTGCTAATAAAACTGTTAAAAAAGAAAAAAAAAAAAAAGAAAAAAAAAAAAAACAGAAACAAACAAGCAAAACCCTCTGAGTAAGTTATTGAAAGATCTTTGTTAGTAAAAACATAGACTTATCCATCACAGACCAAAGCCAAGCTCCCGGCCTTTAGCCTTTTAGTCCATTCTAACTCCCAGGCAGAGTAGAACTGTCCTGTGGGGTTCTGAGATTGTGACTCGTGTGGGAGGGTGTAGACGCCTCAACTCCTGTGAACCTTGAGGTTGGTGGCCGGCCCAACTTGTCACCTGCTCCCCCCGCACCCCGAACAGCACATGGTGGGGGCATAAATGGGTAGGCGCTGTTCTGAAGCAACACCATCCTATAGGAGGGCAGAGAGCCCTGGTGGCCTAGTGGGTACCTGTTGGGCTTCCACCCACAAGGTCAGCAGTTCAAAACCACCAGCAGATCCATGGGGGAAAAGACAGGCTTCCTACTTTTGTGAAGAGTTACGGTCTCGGAAAACCCACAGGGGCAGTTCTTCTGTCCTATCGGGTCGCGATGAATCGGAACTGACTCGATGGCAGTGAGTTTGTTTGCCTTGTTCTTGAGTTTGATATGAGGAAAGGTCAGGGGGAAAAAACAAAAAGCCAGTCTTAGAACGGTGTGACCTTGGCTTGATCGGCGTTAAAATAGTTTCGAGGGGTTAAACAGAAGGTCCAAATGGATGCGTGTCCCCTACCTGGTCTGCCTGGACCACCAGTGTGGAGCAGAAACTCCCGGAGACTGCAAGGAGGCAAGGGGTGGGGTCGGGGGGCAGGAGCAGAGCGGGGTGGGGGGCTAGCTTTCACAAGTTCCTTTCTGACATCACAGTTGTCGGACTCTTTTACACAATACATGCTTTGCAAATCTCCAAATCCAACGCTGTATGAAAATCGCGGAGACAAAAATCGCTCATGATATTACGTGTGTGTTAAAGATCTGTCGGTCTTCAGAGTGGGAAAGGCAGCAGCACTGAGAATGCCCTACCTTATGGGCAACAGACGCGTCTCCGTTCCAACCCGAGCAGCTTCATTCGATCTTATTGGCAATCTCTTTCAGAAGACCCTTGAGATCATTAAGCTGGGAGGGAGGAGAGAGAAAGAGAAGAAGAAAAAACAACCCTGGGTCTTCTGACAGAATCTTCCGACCGTTAGTCTCCAAGGACTGCTGCCGTCACGCAGACCTGTGAACAGTGAGCGGGTGCTCCACAGAAGGGGCTGGGGACGAACACGCGGGTCTCAGAATCACCCACCACTTCCTTGCTGAGGGGGATGTCTGCCCGGGCCGTGTGGGAGTTGAGAACTTCCTTGGAAAGCCCCATCAAAAGGACCAGCTCACCAAGCAGCCTGCTGTTTGGGCAGCAGCCCTGGGGGTGCAGGGGTTACACATCGGGCTGTTCATCGCCAGGTCAGCAGTTCGCTGGGCCGGCTCGTCTACGTGGAGGCATGGGATGTTAGTGGGAATCGATGACGCTGAGGCCCTCGTAAGGCCCTCCGGGGAAAGAGGAGGTGTTCTAGACCTAGAAAGGGTTAGGCTTTCGGAAACCCACATGGGGAAGTCGTACTCCGTCCTAGAGGGGGCCAGGAGTCAGAACTGACTCGATGGCAATATGTTTAGTTTCTGGGTTATCTGGCCCACGAGATGAGATGACTGTTCCCCACCACTAGACTAGGTAGCAGCTCTGTTAACCCTTTCTGGTACTTCCTGCAATCACAGGGTCTGCGCCTGCCTCGGAGGAGCTCTGCTGACACAGCGGCTCGTCGCTCAGTGCCTCACACAAGGTCGGAGGATCAAACCCAGTGAGAGTTACGGTTTATTGTGCCAACCTGGCCAACAAACACATGTGAATTAATTGAAGGGCAGAGAGACAAATGGCTTGGCGAGCCTCCCCTTTCTAGTTCTCAGGTCTCTTGCTCTCTGATGGTCAGAACAGGGTGCAGCTGCCTTAGCCAGTTCCCTGCTTCAGCTGGCAAGGCTCACCGCCTGTGAGAAAACCCTGAGGAGAAGCCGCATGGACCTACCCCCAATGCATCCCTGGATGCTGGAGTAGCCGTGCGGAGACCCCTGCCAGCTCCGAGATGCTTACATGCTCACTGACTCGGCTTTCCTCCTGCAGTCGGCGTCATTGCGTGCGTTTTGTGAGATGGAGGAGGACTTTGTGGAGTGGAGTCGGACATATGAGCTAATATTTGACCTGTGGGCTTGGACAGCACTGAGTTGGGATACTTTCTTAATATACACGTACCCTTTAAGTAAAACTCTCTCTTATACATATGTAAGTTTCTGTGGATTTGTTTCCCTAGTCTACCCAGACTAACACACCCAGGCAGTGGCTCGGCAGGAGGAAGAACTGCTGATATGCCCCCATAGAGACTGCAGGCAAGAAAACCTTACGGGGGAGCTCTTCTGTGCCCCATAGGTCGCTAAGGTGGGATCTACTGGACAGTGAGTTCCCAGCAGCAGCCCCTACCACCCTCCTCAGCTGAGAGACCATGGAGAGTGTGGCCTGGGCTGGATGGGGACAGAATGTCTGGATCCTGGAAGTGGGGCTTCAGGTCTACCCCCGGGGAGGGATGGGAGCCTGAGAAGCAACCCTGATGCAGGACCCAGTGCCCAGTCACAAAGGAAGCCCACCTGGACCCCCCATCTCTTTGATCTGCCTCGCTATTATCAGGTATCCCCGGAAAGAACAATAAGCAGAACCATACCTTCGTGTCCAGCTGTCGAAACCGGTGCCGCATTCTGCAGAGAAATTGTTCCAAGAGAAGGACGGAGAGAGAGAAAGAGGAAATAGAGAGAGGTTAGTGAGCTCCACTGAAGGACAGAGGACAGATCGTTGTCAGGGTCGGCTAACCTAACCTTCACCTTCACCTCTATACACCTGTACCTTGCTGAAGCTCTGCATGACACCCCAAGCTGAGAGGGATCCCTCTCTCCCCGCAGTTAGCAGAGGTGAAAATAAAGACTGCCCCTATGGACGGGGTGGTGGGAAGTCAGGACGGGGAGGGGAGGGTGCGTCTTGTCCTGCCATGAGAAATGGGCACCTGCTTAAGTGGCTATCCTGTGGGTGACATCTTTTTGATGCAATTGGTCCCTAACAATGCTCGCTATTAATTGTCAGGGATTGAAATGTATCCTCCCTCCCAGAAAAATATCCCCTAAACATGCAGGAATGATCCCACTAGGGAGTTGGTTTTCTGTGTTATGTGAATGAGGTAATATTCAGGTCAGGTGCCCTTGAACTATACAAAGAGCAGTTTGGTGTACCCAAACACAGAAGCAGAGAGCTGGGGGCAGAGTGATGCTGCACCACGTAAAGAGAGCCGTGGAGCCAAGGAATAAGGACCTCCACCACCCGGGGACGACAGAGAGAGCGTGCCTTCCCCCAGAGCCTATGCCTTGATCTCGGACTTCCAGCCACCAAAACTGTGAGAAAATCAATGTCTGTTCCTTAAAGCCACCCCCTTGTGGTGTCTCTGGGACATCAGCACTAGAGAACGGAGCCCACCCGTGTGGTAGCCTCGTAGAGCAGGACAGGAAGGTGGAACTTACTCCTCAGAGGTGTCGTTGGCTTTGGTGTGGATCTTGACGAGGTAATTTTCCTTCATGACCCCCTCCCAAGCCAGAATCTTGTTGTCTTCGTTGGTGACACCTTGGAGGACCAAGCACAGGGGCAGCACTCACAAGGTGCCGTTGCCCTGGTTCCTAAAGCAGCCCCCTCCCGCATGCTGAGTTAGCTGGTGCAGGAGACTCCGATCCATCCCCACAGGCTGATCTGAGTGACAGTGTTTACCACAGAGAGCCACTGGCTACAGGGAAGTGTGTTGGGGACAAGGAGGCATGGAAGCTCCTGCCTGCACTGGGGAGGGTCTCAGTTTTCTAAGGAGAGCTCAGAGCAAATCCCTGCTGAGAGCCACGTGACTCGGGAGGGTCGTCCCACCAAGAAAGCTTGGTTCTCCTAGTCCGATCGGGCTCCTCCGCATTTGGAGGGTGGCACAAACTAGACAGATCCCCCAAATACTGGAGGGTGGAGGAACGGGGAGGGTCTGTAAATATGCATGGCTTTGAGGGGAGCGTCTGAGACTGAGGGAAAAGGAAGACGTGGAAAGGGTCTGGTGGGAAGCTGGCAACACAGAGACCCTGCAAGTGTTCCTATGCTCTACCAGGAAAGAACAGGCACGTGGAACCACCAGGGACTGGTTCAATTATTTACGGCACGTCCACCTGCCGGAGCAGTCTGCAGTGAAAAGCTGCCACTTAGGTTTGGCTGTGTGGAGAAGGCCTGGCGTAGGACCATGACCAAGTCTTCTTAGTTACGTGAGGCAAATTAGATTATGAATATGCATGCACAGAAGGATCCAATTTTTACCCACCCACAATGCTATGAACTAAATAAAATTACATATCATCTATGTTACATATTATCAATTAGATTGTGAATACATATGCACAGGAGCCAATCATTACCCACCCACAGTTGCAAGATATTCATGTCATTGGAATATGGCTGACAATCTCTGTCTCCCAGCAGGGGGTGACAGGCACTCCTTCGTCCTGGTGTTCTGCTTGTTTGTTTTATTTTTCAGATGTGCTGGGATGAGTGTGCAGAGGAGCTCTGGCAGTGGAAGAGCTAAGTGCAAGTTCAGCCCACCGGGAGGACGTGCCCTTCCCTATCTAGATGGCCGCTTGGAAACACTAAGGCCCAGTCCTCCTCTGTCATATGGGTGGCTGTGAATGGGAATCGATTTAATGGCAGCCAACATAATGAATACGTCCTGCTTTTATAAAAAGCATATTCTGGAGGAATATTCTCCCGTCAAGAGATCCAGTCTCAGAAACTCACCGGGGCAGTCCTACCCTGTCTTAGACGGCCGCTGTGAGCGAGACGTGGCTGGATGGCCGTGGGTCTTGGGTTGGTTTTAAGAGATTAGAGGAGAGGGTTTTCAGAGAAGTTCGTGGAAGTGTGGGATTAAAAGAGACTGAAATTTTCCCACAAACGTATTGAAATCCCCTCACAGAACTAAACAGAACAGGCGTTGAGAAAGCATGAGTGTCCAGTCATAGCTATGTTCATTCTTCACGAAAACCCCAAACCAAGCTCTCGAGTCGATTCTGGCTCACAGCGACCCGAGAGGACAGGGCCGAGCTGCCCGGGCGGGTTCCGAGACAGTCGCTCTGGACCGGACTAGAAAGCCCGGCCTTCTGTCCAGTGTAAACGTCATGTTTTTGGGCGCTGGGAAGCCAGCCATTACCCTGTAACTGACTGGACTTGGGTCTGGCGGTGACAGACACGAGCAGAGAAGTGACGGCAAGCGGGTCCTCCCTGCAGAGGCTCGGGGCAGGCCTCCTCCCTGCGAAGTGACCCAGCCTGGCCTTGCCCGCGGGCCACTCACAGCAGGCGGAAGACTCGGTGTTCTTCTCCTTGCAGCAGCACTTGAAGCACTTCTTCACCACCATGTAGAAGTAGGCGAAGACCACGAAGGGGAAGGGGATGTTGAGGCGACTGCAGTACTCCTGCACCAGGAAGTACCTCTGGAACTTCCACACCTGGTCGTTGTTCTCCTGGACGGTGCCCACTGTGTACCTGGCGGGGAGAGGACAACCCCAGGTGAGCGCTGTCCCTTAACTGCCCAACACAGCCGTGTCGACATTAGGACTCGCAGCCTGTCCTGGCCCAGCTGCAAGGACAGCTCCCATCTGTCGGTGAGCCATGTGGAAAGATGAGGCCGCCCCCGGTTAGGGGGAGCGGGGGACAGTTTCAGAAGAGCTTCCAGACAGAGACAGACAGGGGGGCATTGTTACTGCTGTGAGTTTCCGGGGTCTGCGTCAACCTATAGGGTCACTGTTAATCAGAATCAACTAGACAGACACAGGCTTATTATCCTAAAGCAGGTAATTCCAACCCACCCATGGAGACCTGGCTCCATGAAGATGGACAACCTTGGAAACCAGAAGGAGCACACCGCCCCCCCCCCCCAGAATGGACTCAATGTCAACAGTGTTTGTTTTGTTTGCCAATCATGGCTGTGTTTCTTGCTCAGGGCATCCCAGGACACCACAAGCAATCTCACCCCTGAAATCAGCATCTTCGGGGGGCAGAGAGGGTCCTCTGATGGAAGCATAGCCAAACCTGTAGTCAGATCCCAGTGAGTCTAACAGAGCACTGGACCATCACCCCACCCACCCCCCAAAGCTATGCCATACCCAAAGGGCACAGCTGGACCGGCCAGACGGAGCTGCACTTCGACACTGAGAGCCACCTCCCCTGAAGGACAGACACTTATATCCTTTAGCTGTCGTCTCTGGCATACCGTCAGAGAAGGATGGGGATGGCAGGGACATGCAGACCTGCCCCCTCTACCAAACAAGCTCTGAGTGGACACAGGCCTTCTCTGATCCCCAGGAAGCCCCCGCTGGAGCAGTTGCTGTCTTTTACCCAAATGATGCATGTCATCATTCACGTGGGAGTTCAGACACAAATTAACAGGCGACAGTCCAACCCCACTCAAAAGTGTCTTGGAAGTAAGGCCTGACTGTCAAATTCTGTAAAAACAAAAAAAGGAACCAAACTCACTTCCAGGGAGCCAGTTACAACTCACGGGGCCCAAAAGGACAGGGGAGAACCTCCCCTGGGGTTTTCCAAGACGGTCACTGCCTACAAGAGTAGGAAGCCTCATGTCTCTGCCACAGAGTGGCTGGTGGAGTCAAACTGCTGAACTTGCTGTTAGCAGCCCAACAGGTAACTGTTACACCCTCAAGGCCCCATACAACCAGCCATGGAAGCCCATCCAGAGCCCAGTTCTCCTCTGACACACTCGGGGTTGCCATGAGTCAGAACTGATTTGATGGTCACCGGTGTCTCCCACTCAGTGGCTGTCAAAGCTCCCTGCCAATCAGACTCCAGCTAGTTCCTACCTGAGGAATTCAGGAGCTGTCCCCTTGTTTCTGTCTTGTGCATCTTGTGTCCTTGATAGCTAAGCCAGTTGAACTCTGTCCCCCAAAGCCATCTGAGGACCCTCAGCTCAGGAGAACATCAGGGGATACACAGAGATCGCCCATAAAGGACAAAATTTCAGAAACTGGTTGAGATTGAAATGCGGCCAAGAGAGAACTGCCCATTTCCAACCACAGGACCTTGCACTTAGATGAAATCCCACCAGATCCACTGCCATCAAGACGATTCCAGCTGAGCCACCCTGCGGGACAGAGCAAAAGTACCCCATGGGCCTTCCAAAGCTGTAGATGGGATCTTTATGGAAACAGAAGGCCTCCTCTCTTTCCCACGGAGCAGCTGGTGGCTCCAAACTGTGAGTCAGCAGCGAAACACTCAACCACCAGGGCTCCTGAAATGAAATCCATCCGTCTGCTCAAAGGAAAATCTGCCACGGCCACAAACAGATGACCAAACGCACGAAGAACGTGTGTGTCTGTGGGAGTCTGCCAGGTGTGGTTTTGTGAATGAGTGTTATTGAAAGTTTTCCCCTATCCCCAATCCTCATTGTTCATGTACAGTGTCCAATTACTTACATTTATAATCTGTACAAGTCAACAATTCATGTATTTCTATAGGACAAAGCCGGCCTGTGCTTAGGTAATTTCCTTTTCTTGACAGTGTTTTAAAATCTGTACTATTAGCTAAATTCATGATACAATCAACAGAATTACCTATTTCCCCCCCAGAGGGGTGATTTATAATGTTCTCTCTCATAAAATGATGATGTCTCTAATGTGAACCAAAGACATACAGAAAACATAGGTGAACGAATGGATCTGGACTTGCACTTAATCATACGAACAATGCTCCTGGAGCAGCAGTCAAGAGATCACTGGATGTGTCTCATTGGGTAAATCTGCTGCACGAGAACGTGTCAGAGCAAAGGTAACACTTTGCGGAGTAAAATGTACCTGACTCAACCCATGGCATATTCAGTTCCCTCCCAGGCACGTGTAAGCTGGAAGTGGATTAAGGAAGACTGAAGAAGACTCCATGGGTTTGAACTGTGGAGCTGGAGAAGAAGACTGAAAGTACTACGGACGGCCAAAAGGACCAGCAGATCTGTCTTGGAAGAAGTTGGCCAGCAGGCTCCTTAGAGGCGAGGGTGGCAAGACTTCATCTTCCATGCTTTGGGCATGTTGTCAGGAGAGACCAGTCCCTGGAGAAGGACATTGTACGTGGAAAGGGTAGAGGGACAGAGAAAAGGAGGAAAGCCCTCCAGGAGATGGATTCCCACAGTGGCTGCCACAGTAGACTCAAGCATGGGAACCATTGTGAGGCCGGCCTAAGACTGGGCGATGTTTCATTCCCTTGTGCATAGGGTCGTGCCATAGGTCCGAACAGACTCGATGTCATTTAACAACAGCAATGTAATCATGGCCCTACTCTCAGAAAAATCCCTTCTTATGCAGGCGTACTTTATATGCACCCCCGTGAAGAGATCCCTGGATATGAGTGCTCCAGCAAAGTGTGGTCAGGAAATCGGATGGCGCCCGGCTATCAGAGAGAATCACATCTGGAGTCTTGAAGGCTTGCCTTGAAACAGCAGCGATCAAGTAAGGGGTCAACTCAGCGCATGTGGAAGAAGCCAACCAGCCTGCGGGATCTAAGCCTTATAAAGAATAAAATCCAAATCCAGAGGAGGGAACAGTGTCAGAACTTAATATTCTCAACACCTGGCAGTGGAAAGCAAAGATCTGTTTGCAGAGTCCCCACGTGGAGTAAGCCTCCCAGAATCCCCTCTGACCACAGTGCAGGCAGGTGAGCAGCCGTGCTATCACACAGAGAACACTGTGAAGTGGATGATGGCAGGTGTAGTTCGGTTAACATGTAACATCTTATCGCTTGATCTCCCTTTGGACCCATTTTAAAGTTGATTCCATTATTAATGTGTTCTGTTTTCCTTTCCACTGAGGCTTTTCTATGTTTTGTTTTGTAGGTGGTGGTGGGTTGTTTTTCATTTTGTGTGTTTCAGTTCTTTATCGCTGTCTGTCCATGAAATCCAGGATAGGCTATGCGAGAGCAACATCACTGGGTAAATCATTATCTAGGGGCACGGCAGGAGGGGTGGCTAGGGGAACAGGGAGCTAACAATGAGTACCAGAAAGCAGAAAATGTTCTAAAATTGAGTGTGGTGATGATGACACCCACTTCTTAATATGACTGAGCTATTCATTTTATAAGTGAATTATACGCCAATAAAACTATTAAATGTTTTTAATTAAAATAAAAATTCTTCCGCAAAGCTAATTTGTTTCTCGAACCATGCTGCTGCTGCTATAGAGAGAAAATAAAATGAGAATACTGTTCAAATATTTTTTTCAAAATAAACTTAAAATGCAACAAAAGGGGGTAAAAGAGCATGCACATCATTTGTCACTTTTACAATTCACCAAAGACAGGTCAGAAGGCCAGGTAACATTTCAAGAGTTGCTAAGAAATCTACCGGCAACTTTCCACATGGGTTTCTGAGAACAAAGGAGAAGCAGGGGTCACAGGCAGGGGAAGCTTGCTCAGCAGAAAGTGGGAAGAACTTTCCAAGCAGGACATGCTAAGACAGAAACACAGACAAACCCAGTAAGGCAGCCTGTTCTAAAAGAAAGTAGCAAAGCTGAATAGCCTTTCTCCCGATGCAACAGTAGTCACTAAAGAAACTTGTTGTAAGTGCTGGGTTCCATCGAGTCGGTGCCGACCCATTGCCACCTTCTGCACAACAGAACCTAGTATTGCCCTGTGCCATGCCACGCTCACCCCGGTTCTCACCAAGCCCACTCGAGCCCACTGCCGTGCCAATCCATTGTAGAAAAAGCCCTCTCACTCAGAAAGACCAACGACTTGAAAAAATGCACACACCCCTCCCTAAAAGGGTGCAAGACCAAGGTGAAAGACAAACAAAAAGCCATAAAACTTTACCAAGAAACTAACTACATTTGAATAAATTCAGTATCATGCCATTTTTTCCCCTGAATGGTAAGTCACCCTGTTCTAAAGACACCCATTTTCCTGGAATGGTTCTGTAATGTAAACATCGATCACAATAAAATGTTCAATTAAATCTGTAAAAACTGGAAGAAGAAAGAAGAAAGTGTGCCAGGGAAGGTAAAGTGAGCCTTGGGCTTCTCAAAAATAATAATAATAAATTCACATAAGGGGAAAAAAAAGTCAAGAGAGCTTTGGGCAAGAACAGATGCTCCTATGACAAAACTCCAGGAAGGAAAGCCACTGGTTGTTTAAAAAACAAATAAACAACCAGAGTAGAAAGATCTACAGAAAGCAATGCTCCGTCAACCAACATTTCACCAAAAGACAGCGGTGCCGAAACCAGAGCAGAAACAGGAAGCTTCTAGATTGAAGGAAAGCAAGCAATTCAAGAGCTGGAATTCCATCCGGTGGACACAGATCTCATCTCCTATCTGCTCCCCTGGCTCTTCCTTCCTCCTCACACCCCAGTGTGTGGCAGATAACTGGGGCTGCCCGGGCCTCTGGTGAGCCTGACTACATGTCCCAGGCTTGCCTGTGAGCTGCCCACTGCAAGGCCAGCCGTTCATACCCGCCACAGCACCCCACAACTACGGGGACATTTCTCCTCCAAGAAAGACCCCTCTGCTGCTCCCACTAAAGAAGACTAAGGAGGAAGGAGTACATCTAGTTCACGGTCACCGCAAAGGAGCCTGGGGCACAGGGTTTATGTGCAGGGCTGCCCACTGCTAGGTCAGCAGCTGGGAACCACCAGCCACTCAGCCCTGCAGGAGAAACAGGGCTGTCCGTTCCCCTAAGCCAGAGTGAGTTTTGGAGCTCACAGGGGGCAGTTCTACCCTGTCCTATAGGGCAGCTAGGAGTCCGTATCAACTCCGTGGCTGTGAGTTGTGTTTGGTGTTTGCTCTTGCCTGTGGAGCAGTGGTGATGTCGTGGTTACACACAAGTTGACTGCTAACCGCAAGGCCAGCAGTTGGGATCTACCAGTCACTCTGGGGAAGAAAGATGAGGCTGGTTGCTACCGGTTACCACCTCACAAAGCCACAGGGGCAGTTCTGCTCTGTACCACAGGGTCGCTATGAGTCCAAATCCATCTGGTGTCCACGGAAGGGTGGGTGGTCCAGCCTGGACACCAGCCTGCCTACAAGGGGCACCACGTGGACAGAAGACACCCAAACTGCACCAAGGATGTTGCCAACCCTGCCATTTTGACCGGGCCGAAATCCAAGAGTCAAGAGGTCTTCAGAGAAAGGTGAGAGACATGGGAGCACCACCTTCAGAACAGGTTGGTCCTAGATGGAGGACGCGTCGGGAAACAATCGCTCGACATTTGGATCTTTTTGGCTTAAGAAAGGTGTCTATGATTTTCAGCATCACACTCTTGGACTTGCCCTTGCTGTGTCTGCCTTCTTCCTTGTTCCCTGAGTCCCTCCCTGAGCACCAGGCAAGAGAAATGACGGAGGAGACTGTGCATTCTCTCTGGAAATCCATGGGGCAGCTCAGTCCCGAGGCACTAAGGAGGTGGTCGTGGTGAATGTGGAGAACCTCTTGTGTCTGATTCACCTCGGAACAACACAGGGATCTGGGCACAGAGCTGGAACCTGAATGAGGGTCTCACCAGGGGGAGAATCCCTGTCCTTTTCACCCATCAGATAGACCCAATCTTCATCTTCCAGGGCCCACAGTCCAGAGGAGGGAAGGTGTTAGCTTGTGGGAAGAGACTAAGGAGTCTGGACTCCCATTGTTGGGGGGGGGGGTGAGGCTGGGGAAAGACGAAGCTGGACTCCACATTAACAGGTAAGTAGAGGCCAGGCAGGAGGATGCAGGAGTCTGAGGGGAGTGCACTATCCAGATAGAGGCTCACACTACTGGGATGCCCTCAGTTATGAAAGGGCATCTGCCTAGAGACAAACGGACCAAAGTGTTCAGAAGCCCGGTCACAGGTGACTTTGTGTGGAGCAGAGCGGCCTGAAATTTACGCTGGGAGCTCTGGGGACTCTTTGAAACCCTTTCAGAAGTTTAAGCAGAACCCTGACATTTTAGAAATATCATTCTGGCTGCGGTGTCGAGGGGTGGGACAGATGGCCAGGCGGATGTGTGTGCCACTTCAGGGGCACAAGAAGAAACACAGGGATTCCAGGTGCTGCCCTACTCAGTCCTGCTCAAAGGGAGACTGCGGAATGATCAAATGCCCCAAGTTTAATCCCCAAGCTCCTCAGAATCTCAGGGTTCGATGCCACTATTGCCTTGATTTTTAAAATAACAAAAGCGATGTATGACCATGATCGGGTGTTGGACATTTCCCCATCTCCTGAGTCTCCTCATCTCTCAGAAGTAACTAAAGCCAACAGCCTGCCACGTCTCCTTCCATGTCTTCGTCCTTCACACACACACATACACACACACACACACACACACACACACGTTATATACATGTTATTGGTGGGTAGGGCAGGGAGGTTGGGGAAAGGATGCGCTGATCACAGTGAGTCCAAGAAAGAAGTAAATGCTCTACAATTGACTGTGGAGATGATCGTATAACTCTGTTTAATACGAGTGAACTATTGGATTTTATGACACGTGAATTATATGCCAGTAAAATAAATAAACGCTTTCCTCTGTGCTCATATGCAAGATCGCTCTCTCTAGGCAGATGACACACCCTGTAGCTTTCAGGGTTTTGTTCTGTTTTATCCAGGGCAAGATGATGCGACAGTACCTGACGGTTCTATCAGGTCAGCACTGGGCTGCTAACCACAAGGTCAGCAGTTGAAACCCACCCACTGCTCCTCGGGAGAGAAGACAGGGCTGTCTGCTCCCATGACAATCAAAGCCTCAGAAACCCAAAGAGCCAGTCCTACTCTGCTCTGTGGGGTCTCAGGCATCAAAATGGACTCACTAGCTAGGGGTTTATTAGTCTGCAATGTCTTTTTTATAATTTAGCAAACTGTGATTTCTCCAAGCCAATAAATAAACAATTTATTTCGCTCTCTTTAAAAATGGTGTGCTCTTCCACCAAAACCCACTGCACTGAGCCCAGATAGAGTTTTGGAGCCGGTAAGTCTCTAAGGGGGCAGACGGAGGTGTTTGTCTCTGACATCATTTCAATCATTTTTCACATTTAAATTTTAGTACGTGAAGTCAAATGTACTTCACAGTGTCTATGTGTGTGAGTTTGGCTGAGCTGTTGTTACTGATTGAGTTTTATTTCCCCCTAAAGTATATTCTGTAAACCCTGCCCCCCAGAATAATTATAGAAGGAGAAAGGCTCCCCCAAAGACTGACAGTCTCAGAAACCCTATGGAGGATCCTATTGCTATGAGTCAGAATCAACTCAATGGCAGTGGGTTTGGTTCACGTTGGTAGACTGATTATAATCCCATTTGGGAATGTATTCTGCTACTTAATGGAATGAGGCAGCATATACACCAGGGTTTATCTAAAACCGAGCTTTGTTGATATGTAAAAGAACACCTTAAGCAAGGAAGGTGGGAAGGTGGAGACAAAGCCACATCAAGAGCCCAGGAGCAGAAGCTAAAAAGAGACAAGACTTCCCTCTGCTCCTCTCTAGAGCCAGCACTGAGAGAAGGCCTTCCTCTTCCATTGGCATCCAGAATTTGATTCTGGTCTCCTAAATTTTGAGAAAGTAATTTTCTGTTTGTGAAGACCACCCCCTTGTGATATTTCTATTGTAGCAGTGCTCGATCTCTACGCTGATACACCACCTCAAATTCAAGCACAGGTTTCTTTAATCTGTATATTTGGTTGTAAATTGTATGCCTGCCTGTCTGTGCCAGGATATGTGAACTTAAAATGCTGATCTATCTTCAAGGGGTGATACAATATGAAGGTACTCCCACTAACCTGACCATGCGGAATGCTGGGGAAGCCTCTGTAGGAAGATAAGGGGGAAATGAGATCCTCAATGTGTACGAGAGCCATAAAGCCAATAATAAAAAGAATTCAAATCACCCCTGACTCTTCCTCAACCTCAATAGACATGAGCCAAAAGAAGGCTCGCTTCACTGATTGGGCTCTTTGGACATTGTTTAAATTGCAGTGTTACCAGCAGCTGAAGCCTGAGCCCCTTGAAGCCTATACTCTGTGCCTGTGAGTCTCATCAAAATCACGTCTGGGCACTACCAGGAGGTTTCTCAATGGATGCCCTTACAAGTTGAATTGTATCCCTCCCCACCCCCCACCCCCAAATAAGACATGCGGGAGTCCTAATCCTGGCGCCTGTGAACATAGGGTCTTTGCATATAACCTCAACTAAGGTCACAGGAAGTCACACTGGAGAAGGGTGGGGGGTGGACCCAGCCCGATAGGACTGGCGTCCTTATGGAGAGAAAGATGAAACCATTTCTGTCTGCCTATAGAGAGCACAGAAGAGCAAGGGAAACCAAAGACTCAAGGAAACAATCTGTCCAGAGGGCTAATGGACCCTGTGAGCCACCGTCTCTGTGCCCCGGAGACCAGAAGAAGTAGATGGTGCCCAGTGATTGCAGCTGGCTGCTCTGACTGGGGTCACCATAGAAGGTCCTCAACCAGCAGTTCTCAACCTGTGGGTCACGACCCCTTTGGGGGTTGAACAATCCTTTCACAGGGGTCGCCTAATTCATAACAGTACCAAAATGACAGTGATGAAGTAGCAAGAACAATAATTTGATAGTTGGGGGTCACCACCACATGAGGAACTGTATGAAAGGGTCACAGCATGAGGAAGGTTGAGAACCACTGGCCTGGACAGAGTGGAAGAAAAACACAACAACAAAATTCAAAATTATAAGAAGACCAGACTTACTGGATTCGTAAAGACTGGTGGAAGCCTCGAGACTATGATCCTTGGGACACCCCTCAAACCCCCCACCCCGTGGGTCCCTTTAAACCAAACAATGGACAGATCGTTAGAGCGAGAAGTCTCAGGGTCCACGCGACTTAGGATAATTCACCGCAGGGAATCAAAGGAACAGTATTTTCTCAAAAGTGGGGCTCAGGTGGCAGGTAGGGACAGGGAAGAGGGACACAATGGAAGCAGGAATCGCAGGGAGGAAGAAAAGACGGAGCTGTTTCCCAGAAGGCAGGGCAGCTCATGTCGCTGAGCCAGAGGTATGTCGAGTGTTTATAGAGGAAAGAGCGAGGAGGCAAAGGGCATTCACAGAGGTCTAGATAAAGGCACGTACATATGTAAATATATTTATAGATGAGGATGGGGAAATAGATCTATGTGCACATATGTATAGGTTTAGTATTAAAGTAGCAGATTGACATTGGGCCTCGACTCAAGTACTCCCTCAATGCAAGAACACTTTGTTCTATTAAACTGGCATTCCTTGATGCTCGCCTTCCTGACAAAGTCACTGAAGACAAAGTGGGTGCATAAGCAAATGTGGTGAAGAAAGCTGAGGGTGTCCGGCTATCAAAAGATATAACGTATAGGGTCTTAAAGACTAGAAGATAAACAAGTGGCCATCTAGCTGAGAAGCAACAAAGCCCACATGGAAGAAGCACACGAGCCTGTGTGATCGTGAGATGCTGAAGGGATCAAGTATCAGGCATAAAAGAACAAAAAATCATATCATTGTGAATGAGGAGGAGTGCGGAGCGGGGACCCAAAGCCCATCTGTAGGCAACTGGGCATTCCCTTACAGAAGGGTCGCAGGGAGGAGAACAGCCAGTCAGGGTGCAGTGTAGCAATGATGAAACATACAACTTTCCTCTAGTTCCTAAATGTTTCCTCCTCCCTCCCCGCCCCCACTATCATGATCCCAATTCTACCTTACAAGTCTATCTAGACCAGAGCATGTACACTGGTACAGATAGGAACTGGAAACACAGGGAATCCAGGACGGATGATCCCTTCAGGATCAGTGGTATAAGTGGCGATAATGGGAGGGTAGAGGGATGGTGGGGTAGAAAGGGGGAACCAATTACAAGGATCTCTATATAACCTCCTCCCTGGGGGACAGACAACAGAAAAGTGGGTGAAGGGAGATGTCGGACAGTGTAAGATATGACAAAATGATCATTTATAAATTGTCAAGGGCTCATAAGGGAGAGGGAGTGGGGAGGGAGGGGGAAATGAGGAGGTGATGTCGAGAGCAAGTGTTTTGAGAATGATGAGGGCAATGAATGTACAAATGTGCTTTACACAATGGATGGATGGATTGTGATGAGTTGTATGAACCCCAAAAAAATAACTAAAAAAAAAGAGGTTTGTCGATTATCAATGGAAAACCAGGGCACCCCAGAAACTTTCACCCAAATCAGAATTTTTTTTTCCTTTGATGTCTTTAACAGTCTTCTGGGCATATAATTTACATATCATACCATTCAATGGTTGGATTATCTTGAAAACTGGTGTGCAGTCACCACGACAACCAATTTTAGAACTCCTTTTGCTTGTGCCCACTCCCCCAAACCTCCAGACCCACCAAAAAACACCAATCCACTTAGTTTCTAGACTGGCCTATCCTGGACTGCACCTACTGAAACACTTATATGCATGCCAATAATAAGAAGAAGAACAAAATAAAGCAGAAAAGCCTCAGTGAAATAGAAAGCACAAAATGTTAAAAACTAGGACAAATTTAAAAGGAGTCAAAGGGGAGATGAAACAATTGAGTGTTAAAAAAAAAGTTTTAACCTAACTACATCTATATTCGTCAGTTTTCCCATACACTCTGACAGTAAGGCTGCTCACGTCTCTAATCTGTGGTCAGCGGGGAGGAGACAGAGAGAGACAAGGAGAGACAGTAGAGAGACGGGGACACCAGAGATGGCCAGGAGAGCAAAGGAGGCATGATCTCTCAGGACTCTGACTGCTCACCTCCCGAATGCTGAGACCACGTGGTCCAGTTGTCCAACGCCTCCCTGTCCATGGCACCTTATTACAACCCCAAGAAACGTACACAAATGCTAAACAGAGAGTCTGCGTAGCAGGACGGACCAGCCCCTGGAGAAGGACATCACGCTTGTAAAGTGGAGGGGCGGAGACAAAGAGGAAGGCTCCCGACGAGATGGATGGGCACAGTGGCTGCCAACGCTGGGTCCAAACATGAGAGCAATTGTGGGATGGCACTGGGCCAGGGGGTGTCCCATTCTGTTGGCCACAATGAGTCGCAGCAGACTCGAAGGCCCCTAACAGCAACAAGAACAACCACGCCCTTTACTGACGTACTCACGTCTGCTACTACAAGAACCCTGGTGGAACAGTGGGTCAGGCGCTGGGCTGCCATCTTCAAGGTTAGCACACCCATCAACCGCCCCGGGAGGGAAAGGTGAGGCCATTTGCTCCCATAGAAGATGTACAGAAACATGATAGAGCAGTTCTGAGTTCGAATCCACTCGATGGCAGGGGGTTTTGCGTCCACAAGTCTCTACACATTTTGCCTGAGCTTGCCTTTGACACAGATTGTAGGCCCACAAGTTAGAGGGACACGGTCTTTTTAAGGTGGCCCCTAAAGGACTCCACCCCTTCCAGACTGCCAGTCCCCTCTGGCTGGTCCCAAGGTGACCCAAGCCCCTCGCAGATGGGTCCTGGGCTCCCGGGCTCTGAGCGGTCAGGGAGCAGCCCCTGGGGGGCAGTGCGTACCCAAACATGGCGACGAGCAGGTTGACCAGCAGGATGTTGGTGGAGAGCATGTAGATGCAGACCAGAGGGATGGTGATCCACTCGGGGAAGCGAGGCAGGTTGTGCTCATCCATCTCCACGCAGAGCGGCTTCGACTCATTCCCCGTGAAGGTGCAGTGAGCAAAGTCGTACGTGGTGCCTGTGGGAGGAGAGACCCAAGGGCAAGGTGAGGCCCTAAGGAGGGCCGGGAGCCATCCGCATCCCCGGAGGCCCAAGGTGCTGGTTGTGGAGAGCAGCCAGCACTGTTCCAGGAGCTTGTACTGGACAGGGCATCCCCTGTGCTAAGGGAATTGCCCCCTTCCACTTAATAGGCATGTGTTTGGAGGCCATTGCTCTGACCCGGGGCCTTCTCCATACTGAGAGATGTGAAAGCAAGCAAATGTTAGGGGTTAAATCGTGACCCTCCCCCCAACCCCCTCAAGAGGGCACGTATTGGACTCCGAATGCCTACAGTTGAGGGGGTGGGGTTGGTCCGGTTGTCAAACAGGGCCTCCTTCGTTACATCAGCGGCAGGCGGATCCTAAACCTCATCACTTCTGAGAACCAAGAAGAGCAGATTTCACACAGAAGCCAGCACCAATGGCGGTGTGGGCTGTGCCACGTGAAGACTGACCAGCCCTGAGGACCCAAAGGGCCACAGGCACTGAGGGACACCACGGTGGACCGCCTCCACGGTCAGCCGAGAGAGCGTTCCCCGAGAGCCGGGACCTCGAACGCAGACTTCAGCCTCCGGGACTGCGAGGAAAGACCCTTCTGTTCTTAAAGCCGTCTCTCTGTGGCATCGGGGAAATGACGAGGTTTCCTACTCCGGGAAAGTGTTTACGACTTAGAAACCCACAGGATGGTAGCTCCCTCCTGTCCCACAGGGTCGCTGTGAGTCAGAAAGGACAGAAGGTAGTAAGTGTGGGCTTGTGGTTGTGGCATGAAGGGGCCCCAGGCTACGTGCTCGGTGCTGACGGAGCAGTCAGTGGTTGTGGCTCGTCTGTGGCTGCACGGGAGGAAGATGAAGTGTCTGCGTCCATAAAATGACGGAGCCGTTCCACCCTGTCCTGCAGCGTCACTTCGAGGGAGAATTGCATCCATGGCGATGGGGCTGTTTGGGGTGTGTGTGTGTGTGTGTGTGTGTGTGTGTGTGTGTGTGTGTGTGTGTGTGTGTGTGTGTGTGCGCCTGTCTGCCTGCCTGCCTGCCTGTCTGTCTGATGTCCCTGGGCAACCAAAACCAGAGGCTCAGTGCTTTCCCTCAGGAAGCTTCCAGCCTCGTTGAGTAGACAGATCATCAGCCACACAAGGATGACTTTTGTGAGCCTAGTGCCCAGATGGGCATGCATGACCCCAACTCCATGAGTGAGGGGAGCGGGCCCGCAGGGCAGTCCAGTGTAGGCCGGGGCTGGAGGGTTCTGGAAACGTCTGTGGGGATGAGGCCTGTGAGTTCATGTGCCGGAAGACCAGCTGCGGATCTGACCAGGGGAATGGCTGTTCAGCCAGGTCCTCCTTCCTCAAAGACCCCTCAGGCTGCGGCACGGGAGCAGGAAGCGAGGGAGGGGGGCTGGCCAGTAACGAAGCGCTCCTGGGAAGAAGTCAGGGCTCATGAGGGAGGATAGGGAGCATCCACTTGGACAGGCCGAGTGTATCTGGGGGAGCACTGGGGGAGCTCAGAGGAGACTGTCAGGGGAGATGAATTGTCTGTGGCTCCGCTGCGGAGACTCCTGTGGGTATGAAAGCCCGTCTGAGGGATCTGAGAGGAGGGAGGCCGGGGGTGACTGTCTGAGGGATCTCTTCAGAGAATGCTGGGCATGAGTTGGGGAGGATCTCAGAGATCAGAGCTAACCATCTGAGGGATCTCAACATGGAAGACCAGGGGCACGAACACCTTAGGAATCTCAGAGAGCTGGTCAGAGGGATGACTTCCTGAGGGACGCCAACACAGAAGGTTGTGGGAATGACCGTCTGAAGCAGCTCAGCATAGAAGACGGAGGGAACGAACATCTCCGTGATCTCAAAGGGCTCCCCTCCTGCCCACCCCAGCTTCCCATGCTCACCATCCACGTCACTAGGCACCTGGCCGAACATGGCCAGGTAGGGCTCGTAGATGACGGATCGGAAGATCCATTTCCAGCGGTGTTCGTTCTGCCTCAGGATGCCCTGCCTGGCCACGCCAAAGGCCACCATCCACACCGCGAAGAGGAACAGGAAGAAGAACACGTCGACCAGCTGCCAGGGAGATGCCAGAACGGAATCAGGCCCTCCCGAGTTTCACCCACTGCACCCAGTCACCCCCCCACCCCCCGCCACTGACCGGTCCACTCTGCTCAGCCACCCCCGGCTGGCCCTGCAGCAGGGCAGAGGCCTCCAGGGCTAGGAGAGCAACTACACTGGTGTCCTAGACATCTCTGGGCTGGCGGTCATCTGTTTTCAAAATCAGCAGGGACCGTTGCATGGGGCTGGCTGTTGGTTTTAGGGACTGTGGAGCCAGCGCCAACTGGGAACAAGCCGATGAGCATCAGAACCCAACACTGCCCGGTCCTGTGCCACCCTCACGGTCATTGCTGGGTCGGAGCCATTGTTGCCACCACTGTGTCCGTCCATCTCATCCAGGGTCTGCCTCATTCGCACGGCCATTCAGACGCCCTGGCCCCCATGTCAGTGCTGAGCCACGTCTGCGTGAGAGCAGGCACCGGGCGCAGAGGAAAGAGGGACTGGCTTCAGAAGGACCTCCTTCGTGACACGCCAGGAGGCTCGCAGTCTTTAAACCCGAGGCGATTCTCTTGGATTTTTTGACTTTTTTTTTTTAAGATGAGAAGCTCTCGTTATCAGACAAGCACGAGCTGTTTGGTTTTCCTTCTGGGTTTCGCACACCAGCATGACCTCATGGTGATCCAATGCCTCAGATGGGCTTCCAGGGCAACCACAGACTCCGCTGAGCTCATCCCGGCGGCCGTGTGACTTACAGAAAGCCCGGGCGGCTCGGAGTCATCTGGCAAGCAGCTTCGCAGAGCTCCACCATCAACACGTGAGTCTGTTTCCATCCTGCGTCCTCACAGCGGCTGTGAGGTACTGCTGAGGGCACGCTGCCCAGCTCTCGTCAACCCTTAGCAACCCAGCGTGGCAGAGGAGATGGCCCCAGAGGGCTTCCCAGGCTGTAATGGTTGCAGGAGCAGGTCATTGAGCCGGTCTCCCATGAAGTCCCCGGGGGATTCCGGCAGCAAACCTCCCGGTCCACAGCGGATCAGTTAGCCCTTGCTCCACGAGGGCTCCAGGCATCTGCGTCCCACCCGTGCGTCTAAGTCGCTGCATGTTCCCGGACAAACTGGCTTCCTTGACTCAGCAGAATGAACGCAGACAATGGCTATGGGGGGAGGCCCTCCCCTGCTGACGTTCTGAGCGCATTGTGGAGGCACAAGGGAGAACGCATCAAGACTTTGTAAAGTGGAAAAATCTAAATGCCTGTAAGAGGTCAAGCTTATTTTGGGGGGTCATGCAGTAAACCACATCCCTCATCTGTCCCCTGTTAAATTGTAAGCGGCGAGAGGCCTCTGCGAGAACCACCGAGGCAGGTCGGCCTGATTGACGGGGAAATACAACGGCTGGTCGCACCAATCCCTCAAGGACCCCCAGCCACAGTACTGGGCTCAAGCATAGGACCAAATGTGAGGATGGCAAAGGACTGGGCAGTGTGGCCTTCTGTTGTATGTAAGGTCACTCTGGGTCAGAGCTGACCCCAGGGCACCTAGCAATGACAAGGACAGTCTGGCAAGACGTCATCTCATGTACTTCAGACACGTTACCATGCATGAGACCAGTCCCTGGAAAAGGACACCGTGCTTGGTAAAGTGGAAGGGTTGTGAGAAGGGGCGGGGGGGCTCAATGAGATGGGCTGACCACAATGGCTGCCACTATGGGCCCCAGCAGAACAGCAGTGGTGAGGAGGAGGCAGGGCTGGTTAGCGAGCTCTTCTGCTGAACGTGGAGTTGCCGCAATGGCACCTGACAAGCACCATGAGGATTACTGTCGTCAGGAGGGACCAGCCCCCTGGAGAAGGACATCGTGCTTGGTAAAGTAGGGGCTCACTACAAAAGGGGAAGAGCCCCAGTGAGATGGATGGACACAGGGGCTGCAAGAGTGGGCTCAAATATAAGACTTGGTCTGATGGCACAGGTCTGGGCAGGGTTCATGCTGTGGTACGTGGGGGTCGCTATGAGTCAGAACCGGCTCGATGGCATCCAACAGCGGATAACAACTGATAGCATGGCGCACGGCATATTCTTGGCTCTTACCATCCTCTGCAACATTATAATCTTGGGTCCCAAGTTTCTGCTGACAGTGAAAATGTGGATCAGCCGTAGAGTGAATATAATGTAATCCAGGCAAAAAATAACGCGTCCAGAGTACAAAGAGCTTTTATTAGAAGAATGGAGCCTACGAGAAGAAGGGGACATAGAACTTGTGAGAAATGAAGTGGGAGGTGGGTGTGGGGAGGAGGGTTGAGAGACCAGGGGCATCAACACCTGAAGACCAAAGGTCTTGGTGTCCTGCCCTTGTGGACTCAAGCAGGATCAAGGACATCAAAGATTCTACCACACAAACAACGCTTTTAGACACTCAGACCTGAAAGGTTTTCTACTCTGGTAGAGAGTGACAGTCTCAGACACCCACGGGGCAGTTCTGCCCTGTCCTGGAGGATCACTATGAGTCAGAATGGACTCAATGGCTGTGTGTTTGTTTCTTGATGTTGCTGAACTGAATGCTTAACCTCCCAGAGACTCCTTAAGAACATAATCTGCCCCCAAAGATACAATATTTAAGACCCTCATCCTCCTCCAGCCCCTCAACACCTACTCCCCACTGCCATCATGTAGATTCCAACGATGGGATGGAGCTACTCCCTGGGATCCCAAGGCTGCAAATCTACACAAGAGCAGACAGCCTTGCCTTTCTCCCATGGAGAAGCTGGTGGGTTTGGACTGCTGACCTTGTGGGTAGCTGCCCAATGGGTAGCCCACATTGCCAACAGAGCTCCGCCAACTCCTACTACTCTCTCCCCAGATTCTACAGAAACAAAAGGAAAGGCCCAGGAGAGCCCCTCTTCGATGACAGATGGCAGGAAGATCACAACCTTGACCAACGACAGTAGGCTTCTATGAGGCCATGACAAACCTCTGAGGAGGAAAGTTGGCTCCTCTTGGCTTGAAATTTCCCTAGATCCTTCATCTCTTTGCATCCACGGGAAGCCCACAAAAATGGCAGAGGGGAAGACTCACCGAAAGACAATCCCAGCGATGAAATAGAAAAGGCCCAGCGTGTCCATCACGTTCCACAGGTCGGTGAAGTAGTTCACCCCATTCATGTACCACTGCAGCACAGAGAGGGGACAGAGAGCGGCGTTAGCCGCTGGGAATCCGTGACTGCTGCCCGATCCCGTGTGTCCCCTCGCTTCCCCAGGTGTTTCGAGCCAAGGGTTTCTCGATTCTCCCATAGGCCAAGGGCGTTCTCCCACGGCTCTGGAGGGCTTGGAAATCAGGCCGTCCTTGTGGTCCTGACAAAGTCAAGAGAAAGGGCTCGAGGGCCCTTAGGGAGAGTGCCACCTGGGGAGCCCACTGTGGGCAGTGAGTGGCATGAACGGCGCACTGCTCGACGCTGGGGACAGCGACCGGGGCACCGTCACTGCAGCTCTGTGGCATCAGCAAGAAAACATCCTGACGTAAGGAACTTACACCCCAAACCACAGGCGAACCCCCGCCTGCCACGGAGTCCACGGCAGCTCCTCGCAGCACTGCACGTGGCTCCCAAGTGTGGGGCTCTTGTTTCTTTCCCTCAACTTGGGGGACTGTATTCTGAGGTGCGAGTACAGAGTATTCTGAATATTACTTTTTGTTATTACGGTCATTGAGAGTTCGGGCACACCGGTATAGCATGTCATTCCAAAGTTCCATCACGTCCAGCAGAATGGTACCCTCGCTACCACAATGCGACCCCAAACATGGCACAGGCAACTATGCGACTCAGGGATCATGGGTGTGTGGTGTGTGTGTTATGTGGAGACTTGTGTGTATTGTGCATTGTGTGTTGTGTTGTGGTGTGCTGTGTGTGTTGTGTGTGGAGGTGTATTGTGCATTGGGTGTGTTGTGTGTGTGGGTTGTGTATATTGTGCATTGTGTGTGTGGGTTGTGTGTATTGTGCATTGGGTGTGTTGTGTATGCGTTGTGTGTGTGTGGTGCATTGTGTGTGCTGTGTTCTGGTGTGGTGTGCACCAGGCTTGACATCCAGGAAGATAAGTGGGTCAGGAAGACAGAGTAGAGAACGGTGACCAATTAGAACCTGGACAAGCTCCAGCGCCCATAATCTGGACCGCGTGGCGCCAGGAGCCAGGAACATTTCCACGCATGCGAAGCACACTGACGGAGAGCTCCTGGATCCCAACACACGGGATAGGGGTGATGCGGACTCTCGAGGAGCCCACTATTCCACAGGGAAGACAGACAGGAAACCCGCTCACAATGAATGGTGACGAGGGCTGGAGCAGGGAGGAGACAAAGGCCCAAGGGAGCCCAGAGAAGGGCAGCACCCACTGACCCGTGCCGGCCATGGCAGGCCATGGCAGAGGAGTGTCACCCAACAAGCATGCCACTTCTTAATATCTCAAATGAAAATCACTCCCAGCTCGGATCCAGCTGGTCTGCGGGGCTGAGTCACCTGCCCCGGAATCGAGGGCTCTCATTCTCAGAAGACGGTTTCCCCTCAACCTCTCACTGCTACTTTAAACCCCATCATCGCTGTTGGCGGTGGGCTCTACCACGTCAATTTGAACCCTAAAGGACGAGGAGAACCGCCCCACAGGGTTTCCCAGGCGAGAACCAGAACCAATTACAGGAAGGAGCCCCGGTGATGTCGGGGTTAAGTATTTAATCACAAGCCTCTAAGGTCCGTGGGTCAAACCCACCTGCAACATGGTCGCCTGCTTCAGTAACGGTTCACACCCTTGAAACCCAATTCTACTTTGTCCTGTAAGGTTGCTGTTCGTCAGAACTGACTGGACAGCAGCAGGCAGTCTCTATGGAGGGACACCGCCAGGCCTTTCTTCCACAGAGCCCTGGATGGAGTAGAACCACCCACCTTTCCATTAGCAGCCAGTCACTTACTCATATGGCTCCCCAGGGTTTTCTCGTGTCCTACCAAGTTCGGGAAACCTTAGATTGTAAATGTCTCAAGCTCAGACCCGTGAGGCTCCTGGTGGCTGTCCCATTTGCTTTCCTAATAAGTGCGAGTGAGACTCACTGAGTCATCACCAGACCAAACCGACCAAATACCAAGTAGGAGCCAGCAGACTGACAAAGAACCTGTGACCCTGAGTGTCAGATGGTTTACACACACCTCAGACCTGAAGTGGCGATGCCGGGACTCGAACCAGCCCCTGGCCCTTCCATTGGGGTTCCTGCCGTACCACACTGTAGCACTAAAGTTAAAATTGCCCATTCAAAATTTGTTGTTTAAAAAGGACGCTTTGGCCAAAGTTCCATGCCCTCATTACCCCCCCCCACACACACACACCCAACACATAAAATCTATTATGAAAGGAGAGAAAAGAGTGGGTCAGTAGAGCCCGTGGGCCTCACTGCTTCCAGGAAAGCTCACAGACAAGGTGCAGTGTGTGACCTTAGCCAGGCAGCTCCACAGCCCACCTCCCTTCCTTCAAGGTCCTTCCAACCTGCCTACCAAACCAAAGAACCTAACTCACTGCCATCGAGCTGATGCCGAATCACAGAGCAGGTTCAAATGGCCACAGTGGGCTTCTAAGACTGTAACTCTTGATGGGAACAGAAAGCCTCATCTTTCTCGGTGGAACGGCTGGTGGTTTCAAACTGCTGACCTTGTGGGGAATAGTCTAACCCAGAACAACTACCCCACCAGGGCTCCTTTTCCTGCCTATACCCCTCGCCTATTCAGGACACCACTGGCATTCCTGAGCAACACCTCACACTGCACCTGCCCGCAGCGCTTCCCCAAGCAAGCATACCTGCCCTGAGCCTCCCCACTGCAGGATCTTGAGATGACACAGCAGGTGGCTGCACACACTAACTTAGTGAGCCAGTTTATGACTCATACACTTTCACTTTCCTGTTGTCCAGTCCTCTGGGCAAAGCTGCAGATCCACCTCTGACTCTCTGGTATAGCCTTGCTTCTCAGGGCTCCCCCATCTGGATCATATGACCTCATTCAACACCAACAGTGCAGTTGATCTTCATCTTCCTCCATCTCTGCCCATCTCCTCCCACCTCCTGGATGGGACGCTACTGCCAGTGCTCCTGCCACCTCTCCTGCCCATGGCAGACATCACTAGTTGATCGAGATATTCTCCCCTTCTGAGAATAGGCAGAACCTCAGTCTTTCTCAACCCGAGATGCCTGGAAGTTAGGGCAAGCGGCTATCAGAGAGGATGCGGCAGCTTAAACCAATGTGACATTCCTATGCCAGTCAGTCCACCGCCTGCCTGCCAGTGCTTGATGAAGGGCGGCCACAGACTGTAGATTTTCTCAAAGCACAGTATCTGGGAAGGGCACCTAGACAGGGTCTGCCTGTAATCAGAGAGCAAAGAGTGATGTCCCACCAAGAGATTCTGTTGGACTTCTGAGGGTTCTCAAAGGCCTCTTGGACCAAAGTCTCCATCAACCTTCAACTAAGAAGAATGTTTATTTTCAAGAAAGGATGATCTTTGGACTTTTCAAGAAACTCCTAATCCCCGCCTTGAGTAGATCCAGGAACAGGGGACCCGGGAGGCACCTGGCTGCACCCTACTAACCTGCCTGACTTCGTCACAGAAGAGGACAAAGACCAGCGCGTAGAGGACCAGCTCAGGGGAATGCGGCACCGCGTGGAAATCCATGAGCAGCACGTAGGCGAACAGCAGGAGGAAGGCAATGTAGAAGACCACGTTCCAGGAGAAGACCACAAAAGGAGAGGTGAAGAAGGCCACGTAGTACCAAAGGAGCTTCTTGTGCTTGTCCATGGGTTTCTTCCTGGAAGGAGAGGGGAGAGCTTCGCCAACATCCCCTGGAGACCCCACCATGGCAGCCCTCCAAAACACAGGCACATCCACACCCATGGCTGGGAGAGCAGGTTGGGATGGTGTTCCAAGATTGACCGTCCAGAAGGCAGCCCTTGGATTGGGAAATGAGTCAACCCAACCCTTCCCTGGATCTAGAAGGCATGTTATCAAGCCTCCTCATCTGAGATCCAACCCAGGGAAGGTCAGAGAAGACCAAAAGTCAAACGGGTGGGTCATGGCCTGGACGTGGCAGAAGTCATATATGCACACACGCACCTGCATGTTCACGCACACACAACAGGGCCCCCCGGGTGCCTACCTAAATGAAACAAAGCCACAGCCGATCAGGGGTATGACAAACAGGCACAGGATAATCTTCCAGTTTTTGGTGTCTCTGGAAATCTCTCCATACCACTGCTTGGAGAGGAAATTCTACAGGGAGACAGACACCACCGACAGGAACAGGTAGCAGGCAGCAAAGAACAAAACATCGGATCATTGTGAAGGAGGGGGGAGTATAGAGTGGAGACCCAGAGTCTATCTGTAGGCAACTGGACATCCCCTTACAGAAGAGGTCGCGGGGAGGAGAAGAGCCAGTCAGGGTGCAGTGTAGCAATGATGAAACATACAGCTTTCCTCTAGTTCTTTAATGCTTCCTCCCCCCCCACCTATCATGATCTCAATTCTACATTATAAATCCAGCTAGACCAGAGGATGTACACTGGTACAGATAAGAGCTGGAAACACAGGGAATCCAGGATAGATAAACCCCCTAGGACCAATAATGAGAGTAGTGATACCAGGAGGATAAGGGGAGGATGGGGGAGAAAGGGAGAACTGATCACAATGAGCTACATACAACCCCCTCCCTGGGGGACGGCAACAGAAAAGTGGGTGAAAGGAGACATCGGTCAGGGTAAGATATGACAAAATAATAATAAATTTATAAATTATCAAGGGTTCATGGGGAAGAAGGGTGGGGGAGGGAAGGGAAAATGAGCAGCTGATACCAAGGGTTCAAGCAGAAAACAAATATTTTGAAAGTGATGATGGCAACAAATGTACAAATGTAGTTGACACAATGGATATATGTTTGGCTTATGATAAGAGTTGTATGAGCCCCAATAAAATGATTTTAAAAGAGAGAAAAGAAAGAGACACCACCATGCAGATAGTTTGGGGGCAATGACACACTGCAGGACAATATGCAGCCTTGTTCCCCAGTCCCCTCACCCCTGTGGAAGAACACCCTCTCAGAAGGAATGCCCTTGCTAGGGATACTTGTCCCGTGGCTTTGAAGAGCTACCTGGTAAATGAAATTCCTAGTTTTCCTAGTTCTTCTCTAAGCCAAAGTCTGTGAACATTAAGACAGAGGCTCATACGTGTCTCTGGTTCACCTTAGAGAAATCATTACCATTTTACTGAAGAACATTCTAAATCATCCTGATGGCACCGTGGGTTCCGTACGAGCTGGACTGCTGACCACGCGGTCAGAAGTTCCAAACCACCAGCTCTTCCGAGGCGCAGGGGAGAGACTCTGTACTCCTGTGTGTAGGTGACACTCTCAGAAACCCACGGGCAGTGCTACTTGGTGCCGTCGGGCCACTGGGAGTCAGAAATGACTGGATGGCAGAGAGTCAGGTTTGGGATTAGTCTGCCTTGGTGGGAGCAGCAAAGGGGGTCTCTGTTACAGGAGAAACGTTGTGTCTCTGTTTTTATTGTTAGGAACAGTCGAGTCGGTTCTGACCCATAGTGACCCCGTGCACGACAAAGTGGAACACTGCCCCGTCCTGTGCCGAGCCCATGGCTGCAGCCACTGTGTCCACCCCTCTCCTTGAGAGCCTTCCTCTTTGTCGCTGTCCCTCTACATGACCAAGCGCCATGTCCTTCTGTAGGGATTGGTTTCTCCTGATAACATATCCTATGGGAGGCAAAGTCTCGTCATCCTGGCTTTTAAGGAGCATCCTGTCTGTACTGCTACCAAGATAGATTCGTTCATTCTGGTGGTGTCGTGGTTACACCATAGGGACTCATGAAACTTTACACGCAAGGTCTGCAGTTCGAAACCAGCATCCGCTGCTCGGGAGAAAGACGAGGATATCTGCTCCAGTAAAGATGGAAACTCACATCCTGACCCGTAGGGTCACTGTGAGTCAAAACGGACTCAGTGACAATGGGTGTTTGGTTTGTCTTCTTGTAGTAGGAGAAATAGCTACTTGCATCCAAGCCCTTGCCCTAGGGCGTGCTTCAGGGGACTCAAGGACAGGCAACACCCAGTCTTCCTCATTCTGCTCTCCTGGGCTCCATTAGATGCCCCATCTCGCAAGGTTTCTCCTGGCTTGTGGTCTGTGGTCACCAAGCAACGCTCTCAGCCCGGCACAAAGGACAGATGTGGGGCCCATAGGAAGGTCTCGCAGGCCTGGCAGTGGGACTTCTGACTAATGAACTGACCTCTGGTTGAAACCCTTTGGACTTGTATTTGGACCGAAGTCCGAGTTGGCCACCTGGGACATTTGTTAAGAGAGGAGGTTGAGGTCCTCAGAGTCTGGGAGTGGAGCAAGGTCCACATGGGCCTGCCACCTTTCTGAGCACAGACAAACCCAGTGCCAGCCCCTCTCAACCCACCACAGCAGAAGCCCAACCACCGATGGCCTCCTTCTGTGAGCAGCCCTGCCACCGGTCAGCTGTCTTGATAAATCTAGTGTAGCGAAAGCAGCAAGTGGGTCTCTCTCACAACTCAAAACAAAACAACACAACACACTGCCGTCAAATGGATTCTGACTTGTAGTGACCCAAAAGGACATGGTAGTACTGCCCCCTTTAGGTTTCCAAGTCAATAAGTCTTTATGAGAGCAGAAACCCCATCTTCTTCCTTCAAAGCAGCGGGTGGATTTAAACTGCTGATCTTCTGATTAGCAGACCAAGGCATAACCCACTGGTACCTCCAGGGCTTCTCACTGTCCACGGGCTGCATGAAAGTCCACTCAAAGGACAAACAGTATGGGATCAAATCCCACCACTGTTCCTTGCAAGTAGAGCACATTCTGGAATGTGCTAGAACCTGTCTGGTGCCTGCTTGATCCTTGGTAACCTGGGGGTGACACCGACTCCACAACTGCCTGTGAAGTTGATACCTGGTCACAGTGGTGACAATGTGGGTAGCAGGTATCTGTCCCTCTATCTCTTCTCTACCCAACACTCCTCCCAGGAGGATTATTGGGCAACCTGGGAATTCAGCGCTGTGACCCACAGACTGGGTGTGGTGGTCGTCTCATGCCATTGAGTTGTTTCTGACTTAGGACGACCCCCAGTGGGTGGGTGTCAGAGGCTCTGTCACCAGGTTTCTTGACTTCCATCCCATAGAGTAGTTAGTGGGCTTGAACCTCCAACCTTGGGGGTTCAATGCCTACCCCATTATACTATCAGGACTCGTAAGGTAGGGACCCAGTTGATGGAAACCCAGACAGTGGGAATCCAGAGACGTAGCTCATAATTACACTGTCTTACTGATTAAGGTGCGCCTGATCCAAGCTGTGGTATTTTCAATCGCCTCTCACACGCATGCGAAAGTGGAGCACTGATTCAAGGAGAATGCATCTGAATGAGAGTGCTGGCCAAGAATTCTGAAAGTGCGACAGACTGCCAAGAGAACGACAAATCTGCCTGAGAAGAAGCAGCCAGAATGCCCCTTGGATGTAAGGATGGTGAGACTTCATCTCACGTGCTTTGCACACGTTGTCAGGAGAGGCCAGTCCCAGGAGAAGGATGCACCATTCTTGGTAGAGTAAGGGGACAGTGAAAGAGAGGAGGCCCTCCAGGCGATGGGCTGACACAGGGGCAGCAACAACAGACCCAAACAGAGGAATAATGGGGATGGCGAGGGACCAGGTGGTGTTTGGGTCTGTGGAACACAGGGTCAGGGTCGCTCTGAGCTGAAGTTGGCATGATGGCACCTCGTGACAACAATGGCAAGAAACTGTTTGCTTTGTGGGAACTCAAAGACCATGATTTCTCCTACATTGCTCTTCAATCAAGGATGTCTACGGGTGTCTGCACATGGCCTCCTCGTGTCACACAACACCTCCTGCTATGGCATGTATATATTGAAGGAGGATGGTGTTTCATGGGCGTGGTGGTGCTGTGGTTACGCGTTGGGCTACAATCCACATGGTGACAGTTCAAAAGCATCAGCAGCTCCTCAGGACAAACACTGGGCTTTCTACTCCCAAAGCAGTTACAGTCCTGGAAACCCACATGGGATCTCTGTGAGTCAGCACTGACTCCGTGGCCCTGACTGTGGCAGTGACATAATCTGGTAACAATTTGAGGACTGAGAGTGTATACCTGATGCCGGGGGCTTAAGTGGAGAGAAAATGTTCTGAGAATGATGAGGGCAATGAAAGTACAAATGTGCTTTACACAATTGATGTATGTATGGATTGTGATAAGAGTTGTATGAGCCACTAATAAAACAATTTTTTTAAAAAGAACAAACACGTCCCCTCCAAAAAAAGAGTGAAGGGGTGGAGTCTAGCCTGTCAATCAGAATATAGCCAATGAGGCCTCTGTGTGGGCATGATCTTCTCTTGAGGATTCTGAGAACTCCTATTTTTCCTCTTTGGAAGTGGGAGAGACTCTCTCTCTCTCTCTCAATCTCTCTCTCTCTCTTTCTCTTTTTCTCAGCTCACTCCCTGAGAAACATCCCTGTGGAGAAGACACATGGAGAGAGGCTGATAGAGCCAGACCTCTGGAGCCAGAGAAGCCACGTAAAGACCCCTGCCAGCGCTGAGATGCTTACAACACCACTGGATCCACAAGACTTCCCACCCACTGGCCTGTGATCTTCCTGCATTCAGCATCATTGCATGTGTTGAGTGAGTCTGAAGAGGACTTTATAGACTGGTATTGGGCAGATGGGCCAATATCGGGCTTGTGGGCTTGGCCTGGGATGTTTTCTCAATATTCACCTGCTCTTGTAGATAACGCCTTTTCTTATACACACAGGGGTGTCTATGGACTTGTTTCTCTAGTCTACCTGGACTAACACGGTGCGTGAGTAGCAGTGAAAGCAAAGGGCTCCTGTCTGGGCCTGCAACGTGGTCAGATGTCAGCTGCTGTTTACCTGGACCCCAGGCTGGGCGATGAAATGCTGGTCGGTTGCCTCCACAGCCAGCTCCAAGCAGTTGCTTCCACCCCAAGCTTCACAGGAGTAAACCAGCAGTTGTTCCGCCAACTCTTCATCACTGCTGTAGCACTCCGTGAACAACTCTGTGGGGTGGCATCAGCACGGGGAGATGCTGGAGGCAGGACTGAGAATCCACCAACCGCCCTGCCTAACCCTTTCCCAACCGCCAGCCCCCAACATCAGAGCTGGGAATCCACTAACTGCCCAGCCCTGCCCTTCCAGCCCACCAGCCCCTGATGTCAAGGAGGTTTTCCATTGGTGCATGGCTCATCACTGAGAAGAGGTCTCTCTCTGAACACACTGTATCCAGCAGAGAGCGTACCTCGTTGTTTTAGCCACCCCGATGTCCATCTCCAACTCACAAGACTCAGTTAGTAACTTGCCTGGGTCCTTGGAATGGCCAGCCTCCATATCCTTCCCTCAGAGGGAAGGGCTGGGGACTTTGGCCTGCTGGTTCCTGGCCTGCCTCTCCAACGTGGTCCTAACTCTGCCTTGGCTATCATGCCAACCTTCCAGTCAGTCCTGTTTGGTGCATTTTCCTGGTTCTCCCTGGCAAGGTTGCCTTCCCAGCTTAGATCAGCACTGTGGTGAGTTTTCACTCATTGAGTTTGCCTCAGTGGGACAGAACCTGGCAGATGGACACACTGGCCAGTCCTACACCACCCCCATGTGCTGGTTAAGCACTTGGTCACCCACAAGTTAATGGATGCAAATGCACCAGCTGCTCCATGGGAGAAAGACAAGGTGGTCTGCTTCCTTAAAGATCCACAGCCCTGGAAAGCCTATGGGGCAGTTCCACTCCACTACAGAGTCTCTGTGAAGCAGAACCCACTGGAAGGCAGGGTGCCATTGTTATGCCGGTGGTTGTCTTTGTTAGGTCAAGGGGGCAGGATTAGTACCGGGTGTGTCCTGAGTCAATCTCTAGAGATCATCTGAGAGGAGATGAAGCCAGAGAGCAAAGATGGGGAGACAAATGACACTCCATGCGGAGACCACCAAGGAACCAAGGAGCAAGGACCTTTCTTGGGAGCTGAGAGAGAGAGCTTCCCCTAGGGCTGGATCCCTAGAGTTGAACTTCAGGTCTCCTCAACTGTGAGAGTGAATTTCTGTTTGTTGAAACCACCCACCTGGGCTTTTCTGACATTGGAGCACGTGTTAACTAAGACAGGCCCTTTCCCAGGGCTGCTCGTGAGGGAGCAGCCAAGGCTTGTAAATGTTTGCGGGAGCAGACAGCCTCGTCTTTCTCCCCCAGAAGGGATGGTGGCTTTGAACTATTGACCTTGAGGATAGAAACCCAACGTTCAACCACTATGCCACCAGAGCTCCCTCTTCCAACACAGACAAACGAAACGCCCGAGCACATTTGGCATGCAATTAGACAACAGACCAACATGCAGAAGCATTTAAAGATCACATTACAAACACACAGCCTCTGAAAGAAAAGGGGGACCTGAGCCAGCCTGGAAGGACTATCCTGCTGTTGGAGGGACTGGACCTGGGTTCCTCCCAGTGGACTCTGTCCCTGGCTGATGCACAGGGCACCACCACACTGTGCGCAGGACTGACTGGGTCGTGAAGGGAAAGCAGATGCCAGTCTCAGAGGTGCCCCTGCTGAGCAGAGCTGGCTGATGCTTCGCGCCTCTGCAGGGAGAGACCAGCTCCAAGACCAGGCAGGGAGCAGCCCTGTCCCCTGGGAGGGTGGCAGGTGTTCGGAGTTTGGGGCTTGGTGGGGCAGGCAAGTGCAGTCTTCATCCCTTGTGGAGAATCGAAGCATGGGACCATTATGGGCTGCTATCACCAGTGTGTGTGTGTGTGTGTGTGTGTGTGTGTATGTGTAACCAGGCACATGCCTACCCGGTGCTGTCTTTGAATGAGGAATACACCATCTGTGTCTCACCCAAGAGCCTGGCTGTCAATTAGGCTCACCTGTTAGCTTGTCAGAAGGGTGAGTCCCCAAGCCCATCACCGCTGACTTCCCGAACTCAAATCCCCCACGTGAGACCCAGACAGATGCCCTGCACACAGCCTCGTGGCGCAGTCAGGCCTGAGCGCAGGTGATGCGCAGGGCTGTGGGATCGGCATCAGGAAGTGCACACCTAAGGGGGCCTGGCCTTTCCTCGGCCCTGCGTGGCCCTGTGTCACAGCTGATGGTGGGGAGCAAGCACACCCGCGTTGCCCCAGTGTCAGCTCAGCACGTGCTCATGACAGAGCCACCTGGCTTATGAGTGTCATCAGCGTGTGTGTCACTGTGTCAAAAGTATGTGCTGTCATCGCCGTGTGTGTCTCTAGCATGTATGTGTCATGAGGCTCATGAGTGCCACCACTGGGTATGTCATCAACATGTGTGCCACAAGCATGTGCATGTTTCATCTGTGTGCGTCACTAGGCCCATTTGTGTCACCAGTGTCTCTGTGTGTGTTACAAGCATGTGTGTCACTAGTGTGTGTCAGCCATGTGTATATACCACCAGCACGTATAGGCATGCTACTAGTGTGTGTCACCAAGCCCATGAGTGCTATCAGCGTGTGTGTCAGCAGTGTGTGTGTTACTAGCATGTGTCAGAAGTGTTGCCAGTATGTATCTGTATGTCAGCTGTGTATGTGGTCACCAGCGTGTGTGCCTCCAGCATGCATCACCAATGTGTGTATTTTACCCGTGTGTGTGTGTGTGTGTGTGTGTGTGTAACCAGGCACATGCTTAACACCAGCATCTCCGGCCCCATCCCTGCAGACTCACCAACTGCCCGGGTCTCATACTCATTGGCCAGCTCCTCCGACTCCCCTGCAGCGTTGATGTCATTCTTCACCTTGGCCAGAGTCTTCAGAAGCTTGCTGGCCCCCAGGGCGGCCAGGGTACAGCCTTTGGTCTTGTCAGAGGGACAGAGGTAATTTACAATTCCTTGAAGTGGCCACAGTGTCAACAATAATGTCAGGCAAGCAGGACCTTTCGGCAGAAGCAGGAACCGGTAAACTCTACACTACCCATAATGCCTCTCAATCAGACTTGGAGAAGAAATTAGCAAGACAAAGACCCTGAGAGATTGAGGGTGAGCCTGTCATCTCCGGAGTCCTCCACTCCCATTCTCAGATGGAAACAGCTCAGAGTGAAGGGAAAATGGATGAGGGTGGGGAAGACCTGAACAGAGAAATGAATAAGACTGAATATGGGCATGCCTGTGATTGTGTGTGTGTGTGTGTTTTTGATGATCAGCATCTGACTTTATGCTCTGAAAATGGAGAACGCAGCTTCTTGTCAAGTGTCCATGAATCACTTAAAAAATGATGCATGAACCACAAAGAAAAGTCTTGATAAATTCCCCAACATTGGACTTGTGCAGGACCTCCCTCCTGTCTACCATGCAATAAAATGAGAGATTACGTTTTACAGCACAATGTTGAAACGTCATCCACTCACAAACATACACCCACAGGCACCTGAGAAGGAGGGGTAAGGTGAGGAGTCGACCCGGTTGCCCACTACACGCACCTGCCTGCTGAGGACGGCCCCTCCCAAATGCCCCTTCAGTGGTATGGTAAACTGAGGCATCACCATGGTCCCCCAGCATCTTCCCATCCATTGGACCAGTGCTGGCTCACACCTGGTATGTCAGTTTCAGGTGGGTCAGGACAGTCACAGGGACCACGAGTCCTGACTAGGGCCTGGACACTTACCTGCTCCCAGAGGACCTTGGAGAGCTCCTTCTTGTTCTGCAGAATGGCCCAGATGAAGAGGGCTTGCAGGGGGTGCCGGGTAATAGGAGACACGTCCTGGGAGAGGGGAGAGCATGTGGTCAGCACGTGTGAGTGGACACCCCGTAGGTGCACTCTCATCCGAATGAGACAGTGGGGTCAGGTCAGGCTCTGCTGGGAGAACGGCCCGTGTTGGATGAGCTCTGTGACTCTGCACCCTTTGTCCCAGGGCAGGCGTCTTTCCGGGTCTGCGATCAACACCTACAGGAGCGTCAGTCAAGACATCCAACAGTGTGCCGCACTGCTGGGAGACCTGCTGGCAGACCGCTCTCAAGGGTGAAAGGTGTGTCCTGGAAGACTAGGGTACGCCTGAGCCACGCCACGGTGTGTCACGTCGCCTCCTGTGCAGGTGAAAGTTGAACATCGAACTCGGAAGACTGAAAGGATGGATGCCTTTGAATTCAGTATTGACAAAGGATCCAGGGAATATTGACAAAGGATGCTGGGAATATCACGGATTGCCAGCAGAGCAAGCAAATCGATCTTGGATGAAGGACAACTTAGAAGTGAGGGCGGTGGAACGTCCTCTCAGACTTTGGACATGTTATCAGGACATCATGCTTCGTGCAATAGAGATGCATCAAAAAAATAAAAAGAGGAAGTCGCTTGGTGAGACGGGCTGACGGGGCGGCAGCTGCAACAATGGGCTCAAACATGGAGACCACCGGCAGGACAGTGTGGGACAGGGTGGTGCTGGTTCTGTTGTGCACAAGGTCAGAACCAACCTACAGGCATCCAACGGCAGCCGCGGGAGCGGCTCACCTCTCCAGCTCGCCAGGTGGTATAATCAGAAACACACCTTCCACCTGTCGAACCACATCCGATTCTTCTGTCATAAGAGACGTTGGAAGGTACAAAGAGTGGTGGAGAGAAATTTAAAAACGGAATCATTTCTGATCAGCTGACGAGAAAGCAATTCCTTGTCATCCTATAAATCTCAGTTTCTTGTCAAGAAAAATAGTTCATGCTAAATTCCAATCTTCCCATCTTTTGGGGGGCTCCATTATCTCAACCTAAAGCTTGTTTATTTATTTCCTTGGAGGGCCGTGCAAAGATTTAACCAAATTCCAGGGGAGAATCTTTCAGATAGGAAATATTCTATCTAGATTTCCCTTCAAACTTGCAGGCCTGCCCAAGATGGGAAATGTGTTATGTAGGGTCAGTCATGCACAAGGTGGGGTGATGTCTATATACTGCAGAGAGTTTTAACATTAGTAGAGGGAAAAAGAAGGGGCTTTTTACTCCCGTAAAGAGTTCCAGTCCCAGACACGCTCAGGGGCCGTTCTACCCTGTCTTGTGGGGTTGCACTTTAAGTCGGCATCGACTGCCTGGCAATAAGCTTGGGGTTTTGAGTGCCAGGTAGCAGCTATCTAAGCATGTCCAATTCACGCCAACATCTAGCTGGTTTTGCTGTCTGTAACACAAGCACAGACTAAAAATTCCAGAATTAAAAAAAAATCCAGAATTAGAGAAGTTTGGGCTTCCGCATAAGCAATCCTGAAACAAGCAGTATATTTGCCAGGTGACCCGGGAGACAAACAGAGGGGTGTGAGGAAATGAGATCAGAAACGTAAGAAGCTAGAAGGGTCCATGAACAAACAGACTGCTGGAGTAAACAGCCAGAGATTCACCCACGAGGAAACCCCCAGGGCCGGTCTAGAACATGCATCGCTAAGGTCTTCCTACACACAAGAAGTGACACATCCGCTCTGGGCAATCGCAGGGTTCTGAAAAGAGCAACTTCTTATCAAAGAGATTCAGGTGTAGGGAGCTGGGAACGGAGGATCCTTGTACTTGAGACAGGAAGACCTACAAAGACTAGTGGTGGAACATCCACAGTAGCATTTCCCCCTTGGCTCCGCTCCATTCTAACCCTGGTAGCAAGTAATACACTCTGGTCTCCAGCTGTGTGCCTATTCCCCACACTGCCCAACAGAAAACTCAGCAGTTCTTCACTCCTTTACAGGAAGGTTTTTGTTTGTCAGGGGGTTATTTCCAAGGGGCTAAGGATTAAACAGGCAGTCTTTTCTCTTTTGTTTGCATTCCCTGGGAGCTGCCTTGGGTATCTGCCTTATCAAGCTCTGCAATCAAGAAAGACAACAACAACCAGGCCGGAAGTGTTAGGAAGAAAGCGAGGCATCAGAAAACTCATTATCTCCTAAAACAGTGGTTCTCCACCTTCCTCATGCCGCGACCCTTTCATACAGTTCCTCATGTTGTGGTGACCCCCAAGCATACAATTATTTTCATTGCTACTTCATAACTGTCATTTTGCTACTGTTATGAATTGTAATGTAAACGTCTGATATAGCAGGATATATTTTCAGTCTTAAAAATGGACATACTAAAACAAGGAAAGCATAATGATTAATCAAAAAACAATATGTAATTATACTGTGAAAAATGTATGTATTTTCCGATGGCCTTAGGTGACCCCTCTGATTCATGACCCCCAGATGGGTCACAACCCACAGGTTGAGAACCGATGACCTAAAACAAAGGCAGTTGGGGGGGGGGGGATAACAACACCATCATGTTAGTTCGTGTGTGGCAATGAGGTAGGGATTAGAAAAGGTGAAGTTTTGTTGAAAGAAGATTCACACGATCAGAAAATTCAAGAAGGCAAGTCGACCAGTACATACGTGGAGCTCTATGTCCAGCTCATCCCTGCTATTCCTGTCTTCCTTCCGGAAGCCCCTTCGGAAGTTGGCAACCAGCTTCCAGATGAATGTGAGGAGGGCATCGTTGTAGGAATTCTTGGCGATCTGTAGGTTGCGGTAGACCAGCGTGCTGAAGTGGTTGGAGAAGAGCTCCGTGAGGACGTCGTTGGTGAGAAACTTTCTCAGGTTCAAGCCGTTCTCCAGGAAGAGCCGGACAAAGGTGGGTCTGTCCTTAATGAGGGCCATAAACATGACTTCCTGGAGGTCAGCCGACTGAGGGGAAAGACCAGAGAGAAGATCTCACACTCCAAATCCAACAGAGAAAGCACCTGGCATTTTGCTCTCTCAGCCATAATGAGAAAGCCGTAGTACCTTTAACTTCTCTTTCGATCCCGGGTGGAGAATCAAGTTAATCCTTTCAGATGAAACCTACCACAGGTGTATAATTCCAGTCTCTAGACCGGGAAAGCCTGGGAGTGGAATCTTTGACGTCAATCAGAGGTGGGCTTGGATTGACTTGGCCTCTTGCTAACATAAAACCACCAACCCCCTCGCAGCAACCCCATAGAACTGTTCCTTAGGACTTCCAAGACCCTAGGTCTTTATGGGAACAGACCAGCCCATCTGGAGATAATGCTTCGAAGCACACTGCCTAAAAGTGAGGCTGGAGAGGCTTCCTCTTACATAGTTTTGGCATGTGATGTGATCAGGAGGGACCAGCCCCTGGAGAAGGATCAGCAAATAAAGGAAGAGCCCCCCCCCACACACACACACCCCCAAAGGAGATGGCTGCAGCAATGGCCTCAACCATAGCAATGGTTGTGGGGGTGACAGAGGACCACTTGGTGTTTCCTTCTGTGAGTCAGCGCTGACCTGAGAGCACCTAACAAGAGGAAGGACGTTGATCAAGTGATATCCCAGTGTCTGGAGCAAAGGATGCACTGTGGCGAGGTGGGGGACAGACAGGACAACTTGCGCTATCTCTCTGATGTCTGCAATAGACACCACGTGTGCCGTGCTGCCCAGCAGTGTAGGAGGCCTAGTGGTTCAGTGGATTTCGCACTGGGCTGCTAACTGCAAAGCCAACCGTTGAAGCTCACCAGGCTCACCACTGGAGAGAGATGCGACTTTCTGCTCCCAGAGAGACATACAGCCTCCGAAACCCATGGGTGGCTGTTCTACCCTGTCCTCTAGGGTCTCGGTGAGTTGGAAGTGGGTTATTTGGAGGACCATTAGTCTAGTTTCTTCACTCGGCCTCACTACACCTTCCCTTGGGGCCCGTCGGCAGCGCTCACGCGCCTTCCACTACGGGGACTGAGATCTTCTTGACCCAGGAGCAAGATCAGCCCCATCGAACAATGCAAACCACAGAACACCAAGCAAATGCCTGGTCACATGAAAACCGAACACCAAACGAGCTGCCGTCAGGCTGATTCCAACTCATGGTTAGCCCATGTGTGTCTGAGTAGTACAGATGCAGCAAGTTGGACAGTGAACAAGGCAGGCTTCTGAAGAATCAGTGCATCTGAATTGTGGTGTTGGTGAAGAACACTGAAAGTACCATGGAGTGCTAGAAGGAGGAGGAGGAAGATGAGGAGGAGGAGGAGGAGGAGGAGGAGGAGGAGAAGGGGAAGAAGAAGAAGAAGAAGCTGTCTTAGACGAAGTCCAGCCAGAATGCTCCTTAGAAGTGAGGATGGTGAACCTTCATCTCACATCCTTTGGACATGGTGTCAGGAGAGAGCAGCCCCTGGGAAAGGACCCCATGCTTGGTTGAGTGGAGCAGCAGCAAAGTTGGAGATGAGCTTGGATGAGACAGATGGATGCAAGGGCTGCAACAATGAGCCCAGGCAAAACAACAATGTGAGGATGGAGAAGAACGAGGTGACATCTTGTTCTGCTGGACACGGTCACTGTGAGTTGGAAGTGACTGCTCAGGAGCACCTAGAAACAACGCAGGCTCCCACCGTGGCCAGTCCCAAGCTATCAAAGTAGAGTCCCTGTATAGGGAATTGAGGCTAGGTGGGGAGCAACACAGCAATGCACAGCACCCCAGTGTACAGACACCATGCACAGCACCCCAGTGTACAGACACCATGCACAGCACCCCAGTGTACAGACACCATGCACAGCACCCCAGTGTACAGACACCATGGACAGCATCCCAGTGTATAGACACCATGCACAGCACCCCAGTGTACAGACACCATGCACAGCACCCCAGTGTACAGACACCATGCACAGCACCCCAGTGTACAGACACCATGGACAGCATCCCAGTGTACAGACACCATGCACAGCACCCCAGTGTACCGACACCATGCACAGCACCCCAGTGTACAGACACAATGGACAAAAGTAATACACCGGACATAGACAGTAGTAGATATAGTAGCATTATAAAGTGATAAGTTTACAGTTTCCGCTGCCACTTTAATGAAATGTAACTATAAGTGGATAGAATTGAATTTTTAGCAATGAGCACTTAACAACCAGCTTGCAAAATTCCTAAGAATGGAGCTCATGTAGATCAACTCGTGTGAATCAATCAGAGCTGGCTCCCATCCACCACCTGTGAGGAAACTGGGGCCGAGAGAGGGTTGGCCACACAGATGAGCTGACTTCAGAGTCCAGCCTCTCAACCACAATGCCCTTGACCCCTAACGAGCTGAAGCTGAGACAATAAATTAAAAACATCATTCCGTGTGTCCCTGAGTTGATGTGTGTTTGTTCCGTCTGACCTCACTTCAGAAGAACATTTCACCCGCAAAGATGTATTTATGACTCAATTAACTGGACCTTCTGATAATTTACTTTCCCTCAACAAGGTCTAATAGAGTTCGTGATGCTGTGAACACAAAGCAGGAGATAATGTTTGCTAAAGGGATGAATAATTTAAAAAGCCCTGAGTCATTACTTTATTTGCACTACTATGATTATAACTGATCACATATTGATGAAAATCAACATTTATACCTTGATTATGCAATGAGATACCTAAGTGTTTTCTGAGCCTGGCTATTAGGGATGAAAGTTATGAAATATACTAACTTGCAAATCTACATATAAAATAGCCCCAACAAAGATCCCTGTCATTGTCAATTCTGACTCCTATCAACCCCAAGTACAGGTCAACACACATGCAGAATATTAAACATGTCCTCACAAAATTTAATATACTTCTAACTGTCCACCAATGGTTCCAACTGAGAACAAAGGGCTGAAAACAAGAGTGGGCAACCTTGTGAGTGTGAGGGTTTATCCTTGCTCCAAAGAACAGAACTCCAAAGGCTGGTTTTACTTCAGTTGTATACAAATGGACAGGTGCTGGAAGGCATAGTTCTACAACTCTGAATTGAAAAGGCAATCTGAAATTTTAAAAAAGAAATGAAGTTTCTGTTGAATGCCCATCTTTTATAGTAGGGCGATTCTTGTGGTGAGGAGAGCCGGTTCTAAGATACTCATTTACAACTAGGGTGTTCTTTAGAAGAGAGGAGAGCAAGACTTCCACTCACTTGACTTGGACGCATCATTGGGAAAGACCTATGGATATGCTTGGTAATGTGGAGGGTCAGTGAAAGAACAGGAAGCCTTCGATGAGATAAATTGGCAAGACCAGACCATGCTTCCCTCTGTTATGAGTCAGAGCCAACTTACAACAAGATATCCAATGAGTGCCTTCCATAAGATTGTTCTGTTTCCCCTAAAAATCTCACTTTGGAAACTCTCCCTAGACATGGCTGGGTAGGAGAGATGGGGAGAAAGGAAGCACTGCTATCTTCAGTTTTAATTGAGTCACCCCTGATCAACCCTTTGCCATCCTTCTGGAAATAGTTTTTCCCTCGTTCCTCCCAACTCTTCCAAAGAGAAGACCTCTTCACCAGGTAGAGGCTCACTTCAAGTTCATCGCTTGAAGAGTGATAAGCGTTGGGTTGGGGGGTTGTTAGTGGATTGATAAGGCCTTGCACTTGCACATTTGTTCTTACTTTCTCGTCCCCACAACACTACAACGTCGACATCACTGTCCCATAGCACTCAGCCACGCTGGTATACCACTTTCACAAAATTCACTATTGAAATCTTGTTGGAAACTGGCCAGCCATTGCTCAGACTTGAACTGGGGCAGCCCAGGGAAGCTCCACCCAATTTTTCCTTACCTCCCATCGGCGGTCATTGGTGAAAATCTCATCACTGGCCAGGTCCAGCTGGTTCCACTCCAGCAGAAGCTTCAGCTGCCCATTCCAATTGTCCTTGTCCTGCTCACTGGTGCTGAAGGCTGGAGGAGGCAGGGGGAGAATCAATTCCCTGACACCGAGAAGTAGAACAAGTCAGTGCAGTCCATCGCCAGAGCCATTGATGTGCTGCGGTTCTAAGGCGCTTCCCTCAGAATCAGACACTCCAAACTGGGGCTTCACTTCGTTTACACTCATTCTTGTCTATGCTCTTTTTTAAAACATCATTTTATTGGGGGCTCGAGACGATTAAAAAGGTGGTACCCTTTACAATAGCCAAGCGCAAATTGAAATATCTAGGAATATCCCTGACTAAAAAAATGAAAGATTTGTATGAGGAAAATTATAAAACCTTACTACAAGAAACCAAGAGTGACCTCAGCAAATGGAGGAACATCCCGTGCTCGTGGTTTGGCAGACTGAATATAGTAAAGATGTCGGTTCTGCCTAAGGCACTATATAAGTTCAATGCTATCCTGATACGAATACTACCAGCCTTCTTCAAAGAATTGGGAAAACTGATTAGCAATTTCATATGGAGAGGGAAGAAGGCCAGAATTAGCAGAGAACTCCTCAGGATGAAGGACAAAGTGGGAGGGCTTGTTCTACCTGACTTTAGCATGTACTATACGGCCACAGTAGTCAAAGCAGTGTGGTACTGGTACAATGACAGATATTCAGACCAATGGGAAAGAGCTGAAGACCCAGAAATAAAAACATCAGCATACAGGCAACTGATCTTTGATAAGGGCCCCCCAAAATATTAAATGGAACGCAGATGCCCTCTTCAATAAAGGGTGCTGGAAAAAATGGATATCTAGCTGCAGAAAAATGAAGCAAGACCCTTACCTCATTCCATGCACAAGAATAAGCTCAAGGTGGATCACAGACCTTGAGATAAAGCCCCTTGTTCACATTCTTATATGCGGCAAAGTCTAGAAGGAGCATCAATCCCGGCTATCGCTGTTGCTGTTCATAGTTGCCAGTGAATCACATGCAACAGAACAAAACAGTGCCCTCTCCTGTCTCGCCTTCATGATTGGCGGGCTCTCTAATTCATTCCAGTAGCCGGTGAGTACCCTTCAACCTAGGGGACTCCTCTCCCAGCACAGTATTCCCACAGCGTTCTGTTACGGTCCATCGGTTGTAGTTGGCTGATGTTCTGAAATTCACCACCACAGGCCTCTCTTTCTAGTCTGTCTTATTCTAGAAGATCCTCTGAAGTCTAGCCACCATGGGTGATTCTGCTGGTACTGAAAACATCGCGGGCACAGCTTCCAGGTTGTAATCCCATTCCTGAGTTTCATCTGCTCAGGGGAGACGTCTCAGGCTGTCTACTCCCTTCAAGACCTGCAACCTCAGACCCCCTTTGGAGCAGTTCTGCTCCGTCCTGAAGGGCTTCTATGAATCGGAATCAACTTGATGGCAGTGAATTTGGGCAGTGAATTTTTATTTTGTCTTGTGTTGTGTTTATTGCATATGATAACAAGATAACTAAGATGTATTGAGATGTTCCCATAGGTTGAGATTCCATGAGCTTACTATGTCAAGGGTTATAGGTGACCTATTAAAAGCCCATTGCCACTGCATCCACTTCAACTCATGCTGCTTCTGTGGGAGGAAGCAGAACTGCCCCACAGAGTTTCCAAGGCTGTTGCAATCTCTGCACACACCGGCGACCTCATCTTTCTCTGAGCCTCTGGCCTACTGGTTAGCAGCCGAGCACTTAAACCCCTGTGCCACGAGGCCTCCTCATCCGACAAATAAACTCACTGCCATAGAGCTGATTCCAGTTCATAGCGACCCTGTAAGACGTGTTAGAACAGCCGCTTTGGGAGCTTAGGAGACTTTTATTTATGGGAGCAGACAGGCTCACCTTTCCCCTGAGGAATAGCTGGTGGGTTTGAACTGCCAGCCTAGTGCTTAGCAGCTCAATGCGTAGCTCACTACGCCACCAGAGCGCTGGTAAAATTACTTCCATAGACTCAATTCCGACTTACAGCAAACCTACAGGACAGAGTAGAACTGCCCCTGTGTGTTTCCAAGACTGTAGATCTTGATAGGAGTGGAACATGTCCTCTCTCCCCGTCAGAACTGCTGGTGGTTTCAAACTGCTGACCTTGCTGTCAGCCGCCCAACGCATGACCCACCCCACCACCAGGGCTTCTGCCTTTGGCATGTACTTTATCTATGCTGCCTTGTATCAGCGTTCCATCTGTCTTCTCCAGAGCTAATATTCCTGCGCCTGGGTCTCTTTTCAGATATAATGCCATCTTTATAAATACCTTTTAGAGCCAAATGGGGGGCCAGCACCGTGAGAGGAACTCTGATAAACAGCAATGGCCTGTCGTACGTCCTATGTGTCTGGGCCTACTCTGCGTATTTCACTTCTCTGAACATGCACAGCTGAACGCCCCAAAAGGGCAAGTTTTGGCCAAGGTTCCATTTATTTCAGGGCATGCTCACCTAGGTGGAACTCTCAACTCTCAAAACCACTGATAAGAACGTATGAACCTGAGATTCTGCCATGGAACTCAGAAGTTGTAAAAGCACCTGAAACTGAAGGCAAAAGGAGCCCTGGTAGCTTAGTGGTTACACATTAGGCTGAAGTCCGCAAGGTCAGCAGTTTGAAACCATTAGCCCCTCCATGGGAGGAAGACGGACTCCCTACACTTGTAATGAGTTAGAGTCTAGAAAATGTATAGGGACAGCTCTATCCTGCCTGAAGGGATGCTGAAAGTCATCACCAACTTGAGAGACTGAGAATTTTGAGATGCAAGATTATTTTTGTGGATGCCAGAATGCGCATGCCTGCAAATACATGCATGTTGTTATTGTTGTTGTTGCTGCTTTAGGTGTGGTTGAGTCTGTTCTGACCCTAGGGGCCCTACGCACTATAGTATTAAACACTGCCCAGTCCTGCACCAGCCTCACCATGAATTATTCCTGTGCTTGAGCCCACAGCTCGCTAAGGGTCTGCCTCTATTGTGCTGCCCCTCTACTTTACCAAGCATGACATCCTTCTCCAGGGTCTGGTCTCTCCTGACAACATGGCCAAAGTATGCAAGATGACGTCTGGCCACCTTTGCCTCTAAGAAGCATTCTTGGCCGCCTGTGGTAGCTACATAATCTGGTGTCATAGGGGTGGAGTCTAGCCTGTCAATCAGGCCACAGCTCGATGACCTCATTTGGAGGTGCTGAGGAAATAAATAGCTCATTGGAAGTAGGACACTCACTCACTCCCTTGGAGACATTCCTGCTGACAAGCTAGATGGAGGTATGCTGATGCAGCCAGAGCCTTAGAATTGGAGGAGCCACGTGGAGACCCACACCAGCGCTGGGATGCTTCCACTGCCACTGGATCCACAAGACTTCCCACCCACTGGCCTGTGATCTTCCTGAATTCAGCATCATGGCGTGTGTGTCATGAATCTGAAGAGGACTTTATAGATTGGTATTGGACATATGAGCTAATATTTGACTTTTGGACTTGATCTGGACGGGGCTGGGATGTCTTCTCAATACTCAACGGCTCTTGTTTATAAAGCTCTTTCTTATACACACCCAAGTGTCTATGGATTTGTTTCTCTGGTCTACCCAGACTAACACACCACACTTCATCCAAGTCAGACTTGTTTGTCCTTCAGGTCATTTATGGGACTTTCAACATTCTTCCCGTGTGTGTGTATTTCAAAACGATGCAAACCTTATTTATAGCTTCGAAACACACACACTCACACATGTGTGGGGAATTCTAGAACAGAGGTCCATGGTTTTTCATCACGTTCTCAAGGGACTCCCTGACTCAATGTGTGTGTGTGTGTGTGTGACAATTGTGGGAGACAGCTCTTTGGGACTGAATTTGGGCAGTCTGCTAATGACATCAGGACTCTTCTTTCAGCAAATCCACACAAAGAAGGAGAATGAATTCAGCAGGGCAAAGGTTAGTCCGGGTTCCAATCTATGTGAGTCAAAATTAAACGAGAGACTGCACTTCAGTTACCCTGTTCAACATGAAATAAAACGCAAACCATCAGAAGCTTCAGGCCTCAGCACACGCTGAGGGCTTCCAGAGAGCATCGCTTGACCTACCTTTGTACAGCGCATAGGAAATGGCATTGCTCACAATCTCGTCCCCAGCTTCTTCCATTTTAATAACCGTCAACAGGTGAGAACTTTCCAGGATTTCCTTGAGCTGGCAACAGGGAAAGAGCAAAGTCGTTAGCCAGTGGGGACCTCATGTCATCAGACACTCTCAAAAAAACCTCACTGCCAGCTTACAGCAACCCTATCAGACAGAGTAGCCCTGCCTCTGTAGGTTTCTGGAACTGTAACTCTTTATGGGAGTAGAAAGCCCCTTCTTTCTCCCTTGGATCAGTTGGTGAGTTTGAACTGTCGACCTTGCAGATCGCAGCCCAACTCGAAACCACTAAAGTCCCTTTGGGTAAAAATGTTGCATTCTATTTTTTAAAATGTAGCTCTAGGAGACCCTGAGTCGATAAAAAACCCTGGAGGCATGAGTTACGAGTTGGGCTGCTAACCATAAGGTCAGCAGATCAAATCTACCAGTGGCTCCACAGAAGAAAGATGAGGCTTCCTGCTTCCACCAAGATTTATAGGTTCGGGAGCCCACAGGGCAGTCCTGCTCTGTCCTATCATGTCACTATGAGTCAGCATCGACTCAATCGAGGTGGGTTGAGTTTGGATTCACAGGTGAGCCCTAACTCTCCTCCCTCATTTAGACCACCTGTCCTCAGGGCTTCTACTCTCTAAATGTTCATAACGAGTCATTGGCTGAAACAGGAGGTCCTAGATAGAGTGTGGAACGAAACTCATTAGAAAGACCAAGCTTCACAATTTAAGTTCTGATGCCATTCCCTCCTTTGGGTTTGGATTTTATCATTCATGATCCTTGGATCACACGGGCTGATATGCTTCTTCCAATTGGGCCCAGTCAACATTTCCATTGTGGACACCCAGTTTGATGAACAATATAGGTGACACTGGGAGCCCAAAATCCATTCACAGGCTCCACACAGGGATTGAGGCTCTGGGGAAGCCCTTCTGACCGTAGATCAGGGATGAGAAGAGTCTTGCTGTCATGCAGAGTGCAGTGAGCTTTTCATTTTGTTGTTTTACTTTGGTGTTCTGTATTTTGCTTCCTGTGGCCTTCTGTATACGAAATCCAGGATATGGGCAGAGCCCCAGAGACAGTGACTGTTCTGATGGTTCGGGGGGTGGGGGGCTGTCTGTTGGGGAGGTTGGGAGCAGGCAAGGAGCTGATGACACTGAGTACAAGAAAGAACAGAATGCCCTCAAGTTGAGATGTTGTACAATTCTCTCTAATATGCTGGAACTATCAAAAGGTACGATACATAAACTATATACCAATAAAACCCCCTAAATTAAATTTTATAAAAAGGCCCAGGCTTGCTGGTCTGATAGAGACAGGTGGGACCCTCCAGAGGACACTGCTTAGACACCCTTGAAGCCCGTCACTGATCTTACCTCTGTGACTCAACTTTCAGCCAATGACAAACATCCCTTTCCGTGTGCACACTAACAGATAAGCACCACGTGGAACACTCAACCATACATATAAGATCAGAGGGGCGAAGTCTGCCCGGGGATAAAGCTCGGAGGAAGGGAAAACAATGGGAAGAGAGTTGTTTCCATGTGGGGACTGCACTCCGCACCCCAGACCAAAACGCACATGCATCACTGAAGGGAACGCCAATATGCTCTGTCCTACAGCGTCTCTGTGAGTTGGGATCGACTCAGCGGTGGTGGCTTGGGTTTGGTGTTTGGGATGGGAAAATCAAAATCACTACACATCAGGCAACCCCAGGAAATGTGAGACTGCTTAGCAATACGTGACTCTATGTTTTAAAGGTCAGCAGGAAGAAGCTGGTTACGTGTTCGGATCAGCGCACATTTCCTCGGTGATCTAGTAAGAAAAGTGAGGACGTCTGCAGGAAATCACGGGCCAGTGCGTGTGGAAAAGCGACCATTCTGTAGTCGGTGTCTCTGGTAGATCTACACTGAACTGAGAGTCTGGTTTGCTAATCACAAAGAGCTCAGTGTCCGCGGACTTCGTGGTGCACAAGAAAGGTAACACGCATTTTAAGTAACACATCTCCCATTCCAACTTTGTCTGTCCATGATCCCTCTGTCTCAGAGCTACCAGGAGGACGCACATGTGCTCTGGGCCAGAAATGTTATCTCCCGGGCACTGAGTCGAAAACACTGGCAGCTGGTAAAGACAGCACATTCCTCCCTAGCCAAGAACCCGCTCCCTGAGAACTTGTTTTCCTTCCTGCAGCCGCTCATGTCTCCTCAACACCAACTCACCGACTTGATCCAAGCCTCTGTTTCCTCCTCCGACAGCCGGGAGACAGTGCGGGGCAGGAAGCGCACCAGCTTCTCCTTGACAATGGATGATGTCAGAATGTCCTCCATCTCCACCAGGCTCGCGATCACATCTGAGATCTGCCCCGAGCCCTCCACCACCACGCACGGGATTTTGCTTTTGATGGAGGTGTTGATGGCCTGGGAGAGGACGTGGGAGCAAGGAAGGTCAGCAGATGAAAAGAGAGGATGAGGAGCGAGGGATGCCCCCTCACGACCAAGATTCCACATCAGAGGGTGCACACGGCACGCAGACACCCCCGCCCCCCCGCTCAGAAACCATCCAAATGTTTGCAGCGGCTGCATGGAGAAGCGCAAAAAGGCTACTGACATCGTGGGCTACTACCAAATTCCACACCACCGCCATGTGCAACTAGCTTGCCGCTTGCATAAATAAGTGCTTTACAAGATGTATATTTTACAAGGAGCCATTTATGATGCATAATCTATTCTTTATTACACATTGTATCTGTTATATTTCTAAATTAAACGTGTCCGTGTGGAATAGGACGTATATTTATATTTATGTAAATGGATTCCATGACACGTGAATATAAATGGAACGTTGGCAGCACCTCAGTCAAGCGCTCAGCTGCTGACTGAGCGAGCCGCAGTGGCCCCATGGACTAAGAGCTGGCCATCTGTTCCCGTAGAGATTACAGCCTGGAAATCCCTACGGGGCAGCTCTGATCTGTCACCTGCGGTCACTCTCCCGTCAAAATTGACTTGATGGCTCCCAGCAACATGTAGATAGATGGGTGGGTGGACGGGTGGGTGAGTAGGTGGATGGGTGGATGGATGGATGAATAGATAGATAGATAGATAGATAGATAGATAGATAGATAGATAGATAGATAGATAGATAGACACATGGATATAACCACTAATTCAAAATCCTGGCAAATTCAACTGACAGAGGCTAGCAAATATTGTGTTTTCTCACATAGTTCTCTCTTCAAATAATTTTCCTTTCCCGTAGTGTTAAGGGGAATTAAAGCATGCACTGATCAAACTTGATATCCTATGTGATAGCACAAGAATTGAGACCTATTAACTCAGCATTTAATGACCTCACAACAAGACAAAGTCATCTACAGAGGACAAGAAAAACACATTTCAACGAGACAGGAAATGTCTCCCCTGAAATACCATGTGCACTGGCACCGTGAGACTTGTCAGTGCACCCACTGATTGCACAAAACTCCTGCCCACCCATCACTGCCTGCACCTCAAGGGAATGACGAGTGTCCTAGAGCTTCCAGGACAAAGAACCACAGACTGGGTGCTTCAAACACCACACATGCATGTCTTGAAGCTCTGGGGCCAGGAGTTTGACATCAAGATGTCAGCAGAGTTGGTTCCTTCTAGAAGCCCTGAAGGAGATCCTGCTCCGTGCCTCTCTCCTAGCCTTCGCTGGCTGCTGGCAATCCTTGGCGTTCATTGGCTTGTACACGCATCATTCTAAGCCATGCCCCTGTCATCACGGGAGCATCGTACCTCTTTGTGTCGCTCTCTTCTCCCCTTTTATAAGGGCCTACCTTACTCCAGTGTAACCTATGTTAACTGACATCAAAGACTACTTCCAACCAAGGTCATAGTCACAGGTGCAGGAATAAGAACCTCCGCCTAACTTCTGGGTGGGCCCCATTCAACCCATAATGATGGGTGCCATGATTCTGCTCTGGGGTGGGGATAAGAGAGGGAGGGGGAAGGTGAGAAGATGAAGAACTGAAGAAACACCTGGCTGAGTACGTCTTCCTCCTTTCCCTCCTGTCTCCCCTCCCCCCTTCTGTGGGTGGCTTTTCACCGAGCAAACATTTGTGAGCAATGCTGTAGAAACTCGGCTCTGGGGCAGTGACCTCGACTGGAAACAGTTGCATGACCCCTTCCTGTGCCCTCGGCGAAGACAACATAACCTGAGCCCTCTCTGCCCCTTCCATGGTGCCCATTTCTAAGGATTCATACGCTGACAGTGTCACACGAAAAATCTCTATTTTGGAGTTTCCCTGGAAAGTCAAAAGACTAATTGAACAACAGACTCAATAGATCTCAGTCCTCGTCAGTTGATGGGGGGAAAAAATGACTAAAGAAACAATAAGCAGACAGCCACGTTATGTGATGACTGCAAGCCACATGGCCATCAGTGACTGTGCGGGGGTGTCCTTTGGTAAAGTCCGATGCGAAGATCAAAGGTCACAGCTTTCTATAACCTTTGTCCAAGAGCTGGAATAGACAAGGGGAAGCGGAGGGGCTGTAAATAGCATGGAACTCAATCACAAGAGGAATTTAAAAGCTATGCTCACTCATCAGTTACCACCACCATTGGATTCCCAAGACCAGGTTGTTATACAAAACCCAGCATTACCACAGCAGAGCACAACATGGCAGATGGCCACACTGTCCTACGACTGTCGAATAGCACCATTACATCAAGTGACATCATTACATAACTGCCAAGCTGCCAAGCCACAGCATTACGTACCTGCCAGACAGCAAAGAGTGACACCGCCAAGTTGACACATGACCCGAACCCACACACCAGCACGGCTCTCACCTCACACCTCAGCCCAACGCGCACCAGGTGTCCACGGTGAGTGTACAAAAGAATCAGGTAGTAGAGTTACCACTGTCGTAATGTGAAAGGCTGGATGGTGAGGCAGTCGATAAGTGATGGTAACACCCTTTGGGTAAAAATAGGATCTTGAAAGTGACACTCCTGACTACACATATGACAGACGCGGAGTTATGGGGTGGCAAGCAGCAGCTGACTGCAGGTAAGATTGACTCGGTACCATCAGAATCCACACAAGGGGTGGGAAGTGGAGCTCCGGCCCCGTTGCTCAGTGTTGCAGGTGTAGATCTCTGAACCACCCAGGGTTACAATTCCTTTTCTTGGAGTACTTGTGTCCCCAGGAGGTGGGGGGATGGGTTCTAGGTGGTTCATGAACAACTGGTTTGAGGGCAAATACGGGGCAGCATAGTTTTAGAGGATATGTGTTGATCTTGACCCTCACTCACCCATTTACTCATTGCCATCCATTCGGCTCCAACTCACAGTGACTGTTGGACTTGGTAGAACTTCCCATGTGGGTTTCCAAGACTGGAACTCTGGGAGTAGAAAGTGTCATCTTTCTCTTGTGGGGATTGAACTGCTGACCTTTCAATTAGCAGCCCACCTCACTATGCCACCAGACCCGTGAATTAATGTCAACCTCTCTATCAGGTTGATTGTCAAACAGTAAGTACACAGAGTATTCGTTCTGCTTCAAATTCCCTTCCCATATCCGCTTGACTAAGAGAGCAATCTGTCTGTTAGAAACAAGTATTGGAGAGTTGAAAAGAGAGAGAGACATAGATGGATGGATGGATAGATGGATAGATGGATGCTCAGGCAGATCATAGATAGTTAGGTAAGTAGGTAGGTAGCTGGATAGATAGATAGATAGATAGATAGATAGATAGATAGATAGATAGATACCATAGTATAATAACTGAAATAGATGATAGAACATTATGTAGAGGGAAAAATCATTACCTAATTGCTGTAAAAAGTGTAATTAGTTCATCTAAATATGAGCCCCAAAGTCTTGAAAGAAGGAATCTGTCAGACAAGCTTTTCAATGGAACCTCTAGGAAACTACGCCAGCACTCACTTTCAAAGTCTCTTTTCCACCTCCTTGGGCAAAGCACACAATGGGGATCTTACCACCATAATTGGAATCTGCAAAACAGGAAAAGTAAAACTGATATTTCAGGTCTCCCAACCACTCGGATTACATTCACAAGCATCTCTTTACACCCTTTCCAGCCATCCACCACCGTTGGTCCACTCCCGGGATAACCACGGCCCGGCCAGAAGTTATAAGGAAATGTAGCAATAACGCATGGTGATGGCGTACATGTTTCGTGATGAGTAGTTTCGCTAGAACACAATTTTTGAAGTTATAAGAATAATGCCATCGTGTCTAGTTTGCTAGGCCTCCTTGGTAAAGGGTCTCAGAAAATTCATCTTACGTGGAGCCCCTGGAAAACACAGTCCTCTCCCCTAGACGTGAGGACTTTCATTTCCAACACTAGTTCAGTGTTCGTACATTTCAGGGGCACGTTCATCAGCTTTTGTCATCCTCACCCCCTCCCCGCTAAGCCTCATGGAGGGGCCACAGGTAGCACAATGGTGGAGCTCTCAGCTGCCAACCGACAAACAGCTGGTTCTAACACATCTGTCGGTCAGCTCCAGGAAAGACTGCAGCCCAGAAAACCCCACGAGGCAATTCTAGTCTGTCGGACTTGATGACACGCAATGACAAGCAACCTGAAGAAAGAAGAGATACAGTGCTTCTTTAGCCAGGAAGCCACCCGATCAAGCGGGACTATGACACCTCATAGTCACTCTATCAGTAGCTATGGTAGGGGGGAAGGAGCCTGCCCTTGTGGCCTAGTGGTTATACATTGGAGTGCTAAACCAGAGGTCAGCAGTTTGAAACCACCAGCCACTCCAAGGGCTAAAGATGGGGCTTTCTATTCCCGTTTTCTACTCTATAGACTCCAAAACTCACAGGGGCAGTTCTACCCTATCCTATAGAGTCGCTATAAGTCGGCATCAACTGGATAGCAGTGAGTTTGGCATTTTTGGTTTATCGTTGGGGTATATTCTTGGGGGGAGGAGCCCTTGTAGGGCAGTTGTTGAGTGCTCAGCTGATAACCAAAAGGTTGGTAGTTCAAAGCTCCCAGCTGCTCGATGGGAGAAGGATGTAGCAGTCTGCTCTTATAAAGATTCACTGCCTTGAAAGCCTTTTGGGGGCAGTTCTACTCTGTCCTCCAGGTCGATATGAGTTGGCTTTTAGATTTTTATTGTTGGTGCTGCTCCTGCTGTTGGTATCTGGTGTCCTAAATAACCCCTGCCATCGAGGCAATTTCAACCGCTAATGACCCTGTGGGACCAAGTAGAACCTCCCCTTTGGGTTTCTGAGACTGTAAGTCTCTGCGGGAGCAGAGAGCCTCATCCTCCCCTCAGAGCAGTTGGCGGGTTCAAATGGCTGACCTTGTAGTTCCAGCCCAAGTCGCAACCCACACAGCTCCTGTAATGTTCTCAACACTGACCTTGAATTGTACGCTCAGAAATGTACTTCTCCAGCTGATTGCGAAGCTTTGCTTCAACCGTGGGGTGTCCGTGGCAGCCGTTGTCCACCAGCAGCAGGTGAGTGTGGTTGTTGTCCAGGATATACAGGGGGTCCCTCTTGAAGTCGTCCATAATGTACTGGCCTAAAAAATACTCCTGGAAAGCCCAAAGAAACTCAAGTCACGGCTTTACTTGCAGGCCAAGATTCCCGGTGGCATATTTGTACGTCCCTGTTAAAGCCAAGCCTTTGGGTTCAACTTGATTGATGACCCCTCCCAAGATCCTAAGTTCAAAATGGTCTTGGTGAGCTTATGGGACAGCCTTCATTTCTTTTATTAATAAATTATTTTATTGGGGGCTCTTACAACTCTTATCACAATCCATCCATCCATCCATTGTATGTCAAGCACGTTTGTACATTTGTTTCACTCATCATTCTCAAAACATTTGCTTTCTACTTGAGCCCTTGGTATCACCTCATTTTCCCCTCCCCCCTCCCTTACCCCTCCCTCATGAGCCCTTGATAATTTATAAATTATTATTTTGGCATATCTTACACTGTCCGACATCTCCCTTCCCCCACTTTTCAGTTGTCTGTCCCCCAGGAAGGGGGTTATATGTAGATCCTTATAATCTGTTTCCCCTCTCTACCCGACCTTTCCTCCACCCTCCCAGTATCGCCACTCTCACCACTGGTCCTGAAGGGATCATCTGTCCTGGATTCCCTGTGTTTCCAGTTCCTATCTGTACCTGTGTACATCCTCTGGTCTACTGGATTTGTAAGGTAGAATTGGGATCATGACAGTGGGGACAAGCCTCATCTTTAATATGAGTTTAAAACTGATCAGACCACTTGGAATTGTCACACAAATGGCCAGTTATTTAATAAGGACTAAATCCCAAATCTAGTCCTTGGTCAATCACACTGAGCCCTGTTGCATACAATCTGATAATACAAACTGATAATATTGAGAGGAGTGTATGAGTTGAGGCTAAAATGAGAGGTAAGCATTGATAGCATTGTTAGTCACCATGAAGTCCACCCCAACTTATGGCAACCTTGTGTACAAAGAATCATTGCCTGATCCTATGGCGTCATCACGGCACCGATACACTTGGATCCACTGGAAGGCTATGGTGTCAATTCATCTCACTGACCGCTGACCCTCTACTGTACTTACTCACATGGGCCCGGATCCAGGCAGGAGCAAGTGAGTAAGACTGAACCTTTGCCTTTGAGAAGCACACCATCATGGAACCTCCTCAAGTGGATATGTGAGAGCCTTCAGAAAGTCAGTAGAAAATATAAATGATTATTGAGAATAGAGATACCAGAGGGGAAGGGGAAGGAGGGGAATAGAAAGGAGGAACCGATCACAAGGATCAACATATAACCCCCTCCCAGGGGGACGAACAACAGAAAAGTCGGTGAAGGAAGACAGCAGTTGGTGTAAGATAGGAAAAAACAATAATTTATAAATTATCAAGGGTTCATGAGAAAGGGGGGTGGGGAATGAGCTGATACCAAGGGCTCAAGCTGAAAGAAAAAGTTTTGAAAATGAGGATGGCAACACAGGTATAAATATGCTCGACACAGTGGATGTGTGTGTGGCTTGTGATAAGAGCACCCAACAAAATGACTTATTTTTTAAAAAGAGATAAAGAAAATAGAAATGAAAGATAATGAGATTTCTCCACGAACTTTTTGAAGCCCCCTCTTCTAGTTTACATGACGCTTGAAATCAGAGAAGAGAAAAGCCAAGGCTTGAGTTCTCTGATGAATAAGAGACAGAAACACGAACAAATTATTGGCTGATAGAAGCCCAGCAGGACTCTCAAGAAATAACCAGAGCTGTTTCCAGAATTTAGTCCATCAGAGTTTGGGTTGAAGGAGAAAATTAACAATCCCGTGTAATTGCTGTTATTGTTAGGAGCCATTGAGCAGTTCCAACCCATAGCAACCAAAGGCACAACAGAAGGACACCCAGCCCAGCCCCGCACCATCCTCACAATTGTTCCCATGCCTGAGCCCATTGATGCAGCCTCAGTGTCCACCCATCTCATTAAGGGCCTGCCTCGCTTTTGCTGCCTCTCCACATGACCAAATACGATGTCCTTCTCCACGGACTAGTCTCTCCTGACAACATATCCAAAGCATGTGAGACCAAGTCTTGCCAACCTTCCCTCGAAGGGGCACTCTGACTTTACTTCTTCCAAGACACATTGTTTTATCCTTTCAGCAGTCCATGGTAAGCTTTGAATATTTTCCTCCAGCACCACAATTCAAATGCATTGATTCCTTTTCTGTCTTCTTTATTCAAATGTCCAACTTTCACATGCATATGAGGCAATGGAAAATACCAAGGCTTGGGTCAGGAATGCCTTAGCAAAGTAACATCCTTGCCCTTCAGTACTCTGAAGAGGTCTTGTGCAGCAGACCTACAGCAACAAGTCTTTTGATCTGTTGGCTGCTGCTTCCACGAGCATTGCTTGTGGATCCAAGCAAGCCAAAGTCATTGACAACTTCAACCTTTCCTCCATTTATCCTGATGTCACCTATTGGTCTAGTGGTGAGGATTTGGGTCTTCTTGACATCAAATCATAATCCATTCTGAAGGTGGCCATTCTTGATCTGCATCATGAAGTGCTCAAGTCCTCCTCACTTGCAGCAAGCAAGGTTGTGTCATCTACATACTGAAGGTTGTTAAGAAGCCTTCCTCTAATCCTGATGCCGCACTTTTCTTCACAGAATCCAGTTTATCCGACCATTCTCTCAGCTTACAGATGAACCAAGTATGGTGAGAGGATACAGGTCTGACGCACTTTAAACCATTCGGTTTTCCCTTCTTCTGTTTCCACAACGGCCTCTTGCTACGTGTAAGTTCCTCGTGAGCACAATGAAGTGTTGTGGGATTCTCATGGTCCACCCAATCGAATGACTGTGTGTTGTCAAGGAAACACAAGCAAACATCTTCGGCATTCTCCACAGTCCATAGGTACAAAAAGACATGTCAAAAGGCTTGGCATTGGTTCTTGATTTAAATGTACACACACATAGACACATATATGAAATATAGTTATGAAAAAATGTCTGGATATACTCAAAAGGCTTGGCATTGGTTCTCAATTTAAATGCACACACACATAGACGCATATATGAAATATAGTTATGGAAAAATATCTGGATATACATATATTTCAAAATGTCTTTGGGAAAATCCCATTATATGGCATTTTCATTTTGAAGCCCCCCCCCTTATACCTCTGATCACAACTCTATTAAACTAGAAATCAGTAATAGGAAGAGCACGGGGGCAGAATCAATATATGATATAATATAAGAAATAAAAGGGAAATTTTTAAGTCGCTTGAATAAAATGAGAATTAGGGGCAGTGCATAAAAAATTACATACACCCCAAAAGTGGGCATTAACTGAATGGGAATAGACAGGCGCAGAAGGACAAAGAGGAGTACTGCATGAGATCACTCTTAGAAAACGTCAAGAAAAGGTTTTTACACAAAAAGAAACATTCTTTTGTGGTCACCAGGGGCCAGAGGGTGGAAAAGGATTAGAGAAAAGAATTGCCTGCATATGGAAACCAGAACCAAAAGGATGGTGCCTGAAGTAAGCTTTTAAGGAATATATTTACATTTTTAACCGGAGAATTTTCCAAAAGACTGCCATGGGAACACAAAAGAAGGAACCCCTGCCCCTCTAGCCCCAATCAAAGGTGTTTTGTTTTTTTTAAATCTCAAGATGGTATGAAAAAGTACTTGAAGCTGAAATCCAAGAATACAAGTCAACTTGGAAGCCAAAAGAGGAGATGACCATTGCCGATTTTATTAATGACATACACACAGAACAGAGGCTGAATAAAAAGTAAAGTTCAAATGTCATACTTGGATTCTGTAAGTGTCCCTTGCCCACTCAGGGCTCCCAACATAAGAGTCCTGGACATGACATATGACATCGTAGTATAAGGCTAACATCCAGGCGTTAGACAGAGGAGTTCTCCCAACTGCCGTGGACTAAGTAACCTCCACTGGATTCACTCCTTCACACAGGGCAATCTTGATTCCACAACTCTGGCAAAGGAAAGAATCCCAACACGGAAAGCCAAAGAGCAAGTTCTCTCGAGAATGAGAGACAAGATATAAGAGGGCCTCCAAAAAGTTTGTAGAAAATAGAAATAAAGGATGGTGGAATGGTTCCACTACGCTTGATATCAGAGAACAGAAAAGGCACAGATCGAGTTGTCTAATGAATAGGAGACAAAAACCCTAGCAAATTATTAGCTGATTGAACCCCAGCAGGAGTCTTAAGGAACAATTCTTAGTGTTGTTTCCAGAATGTATGATGAGTCCACCCAATGAGTGTGAGATTTTGTGGTTGTTTGCTTTCTTTTATGGTTATATCTTGACAAAAGTACAAATGGGAAGCACACACACATCTAGTTATAAAGAGTCGAGAAAGTGAGGCTACAAGACCAGTGAGTGAAGGTCCACACTGTTTTTGAATGCATGTGTAATGAGTATACAGAGTCCCTGAGTAGGTAAAAGGAGCGCTGGGATTCCGTGACTATCCAAGTGTAGTCCATGGTGATTGTGTTAAACCGCAGGGAAGGAAAGCGGGTTACCAGTTGTGGTGGTGACATCATCTGTTGTTAATTTGAGACTATTAAGAGTGAAGGGGTGGATTTAGCCTGTCAATTGATCAGCTCACAGGTTGATGACCTCATTTGGAGGTGGTAAGCAGATAAATAGCATGCTGGAAGCGGGACATACACTCACTCCCTGGGAGACATTCCTACTAAAAAGACACATGGAGCTAAGCTAGATCCCTGGAGCTGGAGGAGCTATGTAGAGACCCCTGCCAGCACTGAGATGCTTCCACCACCACTGGATCCACAAGACTTTCCACCCACTGGCCTGCGATCGTCCTACATTCGGCATCATTGCATGTGTTTTGTGAGTCTGAAGAGGAAGTTATAGATTGTTATTGGACATATGGGCTAATATTGGACTTATGGGCTTAATCTGGACTGGGCTGGGATGTTTTTCTCAATATACAAAATTGCTCTTTTATATAAAGCTCTTCCTTGTACACATGTGACTATCTATGAATTTGTTTCTCTAGACCAGGGGTCCTCAAACTACAGTCCGCGGGCCACATGTGGCCTGCCAAGGACATTTATCCAGCCCGCTGGTGTTTTTGCCCCCACTTTTTAACTTCAAAATAAGATATGTGCAGTGTGCATAGGAATTTGTTCATCATTTTTTAAACTGTAGTCCAGCCTTCCAATGGGTCTGAGGGACAGTGAACTGGCCCCGTTTAAAGGTTTGAGGACTCCTGCTAGACAAACCGGACTAACACACCAGCGAAGGAAAACTGCCTTGATGGAGGGTCAGGTTGTACCACAAGTTATTGCCATTGTCAGTAAGCTGTATGAAAAGCGAAACTGGAGAACATTGTGTGACAGATGTGTGTACCCCCCAAAAGGAACAGAGTAGCATCTGAGGCTGCATTTATCAAACAATCAAACACTTCATGGGGGGGGGTTGGTTCTTTGGTTTGAGGATCGGCACCATGGCTGCACAGTTCATAGGCCTAATAATGTGCTTCACAATTCTGCTCTTCCTCCTAGTTCGGGTGCCATGCAGGGGACCTTAGAAGCTTGCAAGTGGCCATCGGAGACACAATCAGTTTCCATCCAACTGGGGCTGTAACCGGGGGAGAACACGTGATGTGTAACTAATGACGTCCATCAACTGCTTCCTTCTTTGCCCTGAGACCCGAAGAAATGGACGGCGCCTGGCTACTAACATCGCCGGGCTTTTAGCTCAGAGAATCCAAAGAAGAATCTTAATCAAACACGCAGAACTGATTTCCAAAATCTCCTGGAATCCAGGAGATTAGATAAATACTTTAGACTATTACCCTGAGAGAATCTTTACACCTTAACCCAGAAATATCCCCCTCAAGTGTTCTTAAAGCCAACAATCGTTTCACTAGTTAAGCTACACTAACCAACCAATTGAAGAAAAACAAAACACTCTGCCCTGAGCAGAATGCTCTTGGGATCCAACGGACAACCGCTATTTGAAAATGTGGATGGGGGCCTCGGGTAGCAGGGGGTTCAGGTAAACGGGGAGGAACAGCTCGGGGACGGAAGTTAAGAACTCAAAGACTACAAGTAATGTCGCGGCACTGAGCAGGTAGAAACTAATGAGTTGGCGTCCACTTTTCTGTGTAAATTCTCAACAACAACAAAAAAACTCAAACACACTCGTGCAATTCAATGGTTTCTCTACCCCAGACTCTCTCTGACGCCAGAGCCCACCCTCTTCCCATTCTACCAAGCTGCCTCCTTGAAGATGCTCAAGGGATGGCTTCCCACTCTCCTCTGCTCCTCGTGCCCTCAGAAATGGGGATGAAGACACAAAAGCAAGGCAATTTTGAAAATTTAGGAGAGTAAGAACCACGGGGATTCCCAAATTCTCCTAACAATTGCGTCAAAATGTCTACGGGGTCCCAAATGGAAGCAAGTGTATATTAAATTTGGGTTTCTGAGCATCTGGTCTAACATGCGTCTGTAGATAACACCTGTGATGTTAGGAGCCCCTTAACTCACTAGCTAATGCTGTCTCAAAATCCCACACTTGATACAAAACCCCGTATGTCTACCTTGTCTTTGAACATGAAATACATGTTGATTACTCTCTAAATATGCTCATGCAAGACTTTTTTTCTTTTGAGGGGAAGGTGGAATGCCACAGCCTTCTTAAGTGCCCAATTGGCAGGGGACCATAGCAACTGACTTGAATTCCCATGAGTGTGGCCAGCATGGAGATAATGTAACTAGAAATTGAATAAGGATTCAGATCATAGGGATAAGAAGGAAAGGGCCTAACTCTGAGAGCCATGTATGCTTGGAACAGATTGTAGGGACCCAAACACATCCTGTGTTAACCCCTCCCCGAGTTGAAAATGTGTTTTCTGTTTACCTCATTAGATCCTGACATCCCACAAGGTAGACCTCTCTGTGAACTGGCGCCATCTCGGAGTCTCAAAGTCTCTAGACCATGTCAAGGTCATTCTCCCAGATTGCTGCCCCATCCATACCTCAGCATCGCAGGTCCTGATGAGTGTGTCCCGGTTGGAGACCATGCCCCACGCTGCTATGCCAATGGCCACAATGTTCTCCTCAGAGTTCCTACTGATGGTGTTGTCTCTCACGACCTCGCCGATGTACTTCATCAGGCCATAATGAGTGCCTCCTGTGAGAATCCAGGCCCCTGGCAAGCAAGGAGAACAGCAAGTACTGGGCCTGAGTCCGGGTCCCATTCTGCCCACCCAGATCCTTAAGGAAGTTCTCACGTCTGTGGACATCAGGAAACCAAAGGCTATCCTAAGACTATGGTAAGAAAGGAGAGTGGGTCTTCAGGTCGCACTTCCCAGAGGTTCCCCCTAGAAAACGAAGATGCTGGGCCCTACGCTGTTGCCTGTGGTTACTGCTGTTAGCTGCCATGGGGTTGATCCCAACTCTTGGTGACCCCAAGTGTTGACAGAATAGAACTTTGCTTTCTTGACTGTCATCCTGACAGAAGCAGATGATCAGAACTTTGTGCCATAGTGCTGCTGGGTCAGCTCAAGCAACCAAGCTTGAGGTCCACCAGGGTCCTCAGAGCTCTCAGTGCACAGTTTTGCACAACATCAAGGGACTGGCACAGTCTCATTTCAGGACTTTAGTTTTGGAAAATGGAGGTAAACAAAATGCCCACAAAGACATCCAGCAGCAGCATCATAACAGAATCGGAAGTTGGAAGTTAGCCTAGTCTAAAACACTACAGGAATGCTACCAAGAGGGTTGGTCACTGACCTCTCTTGATTCGCTCTGGGGGTAGAAGCTCACCTCCAAGGAGCAAGGCAACCCTATTCTAATGGTCACAAAGGCCTTTTACTAACCCTTGGCCTTTGTTCTCTCGTTTCACGAGCGTCTTCATGGAAGAGGAGCAGAGCAGCGGCAGGCAACTCCTACGTGAAAGTCCTCCCCACATATTGAGATCAACGCGATGTCTTCCCAACATGTTTCATAGCGAATTCCTTCCACCAGCTCTCACAGGATCTGAGCTCCAGATCCCTCGCCATCCACCTGCCCTCCCCGCTCCTCTCCTATCCGGCTGCCAGCATCCCTCTGTCGGTGAGGCACCTGGGGTTGAACGCCGTCCTCCCCGTGGCCAACGACCTGCTCAGTAATAAGTTCCCAGCTCCCTGCTGCAATCCACCACGTGGAATGGTGTGTTCACAACCTTTCAGATGATGCTTACCCTCGGCGGACACTGCCTGTTCTCAAAGGGCCTTGTCTGCCTCAAACACAGCCGTGAACTTGTCCAGGCTCTAAAATTACCTGGGTGAAGTTCTGTGGAGAGTATTCACTAACACCTAGTCAATTCCGACTCCAGGGGGCCTGAAAGGGCAGCTTAGGGCTGTCCTGTGGGTTTCCAAGGCTGTAACTCTTTACAGGAGTAGAAAGCCTCGACTGTCTCCATTGGATCAACAGGGGGGTTTGAACTGCTGACCCTGCCATTAGCAGCCCAACGCACAACTACTCCACCACCAGGCTCCTGGCGTGTTTTGAAATCATAACATGAAAATGTGGCCGATTCACAGGAGCATGCAACTAGTACCCACAAGAACCAGCAGTTCAAAGCCACCAGGAGAGAAAGAGGAGGCTTTCTACTCCCCCTCCCTCCACCCAAATAAGTCTCTGAAACCCACAGGGGCAGGTCCACCTTGTCCTATAAGGTCGCTGTGAGTCAGAATTGACTCCGAGGTAGAAAACAGGTGTCTGGGTTTTGTGAGCCCTGGCACCGCAGGCTGCCTTCGCTCCTCTCAGCACCCCCAGGCCGACACACTCACAGAGACAGGGATGGGCCGCACTCCGCCCCGCTGACCACCCCACCAGACACACCTTTGGACTGCGCGATGTAGATCAGCCGGCTGAAGATCTTGCGCATGCGTGGCTTCAGGGCGAAGTTTTTGGCGCCTCCCGCCACGGATATGACCAGGTTGGGCGTTTTCAGGTGCCAGTGCTGGGTCAGCAGCTCGTAGAGCGTCTCCGCGTCGGTGTCGCAGGACAAACGGATATACTGGGTGGGGACAGGAGAAGCTCCTGAAGGACTCCACTCTCTGAGCCCACTCTCTCCCGGGGGAGGCAGGGTGGAAGAATGGAGCCCCAGGGAGCCCGGGTAGGAGGGCAGGGTGATCAGAGCTGAGGTGGGTCTCAAGAAGAGAGGGGTTGGAGGTGAGGAAGGATGGGAACGCAGGAGGGTCCCACGAAGGGGTGAAGGGCATGGGGGTAGGAAAGGAGCCCGAAGGGAGGGGTGTGGTGAGAAGGGTCTAGCAAAGATAGCCTCAGGTAGATGGGAGGGGCGTGGGTGGAAGGAGGAGAGCAGAAGAGGGTCCCTGGCAGGGATGCACAAAGACCCCAAAGGAAGGGGAAGAACAAGTGTGGCCTCTAGAGACAGTAGAAGCAGAGTGGTGTCTAGTCCAGCGAGCCTAGCGCCCCCACCCCTCCCTCGCCCAGCAGGGTGCACACAGCAGGCTTCCTCCTGAAGGCACTGGGGTTTGAGCAGAGTCAAACGGGATCGGGCTTCCGATTGAGGGAGTCCAGGGCAGAACAAGCAGCTAGATGCCGGCAGGAGCACCGGGGGAACGCCCCGGGGGGCAGGAAGTAGTGGTTGCAGAGACTGGGTTTGGGGGTGAGAGGAGTCAAGGGTGGCACACAGCTGGCTGCCACTGAGCCAGGGGACATCAGAGGGTCTGTGGGACACTGCCTCCCCTCATTAGCCCCCTTTGTGAAACTTTAGGAGCTCGGTGTGTGCGTAAGGGGAAAGTCGCTTAGTCAGGCAGTCTGTATCTCGGGAGTACCACTGGCCCCACTCAATGGGATGTTTCACAAACAAAAGCTTGTTGTTGTTGTTGGCTGGCATCAAGCCCGTTCTAACCCACCGCGGCCCCTATGCCCAACAGAAGGAAACACTGCCCGTCCTGCGCACCCCACAGTTGGTCCCATGGTAGAGACCATCCTTGCAGTCACGGTGCCAATCCATTCCCTTAAAGGACCTCCTCTTCCTCGGTCCCTCTACTTTACCCAGCATGGCGTCCTTCTCTCTCCTGACATGTCCAAAGTCTGTGAGAAGAAGTCTACCATCTTCGCCTCCAAAGAGCACTCTGGCCGTACTTCTTCCGAGACAAAGGAGCAGCAAAGGTCAGTGTGGTGTGAGGGCAAGATGCGTGGAGAGAGGGGTGCTGGGTGATAAACCAATCATCTAGCAGGCTTAGTTGTGGTGGGTCAAGGGGTCTCCTATCTACGCACATCTTTGACTCTTGTAAGAATTCTCTCTCCGTTCAGGGAGTGGTCAGTCCTTCTGTGAAGAATACCTGAGCCCACCCTAGACACAGCTACCCACACTTGTCAGTGGAGGCTGGCGTGTGGCTGAAGTGTAGAATAGTCTCGGTGGAGCTTCCAGACTAGGAGACTAGGAGCAAAGACCTGGCAATCACTTCTGGGAATCAGCCAGTGGAAGCCCTGTGGCTCTCTATGATCCCACCGAGCTGTGCATTGAGGTGGCCACATGCTAGGCGCCACTCGGTGGCAGCTAATGACATAGTTCTTTGTAACCATTTTTGGCATTTATTCCTGTTCTCTCCAGTCTTCAAGTTATTCGACAATTTGAGGCGACCCGGGATGGCCAGAGCAGCCAAGGGACCGGACAAGGCATCGCATCAGGTAGATTTTCTTCATGAGACCCTTCAAGTGTTGAGAAGCAAGGATGTTACTGTGAGGACTGAGGTGCACCTGGTCCAGCCATGATCGTCTCCACAGTCTCAGACACATGTGAAAGGGGAACATTGAATCAGAACTGATGCCCTTGGACTAAGGTACTGCTGAAGAATATTGGCAGTACCAGGGACTGCCAAAGAACAAACCAGCCTGCCTTCGGAGGACAGCCAGAACGCTCCGTAGAGGCGAGCATGGCGAGACTTCATCTCGCGCACTGTGGACTTGTGATCAGGAGAGACCAGTCCCTGGAGAAAGACTTCATGCTTGGCAACAAAAAAGAGGAAGTCCCTCAACAGGAATGGATGGGCCCAGCGGCCGCAACGATGGACTCGAACCTGGGACCATGGTGAGGATGGCGCAGGGCCGGGCGGTGTTTTGTTCTGTTGCACTTAGGATCGCCGTGAGCGGGGACCGCCTGGAGGGTCCCTAACCACGGCGAGGTGGCCCGAGTTGTCGTCAAACACCAATTAAAGCAGAAACCGGTTACTTACTTTTCCTCTCTTCCCCAGCGTCTCGAACTGAATGTCCCCAAAGGCGTCGGTGGGAAACTCCTTGGTGTGTTTCTTGTAATTCCATTTCTCGTCGCTGTGGTTCACCTGGGTGCCCTCCACGTGCTGGCTCTGAGCATACCCGCACTTGCAGAAGCTTTCCCTGAGCAGAAGAAGACATCGAGGGAGGGGCCTGGTGGCATCGTGCCTCCTTAATCAGCTCATCATGTTTCTTTGACTAGACCCCAAATTACTTCAATTACTGTAACAAAAAGAAATGCTGCCCTCCCCACCTCCCCCCTCCAAAAAAACCCCAAATTCTTTGCCATTGGGCCAGGCTGTCCAACTCAGTACGCCCCGCTCCGTGCACAGCGGGGTAGAAGTTAGCACCATAACTCAACAGCTGCCGTCTTGAGGAACAGCTGCCTGGCCTTTCTCCCAAGGTGCCATCAAGTGAACTTGAGTCACCCACCTTTCTGGTTTTGTTTTTCAATTGGATGGTACTTGTTCAGGATATGACATGGAAGCGATCTAAAGCAAGCTACAAAGCTGAGCTGCAAACCGCTCAAGCCACCCGACGAGTCTGATTTTCAGACTATTTCCATCATCTCAGCGCTCGCCTAGAAATTATTTGGGTGTCTTACCCCCTTGACTTATTGCCCATCTGCCCCAATGATCGGGTTCAGCGTGGAGAGCTGGGGCTGAGGAAGAGCTGGCCCCTGCACTTGTGGGTCCACCAACTGAACAAGTATCAGGGTGGGAGGGGGTGATTATGAGACCGGCCAATATTAATCCGGAAACTATATCCTGCTCTTTGCATAATGGATAGCTCCCAGGTCCCTACCCAGGTCTCATTGCCTCAGTGCCCGCCCTCCTTCCCATGGGTGTGCTACTGGGCAGGGGTTGGGGTGTGATATCCCTGATATCCCAAGCAGGGCCCCCAAAGTGTTGCAGAGTTCAGAAGGGCCATCCCTGCCATCCGGGGCATTTCTTGGGGTGGGAGGAGGCTCATGAGCTTGGACTGGATGTGGGAAAGCTGTGCACTAGTGGAACCTGAACTCCTCTGAGGAAAGAGGAATTGGACCGAACTTCCCTTGGTTTTGATTGGATGATACTGGTGCATGATATGAAATGGACAGGCAAAAATATCAATGCTCACCGCCAGCTAAGCCCACTGCCCCTCCTCTGCCCCCCAACCCTACCACAGCCCTTCAGCATGTGCTTATGGAAAACACCCTATTCTCATGTCCTCTTGGTGCTGTGGTCTCTCAGAGACACAGACAGGACCACGGCAAAGAGCACCTGTCAGTGAGCAGCAAGGAGAAGCAGGGAGCACGCTTCCTCTCCAGCTCATCCATCTGTGAGCCAGCTCACTGTGAGGGTGTGTGCTTGGGGGTGAACCCTGCAAAACCTGGGGGGAGCCCTGATCTGGGGCATGTGCTCCATCGAGGATGCTGGCAGGTGTGGGTGGTGTCCACACAAGCCAAGGACTCATGCCATCTGAGCACAGTCAAGCACCCCCATAAAGAATTCGCCCCTTGGCCCAGGGCTGCCTTTCATGCCAAGTAGCATGGTTTCTTTTTTGTTTGTCACTCAAAACTCCCGGCTCATTTCCATTTCACTCTTCTTCCTTTTCTGTTTAAACCACTATTTAGGTTGAAAGGAGAAGGAATATGGAGGGATTTTTTTTTTAAAACAACATACTATCTATATTGACACAGCCCATCTCCAGAAGTGAAATCAGTAACAATATCCTATTACACCCTCTGTAGATATGGTGGTGTTGGGACCTTTACACACACACTCTCTTGCCATCCTTCCCCCTCCCTGTTCTTCAGTCCCCGACCTCTTGATTACCTTCAGTCCCTCTCCCTCTCCCTCTCCCTCCCTCCCTCTCTCTGCTCACTCTCCAATCAAGCTTCGGGATGAGAAATCAGGGGAGCCTGAACCAGAGGATGGAATGGTTCACATTCAACTGCTAAGCTAAAAGTTGGCCATTGGAACCCACCCAGCAGCTCCGCAGGAAGAAGGTCTGGCCGTCCATGTCCACTAAACTGACAGCCAAGAAAACCCAGTGGCGCAGTGCTACTGAGCCATAGCAGGGGGTGCCACGAGTCAGAATCGACCCAATGGCAACAGACAAGGAAAAGGCGACCACAGCTCTGTCCCTAAGAGGCCAGAGGGCAGTGAGAGAAACGTGTTTGGCCTGGACACAGGCTGGAAAGGCTGAGTGAGCAGCTTGGGAAACGGACAGTCTCCACCAGTGGAGGACCGAATGTCCCAGTTTGCCCCAACTGTCCCTGTGTCCAGTGCCCCAGTCTGCACGATGACGGTGTAGACACTCATCGTCTGTGTACAGTCCCACTTGTTTGCGCCTCATTGAATTGTGTCTTTCACAGACAGCTGGAGTGGCCAGCCGTCACCGGCGAGTCTACGGGCGCCATTTTACCAACAGCAAGTGCTCGCTTTCTCGCTCTGCGCCCCGTCTCTGGGTCCGTCTCACAATATCCCAAACGCTTCCATCACCCTCTTGCACATGTAGTCGTCTTCAGGCTAGGAGCAACATGAGCATTCTAGGCAATCGTAATGTTGGCTAAGCTGCAGGACTGGGACTAAACCCACCATGACCCAAGGTCGGCCTCTTTGACTGGCAGCAGCCGGCGACCAGAGAAAATCAACTCCCTCACCTAGCTCCCCTGGCCACGTGAGTCCGGGCACAATGCCGCAATCCTGGGCCTTCTCTGGTGGCACCATCAGGAGAACGACGAGGCGCCCCACTCCGGTGAACAATGATGGTGTCGGAAATCCACAGGGGCAGCTCTAGCCTGTCCACTGGGGCTGCTGTGAGTCAGGACAGACTCAGCGGCAGTGAGGATTTTGCTCGGTGGTGTTATGGGCCAGGCAATAGGCTACCAATTGTTAGAGTGGGGCTCAAACCCACCAGTGGCCCAGCAGGAGAAAGGGGAGGCAGCCTGCTCCTGTAAAGGTTGACGGTCTTTGGAGCCCCTCGCAGAGGATCTCTAGGAGTCTGAATCGATTGGACGGCACTGGGTTTGGTCTTGGAGAGCGTCCGTAGCATCAGCCATCAGGTATACAAAGTTCCCCGTGACATTAAAAACCGAAAACAAAACGGCTGCCCCCGAGTACATTGACACAGACTCCTGGTGGTCCCGGGTGGGTGTCTCAGACACAGCCAATGAGTGCTGGAAGAGATCCGAATTGGTTCTCGCCAAACCAGCAGACCTGCAGGTCACGTCTTCCGTTAAACATGCGGGGAAGAAACGGCCGGCTCTGACGCCCGGGGGGAATCATCTCCTCCTGCGTCCTCATGAGGCTCACTGTCCACTGCACTCCAAATCAGAGGAGCCAAGGCTGAGGCCCTTCCGTGCTCTGAGGACCGACTGCAGATGCCTCTGTGTCACTGAAACTCTAGCAGAGCCCCTAACGTGGAGATGCATGTATTTTTTTTCTGCTGTGGTAAGTAAACAGCTAACAAAACGCATGCCGTTTCAGCACATTTCCCACATACAATCCAATCACGTTCATCATGCCCCTCTACTGTGGAGCCAGCACCACTGTCTAACCACGAGGTCCACCTTGGTGGGCATGGGGGACAAGAGAGACATTCTGAAAGGAGGTTAGCTGGCTCGTAGTCAGACAGGAGGCAGTCATCCAAGGCTGCCTCCACAAAAACTACACACACACACACACACACACACAACCTCATTGCCATCAAGTGGATTCCAATGCATAGCGACCTACAGGACAGAGTAGAACTGCCCCTGTGGGTTTCCAAGACTGTGACTCTTTACAGGAGTAGACAGACTCATCATCTGTCTCCCTCAGAGCAGCTGGTGGCTTTGAACTGCTGGCCTTGCAGTAAGCAGCCCGGGGTGTTCCCAATACACAGTGCAGATGTGGATATTTCCAGCTTCATTTTTACGTCCTCTTTCTGCTCACTGCTCCCATTCTAGTCCCACAACCAAGATACCCACACCAGCTGTCTTTGAGTTGCTTTGGATTCGGGGTAACGCTACATGTGACCCAGCGGAACTTTCACGAGTAGGGCGCCAGGCCGTTCTTCCAAGGCACCTCTGGGTGGACTCGAACAGCCAACTTCTGGGTTCACGGACAAGTATGTTCACCATGTGCTCCATCCAGCGACTCTGCCAGCTGAGGAGAAGGCTGGTATTTTCACCATAAACCACAACAGGGGTCCTCCTGTCCACGAGTCACTGGACTCCTCCTCCCCTGGGCAGCAGGCAGAAGAGAAGGACTGAGAGGGAATAAGTGGGTGGGAGGAATCCACTTAAAGTTTTAGTATTGGACAAAAAGTTTTCTTCCAAAAAGAACAAGCTCAGATGATGTCAGACACGCTCCTGAGGCAGCCGGCGTCGCCGCCGTGGTCCGTGAGGCTTGCATGGCCAGTGTTTCAATGGATTTGCGGAGAAGTTTCTCCAGGGGGACGGCTCCGGGGACCGGGCACTGACCTTTCCGAGCGCTATCAGCAGTGTGTGCAGACAGCAATAAAGGAGATTCCTAATGAAGGACTGGAGTGCGTGGGCCGTGCCGGAAAAAAGCCTGAAAGCTCTTCATGACCTTGACCGTCACCTTGGAAATGGGACTCCTCACATCAGCAAACGGAAGACTCTGGATTTTGTCATGTTAGGCGGTAAAGGACGCCGTCGCTTTGAGGAGGAGCTTAGGAGGGAGGCAAATTTCCTCCTTCCCGGTGTCTTCCAGGAACTGAACGTGCCGAAATGATTCCTTGGGGATTGGTTGCAATACTTGATCTGGGATCAACTTGAGTACACTTTGTGCGGGAATCGTGAAAAGCCGGTCACGCTGGCCGGGGTTGCCTGACCTCATTCGTTGTGCAGTGAAGGATATTAGGTACGTGGTCTTGGGGTCATGGACTTCTCCTTTCCCTCCGGCAGCTAATGCGCTGAGAAGGCACCTCAGCTTAGGGGCATGTTTTATTCTCCTATAGTAGTTTCATGGTCAAGGTTGCTGGGTTAGCCAAGAGGAAGAACACTTTTAACAAACTAACAACTCTGCCTTAAGAGGTGTCTACGCCTTGGAAACTTCAAGAGCTAAAGTAAACATCAGAGGGAACAGTGTCGTTCAGGAATTCAGGTGCTTGGAGTAGCTGTTAGGGGGGAAGAGCCGGCCTCCAGCCTAAGGCAATGAACTAAGTTAACATGCATCCCACAAGAATGTCAAAATGTTGCATCTGGTGAAGGAAGGGTTTCTAGCAGTTTGCTTTATTTGCCCTCTGTACCATCTTGCCAATGCCTGTAATCATGAAATAAATCTATGCGTTTAGTCTCTCTCTCAAAAAATAAAAATAGAACAAGCTCACTGCCATCTGGTCATAGCGACCCCATAGGACAGGGTGGAACTGTCTCTGTGAGTTTCTGTGACTGTCGCTCTTTTCGGGAGTAGGAAGCCTGGGTTCCCCCCTAGGAGCCACCGGTGGTTTCAAACTATGGACCTTGTGGATGGCAGCCCAACAATTCAGAACCACTACACCAGAAAGGGCTCCGTAGGACTGAGATGATTCGTATCCAGATATGTCTAACGTGGGAAAGATGAACAGTTTTCGGTCCATTCACTCGCTCACCCATTCATTGCCTGACATTTGTTAGGACCTGGGCTACACCCCACGCGTTTATGACCCAACCTTGCTGTTCTGAAACACAGGAAGCTCAGAGCAGGTGAACACTCAAGGAGATGGGCAGCCCCAACATCAAAGAGAGGAAGAACCGGGGGCTGACAGAGGGGGCTGCCATTCCCTCACAGGCACTGCAAAACAGCAACAACATTGCCACACCCACACCTGAGTGCCCCGCCTGCCTTCTGGGAATGCGGAAGAGAAGGGCGGCCTTTCTTCTGCACTCCCTGGGGCAAGCTCAAAACGGAGCACGCGAAAACGTGGTTGTAGGAGACAAAACTCCCTGTCCAAGCTTCCTCCTCACCTCTCATCTCCAAGAATGATCCAGATGCGGGGCGGGGGGGGGGGGCGGCGGGGGGGGGGGCGGGCTTCATAATGAGGTGGTGGCCTTTGTTTGTCTCACTGCCTGGTTAATTGTTTTCTTTCACACGTGGAGTGGGGGGTGGGGGTAGGGAAGGGAGACGGCGGGGAAATTGGTGACTTACATGGCCTTGGCGTCTTTGGTAAAGAAGACGCATTCCCGTTTCTTAAAGTTTGCTTGGATAAAGCTCACCAAGTCCTTCGGAGAAAGAACAGGGAAGGGCACATTACTGATTCATCCTCACCCCCTTCCCTGTGACGAATGAACGTGGAAGACACCCCCAGCCACTTCAGAAGTCTCAAGAATCAACCATCTCGGCGGAAGATCCATCTTCTCGCGCGCTCTGAGTACAGCGTTTTTAAAAAGAGGAATCCATTGAAAGTTTTGGCACTGGACAAAAAGTGTTCTTCCAAAAGTTACTCGAAGCTGTCTGGGGCCCAGGTGCTATCGTTCGTTTACAGACACATAGCAGGTTTTCCCTCCGCGGTGGAAGCTGACCAAACAAAATGAACCAACCCCACCGACGTCGGGTCACGTCCAACACCTAGGGACCCTGTAAGACCAAGAAGAAGGGCCCCAGGGGGCATCCAGGGCGGCAGTCTTTATGCAGGCCGGCTGCTACAGCTCTCTCCCCCAGCAGTCTTTTGGTCTGCGGCCAAACGCGTTAGCCGCTGTGCCACTAGGTCTCCCGGGGGGGATAGAAGCACTTGTTAATAATTCTGCATGAATAATACATCGCTGCAGCTCTCCAGGTCTGCTTTTAAAAGAAAATAAACTGCAAACGGTTCTCTCATCACTATGTTCATCTCCCCAGGGGCCAGGAGCGGAAGGCACTCGGGGACCTAATTCTGACCATCAAATGCCGGTATCAACCCAAATGCCCCCCCTGGAGTCGGCAGAAGCGAATTGCTTAAAGAGAAGCTGGAAATGCCTGCAGTCTTCACCCTGGAAGAGGATGGGCGACGGACAGGCTGGTTTTTGTTGTCCCAGTGGGGGGGGGGGCAGGGGGGGGACGGGGGAGGGGGAGTCATCCCGTCGGTTCTGACTCAGCGGCCCCTGGTACAGCTGCATGAGCACCTCCCGGCCCAGCACCACCCACATCATCTTATATTTGAGCCCATTGATGCCGCTGCAGGGTCAGCCCATCTTGTCGTCCTTAGAACTGGTATGCAGAGTCAGAGGGCAGCGGACATCGGTAAGAACGAGATGGACAGCTCAGTGGAGAAATGGGCAGAGATGTGCGCAAGGTCGGCAGTTTGAAACCACCGGCCGCTCCACCAGAGAAAGAGGAGGCGTTCTCCTGCTGTAAAGTTGCCGCTGCAGCCCAGCCCACAGGAGCAGTCCGGCGCTGTCCTCCAGGGTGGCTGGGGACTGGAGATGGTGTCATGGCAGCGAAGAGTGACATCTTTAGGACAGAAGCTCTGAGGGCAATAGCAGGTGACATGGAATAAGACTGGGAGTGTGGCAGCCGGGGCAGTGTGGAGGCAATCGCTAAAGCAGCTGACCAGGAGCTAAAGAAGAGGAGCAGGGCCCAAGCATCACTGCTAACTGATGTCTGATCAGATGGGGACTCTAAAAGCTGTGACAAAGAATGCAGAAAAATCCGTTAAAAGAGGCATTGTTTAATCTTCATTAGTATGACTAAGTTGTTTTGCTTGTGGTTTGGGCGAGCGTTGACAAGAGCAAATGAGTGTCCCATTCGACCATGTGTGCACATTTTGTGAGTGACACGAAGCGGCACCCCCTTGATGCTTAGGACTCGTCCTGCTTCTGCCCTGGGTGTCCCAGTTCCCATTCGTCCTTCTTTCCTGTTCCTTTCTGTCTTCGGAGCTTTGGCCGGGGTGGGGGGGGGGAGAGTAGGAGGGAGAGAGGGGGGTGGCAGTGGCGGCAAACACAGCCCTTTTTGTCCTCCTGGGGACAATTGTTTTGAGGAGCATGTTCTTCAAGAATGTGGGTGTTCAATTCTTAGGTAAATCTGCTGCCCATGACCACTTTAGAATCTTGAAAAACAAAGATGCTACTTTGAGGATGGAAGTGTGCCTGGCCCAAGGCAATTCTCCATCACTTCATGTGCATTTGAGAGTGGGACATCGAACAAGGAAGACCGAGGAAGAATCGATGCATTTGGATGGTGGTGCTGAAGAGGACTGTTGAAAGTACCATGGACTGCTAGAAGGACAAACCGACCTGTCTTGGAAGAAGTCAGACTAGAGTGCTCCTTAGAGGCAAGGATGACAAGACTTTGTCTCACATGCTTTGGGCCTGTTGTCAGGAGGGACCAGTCCCTGGAGCAGGACATCATGCTTGGGAAGGCAGAGAGGCAGCGACAAGAAGAAAGCATCTCCTCAGTGGGGTGGATGGACATGATGACAGCAACAATGGGCTCAAACATAGGCACAATGGTGGGGATGGCTCAGGACCGTGCAGTGTTTCTCTCAGTTGTACACAAAGTTCAGAACTGACCCCATGGCACCAGGTAAGGACAACATTGGTTACCTACAAGGTGACTCCCCAAGAGTGAGTTCAGTTCCAAATCTGAAGGGGGCTGTGCTAGTTACATCGTCTGGTGTCAACTTGAGACTATTAAGAGTGAAGGGGTGGAGTCCAGCCTGTCAATCGGGTCGCAGTGTGATGACCTCTCTCGGAGGAGAGACAGATCTGAATAGCTCACTGGAGGGCAGACACACACTCTCTCTGCTTCGTGTTCCTGTTGACAAGACACATGGGGTACACTAGTGCAGCCAGAGCCCTGGAGCTGGAGGAGCCACATGGAGACCCACGCTAGCATGGGGATTCTTCCACTGCCACTGGAACCACAAGACTTTCCACCCACTGGCCTGTGATCTTCCTGCATTCGGCATCATTGCATGTGTTGCGTGCATCTGAGGAAGAATTTATAGAGCGGTTACAGACATGTGGGCTTGAGTTCTGGACTTGATCTGGACTGGGCTGGGATGTTTTCTTCATGTACAATTGCTCTTGGATATAAAACGATCTCTCGCACACATGAGTGTCTCTGGATTTGTTTCTCTAGTCAATCTGGACTCACACAGGTGTCTAAGGCCACAACTGACACCGTGGCCGCACCGGTGGGCTCAGACATAACAACGATGGTGTAGGCGGCGCAGGTCCCGGTAGTGTTTTGTTCTGTGTGCACCGGGCCTCTGTGAGTCGGAACCGACTCAGCAGCTCCTAACCACCAGCACCACCAGGGGGCCCAGGGTCAGGGCTTCCACCAGTAAGTCTGGCCTTCTTCGCGATCGCAAGTGCACTGCCTGACTCCGTGTCAAGGCAAACCTAGCAACGTGGAAAGGGAAATGCTGGGAAAACACGTCTGCCCAACCCCCTCACGTCACACAACACTGCCTTGAGAGGTGACGCTTTGTGTTTTGAGGGCAAGCACTGGCCCCCACGTGATCGCACATTCTAAGGTCACGCGCTGTCAGGCACCAGGGGCATGTGCTGGTGGCGCAGGAAACTCACACTTTCGCTGTAGGAGACGTCGGTGCTCCTAGACGCGCTGGAGTACAGGGTCCGCGTGCTGTCCAACGTGCCGTTCCGCCGGTTCCTCATGCTGAGCTTGGCACCCTGGAAGGACATCTGGCCAACGGCTGGGAGAACTGCTGGAGGACAGGTGGAAATGTTGATTTGAGCTACAGACAGCACAGTGGAAGGCACTGGGTTCAAGGCCCCATCCCCTCTGGCTTGACCCCACCCACCTTCCCCTGTCACCTGCTCTGCTCACCTAGTTCCCCTCCATCCTCAGGGAGCTTCCCTGTCCCCTCATGCTGGGTGGGCCTCCACGGTGCTCCCTCCCCTCTAGGCCCCTGCATGGGGGTACCTTCCTAGAACTTCCCCCATCTCACCTGTCTGACCCACTGCCTGGCCTCTGAAGCCACACCCTTCTCTCCCGCTGCCTCACACATACAGGGGCACGACCGCCACATCTCGCTCTCTGCAGAGACTGTTTGACATATGCCGCCATGCTCCCTGCTACAGGTGCTCAAGTTGGGTCACGGTGGTCTTGGAGCATTGGCACAACACGTCAAGCCTTCCCAAGATGCAGCCCTGGGAACCCCACCAATTCATGGGACTGTGTGGAATGCTCTGGGTCGCAGTGGGCTGGACCCACACCCACAGAGCCCCCAAGGTCTACACTGCAAAGTCCCCAGTGGCTACTCATTCACTGTGGAGTAAAGGGAATTCACAGAACAACCTGGCCACCTATCTGTCATTGGTCATCCCTGAGCTATGTCGCCGGGATCCAGACTCCAGCTGTGCCACCCATGGGAAGCAGTTTCAGCAGAGCTTCCAATGAAGACAGAATGAGGAGTCAATATGGCACCCCAATTCCCCCTTCTGCTACAGATTGATGTCAATTACCCTCCAGGACGGCACCCCAAGTCCCCCTTCTGCTACAGATTGCTGCCAATTACCCTCCAGGATGCCACCCCAATCCCCCTTCTGCTACAGATTGCTGTCAATTACCCTCCAGGACCCCTGCATGCAGAAATACCGTGCTCGTAGACTGGAGCCAACCCACCGGCCCCACCCCTCAACTCTGGTTCCGGCCCCTCCCTCAGCCATACTGTCCCCTCCTTCAGTCACACTGTCCCCTCCCTGAGTCATACTGTCCCCTCCCTAAGTCACACTGTCCCCTCCCTCAGTCACACTGTCCCCTCCTTCAGTCACACTGTCCCCTCCCTGAGTCATACTGTCCCCTCCCTAAGTCACACTGTCCCCTCCCTCAGTCACACTGTCCCCTCCTTCAGTCACACTGTCCCCTTCCTCAGTCACACTGTCCCTGACAAGCCACAAAACTCTCTGGTGACTCAGAGGCTGGAAACGGCTCTCCAGTTCACCTGGCATGGTTGGCCCGGGCTCTTTAAAGCACTGAGAGCGTCTTTGACTTCGTTCCCTGGGCATTGTAAAGGAGGCTCCAAGTATTAAGTGGTACTTTACATACATTGTAGTAAAACCACAAATCAATCCTGTCCGGCCTCCATGAGGATTCCCATTCAGCAGTTTGCTTCCAAGCAGGGCGCCTGTGGTGCGGGGACACGATGCCCAGGTCTCCTGGCAGGGGGGGTGTTTTGCCTTTTGATCCTGTTCCCCCCTTCCCCCCCAGTCTCCCGAGCAGCAGGAGAGCTGTGTGGGAAGATGCCTTCTTTATCAGCAGCTCCCGCTTTGTCCCTTGCCTTCCTTTCTAGGAGCACCCTCCGTCCTGCGAGTGTCTGCTTAGGGCAGGGTCTGGTCCTGATTGAGGGTGGGCTCTGGGCCACGGGATGGATCCCACAAGGAGTCCGTCCTGTCTACCTAGTCAAGCCCCGATGCAAACTCTCCCGAGACGTTCTGGTGAGCTTCCTCAGCTGGCAACCCTCTTGTTACAATGTAACAAGGTGTGCATATTGTCACACCTTGTTACATTGTAGCCCTGTAACACTTTGGACTCTGCCCTGTGCATTTCTCTTCCCTGAGCTGATTTTCCTCCATATCCTTTCCCTGCGCTATGCCATGCCTGGGCCTAGCTGGCAGCAAAGTTGCCCAGAGGAATACATGCCCTGATTTTTATACTCCTGCTGAGTTGAAGGAAACTCTTCACAACTTCAGTTTCCTTGCCAGTTGTCACGACGTCGGTCATCGGTCCAGTTGTGTGGGAGACTTGAGAATGCCAAGGTAACAGACCGGTTGAAGACAACCTCCACAACTGGGAGCTAAGGATTTCTCATAAACCTTAGAAAGCAGAATGCCCAAATAATCACAAGGCAGGGACCTGCCAACCCTGCCCCTCACGTGGGCCTTCTTTATGTGAAATGTGCTGTGTTTGGGCTCCATCTGCCAGAAACACTGGTGTCCCACCCATGGGGGAGGCAATACCATACAAGGCTTACAAGTACGGGGTGTCAGTCTAAGGTCAGCCTCTGTCTCATCTTGAATTCTGAGTAGATCTCTCTAAAATTGATGGGCCCCTGAACAAGGAGGAAAAGCTAGTTGAAAATTATATCACTGAAACAGATGAGGACTGGCCCCACCAAATGAATGTTCCCCAATAGAGCCCGGATAGCGTAGTGGTTCCACACTTGTCTGCTAGCCACAGGGTCAGCAGTTCAAACCACTCCGTGGAAGAAAGACTTGGCTGTCTACTCCCGTACAGAGTCACAGAGGCAGTTCTACTCTGACAACTTGCCAGGAGCCAGAATGGACTTGATCGTAGTGATTTTTGCTTTTGGGGAATAAGAATCCTAGAAAGCCTAGTGGTTCCACAGCTAAGTGCTCAGCTGGGAGGTCAAAGGTCAGCAATTCAAACGCACCAGCCACTCCACGGGACAAGTGTGCACCAGTCCACTTCCAGAAATATCACACCTCTGGGGCAATGGGTTTGCTTTGGGCCCCTGGGGGCGCCGTGGTTAAGGAACCCACCAGCTATTCTGTGGGAGAAAGACATGGAAGTTTGCTTCTGTAAACCTCACAACCTTGAAAGGTTGGGGGGAAGAAGATTATAGCCCTAGAAACCCCATCAGACAGTTCTACTCTGTGCTATAGGGTCACTATGAGTTAGAATCGACTCGGCAGAAGTAGATCCTGAGAATCCACCAATACAATGATGCTGATGACACAAGGGAGACCATCATGCTCATAAGACTCTAAGCAAACTCACAGCCAGGGTCAAGGCTGACCTACCTTCACACACACACACTCAGAGAGAGAGAGAGAGAGAGAGAGAGAGAGAGAGAGAGAGAGTTAGTTTATGGGAGTCAAATGTTCATGGATAGGATGATTCCATGTAGCTCATAAACTCAATTGATTACATTGTTGCACTTCTAAAATTTCCAAGATTGGGAAATGCTCCAACCTCACTTCGCAGGCCATAGACAAGTGCAGACAAGGGTGGAAAAGTCCTCTTCTTTAATCCTCAAAAAGGCAAGGTCAAGAGGAATTCAAATAAACACACCAAGAAAGAAAGTGATGGTGCAGAAAGCAAAGCCAAAAGCCAGTGGGCTTGGGAATTTGGAAAAACCATTCTGGAGGCTGGACACCACCACTCATTCACAACTCGAGAGCTTCTGTGTGTCTGAATGCCGTGATCTCTCAGAGTCTGCTTCTCCCAAGGACGCAGTTCCAGAAGGGTCGGGAAAGAAGGAGGATGGACACGGGAGACAGAGAGAGGAACTGGAATCCATGGTGTTCCCTTGTGAAGGTTGCAGTCAATGACATGAGGCCCAATGGGCATGACCTGTTGGAGGGAAAACTGATGGGCTCTGTGAACCTTCGTCCCATTCAGCACAAAAATCTTTACGACAATGACAGTTACAAGGCCAAAGAAAGAGTGTGGATCCTCGCAGATTTAGAGTTAAACTGGTGCTTGAAGAACCACTTGGTAAATGCTAGTGCCTTTTTCATTCTCACCATGAGGACCTCCGAAGGAGGTGTAAGAGGGAACGCGCTTGTATATAAAACTCTTGTCTATAAAGCTCTCTCTCCCTTCTTACACTAATAGCTCATCCAATTTCTTTTCTGGGAAGGATTAGAAACCTCAGCTTCCTTGTTGGAAGAGAAGTTGCCCATCCTTTATTTTTATTATTGATGCTCATTAATAATTTTGAATTATCTGGAAGTCACCCCTTGACACCTGAATACACAGGCATCTCAGGAGCCCAATGCAAACAGGGATCTCAGAGATGCTAGGGGTCTTAATCTAAAGACGGCACAGTCAGTATGATTTGTCTTGTCTTGTTTTCAATATTTTGTCATGCTGTCAGTGGACTTTGACACGGAAAACTAAGTTCCTGTTTAACAACTTGTGTGCAAACCATTCTGAGACGGGGCTTACATTTTTCACACCATGTGAGTGGCCTCGTTACCGGGCACCACCGACAGAACAAACACATCCATCTCAGAGAACGTGCAGCCAGAATGCTCCTCAGGAGAAAGACGGCAAGACTGCACCTCGTGCACTTTGGACATCGTGTCAAGAGAGACCAGTCCTTGGAGAAGGCCATCCCACTTGGTGAAATAGAGGGCCAGCCGATAGAAGAAGACCCTCAATGAGAGGAGTGGGCAGCGTGGCCGCGACAATGGGCTCCAAGGCATGAACAATGGTGAGGGTGGCCGAGGCCCGGGCGGTGTTTGCTCCTGTTTTGCACGGGGTCCCTGTGAGCCAGGAGTGACTTGACAGCACACACAACACTACTTGGATGAGGGCATGTTTTGCAAGGACTGTAGTCTGCCGATTGCCATGGGCGGGCCGGACCTCGGATGTCCCTCTCAGCCGGTGGCATGCTTCTAAGCCTCCTTATGCCGAAGCAAAGTAAGGGAGAGGGCCCCTCCGTGTGACACTGAGGAGGAGAACTCAAAGAATGCTACCCTCCACCAAACCCCAGACAAATCCACCTCCCTCCAGCCAGCTATTCACGGCAACGCTAAGCAGGACACTTGCAGATGCAGATGGCACCGCCCAGAGAAATCTTTTCCATTCTCATTTTGGCAAGAACCCTACCAGGATGCTGCGAGAATGACGAAGACCGGAAAGAGCTCATGCACTCTTTGGTATCACCATCAACATGGACGCTAGCGTCACCGTCAACTTCCCCACCGGAGAAGAACTGAGACGCGTTCTGTTGGGAGCATAGCTAGCTGTCTGCTCCCAGCAGCCCATGGCAGAAAGTCTGAGAAGTTGGGAATGTTTTTATTAGGCTAGCCTCAAGAAATAAAGCCCAGCACCTACATCATTGATTCAGCGTAGTTGACCTCAAATTAGAGAGATGGGGCCAGAGAGGTTACAAGATGAAGGCCAGGCTCTGTGGTGCCACTTGCTGAAAACCAAACAGCAACAAAAATCCATTGCCATCAAGTCAATTCTAATTCATAGAGAGAGTCCCTGGGATGGGGGTAAAGGCAAGGGACCCCCAGTGACTATAACCCTCTGCCAACACAAGTGGGAAAGAAGTGCACGTCGCTCTTAAGGCAGCATTCCTAGGTGTGACAAAAGCTCCTTATAAAGGATAGCATGAATTCTGTCTCCAAAACCCTCCAGAAACAAAGCCAAGCACCCACATCTTGTAAACCACGCCACCCTCAACCCCACATCATGCCCTGACAGAAAGGGCTTCACACGCTGAAGAGAGCGACAAGCTACAAGGCCGATCTTGCTGGGAATGTGCTTTATTTGGCCCTGTAGGCTAGACTCAAGAAATAACCCTTTCCTAATTTTCCGCTTAGGAATCTTAACTCTGGAAGGAAGCAAAAGTCACGATGGGGAATAATGGACTCAAAATTAAAGAGAAATGCAACCTTTAATTATTCATCTGCACCCTCTGTGTTTCCAGCTTGCCGCTAAATGACACGAGTGGCAGACAGAAAGGGCGGACGGAGCCAGACGAATGAACTAAATAGGCTTTCCTTCTACAAGCATGTTTACTTTGTCTATGAGCATTTGCTTGGTGTGAGGGTTGACTGTGGTCTTCCTTGATTTATAATCCCTGTAGGTCAAGAGCCCAGACTGGAGTGAGCCGCTTGTCGAGTTAAGATGCCAGTCGATTGCTCAGTAGTGCTCTTTTGAGGAAAGCGCAGACTCCTGTCAGCCCAGAGGAAGAAAAAGCCCGGAAATTAAATCTTTCCATTTTCTGGCAATTCTAAACATGTCTCCACTTCTGCATAAACCCCAGCGCATACCAGAGATAGCCCTGGAATTGTACTTTGCTCTTTCTCCACCTCTTTCTGAGAAACGCGTTGCCGCCTGTTCATTTCACAGATTCAATAAAAAGGGTTTTGTTTTTTAACCAAATGATGCCCATCTCGAACACACTCAATCCACATGCATGTTGTAAGGTAAACAGTCACAACAGTCATGGGGAGGAAAAGGCAAAACTGGAAAGCATACCTGGGAGGCTGTTTCAGGAGGGTCGTTTTCCACCCCAAAGATCCCACGTCTCTCCGCTCCTTGCAGAAGGCCCCATGGCTTTTATAACTTAAGCTTTCTAAGCCCCGCCTTCTCCTCTGAGGTTCTTCTAAGCTGGGGAACTTCAGCCACTGAGGGAGGATGCTTACAGCCATGGCACTCTGTAGCTTAGAGGGAGATGCTTACAGCCATGGTACTCTGTAGCTTAGAGGGAGGATGCTTACAGCCATGGCACTCTGTAGCTTAGAGGGAGATGCTTACAGCCATGGTACTCTGTAGCTTAGAGGGAGATGCTTACAGCCATGGCACTCTGTAGCTTAGAGGGAGATGCTTACAGCCATGGCACTCTGTAGCTTAGAGGGAGATGCTTACAGCCATGGCACTCTGTAGCAATTGAACTACTGACTGTGAGTGAGGCTGCTGGATTCTAAGACATGGCAGCTTAAAGGCTCATGAAGCAAGGGTACAAAATGCCCAGCTTTGTTTGTCCAGGATCTTCCCGTCTCCCATGGTACCCAGTGTCATTTCTACACTTTAAAGACCACAAATGAAGCAGAAAAATGCTCTCTCTGGGTGATGAGACCAATGAACGATCCAGAGCTTTTAATAAAGAGAGCGGAAAGTACGTGCAGGAGAGGCGCCGGGACGAGGGCTGGTTCTGTTCACTTTCTCCACGTGGACACACGTGCAGCTCTGAACCAGGTAGGTCGGGGCGGCGTGGAAAGTCAGCTGTGCTAGTGTTCGTCGTCGGTAATATTTCCATGGAAACCAAACCTGGCCACATCGAGTCGATTCCAACTCATCCTGACCCTGTAGGGCAGAGTGGAGCTGCCCCTGTAAGTGTCTGGGGCTGCACATCTCTACAGGAGTAGCAAGCCTCATCTTTCTCCTGTGGAGCAACTGGTGGTTTCAATCTGATGACCTTGCAGTTAGCCCAGCTTGTCACCCATTTCATCCTTCCGATCGATTAAAGATCCTCCTAGGAGCAATAATGCCAGTGGATAGCCTTGAATCCCAGTGTTGCCAAAGTGGGCAATACCCCACCCCAGGGGGTGTGGGGAGCATTGCAGCAATCCGGTAGCATGAGGGTGGGGGCTAATAAACTCTGATTACCTGCAGTTTGCCCTGGATTTTAGGCTCATAGCAAAGTTGTTCATTGCCAGCTGGGCACTGAGTGTTTTGTTTTGTTGTGTTTTATTTTTCTCTTAGGCCCAATAAGTTTGGGAATCTGTAAGTCTTAGATGATGCACCACAGATCTGATAGTTCGTAGTGACTATTGCTCACTGAGCATTGTGATGATTTCTATCATATATGCATATGTGAAATCGTTGACGCAGACAAGTCAAAGACACGACAACATAACAGTTATGTACGGCGCAAATAAATGCAACCCCGCCCACCAGCCATCAAGGGTTTCCATGACCTCCACTCTCTCCCAAGGGAAGGAGATAGGAATGGAACAAACGATGTCAACGGCCACTTCTTTTGCTGGCAATGAGGTTGGATTGAGGTCTGGAAGGAGGGAGAGGATGGACGGGATTGTGGTGGTACCCTATACTAAGCTCACGGCCGTTGAGTCGATTCAGACCCCCGGTGTCCCCACAGAACAAGGTAGGACTGTCCCTGTGGGTTTCTGAGGCTGTAACTCTTTACAGACGTGGAAAGCTTTGTCTTTCTCTCAGGAGTGGCTGGTGATTTCGAACTGCCGACCTTGTGGCTAGTAGCCCAGCATGTAACCACTACACCACCAAGGCTCCCGGGGTCGGTGATGGATCTGATGCATCTGAAGGAGACTGGATATGAGGGGAGATCAAGACATAAATTGAGCGAGAGAATCTGAAAACTCCCAAGGGACCCTTCGATGCATCCTAGCAATGTGGGCGTCCCAGCTCCTAAGGGGTCCTTTCCTACCCTCTGTGCACCTTCACAGAGAGATGGGGCCAGTCGACCAGCCTTATCCTGCCAGCCTGAGGTCTGCAAGGCATCCTACCAAGTCGTTTCAGAGATTTCAAAAGAAGAAAACGTGGAATCAGAACCTGGAATCCAATTAGAAAACCACACCAATGAGCTGGCAAAGACTAGAAGCAGGTGATGGAATGTGGTCCCTGAATGTGGAGACTCCGGGGGGAAGGGAGACTTCCCGGGAGAGCCATGATGTTGAGTGGAGGCTCTTGGGAGGATGGGGAATGGGAAAGGCCCCATAATCAAATGGGGAACCCAGGGCCGGAGTCAAATCGAACTGAGCCATTAGGACAGGAAGGTCTCCATTCAGACTTCGTGGTGAACCTGTGGTGCCGAAGTTGAAGATGAAACAACCATGAAAGCATAAACCCTAGTTCCCGTAAACACCATGCTTTCAGTGGCACCTCCATGGCCAGAGGTGCCCAAATTGATTTTTTTCCCTTAAACACATGGGAATAGAATAGAGAGCTATGCTTTCCTCATTTGCTAAAAACATCCCATACCAAATGCTGTCCAGTCTATCTGACTCATAACCCTCCTGTGGGACTGAGTATAACCCCCTCCGATGATTTCCAAGTCTATGGATCACGATGAAAGCAGACAGCCACCTGTCTTCCAAGAAGAGGCTGGTGGATTTGAACTGCTGACCTTGCTTTAGCAACCCACTGCCTAACCCACGGTGCCACCACACAAAAACCCTCACTGCCACCAAGCCCATGCTGATTCATAGCAGTCAGTGTGTTTCTGAGACTGTCCCTGTTTATGGGCATAGAAAGCCCAGTCTTGCTCTGACAGAGCTTCTGGTGGTTTTGAACTGCTGACCATGGGGATCACAGCCCAGTGTGTAGCCGCTACACCATCAGGGCTCCCACAGCATCACCAGGGATTCTGAAAATGAAATCCTCACAATCATCACGATAAAATAATCATGTCAAATGGAGAAGCTATCAAAGTTGTCAAGAATTATATTCTACTCAGCTCAACCATCAACGTCCATGGAATCAAAGGACCCACGTCATTGGGAAAATCTGCCGCAAAAGATTTCCTTAAAGTATTCCAGGTAGTGGGGGGTGGGGGGGTGGGGAGAACACTTTCACAACTAAGATGTGCCTGGCCCAAGCCAAGGCAAGTTCAATCGCCTCCCATACTTCTGAAAGCTGTACAGTGAAACAGAAGGACAGGTAAAGAGCAGACGCCTTTGAACCAGGGTGTTGGGGTGGGGGTGGGGGATAATGAAACATAACAAAGACTGCCAGGGGACTGATGAGAGCTGTCTTGGAGGAAGTGCAGAGGCAGAATGGGCCTCAGAAGTAAAGACAATAGAACTTAATCTCGCTTACTTCAGACACATCATCAGGAGAGACCAGTCACAGGAGGACAGGCCCCCTTTGGTAAAGCAGAGAGTCAACACAAAAGGGGGGCAGACCCTCCCATGAAATGAATGGACACGATGGCTGTAACAACTCAACAGTGGCTGTTTCATTCATTTGACGAGTCAGAGCGGCCTGGACAGCATCTAAGGGCATTCACAGACATGTTGACACCACGGGAAAATGGAAGCATGAGCTCTCCATGAGTCCAGGTAGACCAGAGAAACAAATCCAGGGAGACTCATCTATGTATGAGAGAGCTTTATAGCAGAGAGTATTTGTATACTAAGAAAACATCCCAGCTCAGTCCAGAACAAGGCCACAAGTCCAATATTAGTCCATATATCTGATACCAGTCCATAAATTGCTCTTTGGACTCACGCAGCCCATGCAACAATGCAAAATGAAGGAAAATCACAGTCCAGTGGGTGGAAAGTCTTGTGGATCCAGTGGTGGTGGAAGCCTCCCAGCACAAGTGTGGGTCTCTACATGGCTCCTCCAGCTCCAGGGCTCTGGCTCCATCAGCGTGGCTCCATGTGGCTTGTCAACAGGAAGGTGAAACAGAGAGAGTGTGTGGCTCACCTCCAGGGGGGAAAGAGGTAGTTCCCAGAATCCTCATGAGAAGGCCACGCCCATAGAAAGGCTTTGGCTATGACCTGATGGACAGGCTAGACTCCACCCCGTTCACTCATAATACCCTCAAGTTGGCCGGAGGTTATGTACCAGCCACAAGCACGTCATAGTTCATCCTACGGAGAGGTGATGCTGCTGATGCCCATTTTGTTAGAGGAAGGGAGCGCGCTGTGGCCAAAGAAGGAAACGTTCTCAAATGGAGGAAGACTGTCGTAAGAGCTGGGGCTCGCCTTAGAAGGCAAAAAGGGGGGAAATAAAAATGAGGCAAAAAGAGAGGAAGTGGAAGACCTTGAAGTACACACGCTCACACATTCTCTGTCCTTCGGTGCAAAGAAGTCGGTTCCTACCCATAACTACGCAGGACGAGCAACCAAACACTGCCTGGCCCTGCACCGTCCTCCCGACTGCTGGTGTGTTTGCGCTTCTGGCACTGTGTTATCCATCTTGTCCAATGTCTTTGTGTCAGTCTGGGGGGACTAGAGAAACAAATCCATGGACGTACATGTGTGTATAAGAAAGAGATTTATATACAAGAGCAATTGAACACTGACAAAACATCCCAGCCCAGTCCAGATCAAGTCCATAAGTCCAATATTAGCCCATATGTCTGATACCAATCTATAAAGTCCTCTTCAGGCTCACAAAACACATGCAATGACGCCGAATGTAGATCACAGGCCAGTGGGTAAAAAGTCTTTGGGTCCAGTGGCGTTGGAAAAATCTCAGCGCTGGCAGAGGTGTCTGTATCAGGGTGGGTTCATGTGTCTGGTCAGCTGCTATGTCTCCCAGGGGGTGAGCAGAGAGTCCCCCCCTTCCAAGGAGGAATACCAAATTTCCCAGCATCCTCAGGAGAAGGCCATGTCCACACAGAGGCCTCATTGGCTATGACCTGATTGATAAGCTAGCCTCCCCCCCTATACTCTTAATCCTCAAATTGACAAAAGATTATGTATCTACCATAGTCTTGCCCTTCTCCACTGCCCCTCTACTTTACCAAGCACAATGTCCTTCTCCAGAGACTGGTCTCTCCTGACAACGTGTCCAAAGTACATGAGACTAAGTCTCGCCCTCCTTCTTTTCCAAGGAACATTCTGGCCGTACTTGTGACAAGACACAATCGCTTTTTGTTTCAGTCCATGGAACTGTCAATAATCTCCAGCACTGCAACTCAAGTGCATCCTTATTCAATGTCCAACTTTCACACCCAGATGAGGCGATGGAAAACAGCATGGCTTGGGTCAGGCTCACCCTAGTCCTCAAAGTAGCATCACACCCTTGCTTTTTACCACTCTAACGTGGTCTTGGACGGCAGATTTACCCAAGCTAGTGCGTCATTTGAATTCGCAAGTGTTGCTTCTGTCAGCGTTCAGTGGGGATCCCAGAAAGAGGAAACCCTAGACACCTTTAATTTTTTCTCCATGTATCACGATGCTTCCCATTGGTCCAGTTGTGGGGTGTATGTTCTCTTTCCACTGAGTGGCCATCGATCCTCAAGGCTGCGACCCTCGGTCTTCATCAGGGAGTGCTTCAAGTCCTCCTCACTTTCAACAAGCAAGGTTGTGTCATCTGCAGATCCAAAATTGTTAAGAAACCTCCTCCCATCCTGTTGCCACCTTCTTCCTCCTGGAAGCCAGCTTATCTGAGTATCTGCTCAGGATACAGATTGAACAAGGATGGCAAGAGGACGTAACCTGGACGCATACCTTTCCTGATTTTAAACCATTCAGCATTCCCTTCTTCCAGGGATCCACGTGCACATTCCACACGAGCACAACTAAGTGTCCTGGAATTCCCATCCTTCTCAGGCTTACACAAAGTGTGTCATGATCCACGCCGTCGAGTGTCTTTGCTTAGTCAATGAAGCACAGTCAACATCTTTCTGTCGTCCTCTGCTTTGAGCATAGAGCAGCTGACGTCAGACATGGTGTGTGTCCCTGGTTCCACGCCCCCTTCTGGATCCAGCCACCTGTCTGCTGGTCTGTTGCGCTCTGGTGACGTGGGTGTGGCTGTGAAACCGGAAGGTCTGTCACTGGTGTTTCAAATACCAGCAGGGTCGCGTGCATAGTAGAAAGAACAAAGCCAGTTGGAATCACCAAGGCTCCTGGAATGGTCCAGACTGAGCAATCACAGCCGGTCACAGACTGGCAGAAAAGACGAGAACAGCGTTGATGCTAAGAGAAGACGGGGCTGAGGGAAACGGAACAAAGGACCACTCTGCCAGCCAGTGGCATGCCAGGGTGGTTTGTCGTTAGTGCTATCGAGTCAGTTCCAACTGAAAGCAACCCTATGTACCAGGGACCAACACCACCTGGTGCCTCATCCCCCCAACCATTGCTGCTTCATCGTTGCCACCACTGTGTCAGGCCATCCTGCTCTCTGCCCTCTGAGCAGTAGGAGGGTCAGAACGTCCGACCTTGTGTTTAGCAACTCCGCGAGTGACCCGCTGCGCCTGGCTCCTCACGAAACTCATCTCCTGAGGCAGGCAGTACAGTTTCAGCAGTATACTGGCATATACTGACATCTGATAGGATTGAACCGTTCAATCGTCTCAAGAGGAGCTGGCCTCTGTTCTTCAGGAGCTTCAGGGAAGGGGAAGATACGATACCCAATAAGAGGGAGATGAGGAGAAACAGGACAAACCATTTGGCAGGTCTGATAAGTTGTTGAGTGCAAACGTGATCGGATCTGTAAACTCTCACCTAGTTTACAGTAGAGAACAGAAAGGGGGACCGATCACAATGATCGACGTACACCCGCCCGCCCACCCACACCAAAGGGGACAAACATCAGGAACAAATGAGGGTGAAGGGAGACAGTGGACAGTGTAGGATACAAAATAACAATAATAATATATAATTGATCAAGGATTCACAAGGGCAGGAGTCGGGGGGTGGGGGGCAGAGAAAAAGAGGAGCCGGTACCAGGGCTCAAGTAGAAAGAAAACGTTTTGGACATGATGAAGGCAACATATGTACAAATGTGTTTGATACGATGTATATATGGATTGTAAGAGCCCACAATAAAATGATTTTTTTAAAGAAGAGTTGTACAACCTTCACCACCATCTATTTCAGACATTTTCTTCTCATACTCATTGTGGATAGCTCCTCAATTCTCCCCATCCTCCCCTGCCATGCCCATAGGCAATCATCAATACAGCTACTATCTCTATAATCTATAGATGTACCTATACCGGAGATTTTTCCAAGTTGGGTTTTTTTGTCTGTGGTTTTTTTGGGGCACAGGGGAGTGCTGATACTGCTTCATTGCACTGCCATCCGTTGCCAGTGGGTGGCGACCCTGAGCAGAGTCAGTGGCTGAGGAAAGTGGGAGGTTCCAGCACACCCACAGCGGGGAGCCACCAGCAAGCTGGTTCTGCAGACTCAGTCCCTGTGGAAACCAGCTCCACTCTGATACACAGGGTCGCCCTGAGTCCCAGCCCACTCCTCAGCAGGCTGGAGGGGGACTTCTTTGTATCCCAAAGCAGGCCCAGTGCCCCCTGACTAGTGTGTGGCCCAGACTTCTGCCCTCCCTTCTCCTGCCAACACTTGGCTCACTGCGGGACCTGACACACCCCTGTGCCTTCAGGAGCCTAGGGTCCTCCTCAGCAAGCTGGGCCCAGCACCCCAGGTTTGGGTCAGGGCTGGAGGAAGACTCTAGAAAGAATGGGTGCCCTGTGGCCGCCCTACCAGACCGGTGTCCTCCTTTCCCTCTGGTCAGTCCAGCTCAGCACCCACGTTTGGAGCTTTAACTTCAAAGACTGTGGTAGGGAACCAGACCCCTTCTCCCCCCTCCCACCCCCGGTGGTGTAGTGGTTACACGCTGGGCATAGTCGGCAGTTCAAAACCACCAGCAGCACCGAGGGACAAAGACTGTGCTTTCTACTCCAGTTGACAGTCTCGGAAACCCACAGGGAGTCACTATGAGTCAGCACTGACTCAATGGCAGGGAGCTCCGTTATTCCTCCACCGAGGCCCGCCGAGGGGTGAACACTGCAGACTGGTCGTGGCTCAGACACCTCCGATGCATGCAAAGGCCGGACAGTGGATAAGGAAGAGCGAAGATGCACTTGAATTATGGGGCTGGGGAGGAATATGGAACTTACCAGGGACCACCAGGAGAAGGGACAGAAGCAGATCCCCAGCTCTTTCCTCCGAGACACCTTTGCTTGGATTTGAACCACCCACCATTCAAAGGCTGAGCGCAACTGGCTTTTCAACTGCAGAGCACTGAGCCTTTGTGCCATCCGAGGACCCGGCTGAAGAGCACATCAACTCTAGCCATCATGCCAGCTGTACGGCTCTGGGCAGAGGGGTCCTGCATCCCAAAGACTCGGGTGAGCTTGCTGCTGCCGCTGTGAGGTAGAAATCAAACTCCTGACCCAAAACTCAGTGCCCAGCGCTCAGGAAAGTGCCCACCGCTTTTGTTTATGGCAGCGAGGGATTTGGCGACAACTATGGAAGAGCGGATACAATACCCGTCACTGAACGGTGCCCCCAAAAAAGAATGGACTAATGCCGATTGTATATGTTTTACCATCTATTTTATTTTTCTGTAAAGGTGCGACCTTCCGTGCAGAACAGACAAGCTGACCTATGTCCCTTCTAAATGCGCTTTCATGCAAGCCTGTCAACTAGGAGGTATCGGGATCTCATTTCAGAGAGCTTCTGAGGGGCCTGCGTTTGAAAGCCATGGATCCATGCACACGGATCCCGGTGGCCACTGGCCTGTTGAGAAACAAGTTCACCCCGACTCCAGCCCTGCCTGGGCCCCGCCTCCCCAGTGAGCTTCAGGTATTAAAAATGTACACACTGCCCATTTGGCCTAGCTGACCCTGCTCTCTGGTTTTAGAGTCCCAGCAACCAGATCCCATTTCTTCCCTTTTATCCCCATTACTGAAACCTGTGCTGGAGAAAACAGAGTCTTGCTGAGTGGCTTCAAGTGGTAACCGCGTGGGGAGAGAGGCCCGGCCAGCCCCACTGGGTTTCCGACGCAGCACCAGCCGGCTGCAGACTCCGAGGACTGGGACACAGGGATGCTGTTAAAAGCCCCGAGGTGGGAGGGGCGGGCAAGTGTAATGGAAGCAGACCATGAAAGGGGGTGGACAATTAGGATTATTAGAAGTTTTGACATCCCACAGAGTGGGCCCTGAGTGAGAAAGGGGTCAAATGCCAGAGGCAAAAATAGCCACACGACCCCAGGTGGTAATAGACGCCTTGCCCCCAAAGTGAGCTGATGGGAAAGACTTTTCCAAAGGGAGGGCGGGCAGCGCCGCAGTATCCTGACCCGCTCAAAGCTCCGTCCACAGCCATTAGAGCAGCCGGGACGGCCTGCCTCCCAGGCTCTGGGTCAGGGGCTGGACTCTCAAAGGGATAGGGCCGGGGGAAGCTTCTGCACCCAAGGAAGCCGGTCCAGGGACAAGCAGTTGCCTGATGAAGAAACTGACCTGGCTCAGGTGACCGCATGTGTCCATCACGTTTGCAATGGCTGATTGCTCGGTAGATTGCCAGACCTTTCTTCCAAGGCACTTCTGGGCGGAGTCACATGGGCTCGTCTCCAAGGGCTGTGGGTTTGGGTTTCATTCTTATTTTTGCCTCTTGAAACTGTGGTGAAAACATTCTCAACAACACCATCGGGGCAGGACCTTCATTTCTTTATCGCGTGCACACACACACAGAGGAAGACAAAGACACACCAGTCACATAGTGCCGCCCCCTGTGTATGATTGAGTGGGACTGGTCCTCAGGGCTGTCGTGGCTGAATCTTCCTGACGGGAAATCACCAGGCCTTTCTGCAGCACTGCTGGGCAGGTTCCAATCCCTAACCTTTAAGCTGGTAGGCAGGCACAGGGCAGCAAAAGTTTAAAAGACTCTTGAGAAGCAATCCATTCAGGTTTCTGTATTAGGCTGGACAATGACCCCAGAGATGCCCGGTCCTCACCTCCAGGGGCGTGGTTTGAAGCCCTGGGCTGCTCTCCAGGAGAAAGATGAGGCGGCCAGCGCCCGTGAGGATGAAACTCTCTGCAGCAGTAACTTCTCTGACCAGGGGTCCTTGAAAGTGGACAAAAGAGAAGCAGAAGAGGGGAAGAGGGGGAATGGTAGAGGTGGGGCCAGGAGATGCTATGTTAATGGTTTGGAAGACGGGGAGAAGGGCTACAGCCAATGGCTGTGGGATGACGGTGGGGGGAATCCTCTAGTTGCTGGCAAAAGCAAGAAAATAGATCCTCCCCTACGAGCTCCCAGAAGGAGGGAAGCCCTGTGAACCTTGATTTTTTCTGCCAGTAACACCCATGCCAGACCTCAGATCCACAGACCCATAAAACACATGTCGTCCCAGGTCACGAGCATCAGCCCTATGGACTGTTGCTAGGTGCAGTCAGGTCAGTTCCCATGCTTAGTGACCGTGAGCACAGCAAGAGGAAACACACCCACCTCTGCCTCCCTCACCTTTTCGGTGTTTGCTTGGTTTGCAGCCACAGTGTCGGTCCATCTTGCTGACTCTTCCTCATTTTGGCTGCCCTTCCATTGTACCAAGTGTGGCAGTGACATCATCTCCTGTCAACTTGCGAAGGGGTGGAGTCTAGCCTGTCAATCAGGCCATAGCCAATGAGATCTCGTGTGGGAATGGCCTTCTCCTGAGGATTCTGGGAACTCCTGTATTCCTCCCTGAAGGTGGGAGACACTCTCTCTTCATTGTCTTGGTGCTGACAAGACACATGGAGTTATGCTGATGGAACCAGAGCTCTGGAGCTGGAAGAGCCATGTGGAGACCCACGCCAGCACTGCAATGCTTCCACTGCCACTGGATCTACAAGACTTTTAACCCACTGGCCTGTGATCTTCCTACATTCAATATCATGGCATATGTTGCGTGAATCTGAAGAAGAATTTATAGACTGATTATCAGGCATATGGGCTAATATCAGACGTATGGACTTGATTTGGACCGGGCTTGGATTTTTTCTCAATATACAATTGCTCTTTGATATTAAGCTCTTTTCCACACACACATGAGTGTCTCTGCATTTATTTCTCTAGTCTACCTATTCTAACACACCATGCATGATGTCTTTCTCCAGAGATTGGTCTATCCTGATAGCATGTCCAAAGTATGAATACATAACAGTTCCAGAATTACAACACCAGCAGTTGCAATAGATACACATCCAGCTCGGGAACTATAGCTCAATTTTGGTGTTACTAATTATAACAATTGCTAATAATTTCGGTGTTACTAACGATACCCAGATGCAGTTGGTAGTCCGCAAGATGCCATTCGCTTTGTAGTTTGGTCTGGTTTGGTTGCTCCTGATTAACAGCCTGTAGGTATGGGATTATACTTTGATGTAAAGAAAATAAAAATCCTCATAATGGGACCAATCAGCAACATTGGGATAAAATGCAGGAAAGACTGGAGTGGTCAAGAATTTTCATGTTAGCTCGTGAGGAACTTGTCATCTAAAGAAGAGTCATGGTTCTCTCTCCACCCAGAGGAAAGAGGAGAGATAAAAATCAAAAGACGTATGGAAACAATCAGTCCAACGTACTAACAGAGAAAGTGTCAGTCTCCACAGTCTGGAGGCCAGAAGAACTAGATGGTGCCCAGCTACCACCACCAACTTCTCCCCAAAGGATCACACCAGAAGGTCCTGTATGCCATAGCACTAACGAGCTGGGCTGCTAACTGCAAGGTCAGCAGTTCAAAACAACCAGCCACTCCGCAGGAGGGAGATGGGACTTTCGACTCCCATAAACAGTGACTGTCTCTCGGGACTCACAGGGGCATGGTGATCCTGTCCTGTAGGGTCACCATGAATGGGCATTGGCTTGATGGCAGTGAGTTTTTTGAGTGGTATCTCATGGCAGAAAAGTGCAGAACAAAGCTCAAAATCATAAGAAGAGATCAAGCCTACAGGTTGGATAGAGACTGTGGAGTACTCCCAAAACTATTGTCCTTACCCACAGCAATGATAACAATCTTTCTAGAGAGCTATTATTTCTCCATGTAATATAATCTGGCCAACAGGCACATGCCCACCTTAGAAAGAGATTTTTCCTCTTATCATGATCATTTTAGAGCAGCGTTTCTCAACCTGTGGGTCATGACCCCATTGGGGGTCGAACAACCCTTTCACGGGAGTCCCCCAATTCATAACAGTAGCAAAATGACAGTGATGAAGTAGCAACGAGAATAATTTTATGGTTGGGGAGGTCACCACAACATGAGGAGCTGTATTAAGGGATCGCTGCATGAGGAAGGCTGAGAACCGCTGCTTTAGATTATCCCCATTCATATTTAAGCCCTCGTTTTTAAGTCTGAAACTAAAAGCTTCAGATAGTTCCACTCATTTAATCCATAGGTTCCCAAACTTCTTTGGCCTACTAACCCCTGTTGAAATGATTATATTAGTCGATGCACAAAAAGGCACTTGATAAAATTCAAAATCCATTCTTGATAAAAAAATACTTGATGAAATAGAAGGGGAATTAATCAACAAATTGAAGGCATATATGCAAAACCAACGGTTAACACCTCCCTTAACGGAGAGTTGAAAATGTTCTCCCCTTTGAATGGGGACCAGACAGGGCTGCCCTGTATCCCCATCCTTCTTCAATGTGGTCCTGAGTCTCAGGCAGAGCGGGAGATGCCAATAGGCTATTAGAGGCACCCACATTGACTCAGAAGAAAAAAACTCTTTTCATTTGCAGATGATAGAACCCTCTACATCGATAACCTCAGAGATTCAATTAAAGATTGCTGCAACGAACTGAAATATTTGGCATCATAGTAGGCTATAAGATCACCATACAAGCACCAGTTGGATTCTTGTATATTAAAGAAGGGGACTCAGAAAAGGAAATCAAAAGAACAATACCATTTACAACAACTACCCAACAGATTAAGTACTCAGGAATAAATCTTACCAGAAAAACAAAAGACTTATACAAGAAAAAAAATGTAACGCTTTAAAATTTAAAACATTTCTAAAAGAAATCAAGAGACTTACACAAATGGAAGAATAATGCATGCTCGTGGATAGGAAAACATCATGAAGTGAAGATGTCAATATTACTGAAAATACGATAAATTTAATACAGCCATGGTCCAAGTCCCAGCAAAATTCTTCAAAGAAATGGAAAAATTAACCACCAACTGTATATGGACAGGAAAGAAACCCAAGATAAGCAAAACACTATTAAAAAAAAAAGCAGGACACCTTTCACTCCCAGATTTTAAAACCTATTGGGCAGTCAAGTAATCAAAACAGTTTGATACTGGTACAATGATAGGTATCCAGAGCAATGGATTAGAACAGAGAACCCAGAAATACATCCAAACACTTTATAGACACCTGGTCTGTAATAAAGGACTAAAACACATTAAAGAGTGTGTAAGGAGAGTTCTCTAGAGAAATGAAACCAGGACACTTATGACTGTATATATGTATATATTTATATTTATGATTGTATAGAAACCTATATTTATAAACACATATATATGTTTATACAGCAAGAAGGAATATAACAGCTAATTAGTCCACACATCTGTACAGAGGGTTCAGTTCAACTCACTTCCATGGAACTTTTACCATACTGGAAGTCCTTCAACTTACATTGGTTGTTGGGTCCAAGGCCATGGAAGCAGACAGCAGAATCCTCCCTGGGGCAAGGCAAGTAGAGTCTGCCCACAGGCAGCAAGCAGCAGGGTGGGTCACCAACAGTGAGCTTAGCGAAGGAGCTTAGCAAAGCAGGCCCGGATGGGATGTCGAACACAAGCAATGAAAGGTGACAGGATCCACGAGCCTCAAGCTCAAGCAATGTATGCACCAGCAGTGTGGCAAAGCATATCTCAAAGACACCTCAAGCTCTAGCAACACGATCCACAGGGTGGCCTGGTCCACAGGTAGGGCAGCTCACAGGTTGAGGCAGAGAACTTAGTAGCTACAGCAGCAGCACACACGCTCCAGCATGCTCCAATGACCAGAGAGCAAGAGAGGGCGGGCCTTACCGAGCCATTTATCTCTTTGCCCTCTAATCAAACTGTGACCTGATCAATCCCACTTGTTCCTATTGGCCAGGTTGGCACAATAAACCTAACTATCACAAATAGTTAGCCTTTTTAATAAATTGTGCTGGAACAATTGGATCTCCACCTACAAAAGAATTAAAAGGGGCTCATACCTCACACAATATAAAAACAAACTCAAGACTGATTAAAGACCTAAATATAAACTCTAGTACATAAGGATCATCCATGAAAATATAAGAATAAACTTAAGGGCCCTAATACAAGGCATAATAAAACAATATGAAAACATCCACACTTCAGAACAAAAACAGAGTACTGGGGCCTTCTGAAAACACATTTGTAGACATCAAAAGACTCCATCAAAAGAGGAAAAAATGTATCCACAGATTGGGAAAAAATATTTGTCAATTGTATATCAGATAAAGGGCTAATTTCTATAATCTACATAGAATACCACAACATCTTAATAAAAAATCACAGTAACCCAATCAAAAATTCACACAGGACATCAGGACATGAACAGACACCTACTAAAGATGGCATTCAAACAGCTAACAATCAGTTGTGTTCATCAGCTATGCAAGAAATACAAATTAAAACAACATGAGATATCACCTCCCATCAATGGTACATACACACCATGGGATATCACATATCCTTAAAAAACAAAAGAGATGAATCTGTCAAAAACCTCATGACATGGACAGAATTGGAGGTCGCTGAGCTCAGCAAAGTTAGTCGATCTCATGAAGATTAATATTTTGTGACACATGTATTATAAAAGAAGAAAGAAAATAAAAATGACTGCACACCAAAGAAAAAGACTGAAGACTATGACAAGGCCGGGCGTGGAGTGAGGGGAGGTGAAAGGGTCAGGGACGTGTGGAGGGAGGGTAAGGGGGAACAGCAAGAAGAATAAGGAAGAGGGGGGAGAGGAGGAGGAGAGGGGAGTTAGTGCAACACTGTCTCTGATGAGAGGGGCTAAACAACCATGTATAATATAGTTCTCTTTCTCTGCATTATATTTCACACATAAAAAGAAAAAAAATAATAAATGGTTTGGGGGGAAAGCAAGGGGGGTCACAGTCTTAAAAATCCTCCTTTCCCATTGGACCTAGCCACTTATCTGAGTGGTTACAAAGGGAGAAATAGTGGAACGTGAAACTGTACATTCTTTTATGACACGCAGCCAATAATTTTTTTTAAGGAGAACTGTAACACAGAATGAATGTAAGTCAAACTCAAAATAGCGTTAGGGCTCACATTGTAAACCATCGCCTTCAGCAAACCAAGAGGTCAGTACACATCACTTTCAATCACCCAAGCATGATGTCCGCTCCTGAGACTGGTCCCTCCCGATAACGTGTCCTAAGTATGTAAGACGGAGATATGCCATCCTCACTTCTCAGGAGCATTCTGACTGTGCCTCTTCCAACACAGATTGGTTTGTTCTTTCATCGGTTCCTTGGAAAGTTAGTGTTTTTGCCATAATTCGAATGCATCAGTTCGTCTTCAGTCGGCCTTATTCAGCTTTTGTAAGCATAAGAAGTGATTGGAAATACTACAGACCGAGTCAGGAGCATCTTAGTTCTCAAAGGGACATTTTTTGATTTTGAACATTTGAAAGAGGTCTTTTGCAGTAGATTTACCCAGTCCAAAATTGTGTTCGTCTGGATAGACTAGAGAAACAAATCCGGAGACTCGTGTGTGTATAAGAAAGAGCTTTATATACAAGAGAAATTGAACATTGACAAAATATCCCAGCCCAGTCGAGTCCAAACTCAGAAGTACGATATTAGCCCATGTGTCTGAAACCAATCTAAAAATCCCTCTTCAGACTCACGAAACGCATGTGATGATGCCGAATGCAGGAAGATCACCGGCCAGTGGTAGAAAGTCTTTGAATCTCAGCACTGGCAAGGGTCTCCACGTGGCTTCTCCAGTTCCCAGGGCTGCATTGGGGTAGATCCATGTGGCTTCTTCTCAGGGATGTCTCGCAGGGAGTGAGCCTTGTGTCTTGTCAGTAGATCATCTCCAAGGGAGTGAGCCGAGTGTCTCTCCAGCCTCCAAGGAGGGAAAACCAGATTTCCCAGAATCCTCAGGAGAAAGTCATGCCTGCCTGGAGACCTCATTGGCTATGGTCCAATTGACAGACTGGGCTCCACCCCTTCACTCTTAATCCTCTAAAGCCCCAAATTGACACCAGATTATGCAACTACCACAAAAATATTGGTTGATTTCTTGACTGCTGTTTTTATCAGTGTTTTTTGTGAACGCAAGTTAAATGAAATCTTAGGCAATTCCATTCTTTTCTCTCTTTATCATGATGTTGTCTGTTGACTCAGTTGTAAGGGTTTTTATTTCCTTTGCCTTGAAGTGTAATCAATATTGAAGGTCGCAGCCTTTGATTTTCATTCATCAAATTCTCTGTGACATCAGCAAACAAGATTGTGTCATCTGCATATTGCAAGTTGTTAGTGAGTCTTCCTCCAATCCTGATGCTGTATTCTTCATATATTCCATCTTCTCTAATTATTTTCTCAGCACACAGATAAAATAAGTATAATGGAAGGTACAAGCGTATCGTGCACCTTCCTTGATTTTAACCACACAGTATTCTCTTGGCCTGTTCCAATGACTGCCTCGTGGTCTATTTATAGGTTCTACATGAACACAATTAAGTGTTCTGGAATTCCCAATGGTATCCATAATTTTCTGTGATCCACGCAGTCATCTCACATTTCTGGAAGTTCTCTGTTGAGAACCATTTTTAAACTTATTCTCAGCATGATTTTACTTGCATGTGATATTAATGATATTGTTCAATAACTTGCGATCTATGGGGTCACCTTTCTTGGGAATGGACACAGAGATGGATCTCTTCCTTTGGTTGGACAGATAGTTGTTTTCTTTCGTTCTTTTTCCCCCTGATAATTTTACTGGGGGCTCGTACAGCTCTTATCACAATCCATACATATATCCGTTGTGTCAAGCACATATTGCCATCATCATTTTCAAAACATTTTCTTTCTACTTGAGCCCTTGGTATTAGCTCCTCATTTTTTCTTCCCTCCTGATAATTTATAAATTATTATTATTTTGTCATGTCTTACACTGACCTATGTCTCTTTTCACACACTTTTCTGTTGTCCATTCCCCTGGGAGGGAGTTATATGTAGATCATTGTGTTCAGTTCCCCCTTTCTTCCCCTACCTTCCCCTTTCCCTCCTGGTATTGCTACTCTCATTATTGGTCCTGAGGGGTTTATCTGTCCTGGATTCCCTGTTTTTCCAGCTCTTATCTGTACCCATGTACATGCTCTGGTCTAGCCAGATTTGTAAGGTAGAATTGGGGTCATGATAGTGGGAGGAAGAACATTAAAGAACTAGAGGAATGTTATATGTTTCATCAGTGCTATATTGCACCCTGATTGTCTCATCTCTTCCTTGTGACCCTTCTGATGGGTTTTGGGTCTGAACTCCACATTCCCCCCTCATTCACATTGATAGGATCTTTCTGTTTTTATCTGGGTCTTTGATGCCTGATACCTGATCCCATAGACACCTCGTGATCACACAGGCTGGTCTACTTCTTCCATGTGGGCTCTGTTGCTTCTCAGCTAGATGGCCGCTTATTTACCTTCAAGTCTTTAAGACCCCAGATACAATATCTTTTGATAGCCGGGCATCATCAGCTTTCCTCACCACACTTGCCTATGCACCCATTTTGTCTTCGGTGATCTTGTCGGGAATGCCAGATTATTAGAACAAAGTGTTCTTGCGTTGAGGGAGTACTTGAGTAGAGGTCCACTGTCTGTCTGTCTGCTCAGGTAGATGTTTTCTAAATTACATTGAATAGAAGTGGGAAGCACTCCCAATGTTGCATCCATTGGCTGAAATATCTCATCTGGTATTCCATCCATCCCTAGAGTTTGCTGTTGTTGTGTTTGCCAACTTCTCCAGTTCACCATGGATATAACTTTTTCCTTCAATACCGTCAGTTCTTGATCATATGCTACCTTCTGAAATGGTTAAATCAATTCTTTTAGTGGCCCTATGTATTTATTCCATCTGCTTTAGTACTTCTTGAATTGTTCGAGACCTTGCTCACAGACTCCTTCAGCACTGCACTGTAAGTCTTGAATTCTTTCTTCGATTCTTCCAGCTTGAGACATGCCGAGAGAGTGTTCCTCCCTTTGGGCGTTCTAAGCCAGCTCTTTGTAGATTCCCATCCCATTAGAATGCCTTCCTTTGTCTTCTTAAGCTGCCCTTTGAAATACTCTGTTCAGATCTTTTACTTCGTTCTGACATCCATTTTGGTCTTTTTATTTTTAATTCTTTTTATTTTTTGCTTCATTCTTTATGTATGATACCCTTGATGTCGTCATACAAATCTTCTGGTCTTCAGTCATTGGTGTTGATGCATCAGTTCTACTCTGAAGATAGTCGCTAAATTCAGATGGGGTTTGCTCAAGGTCTTTGTTTGTGCCCATTGGTTTATTTTAAGTTTAAAGTCACTTTATCTATTAGGATTCCATCTCACAGATGAGAAATTGGGACTCACACAAATAAAGTAACTTTCCCAAGTTGAAAGTAGCTATTAAGTGTCAGAGGAGGAAGACAAGGCTTTCTACTCCCATAAAGAGTTAAACTTAGAAATCCACAGGAGCTGTTCTAGCCTGTCCTAAGGGGGCCCTCTGATTCAGAATTGACTCATTGGCGGTGAGTTTGGTTTTGTTTGGGGCAAGTTTCAAGTAAGGATTTGAACCAAGGGTTTGTGTGACTCTAGAAAATATTCTATTAATAACTATTGGTTTCTGGACCAGGATCAGGTTTTTGGGGGTGGTGGTGGTATTGGTGGTGGTGGTGATGGTATTGATTATGGTGGTAGTGCTGGTAGTGTTTGTGGTACTGAGAGCAGTGGTGGTGGTAATGGTGGTGCAGATAGTAGTGGTGATGTTGATGGTGATGGTGGTGGTAATGGTGGTGCTGATAGAAGTGGTGATGTTGACAGTACTGGCGGTGGTGATGGTGGTGGTGGTGGTACTAATGCTGCTGTTGGTCCTGATGGTGGTAGCAGGGGTGGTTGTGTTTGTTCTGGATCACTTGGGCAGAGTTAACTCAGAACACTAGATTAAATCTCAGTCACTACTTCAAAGGTTCATTTCATTATGGAATTATAGGTCTACCCTGTGCCCAATGGAACATCATCATTTGGTTGGGCTTTCCACTCGCTCTTACTCCAACTCTAGGTTTGACTTCTTCTCCCTCAGACTTCTGAAGCAAGGACATTCCCCAATGCCCATTGGGAGATGTGCTGGGGTGACAATGGCTCAGATGATCCCACACTCTTCCTGATCTCCACAGTTCCCTTTTCTGGTATCAACACACCAGGTCAGAAAGCTGGACAGAACCAGAAGATGGGAAAATAGCACCCAATCACAGGTTTATCAGATGTCCATATTGACAGAGAGGCCCTGCCACTGAAAGCAGTTGAAAGCGATTATTAAAAACCATTTGAATTCTGAATACACTAAATTTTAGAGGGAAAAAAAAACAACAACCCCTGCAATGAAGCGATACTTTTATGAAAAATACATGAGGCTGCTTCCAGTAATTATAGATCAGTGTGGATATGTGTCTTTCATCGGCCATTAATTTATATTAATTATTTACTGAGTCCTCTGATGGTGTGTGCCTACAACCACTTAGGACTTGGTACTTAATGTGCTCTTGAAAGGGACAGATTATAGATTCTACTTCAAGATTTCTTTTTCCTTCTGTGACTGACCTGGAAACAAAGAATAAGCAGTTGGGGGACAAAAATCAATGTGATCCTTAGAATGGATTTATCCCCCTAACTTCCCACCCCGCCAGAGTGATGGTGAGAGAGTCTACAGTTTCTTTACAGTCAACTATGCCAACTACCTAGATGACGCTCTTCTTAGGAAGGTCCTTGATGGACCAAAATAAAGTTAGCTGCTCCACGAGGTGACCCCAGGGGAGTCTGAAGGGAGCAGTGGTCCTCTGAAGCAGGAGACCCTGTTTCAGTGGCCAGCCAATAGAGCTCAGGTGGAGCTAGCACACATCTGTCATGGGAAGCTTGTGAGGCTGCTATGATGTTGGCGAGGGTCGAGCAGAGCTTTCAGACTGGGGTGGACTAGGAAGAAAGGCCTGGAAAATCAGTGAACAACAATCCCGTGGCTTACACTGGTCTAATCAAGAACTGATCATGAGGATGTCTCGGGGCCCAGCCATGTGTCGTTCGCTTGTGCATGGGGTCAGCGGGACACGGCCAACCACATGGGGTCTTTCCCACATCATGACTGTCAGCTCAGAGCCTTCTTACAATCTCAAAAAAAGAGAAAATAATGGTTTCTTCACACCCAAACAGATGGTGGGTCCTCAACCCAAGGTAATTTCAACTTTAAACTCAGGTCCTGCTGATGACGTTGGACATGAACCGAACTGACTCACTGCCATCGAGTGGAGTCCGTCTCATAGATGAACTCTCCTTTTCACACTTATGTTGTCATCTGGGGTGCTGTTGGGTGCAAGGTGGACTGCTTGCCTCAAGGTTAGCAGGTCATACTCCTCAGCTAGTCCTTGGAAGAAAGAGGAGGCTGCCTGCTCCTATGAAGATTAACAGTCCCTGACACCTTACACGAGATCACTCTGTGCCAGACTTCATTTTGATGGCAGCAGCTTTGTTTTGGGGTTTTTTTATTGAGTCTCAAATCTCTAATAATAATGGAGGGGCATGCTGTATATGGAATGGAAATGTCCCAAGTATAGAAGTTCCCATCCTGGGAACTTACCATGAGATCTTTCTCCTGTGGAGCAACTCAGGGGTTCAAAGGAGGACCACCCTTTTGGTTAGCAGCTGATCCCTTAATCCTTGTACCTCCTGAGCACCCTTTCCTGAGTGGTTGTGAAAGACAATTAGGAAATAAAAAATGGTGAAATTGGCTCAAGCTAGAAGTAGTACATTTTCAACTATAATGCAACTGCCATAGGAAAGCACCACAAATCGGGTGACTTGTAAGAACAGAAAGGTACTGTCTCAAGGTTCTGGAGACCAAGAGGGAGAAATCGGGCCATGAGTCACATGGCTTCTTTCTGGAGGCTGAAGGGGGAATCTGCGCCATTCTTTCTGGAGGCTCCAAGGGGGAATCTGTCTCACTCTTGAGTTCCAGGGGTGGCTGGGGGTCCTTGGCTTCTAGCTGCATCACTCTGATCTGTGTCTCCATCACCACACGAGGCTGCTCCCTTGCTTCTCATTCTGTACTCTCTTTTACAAGTAAGTAGTTGTTAACTGTGTTAGACAGGGTTCTCTAAACACGACCAGGACATTTATGATTTTAGATAGATAGATAGATAGATAGATAGATAGATAGATAGATAGATAGATAGATAGATAGATAGGGCACAAAAGGAATATAACAACTAATTAGTCCACACAATATAGAGGGCTCAGTTCAACTCACTTCCATGAGACAGTTAATATACTGGCAGTCCTTCAACTCATGAGGGTTGCTGGGTCCAAGGTCAAGGAAGGAGACAGCTGAGTCTCCTGTGGAGCAATGCAGGCATTCCAGCCATAGGTAGCAAACAGTAGAGTGGCTCACCCATAGTCAGTCAGATGACAGGGTCCGACAGTCACCTGCTCAAGCAATGTATACACAGTAGTGTGGCAAAGCAGGTCCCAAAGGAACTTCAAGCTATAGTGACAAAGTCATGGGTTGGGTGTCCCATAGGTAGTGTAGCTCAAAGTTGAGGCAGAGAACTAGCTAAGACAGCCGCACATTGGTCTGATCACCATAGAGCAAGAGACAGAGAGTAGAGCTTCGTGGAGCCATTTATCTCTTTGCCCTTCAATCAAACTGTGACCTTATTAATCCCACGTGTTCTTATTGTCCAGGTTGGCACAATAAAACTACCTATCCCACTGACTTAAAACATATTGGAGTTATGACAAACTGCACTTAGGACTATTGAGTTTTGTTTGGCTATGGTTTGTGAATTTTACTAAGCATGTAAGTATGTATTAAAGGGAGCCCTGGTGCACAGTGATGAAAACACTCATCTGCTAACTAGAAGGTCATCAGTTCAAATCCACCAGTCCCTCTTTGTGCAGGAAAGATGAGACAATCATATTGGTCTTGTTTCTACTAATTCATTCCGTTTTCCTTGTCTGGAAATACCTTTATTTCTCCCTTGTATTTGAGGGATACTTCTCCTGGATATAGGATTCGTGGTTGGTAGTTTTCTTCTTTCAAAAGTTTATATATGTCGCTGCATTGTCTTCCTCTGAGATACATTCCAAGCTTATCTTTATCAAGTTCCCTTGGCAGGTGACTGTTCTTTTGTCTCTAGCGGCCCTCAGGATTTCTTCTCTTTCTTTGACATTGGAGAGATGGACTACAATATGTTATGTTTTCTCTGGAGGGGCATCAATCCTATCTGGATTGCTCTCACCTTCTTGAATATTTATTTTCTCCTCCTTTGTCATGTTGGGGAAATTTATTCCATGATTTCTCCTAACGCTTTCTCAGTAGGCTTGTTTGTTGGTTTGCTCTTGTTGCAGGATCCTGATCAGGGGTAGGTTGTTTCTCTTGGTCCCCAGACATTCTGAGCCCTTCTTCTGGTTCCTTTGCTTTGTGGCTGTTGATGATGGTTTCGCTCCCGGATTGTGGGCACAGTGATTATCTGTGATTCCGTGTTCCTCTTCTCCCATTCTCCTACTCGGGTCTTTTACTCTGTCGACTGATTCTGTTAGCTCATTATTTGTCTTTTGGGATTCCATTTGGATTTTAGTTTTTCAGTTTCTTACATTGTTCTCATGAGTGTTTGCCACATCATTTGAAAAACAAAATCTAAACATAATTCTTCTGAACCATTTTTTGTAGTCCAAGGGTCTATATTTCAGAGTACTTCATTGGATTTGGGGTGGCATACAGTTGTTTCTATTTGTTTTCCTTGATTTTTTTTAATTTGGTGTGGCTGACTGCTGTTTCCTCAGCATCTTGGTAGATCTATTATTTATGTATGAATTTGGGGATCATGTAGAGGTAGTTGGCTCTGTCTAGTGATGTGGGAGAGGTCCAACAAGAGGTGGAAAACACATGGTGGTGAAATGAAGAAAAGGGGAGAGAGATGGGGAAGTGGGGAAAGAGAAAAGGATGAAGAGAGAAAATACAATAAAAATCATGATAATAAGAATAAGCACCTGTCTGGGTAGACTAGCAGCATTATAAACATAATGGGGAAATGTATTTTAAGAGGTGATCAGAATTAATGGGTTTCATGAAAATACATTTCACGAGGGAAAGGAGAGAGCAGAAAAAGATAGTGAGTGGATGTGCAGGTAAGAGGAGAGGCAAAGACTGGGGCGTAATTTGGGTGTGGGTGCTGAAGTTCTGCCCGACAACAGCATGAGTGTGAGTGTGGCCGAGAGCACAGGCCTGCCTGGTTTTGACTGGAGAGGAAGGTGTATTCTCAAGACGGTGGGCTTGCTCTGGGAGAGGACAGTGGAAAAATAAGTAGAAGAGAACTGGAAAACAAGTGATACACATGTGATAGTACAAACACTGAAGAAAAGAAACGCGAGTGAAAAATAAAACTGTCTTTTGGGTGGTGGCCTTTGCTCCGTTGGTCGTGCTGTGTGTGTGCGTGCGTCCTGAGTGGGGGCGGGCACAGGAGAACGAAGCAGGGCAGAAGTTGAAAGAGAAAAACAGGGTAAGAAGTGTAGCTTGGGTAGGGAGAATGACTCACCAAGCTGCCTGCCTCTATGAATGAGACATTTATGGACACCTAAAGACTTCATCAAACACGCTCAAAGAGAACCACAGATTGCGGGGGGGGGGGACTATTTAACAACGATATATCATATAAAGGGCTAATTTCAAAGATCTGTAGAAAGCTATAGCACCCTCATAAAAATAACTCATTCAAAAGATGGACACCAGATATGAATAGACAGTTTACTGAAAACAACATCCAAGTAGCCAACAATCACATAAAAAAATGCTTTCATTCATTAGCATCGAGAAATTTACATTTAAGCACTGACATACCATCTCTCATTGACACTCTTAGCAAGATTTTTTAAAAGCAGAAAATAGTAAATGCTGGAGAGAATGTGGACAGCCCGGGATGCTCACGCGTCGCTGGTGGGACTGTGGAACTAACTGCACAGCCACTGCAGGAAACGGCATTCCGGTGCTTCCTTAGACAAATGCACGTACTTGATGATCTGAACTCTCTCTGCTGGCACGTACCCTGTGGCGCTTACAAAATCTGGCGCCAACTTGAGACTAAGAGTGCGGGGGTGGAGTTTAGCCTGTCCATCAGGTTGCTGCTTGATGACCTTATTTGAAGTACTACAAAGATAAACAGCTCACTGGAGGTGGGACACACACTCTCTCCCACGGAGACACTCGTGCTGAAAAGCCACATGGAGATCCTTGATGGAACCAGAGCCTTGGAGCTGGAGGAGCCCCGTGGAGACCCACGCCAGAGCTGAGATGCCTCCACTGCCACTGGATCCACAAGACTTCCCACTCACAGGCCTGTAATCTCTCTGTATTCGGTATCATTGCGTGTGTTTTGTGCATCTGAAGATGACTTTACAGACTGATACTGGGACATATGGTCTGATATAAGACTTATGGACGTGATCTGGACTGGGCTGGGATGTTTTCTCAATATTCAATTGTTCTTGTTTATAAAGCTCTTTCTGATACACATGAGTGTCTATGAATTTGTTTCTCCAGTCAACCCAGACTAACAGAATAAAGAATAAAATACAAGCAGACATATGCACACCTGTACGTGTTGTAGCAATTTCTATAATAGCAGAAAGAGGGCAGCAATCAAAAACTCCAACTACAGAAGAATAAACAAACTCTACCATTCCATACAAAGGAATTAAAAAATCCATACCATGGAATAGTGTCCACCCGTCCAGACAATGAGTCTGTTAAACACCTTGGTACATGGACAAAGCTATAGAACATTATGCTTAGCAAAGTTCGCCAATCTCATAGAGTCAAATAGTTTATGACCCCATTATTATAAAGAAAAATGGATTTCACACCAAAGGATAAGACTTAAAGGGAAGGAGGCTGGGCAGGGAAAGGAAAGGACGGAATCTAGGGAGGGAGCAGGGAGTGGAAAGCACACGGGAGGTTTCCTGGGATGCTCTGACTGATTTGATGAGCCAGGCTGTGAACTACAGAGCATATGGTTTTCTTTGTAACTATACTATTCCACAAACAAACTGGAGGAAAAAAATCAAAGTATATATATATATATATATATATATATATATATATATGAAAATAAAGTTAATTTTTTTAAATAGAGAATGAGTGAAGGGTTACAACCTTTAAAACCTTCCAGATTTCTTATCTATCAGATCTAAACATGGATCTGAGTGTTGACAAAAGGGTGAAATGTAAAACTGAAGGGGACTCAGATTCCTTAGCGATGTACAAGTTCAGTTAAAAAATAAAAAAGACGAAACCTGTGGTGTTTCCATTGGCAAAAGAATAAGATTGAAAACGGAGAATGAGAAGAGTTGCTGTAGGAACGAATTCCTCATCTCTCCATCATTCCTTGTGCGTCATAAAGGACTCGTTAGCATGCTGGGTCGTCCTACTCATCTCGACTTCCGTTCAGTGTTTAGGGCCTCTCGTGGCACAAAAGTCAAGCGATTGGCCCTCAACTGAAAGGCCAGTGATTCGAACTCACCCAGTAACTCTGACAAAGAGAGACCAGGCAATCTCTAAGAGAGACATGAGGGGCAATTCTGCGCTGTCACACAGGTGGCTATGAGTCGGGACCCAATCACGGGCAACGAAAGACAACAGCAGTTAAATGTTAGTGGGAAAGAGCCCTGCTGGTGCAGTGGCTAAAGCACTCAGCTGCTTACAGAAAGACCAGCCTTTTCTAGGCTCTCCAGGAGGAAGGTGAGGGTGGCAGCCTTGGAGACCCTCAAAAGAAATGCTAGAATCCACTTCTGGAAGGTCACACATGAAAGCCCACGGAGCGCCTCCTCTGAAACGCCTGGGTCACCACAAGGTGACCTCTGCTCCATGGCGACAGGATGTCCCTCCGCAGGACCATCCAGGTATCATCCCAGATATGGTAGTTCTCGCATCTCATGGACATTTTCACATCGCTACCGAGGTTTCTAAGACGGGCCATTCTATCTCAGCACCAAGTAGAATATATGTAACCATGCCCTGCCCTGTTGGACAAATAATAAGCTATTTCCAGCTATTCAATATTATAAATAACAGTGTGACAAAATGCATCCATTCATGCTTTCCCGGAATAAATATTAATAAGTTTCTATCTTGTGCCAAGTGCCCAACGTATGCCAAGCCCAGTTCAAAGTAGTAAGAATTGAACACCACCGACGACAACAAAGACCTGCTGTCCTTTCTAAAGACAATCAGCAAATTCCATGTCTGTTCAGTCAATGTTCCACTACGTATATTTGTGGTCCTATAAGCACATCTATTTGTCTGTTTATTTGAAAGGGAAAGTAGATCCCCCTTTGTTCCATTGTTGTTGTTGCTGTTAGGGGCCATCACATGGGTCCAGACTCATAGCGACACTAGGCACAGCAGAACCAAACACTCCCCGGTCCTGCCCCTTGCTGACAGTTGTGCCTATATGTGAGCACATTGTTTCAGCCAGTGTCAATCATTCCCCTTCTCCCTTGATGCCCCGCACTTCACCAAGCACCATGTCCTTCTCCAATGTCTCTCCTGACATGTCCAAAGGATGAGATGAAGGCAAACCCTGGCACTGTGCTTGCCTCCAAGGCACACTCTGGCTTACGTCTTGGAAGACACAGTGGCCTGTCCTTCTGGTAGATCATGGTACTTTCGATATTCTTCTCCAGCACCGCAGTCCCAATGCATCAATTCTTCTCTGGTCTTCTTTTTTCAAATCCTACTTTCACATGCATACGATACGATTGAAATCACCCTGGCTTGGGCCAGGTGCACCTTCGTCTTCAAAGTGACATCTTTGCTTTGCAATACTCTAAAGAGGTCTTGTGCAGCACATTTACCTAATGCCACACATCTTTCAGTCTTTTGACTGCTGCTTCCATGAGCATTGGTTGAGAATCCAAGCTAGACAAAATCCTCAATAACTTCAACATTTTCTCCGTTTATAATGATGTTACCTTTCAGTCCAAGTGTGAGGATTTGGGTGGTCTTTGCATTGAGTTGTCATCCACACGGAAGGCTGTGATCCTTGATCTTCATCAGCAAGGGCTTCAAGTCCTCCTCGCTTTCAGCAAGCAAGGTTGTGTCATCTGCATATCACAGGTTGTTAAGAAGCCTTCCTCCAATCCCGGGGTCACACTCTTCTTCAGAAAATCCAGCTTCTCTGATGATTTTCTCGGCATCCAGGTTGAATGGTGAGCGGATACAGCCCTGATGCAGCATTCCCTTGTCCCGCTCCCACAGCTTCCTACTGATCCGCGTACAAGCTCCATAGGAGCACAGGAGGTGTTCCGGAATCCCGCTTCTTCTCTAGGTTATCCATGACTGTCTTGATGCACTGAGTCAACAGTGGGGTACAGGCAGTTGAGGTGGCAGATATGGCACAGGCTTTGTCCAGAGGGCAGGTGAGTGATGGCGGTGGCCACCGGGTTGGCTGCTCCTGCTGCCCAGGTGAGAGGATCACCAGGGGGAGCTTGTGAGCTCGGCTCCCTCCTCACTGTCTCCTGCAGCAGGAGGAGGTGGGCCTTCTCCTGAGGGAACTCTTAGTCTCCTGGACGGATTCAGGCACAGCCATTGAGACTCCGAGAAAGCAGGTTCTTTCTGAATCTGAAACGATCCACATCCAACCGTTCTCTGAAATCATGTCCTCCTCTCTGTGTTTTGAGTATTTTGTTCTCACAGTGGCTGAGAACGTGTGCAGCAAAGGTCAGCCGTTTCTACCGTCCAGTTCAGTGGCCTGGAATCCGACCTTCTCCGCTCCGGTTCCAAGTGGTTCCTATCCCATTCGCCTGCGTTCACCACCCTCGAAGCTTCCTGTCCAAGCGTGTGGGTTGCTCTTGTCAATTTGGACCCACACAGATAGATCTTAAAAGAGCATGATGTTCTGCGTTCCTATGAAACTTAAAACCCTCTCCTTGAGAAGCAATATCGTCCAGTGCCATAAAGAGGTCACCCTTCTGACAACAGATAAGTGAGGCTGAAATATTAGGTTGTGGTGAGGTGCCATCAAGTCGGTTGTGACCCATAGCAACCCGGTCGGTGCACAGCAGAACAAAACACTGCCCGGTCCTTGTGTTCAATTCAAGACCACAGTAAGGAACTTCCTCCAGATTATTCTTCTGAGTGAGTAGAAAGAAAGCCCTGTTTAAGGTCTAGGTTACTCTGTCCTGATGAACTGTCTACAGGAGCACTGTTCAATATAACTCTCCACAAAGACGACCATCATATGTCTGCTCTGCTCGGTAAGGAGCACTGGTGGCACAGTGGGTAACAGACTGGGCTGCTAACTACAAGTCGGCGGTTCAAACCCACCAGCCACTCCTCGGGAGGAAGACGAGACTTTCTGCTCCTGTAAGCTTGAGAAATCCACAGGGACAGTTCCGAGGGCCAGAGTCCACGTGGTGGTAGTGGGAGCTCTGTCCAGGGGAGTGGCCACTTGTCCACGTTGGACTGTTGGAGTTGACACGTGGCTGATGTGGCCAAGTAATGGAATGTATGGCCTATTCCAGTTTCATTGATGTTCCACTTTCATTTAAAAGCCACTTGTGCATCGTGGCATCCATACTAGGCAACACAGGTCTAGAATATGGCCCAGAACCTGAGAGGAAGCAAAAGAGACCACTCGGGAGCCAGCGGCAGGGGTGTGTGTGTGACAGAGTGAGTGTGTATGTGTGAGAGTGAGAGTGAGTATGAGTGTGTGTGTGTGTGTGTGTGTGTGCGTGTGTGTAGAAGTCTGCCTTGCTCATAAACATCTCCTCCGCCTCTGAGGGATACTGTAAAGAATCATGGATGCATGATCATATTTTATACCATTCTAACCAGCCTCGTTACCTGGCTTCTATCATTAAAAAAAGAGAAAGTTGCCAATTAAGCAGGTGAGACCAGAGTCCGGATGGTACAGGATGTGGGAGTGATAAGCGCAGGCAGCTCAGGGGCAGAAATGGAATCAGTGCTTAGTGCTGCTTAGCGTATGTTCTGAGTTGGAGAGGAGATACGTACAAGTACGTGAGTCCTTCTTGGAGATGCAAGTAGCATATCCATGCCCGGGCAATTTGGTAAAGAAAGTCATTTGAAGTGCATTCCCAACTCACTGCCATCAAGGCAATCCTGGGGGGTTTCCTGTGGGTTTCCCAGACTGTCACTGTTTATGGGAGTAGAGAGTCCAGTCTTTCTCCTATGGAGCTGCTGGTGGTTTTGAACTTCCAACCATGCAGGTCACAGCCCAACTCATAACCACTACATCTCCAAGGCTCCTGGATCACACACCACTCCTCTAGTTCCTGAATACTTCCCCCTCCCAGCAGTGGGGGGAGGAAGTATTCAGCAGTGTCCTGCTGCCGTTCCTCAGGCCTTTGGGTTCTGACAGTGTCTGCATTCTGTTCACACAGCTTTCAGCAGCTACTTGCTCCAAAGTGGGCCGCTGATTCCTTCTCCGTAGTCTGTTCTTCATCTGGAAGCTCCACTGAAACCCGTTCTCTTTGGGTGACGTGCTGGCATTGGAAACAGCAGGGACAGAGATTCCAGCACCACACAAGCCACCACAGTCGGACAAACAGACAGACAAGTGGCGTCACTTAACTCGGCGCCTTTCGACTACGTTAACCAGGGAATCTTTCTTTCTTCTCTCTGTTTCCTTCCTTCCTTTTCTTTAAGCCTGGGGTGGCGCTGGGGCTGCAGTGATGCTGGAAGTTCTACCACCTGTATTCAAACACCAGCCAGGTCACGCAGGTGAACAGGTTCCAGCAGCGCTTCCGGAAAAAGACTGTACTGAGAAGAAGGAATAGACAGTCCACTTCTGACAGAGCAGTCACTTAAAACGTTAGGAATATCAGCAGAACATTATCAGCTACAGTGCTGGAAGAGGAGACCCTTAGGTTGGAGGGCAATCAACATATGGCTGCTGCCTCTTCCAAGTAGCATTGACCTTGGTGAGGTGGATGTAGTAAAGCTTTGGGGACTCTCATATGCTGCACGAGACCTCTTGGAAGTGCTGAGGAGTCCCGAACTTACTTTGAGGACCAAGGTGCACCTGGCCCAAGCCAAATACCCAACGTATTTTCCATCACTTCATGTGAAAGTTAGAGAACGACTAAGGAAGGCCACCAAAAAATTGCTGCAGTTGAATGATGACGGTGGTGTTGGTGAAGGAGATCGAAAGGACGGTGGCCTGCCAGAGCACAAGCAGGTCTGGGTTGTGAGAAGTGGAGGCAGGATGAGCCTTAGAAGCCAAGAAGGCGAAGCTTCAACCCTTGTCCTTTGGACACAGAATGAGGAGAGACCACCCTCTGGAAAAGAACATCATGCTTGGAAAAGTAGCGGATCAGAAAAATAAAAATAGGGGAAGACCCTTGACCAGACAGATTGTCACAGTAGCAGCCACAATGGGCTCAACCACATCAGTTCCTAGGAGGAAGGTGCAGGACGTAGCGAAACTAGAAGTCAGAAATGATTAGATGACCCTAACAACAACAGCAACAGCAACACAACATGGGTCAGAATGGGCTCAATGGCAATGGCTTTGGATTTGGGGAGCCTGCCCCGGGTCTAAGAGGAATGAAGAAATGAGGTCCCTTGTAACCGGGCCTTCCCGGCAACTCGATACATGAGATGGTGTTTTGGCATCACATCACCCTCCCTGTGAAATGAATAGATATCCTGCCTTTCCTGCGACTTGTTGTCCAATGAAAGAACAAGCAGCCGTCAAAATGGATGGCTAACCTTTAGCACCAGTGGGGCTCGGGGTGAACCTCAATTCTCCAGCAGAGGAGCTACTCGATGTCATTCAACCCACGGAAGCACAAGCTGTATCTATTTCCTTGCCACGACGCTCGGAGCTTATCAGGAAGGTTAGCAAAGACTTCACACTCCAGGAAGCAGGGAAGCCACAGCCTTAAAGGCAGTATTTCTGCTTCTGACGGTCTCAATGTGTGGCGAAGCTGCACCTCTCAGGGTCAAACGGTTCCTTGGACTTCATCTGCCGCACGGTCAGCGGCCAGGGAAGGCCGTGTGAGAGAGCACAAAACTAGCACGTGGGAAATGCACAAGTACTGTCCTCTGTGAAGGCGAGAAGGATGACCCTGTAGCTCAACCTCTGGTCCAGACCCATTTAGAGGAGCCCTGCTGGCATAGCGGCTATGCCTTGGGCTGCTAACGGCAAGGTCAGTGGTTCAAAACCACCAGCTGCTCTGTGGGAGAAGGATATGATTTTTACAGTCTTGGAAACTCACAGGGGCAGTTCTAACCTGTCCTATAGGGACACTGTGCATTGGCATTGGCATCAACTCGGTGGCAGAAGTTAGGCTTGGTTTTTAACCTTTCGGGAAGAGATCACCAGGTTGGTCTCCCTTGGGGAAATTGGTTGGGTTTGAACAGCCGACCTTTTTGTTGGCAACCGAGTACTTAATCATTAGTGCCACCAGAACTTTTTAATAACCTAAACGCCCACCGCTGCTGAGTCGATTCTGACTCATAGTGACCCCATCGGGCCGAGCAGAACTTCCCCGGGGGGTTTCCAAGAATATAATCTTCACAGAAGGGGACAGTCACAGCTGTCTTCCATGGAGAGACTGGTGATCCCAACCACGCACCTTTGGTTTGCAGTTGAGCACGTGAACCTCTGCCTCTGTGGCTCTCTTTCAGAGTGGGGCGAAGGCATGGAAATCCCCAGGGGCAAGGAGAGTGACCAGTGCACAGGGCTTATGTGTATCTTGGCAAAGTCCTCCTGCAGAGAAATGGGAGTATGGGGGTCTCCGATCCCTGAAGGACAGCGCAGGTGAGCTCCCGAGAACTACAAGGTTTTCTCTGCTCTGGGACCAACAGATGCTGAGTGGGGGGTTGTGCCTTATGGAAGCACACAGGCTTTAAGTGGCTGTGAATTTACTTGTCTCGACGGTCTTAAAAGTGACTGGATATATAGAAATTTGGGTTTACTGAGTCTGGTCTCTTAGGGAGTTGGAGGACTAATGGGCTGCAGCTTGCTATGAAAAAGTAAACAACTTACGGTCAATGCCCAACATCCATCTTTGGCTTGTTTCCACAAGGATGACCGTGTTTGGTGCTGAAAAAAGATAAACTGGGACCCGCACACCAGCAGGTGATATGTAACTTGGATTAAATGAGAGGTAAAAACTGAACCAAGAAACGAACGAAGGTAGAATTAAGACAAGGAACGTGAGGTTGAGAGTGGCTTTATTAGGGTAGGGAAAGAGCTCCCGGGAGGGAAGGGAGAGCAGAGAGAGGGACAGGAGCATCTTGAACTCCCGGGCGGGTTCAGCAACCCAATGAGTTAGGTCAGGGAATCACATCCTTTGGTGGGATGGTGAGGTATTTGTAGGATTTGGGTCAGGAAAATGTGCAAATGAGGTGAAGAAAGCTGATGGTGCTTGTGCCGATAAGGAGAAGGGCGGCTTGATTCCTGGTGCTGCAGCTGCAGAATCTGAGTCTTTCACAGACCAGCTTCTTGGAATGTGGAGGGAAAGGCTGCACAGTCCAGCTCTGGCCTTGAGAGGCGGGGGAAGGGGCTGCAGAGTCCAGCAGGTTATCTTCTGGGAGAGCTGGGGAAGGGGCATCACAGACCAGACTCAGCCCAAACACACAGACCAAATCCGGCCCAAACATTAAACTTTCTGGAGGGCAAATGAGCACAAAGTTCTTGATAGAGTTTTAAAATATTCAAACAAGGGCTTCAAGCTGTCATAGCGATGAAGTAAAACCAGAGGACTTGAATTTGTAATATGTGGGTGTCCTGAAACGATCACCTGATTAGGAAAAATGATGGATCAGAGCCCTGCTAGAAAATTAATCTCCTTCTTAGAAGACAAGGGCAGCATCCATTTGCAGAGCTACCAGCTCTGAATCGGCAGAGTCAGAAACAATGGTGGCCGGCTCAGAGATGGAGGCCAATCCCACTGCTTTGAATACATGCCTCTCTCCATGCAATAATCCAGCTTCCTGAATGGGCTCACTGCTCCCCCTTTTCTGAGTCTCCCATTCCAGAGAATAATTTAATAAGTATCCCCATTCCAGTTGTCATTCCAGTACATACACTCTTTATGAATTCAGCTCTTTTCCGATTTTGCTGTAGATTCATTTGAACTGTTTCAAATTCTGAGTTCAAACATTCTGATAAGTCTCCCTGTAGGAATGCCTCCTAAGGAAATTATTAGAAAGGCAGGCCAATATGTATGCACAAAGTGTTCTCATAGCAGACATCATAAGATTCAAAATAGAATATAGTCTAAATATCCAACAGCGGTGATGCTGACCATGGAAATCACCATGCAAAGAGCATGTTAGGTTAAAAATGATAGTGTATTTGTTTTATTTTGTGGTTTTACAAGAAAACCTGAACAGCAAGGGAGGAGAAGCCAAGTTTATTTCCCTGGGAGCACAGGCAAAGATACATTTCACCTAGAGGTACCTGACCCAAACCATGGTATTGTCCATCGCCTCGTATGCATTGGACGTTGCCGTTGCATAAGGAAGATGGAAGAGAAGCCAGTGCATTTGAACTGTGGTGCTGGTGAAAAGTACGGAAAGTCCCGGAGACTGCCAAAATCTGTCCTGGAGAAATACATCCAGAATGCTCCTTGGTGACCAGGATGGTGAGACTCCTCTCACATCCTTTGGGACATGTTGTCGGGAGAGACCAGTCTCTGGAGACCAGTCTCGTGCTCGGTCAAGTACAGGGCAGGGAAAAGGAGGAAGGCCCTCAAGGAGATGCATTGACACAGCGTCTGCAACGACGGGCTCAGAACAATTATGAGGACGGGGCAGGACGGGGCAGTCTTCCGTTCTGTTGTACAGAGTCGGCATGGGTCAGAACCGACTCAACAGCACCTAACACCAACTAGAAGAGCGTTGGACCAGGGATCAGAGAGCACCCAACTCAAGATCAGCTTCGAGTCACACTCCCCTGCAGTGTACCCCTGGGAGAGGCATGAGGGTGTGGAGAGAGGGCAGCACTGCTGCACAGGCTTTCAGAGGTGACCGGAACCTGAGGGCGGAGCAGGAACTAATGAAGATAAATGCCCCTCCCCCCAGCATGAGACAGCTGCCACTGAGAAGCTGAGAGCATATGGGGCATAGAATATAATCCAAACTACAATGAAACCCAAATCCAGCTTAACTTCTGACCATTGTGTTGTTGTGGGTCCCTCAAGTCACCAAATACAACAGAACAAAACACTCCGGTTCTGGGCCACTCACAGTCATTGCTGTGTTTGAGTCCTTGGTTACGGCCATGTGTCTACCCATCTTGTGGAGTATCATCCTCTTCTTCACTGACCTTCTACTTGATCAAGCAGGATGCCCTTCTCTGGGGACTGGTCCCTCCTGATCACATGTCCAAAGTACATATCTCCCCATTCTCACTTCTAAAGAGCATCCTGGTTGTAATACTTCCTGGATAGGTTTGTTCTGGAAGTCCATGGTCTATTTAATACTCTTTGCCAGCACTAGGAGTCAAAGTCATCAGCTCCTGACTAGATGGACCAATGCCCTTCACGAATGGCCTAACAAGGAAGAAGCATTCCCGTTTCAGAACAATCAAGATTCACAGTGTTTTCTTCCACAGGTGATTTCTTAAATCCAATGAACAAAAGTGAGAAAAAAACAGGCCCCCAGGAAGAGCCAAGTCAATTGACTTGGAGATGACTGAGATGTTGAAGCCATCGCACATGAACTTTATAGTAGCAATGGGCCCAAACACAAGAACAACTGTGAAGATGACACAAGACCGGGCAGTGCTCCACTCTGTTGCCCATAAGACCACTATGAGTCATAACTGCTTTGATGGCATCTAACACACACACACACACACACACACACACACACACACGAAGGCTCAGTAGACGGGCACAGCTGCTAACTCACCCAGACACCCCACAATGAAAAGCTGTGGCAATCTGCTTCTGTTAGGGTTACATCCTAGAAAACTCTACAAAGAAGTTCTACTCAGCCACATGGAGTCAGTCCGAGTCAGAATCTACTAGACAGCACTTAACAGCAGCACGCTTCTTAAGCACACTAACTTAAATTCTGGGACCATTCAAGGCAGAAGGCATTCAGAGTTCTTTCGGAGGCTATCAAATTCAAGGAACTCTGGTTACAACATGGGCTGCCAACAGCAAGGCCAGCAGTTCGAAACCACCAGTAATTCCACGGGAGAAAGATAAGGCTATCTTTCTACTCCCATAAAGAGTTACAGGCTCAGAAACCCACAGGAACAGTTCTAATTCATCCTACAGGGCCGCCAGGAACCAGAATCAACTCAATGGTAGTCCGTTTGGTTTGGATTTTATGGTTGTCCGGTATCCTCACATCGTCCCTAACTCATAGCAACCTCGTTGTGTTAGTCCAGCTAGACTAAATAAACAAATCCAGAGACACTCATATGTAAGAGAGAACTTTATATCAAAGAGCAATTGTATATGAAGAAAACATCCCAGCCCAGTCCAGGTCAAGTCCATAAGTCCAATATTAGCCCATGTGTCTGGTACCAATCTCAGCACTGGTGTGGGTCTCCACGTGGCTCCTCCAGCTCCAGGGCTCTGGCTCCATCAATGTATCCCCATGAGGCGTGTCAGCAAGAATACGAAACAGAGAGTATGCGTGTATCTGGCCTCCAGTGAGCGATTTATCTCCATGGCACCTCCAAATGAGGTCATCAAGCTGTGTCCTGATTGACAGGCTAGACCCCACCCACCCCTTCGCTCAAGTTGACAGGAGATGATAGAACTGCCACATTCATGCACAATGGAAGGAAACACAGCCAGTCCTGCACCATCCTCACAAGCATTACATTCGAGCCCATTGTTGCAGCCACGGTGTCCATCCATCTCATTGCAGGTTTTCCTCTTTTCCACTGGCCCCTTATTTTGCCAAGCATGATGTCCTTCTCCAGGGATTAGTACCTCCGGATCAAAGTGTTCCAGGTGAGCAAGATGAAATGTCCCCGCCCCTGTTTCTATTGAGCATTGTGGTCATACTTCTTCCGAGATCGCACTGTTCATTTGTCTGGCAGTCCATGGTATATTCCATGATCGTTGCCAACAAGGAGAGCAGACATCGCTCATTGGTTTCTATCGTCTCCTCTCATCAGCATACTGGCACATCATTGGAAATGGAAATTTTACATGCTCATGACAAGCTCAAGTGTATGACAAAAATATTACTTCAAGAACAGAGGAAAGGGCTGGCCATTAAAATGTGAATTACTATTTTTTGCTGTCAAAGATCTTCAAAATTACATTATTAAAATATATAAGTAATCCCCCCCCCCAAAAAAGTAATTCCCCAAATTATATATATCCTACTCAATAACCAACATAACTCTGGGAAGACAAGCAAGGTATTGGGTGGGGGGGGGAGCCAACAACTCAAATCCATTGCGTTTGACTTGATTCCAACTTGTGGTGACGTGTGCATCGCAGAGCAGAGCTGAGCTTGCAGGGTTTTCTTGGTGGTGATGTTTAGGACCGCAGACCACCAGACCTTTCTTCCATGGGGACACCCTATGGGCTCAGGCCACTCACTCTGAGGTCAGTGAGGGCCCACACATATGAACTACTAAAGAGGCTCAATTCCAGGAGCCCTGCTGGGGTAGGGGTTGCTAGTGGGCTGCTAACCACCAGGTTAGCAGTTTGACACCACCAGCTGCTCCAAGGGAGAAAAACAGCAAGTCTTTCTACTGTAAAGAGTTACAGTCTTAGAAACCCATCGGGGCACTTCTACCCTGTCCGTAGTCGCTATGAGTCTCAATCAACTCAATGACAGTGAGTCTGATTGGGCAGGAGGAGGGGGAGTTGTTAAGAAATAATTGTGATCTATGAGAGGAACACAGAAGTGAGCCTTACTTCTTGCAAGAAATAAAGAGTGTTGGGATCCAGGTGACAGTGGTTGAGTCCCAAACAGTACAGTTGAGAAAACAACAACACAAGAGGACAATAAAAGCTGATTCCTAGTAAGGGCTCCATGCAGCCACCTGTTTTGAAACACTTCAATGAAGTGTCCACAGTGTCTTTCAAGCCGACCCCAGAAAGAGCAGGAGTCAAAGAAGCAGCTGCAGTTGGTTGATAAAAGAGGGAAAGGGGGAGGTGATGCTAAAAACATTTTCCAGGAAGATTATTTAAATAAAAAGATTAACCTCACCACCCAGCAGCAACCCTGAAAGAAAGTTCTGGCCATTTGCTCCCGTAAAGATGAGGAGAGCGAAAAAACAGGAAGGTCGTCAAGAAAACACAGGGTGGGGGGTGTGGAGGGGCTGGGGTCCACTGAAGAGCAATAGGTTTCTGCTTTGTTTTGTTGTATTTGTCCAAAACACAGCGCCCCCCCCCCATTTGAAAGTTATTTACACATAACAAGAGAAGAGCCAAACTTTGAATGCTCCCGGGCTTCCAGATTCATACATAAAGGGGTTGATTAAAAATAGGTCAGCCAAATCAATCCAGCTGCCTTCTATTTTTAATGTGAATTCTTTCCATTGATTTTTTTTTAAATGGCTGGCCCATTAGAAGGCATTAATCGTGACCCTAAAAGTGTATTTGTATGACAAAAAGCCAAAGGTGAAGCCTTAAAAAGCCATTTCTCACCACATGAAACCGAGGCAAAACATCACCAAAGAGAGTCGTAGCCCCACTTTCTCGGAGAGGAAAAAAAACTTTTCTGAGTAATGCCGGGATGCCTGGTGCTAAAAGGCCGGCCATAGTGTTACAGCAGTTGTCGAATGTTGAAACAGGTCTGTCTTATGGGAACAATGGTCTCTAGTTTTGAAGGGCTGAAACCTGTTGAGCACCTGGCAACCAGCAAGCCTCTGCTGACAAAGGGTGGTGGGTGATCGTGATGTGAGTTAGTCAGGAATCCAGCCAAGTCCCCTGCAGGGAAGGCAAACAGCACGTATGTTCTTAATGACACATGATGTGTTTATTCTATTGAAGGCAGCTGAGGACAGTTGAAGATCATCCACAATGCCATCCTCAAGGGACAGCTTTGGAACCATCTGATACGTGTCCCATTATCTTTTCACACCACGTGTGTTAGTCTGGGTGGGCTAGAGAAACAAATTCATATACACTGCTATGTGTATAGGAAAGAGCTTTACATAAGGAGTAATTGTACATTAGGAAATCATCCCCCAGCCCAGTCCATTTCAAGTCCGTAAGTCTGTCCAGTACCAGTCTGTAGATTCCTCTTCAGACTCACACAACACATGCAATGACACCTAGTGCAGGAAGATCACAGGCCAGTGGGTGGAAAGTCTTATGGGTCCAGTGACAGTGGAAGCATCTCATCACTGGCGTGGGTCTCCAGCTGGCTTCTCCAGCTCCGAGCTCTGGCTGTCATCAGCATAGCTCCATGTGGCTGTCAACAGGAAAGTCTTGCAGGGAGTGAGTGTGTGTGTGCGTGTCCCACCTCCAGTGGGCTATTTATCTCCTTAGCGCCTCCAAATGAGGTCATCAAGCTGCGACCTGATTAACAGGATAAACTCCATCCCTTCACTCTTAATAGTCTCAAGTTGACCACAGATTATGTAACTACCACACCTTGTTCTCATGAACTTTTGAAGCCCCCTTGCACTCTAGTTTTTAAAACATGCAATGTGTATTTTCCGGATGCGAATATGCAGCACCTATACTTGCAGCACCCTATTATATTTTTAAAATCACATACATTTAGACAGCTACGTCTTGTCAATTCTGACTCAAAACAACACTCTGTGGGTCAGAGTAGGGTTGGCTGGTTTTGTTTTTGTTTAAGTAGATTGCCTTTTCTTCTTTGCCTGAGACACCAATGGTGTACCTAATGTCAAACCTTCAGTTAACAGTCAAGCATATTTACCATTTACACCACTTATGTACATTGCTGTTGCTGTTAGGTGCTGTCCGATCAGTTCTGACTCAAACAGAAAGAAACACTGCCTGCCCTGCACCATCCTCACAATCGTTATGTTTGAGGACGCTGTGGCAGACACTGAGTCCATCCATCATGTTGAGGACCTTCCTGTTTTGCTGTCCATCTACTTTACCAAGCACAATCGTCTTTTCTGGGCACTGATCTCTGGACAACACGCCCAAAGTATGTGAGGTGAAGTCTTGCCATCCTTGCGTCAAAGGAGCAGTCTGGCTGTACTTCTTCTAAAACAGATTTGTGTGTTCTTTTTGACAGCCTATAGTTCAAATGCGTCAATTCTTCTTTGGTTCCCCGTATTCAGTGTCCAACGTCCATATGTATATGGGGCAAATGTCGGTCTGGCATACTGTGGTGTCCTGTGTGTTGCTGTGATTAAGTAAGCTATGTCACTGGTATTTCAAATGCCAGCAGGGTCACCCACAGTGAGCAAGGGTCAGCAGAGCTTCCAGACTAAGAGTAGTGTGGCAGTCACATAATCTCCTGTCAAATTGAACGAAGGGGTGGAGATTAGCCTGTCAATCAGGTCATAGCCAATGAGGCCTCTGTGTGGGCATGGCCTTCTCCTGAGGATTCTGGGAACTCCTGTCTTCCTCCATGGAGGTGAGACACAGACACTCTGTTTCGTCTTCCTGCTGACAAGCCACATGGAGACACACGGATAAAGCCAGAGCCCTGGAGCTGCAGGAGCTACGTGGAGACCCACGCCAGTACTGAGATGCTTCCACTGCCACTGGATCTACAAGGCTTTCCCCCCACTGGCCTGTGATCTCCCTGCATTCAACGTCATTGCACTCTTGTGTGTCTAAAGAGGAATTTATGAAATAGCATCAGACATGTGGGCTAATATCGGACTTATGAACTTGATCTGGACTGGGCTGGGAAGTTTTCTTAATATACAATTGCTCTTTGATATAAAGTTCTCTCTTACACATATATGGGTCTCCCTGGATTTGTTTCTCTAGCCTACCCAGACTACCACAAATAGATTACAAAAAATTCCCTCCACTTCTGAGTAATTAGCCACTGAAAACTCATGCTTAATAAAAGTCAATAAACTTTCTCACAAAACCAAAACCAAACTAACTGCCATCGAGTTGATCCCAGCACATGGCTCTGTGGGTTTCTGAGACTGTAACTTTTGACGGGAGTAGAAAGTCTCGTCTTTCTCTTGCACTTTTTCATAATTACCATTAATTGAAGCACAACTACATTTCCGTCATAATCTACTTAACCATCCTTTTAGCCTTGGACTTTATGAAGTGTTTTCATTAAAGAACCCACAGCTAAACCCTTGCCAACATTCTTAATTACTCAGTGTAGATTTCAAAACATAAACTTATTAAACCAAAGAAAAATCATGTCTGAAGACTGTTCTACACACAACACCAAATGGGCCCCCAGGAACATTTGACAGGTCAAGGCTTTCCTAACGTTGAAGAAAGTAGTCGCTTCTTTGAATCCTCACCATCATTCAGGGCTGCTCTGTATCCGTACTAATTGATAGCATTACCATTGGAATGACTCTTCATTTCATTTTGAGGAAGGGTGTTTTATATGTTAATGGGCCATGTGCATTTCCTCTTTTGTTGATTACTGATTTATGAACTTCATTCTTTATTGTGCTCTTTCCATGTGTATATGATTGACTCTGAAATATATCAGTGAACTACGTAGCCTTCCTGTTAAACACTGTCTTCAGTATTTCTGTCCTAGCAAAATGTTTCAGTTCGATAGAGTCACATACTTTAAAATATTCAAATTGTGTGTGTGTTTGTGAGTGATCTGTGGTGTAATGAGTCCCTTTATGTAGTCTCTGCTTTGGCTTGTTGGGAAAGTACCTTAAAAGATTTTCCCCATAAGCCATATGCTCTGGTTTCCTACCACAGATGTTTTGATATATATCATGATAAGTTATAAGCTACTCTGTTTGATGCACCTTCTTTTGCTCTTTCTGGTTTGTAATCAGTATGAACCTTGTAGGGATTGGTCAATAGGCTAAGCAATTGATGTGATTTTGGATTATGGAAATAAGGGGACTATAGCCTCCTATGGAAATGAGGGGACTATAGCCTCCTATGGAAATGAGGGGACTATAGCCTCCTATGGAAATGAGGGGACTATAGCCTCCTATGGAAATGAGGGGACTATAGCCTCCTATGGAAATGAGGGGACTGTAGCCTCCTATGGAAATGAGGCGTCTGTGGCCTATCTGGAAGTGCTGAGTCCTTTGTGACTTCCCCTTTGGGAGAAGCAGCCATTGAAATGGGCAAGAAATTGCATACATGACGGGCAACCAACCTCATAGAGGTTTTTCTTTTGTTTTTTATAAATCATTTTATTGGGGGCTCTTACAGCTCTTATAACAACCCCTGCATCCATTGTATCACACACACGTGTACACTGGTTACCATCATCCTTTTCAAAGCATTTTCTTTCTACTTGAGCGAGCCCTTGGTATCTGCTCCTGTGTTTGCCCTCACAGCCTCGTGACCCCTTGATAAATTATATATTACTATTTTCATATCTTACACCATCTGATGTCTCCCTTCACCCACTTTTCTGTTGTTTATCCCCCTGGGGGGCGGGGGATATGTCGATCATTATGATCGGTTCTCCCTTCCCCCCCCACCTGCCCCCCACCTACATGATATCACTACCCCTATTACTGTCCCTGAGGGGTTAATCTGTCCTGGTTTCTGTGTGTCCAGAGCTCTTATCTGACAGAGGTTTCTCAGGCTGGAAAAAGCAGGAAAAGGCAGCCAGAAGAGAGAAGAGGAGACAGAAAGGAGTCCAGGAACCCCCTCCCAGAGCTGTAATGTGTGTCAGGGGCTGCGGCAGGAAGAGCTCAGCGACCTGGAAGGGTGACCTGGAAGGGTGGCCGAGCTCCAGCAGGGGCTGAACAGAGGGGGGGGGGGTCTAGAGTCCCTGCACTGACCAGAACTAAGAGAGGACTGTCCTAGGGGAAGTGAGGGGGGCCTGAGAAGCAGAGAAGCACCTGTCTGCTTGCAGGGGGACAGGAGCTGAGAGAGTGGCCAGGCCCTCTTTGGGGGAACCCCCCAGACTCTGCCTGAGTGCGTTGCCTGTGATGCGAACACACAGGCACTGGTGAAAAGGTGTTGAGGGGAGGCATGCCTTCCCATCCCCCTATGGCAATCAGCATCTTGCCAGTGGTGACATCCTCTCCTCCGGCTGAAGGGAGGCAGGTTCTGAGGTCACCATCACCACCCTCCTGCCACAAGGTCGCCCTCAGCAAGGCGCTCGGACTTCTTCCCCCCACAGGAGTGACGCTGAAGATAGAAAACCCCTCGTTGCAAAGTGTTTCCTAAGTGCTGCGGACTAAACGGTGCCCTGTGTGCCAACCAGCACCCCCCCCCCCCATCAATATATGTGGAATCCTAGTCCCTTCGGGAGTAATTCCATTAGGGAGCTTTATTAGGCGAGTAAAGGTATCATAAGGGCGTGTCTAGACGGAATCACTTCGGAGTGAACTAAAGTGCAGTGGAATCGAAGGACAGCCAGCACCCACGAGGGACGAGAGGTGCCCGTGAAGATGCCTGAGAAGCCACGGGACAGAAGCTGAAGGCCACCAACATCCTCCCTCTGAACTGAAATAGAGGGAGGGAGAGTTAGTTAGTTAGCTCCCCGGGAGCCAGGTCCCTGAACTGGGCTTTGAGTCTCCCAAAGACACACCTGAGAAGACACATTTCTCTTCTTTCAAACCGCCCAGGTGCGACTGCAACCGTGCTCACCATCGCCCAAGAGCAGGTGGCCAGGTGAGAAAGAGGAAGCTCTGGGCGGTGGTGCAAAGAGCTAACAGCAAGCACTTGAAGGTCAACTTGGAGGGGCCTCGGAAGAAAGGTCTGGCTGCATTAGGCTAAAAAAAATCACCCATGGAAAACCTTATGGAGCAAATTATATTCTAATGCACCAGGGTCTCCAGCAGTCTGGGTTGACACTGAAGAAACGAGTTTGGGTGCTTTGGGGTTCCGTCTGGGAACCGCCTAGGAGAAGGTGAAAAAGAAAAACCAAGACTTTATCAAGCAGCTCTGCTTTCGTGAGCTGTGACTGACACCTCGTGGCAAGTCAGTTCCTTGCCACCACCCTCCCAGCTTCTCTGCATCAGCCTCAGAGCAAGGGAAAGGTCTTCACTGAGCAGCCAGATTGGCAGCGGGTGGGGGGCGGAGCGGCTGGAGGATAATATAATTCATCCCAGGTGGTTGTGCATCGCGGTTTCTATGGCAACGCTGGTACCAGGCACAGGCGGGCGGTGATATCTTCCACGCCATCACAACCTCATTTACATGTCTATTCCATGCAGAATAAATCCCCACCTGTGCTGGTTGGAGCACATTCCGAGACCATGTAGGAGAGCAGATATAAAATAAAACTGTTTTGTAGGAGCCGCCGTTGGACCAGCATTGGGCAGCTAACCACAAGGTTGGCGGTTCAAAACCACCTACTCTTCCGTGAGAGAAAGATGAGGCTGGCCGATTCTGTAAACATTTACAGCGTACCAAGCCCTATGCAGGGTCGCAATAGGTCAGAATCAATGAGATGGGGGGTGAGCTTGATAGACACTTTGAGGAGCCCTGGGGCGGGCTGTCGGGTCAGTATTGGACATCTAGCTGGCTCCAACCCACTAGCCATTCTGAGAGACACAGATGTGTGCTCTAGCAAAGAAGTACAGAGCCTCGGGAACCCTGTACACGACAGTGTTGTTCTGGGCTGGAATTGACAACGGGGGGAGGGGAGTGGTATGCATACTTTGAGGTATTGGCAGTTCAGCCAGGTCAGCAATGGGCGCTCTGCAAGTGCAACGCCCCTCGTGGAGAACAGGGATCCTGCAGCTCTGCTGCCTACGGATGTCTATGATCCCAGGAGGGTTGCACCTAGCCACTTCCGGTTCCACTTCCGGTACTGGGAAGGTGATGCCTTAGAATGCTTTCCTGTTACATGGGGCCAGGGAGGGATGAGAAAGCAGTCTGGTAGTACTGTGGGTTCCTGGGGTCACATGGTTAGGATGCCAGGGATTGGGGGAAGAGGGAGCGGGGTTAGGAATTTGGGAGTGGGGTTAGGAATTTGGGGCAAGGTTCCACTATCCTTAGCTGGGCTAAGGGCTGGGGTGGCAGGGGATTGGCCAGAGCAGGATGTGGGCTGGTGATTGTTTGGTGCCTTTCAGTTTGTTTCCACTCTGACAGCCGAAGGAAACACTGCCTGATCCTCCACCATCCTTAACAACCGCGGTCATGTTTGCACCCACCTTGTTGCCCATCTTTCTCTTTTTCACTGACCCTCAGCTTTACTAAGCATGAGGACCTTCCCCAAGGACTGGTCTCTCCCGACACCATGTCCAAAGTGCTTGGGTTAAATTGTCCCCAGGATCTCTTCTAAGGAACAGTCTGGCTGTACTCCTTCCAAGGATGTTGTTCTGTTGGTCTTAAATGGCATCGAAACAGTCCCCACTCATACCGATCCTGTGCACAACAGAACGAAACACTGGCCCATCCTAGGCCATCCTCACAATTGTTTCTAAGCTTGAGCCCACTGCTGCAGGCACTATGTCAATTCTTCTCATTGAGGGTCTAATCTTTCTCTGCACCTTCCCTTTACTAAGCATGATGTCCTTCTCCAGAGACTGGTCCCGCCTGACATCATGTCCAAAGTACATGAGATGAAATCTCACCGTCCTTGCCTCTAAGGCGCACTCTGGCCGTACTTCCTACAAGACAAATTTGTGCTTTCAGAAATTCATGGTACTACTTTCAATATTCTCTGCCAGCACCACAATTTAAATTCATCCATTACTTTCAGTCTTCCTTATTCAATGTCCAAAGGCTTCAAAAACAGGTTCATTCAAGACAGTGACTTCTGATGGGACCTGCAGGTCAATTCAAGGCAGAGAGGTCAAATTGGAAGATTCTAGTGACGATTTTTTATTTTGTTTTTTTCAAAGAGATAATCTTGCTCGATTTTCTTGAAAGACCGGACAATACGAGGAGTTTGTGAGGAAGAGGTTTGAAGGAAAATCGAAAACTGCATTGGTGAGGGAAAGACCAGAATATTTGCTCTAAGGGATTTGTTGTTGTTGTTCCAACAGAACAGTGCAACTGCTCCTTTTTGTTAGGGTAGCAAGGGATGTCCTACGTGAATTTTGTTGGGAACCTTACCTTATCTGCCGAGAGCCCTGATCTCATGCCTTCAGATTTGTTGCTGTTGTTCTCTAGGCTCAGCATGTAAAAGGAACACAATATGGATGCCTGAAGGATGCCAAAACCGCTGTCGTGTGAAGGGAAGAACACAATATTCTTCAAAGAAGAGTTGCAGAGATGGAAACCATGCCTCCAAAGTACGTGAGATAAAATCTCACTACAGGAGCTTCTAAGGAGCATTATGGCTATAATCCCTTCCAGAGAGATTGGTCCTTTCTGCAGTCTTTGTCAGCACTGTGATTTAAATGCACCACTTCTCTGGGCTCCTTTATTTGTACATATGATTGAAAATTCCAGAGCTTGGTCAAGCATACTCTAGTGCCCAAAGCAACAGCCCTGCTCTGTAATACTTTAAAGAGGCCTCATACAAATTTGCCCACTGCAATACATATCCATCTCCCTCAAGTCACCAGGGGTATCCCTCTTCACCAGCAGGCTTCAGCCGGAAGTACTCAGCTCTCTTGCATCATGAGTGAGCACCCCATCACTGCCTTGCTCTGTGGCTGGGAAGCCACTGCACTGACTCTCTGGAGCCTTCTTTGTGCGGTTGCCTTTTCCCTGCTCCATCGTACAGGTTCTCAGCACAGGGACCTGCCTCCATTGTGTCCTTTTAGAGGCCATGAGACCCTCTTTTTCCTCTTTAGAGTGGTTCACTTTAAGTCTAGCAAACTGGCCAGTTTGCTCGTCAGGGTTCCATGTGCTGTATTTGCATGGCCCCACTCTCATATGGAAGAGCCACGCACATTATATATGCATTATATCCAATCCAACGCACCTTCTCTGCACAGTCTCACCCAGTCATTTGATAGGAGACTCTGGGGAAACAAGGCCATAGAAAAGCAATCCATTGCACCACATTATGTGATCCAAAAGAATATATCTGTGAGGGGGAAATATATGTGCATCGGGCATTAAATTAGTGAAGAATTATCTTTGCGGGCATCCTGTGATACATATAGAAAGAAGCACTGTTACCAACAGTTTGAAGCCACCATGCTCCCTAGGGGAGCAAACAGTGACAGTCCGCTCTCTAAGAACTGAAATCCTTGGACTCTCCGTGAGTCTCACTCCTCTTCACGAGGGCCCTGCAAGTAAGAATGGACTAGCTGGTCATGCATTGGTGGGGAGGGGGGGAGGGGGGAGTGATGTCTGTTATCTGTCAGCATCTTGATTTGTTCAGTTGGTTGGTGTTTGTCTTCTCATGTCACGCAGGCATTGGACTGTGTGGATCATAACAACCCACGGACAGCCTTGAGAAGGACTGAGAATCCCAGAACATTGTGCGCCTACCGGACCCGTACTCGGATGAAGATGCAGTGGTCGGGACAGAACGAGGGAATGCTGCGTGGTGTAAAATGATAAATGAGGGAACGTGTACATCAGGGTCTTTCCTTATGGAATCACAGGGTGGCCTTGAACCTCCACTTTTTTTCATTATCAGCTCCTTACAAAATGCACGCACCACGCCTACTTGGCTCCCAAGATTGAGTTCCGGGGTTCCGGAGCCAGCATGGGGCTGCTGGCAGAGCCAGCCATTGGCCTCTGCGTGAGAGGGGCGGGGCTAAGAGCTAGAGCGCGGATTGGCCGAGAGGACCTGGCGTAAACACGTTTGAAAGGCCCAATCAGCGCCTCGCAGCAGCAGCCAATCGGCGGCCGGGAGCCGCAGGAGGGCGGGAGCAGCACATTTGAACCGCGGCGCAAGCGGCTCTCGGCGCGTCCGGGTCCGAGTGTGGCTGCAGCCTGGTCATCATGGCGGCTGAGCGCCGGGCGTCTTCGTTGACCGATGCCGGCCTTGCACAGAAGCTCCGGGACAGCCGCTGTCGCTTCCAGAGGCACATGCAGCAGCTTATAGAGAAGGTGCGGGCCCTGCCCCGATGGACTCGGGGCCGCGACCCGGGTGCGGGGACGGAATGGGAGGGGAGACGGGACCGGTACCCAGGTGCTGGGAAGGTGCTGGGAGCGGGGAGGCGAGTCCAGAGCCAGGGGTGATGAGACAGGAAAGGCCGGTCTGGGACCAGCGGAGGAGGCGTGGTCCAGGTGCGGGGAGGAGGGGCAGGGCCCAGACCCCTGGAAGGTGCTGGGAGGGCGCGGGGGGATGGGAGCCTGGGGCAGGAGTGCAGAAACCAGAGCGGAGGCTGCACCGGAACTGGGACCAGATTCCGGGAGGGTGCGCCGGGGGGTGGGGGGACGGAGAGGGCGCGGGGTCCCGGAGTTGGGAGAACGGGTGTAGGGAAAATCCCTATCTCTTCCATAGACTTGAAGGAAGTGGGGTTGGGTGGAGACGTTGGTTGCCAGTCGGACCCCTGACCTGATGGCTCACCCCTTGCCTTTACAGTACAACCATCCCTTCGAGGACGCCCCGCTGGTGGAGATGACCACGCTGACCTACGAAACGCCCGAGGGTAAGGGTCAGCTGGGGTCTGAGTCACTGGGCAGCCGGCCTGTGGAGTTCTGGAATGCTGGCAGTGCCCGTGGGGAGGACAAATGTAGTTGATGGAATTAGGAAGGATTTCCTCCAAGACACACCCACCTGGTTCCCCAGCAGCTCCTCGTACTGGATTCTCTGTCACCCTATCCCAGTGGGTAGTTGCTGAACCTGGCCCAGCCCCCATTCCCAGCTGTGAATTTCATCAGTGGGAAGGGCAGGGTGGCCCCAGTGTGGGTAGCAGCGATGTGAGGGTGGATGGGAAGCTCTCAGGAGAGTGCCTGTGGGTGCTCAGACTCCTGTTGGACTTGAGTAGGAACGGCTGCCCTTGAGCTTCTGCTTGTAGGTGTGTCACTTAGCGCCCACTGGACATGCTGGGAGATGAGGCTGTGGGAATTGAAGGTTGTGGGACCATCCTTTATGAAATCGTGGGCCACGCTTCCCTTCACTGGTGATGGTGCCTACAAAACAGGGAGTCCTTATAGGGTGGGTGTGGCCGGAGTAGGTACCCCTATTCCAAACCTCAGCTCTCAGGCTTGTTCTAAGGAGCCTTGGTGGCTCCATGGGTTAAGTGTTCAGCTGCCTATTGTGGAGTTAGTGGTTTGAACCCACTCAGGACTCCATGGGAGCGGGATGAGGCTGTTTGCCCTCTTGAAGACTGACAGGCTTAGAAACCATACAGAGCAGTTCTCTTCTACTCGCCACTGCTGTGCCTGAGTGGGAACCAAATCGATGGCAGTGGGTTCTGGTTTGTGGGGGTGTTTTGAGGGTTCGCTTTAAAAATGCGGTGATATGCCTCAAGGTCAGCAGTTTGAAGCTACTAGCTGCTCTGTGGGAGAAAAATGAGGCATTCTGTTTCCGGAAAGTTACAATCTAGGACACCCACAGGGGCAGTTCTACCCTGCCCTGGGGGTCCCTGTGAGTTGGCATTGATTCAGTGGCAGTGAGTTTAAGTTAGATTTGGGACACAGCGTGTGGTGTACTGGGGCCAGTATTCAGCTTGTTTTCGTGAGTTGGGGGGTGGGGGCCCCGGGAGGGGGTAGAGGAGTCCATGATGTCATTGGAGGAACTGCTGGCTTTAAGAAGAAAATTTCATTTGTGGCAATTTTTTGTCCACGCTCTACTTTAAAATGCCAACAAGCCCTTAGCCCTAGAAGGGTGAACAGGGACTAGATCCTCGCCATCTGGCTTTTGGTGGTGAGCAGGTTTGGCTTGTCACTTCCATGGCCCTTGGCTGGAGGTGGAAGGCCATCCATATCCCAGGTGGCTGAGTGGTGGCTCTTTCTTTCCAGGGCGGAGGCTGTGGGGTGGAGCGCTGGTCCAGCACAGACTCGGAGGACATATTCAGGTATTCTTGCCGAGCGTCATGGCCCACACACCTTGCTGGAGAGGGCTACCGATGGGAATGGGGATGTGAGCCTGGTTCCCTGGGGTCTGGCATTTACTGCGCTGGTCACTGAGGCAGAAGGGGTATGGCTCAAGGCTGGGGGAGCAGGGGTCATGGCCCCTTCAATATCCATCAGCTCACACCTGACTGCACTGCTGATAGGCCAGTCAACTGCCCGTGCCTGTTGCTCACGTGCCTGTTGGTGCTACACACACCTGGTGCCCTCTGTGGTGATTCCCACCAACGGGAAGCGGACACCACAGGTTGCTGGGCATCCTCGTGTCAGACACAGGAGCCTGGAGGATAAGTCTGGAAGCCCCTTCGGGTCCGTGGAGTTCTGCTTGGCTCTGGGTCTGTGATGCAGTCCTCGTCAGCCATGCCCGGCTCCACTCAGCCTGGGGGTGGGGGGCAAGCAGAGGCCCTGCCTTCCCCTCCCGCTACCCCTTCCCTTGGTTACAGAGCAGCACAGTCCTGGGGAGTCTCAGACTCTCCGTGGGGTTTTGAGATCTTCATGGTGGTGGGGAGAGGGTGAGAAGAGAAGAGAGGCCAATGGTTAAAGTTTTCCTATGGTGACTGGAAGGTCGGTGGTTCAAACCCACTCTCTTCTCCCTGGGAGAGCGATGGGGCAGCCTGTCCCATGGAGCTTGACTGATTGGAATATGCTATGTGCCCCACCCCACTCCACCTCTGGGTTGGGCTGGGGAGATGCCTGCTTTTGGAGATGCTGCATGCAGAGGCCTGGAGAGTTGTCTGCTTACTGAAGCCAGGGCACCTTCCTTTCCATCTGCAGGGATCCCCCGAAACATCGGGGAGCTGGGTGGATGACCCCAAGAGAGCTACAGCTGAAGGTCAGTGGGCGCCTCAAGTGCCGTGTGTGTGTGTGTGTGTGTGTGTGTGTGTGTAACAGGTTGAGGACTGCCTGCAGTATGAGCTGGTGCCCAGCGCTGCTCCCTCCTGCCCCCCCCCCCCCCGTCCTTTTCCCTCCCTTCTGTACCTTTTCCTTCCTTGTGGTACCCATGGGGACTTCCCTCCTTGTTCCCCTACCCGCCACACCCTGCCCTGGGCTGCCATCTGCTCTCCTACCCCCTGCCCAGGGGGCACAGTCCCTCACGTTGGTGCCCTTTTCCGGAGCGGCCTGGGCACCTCCTGCGGGGGGGTGCCTCAGCTCCTGCCCAGCCTGCCCGAAGGCTGCTGCTCCCGTCAGGACTGCACCCCATTCTCTGAGACAACTCAGTGACTCCCCATTGGGAAGGGAAGGGACACTGAAGCGTTTTCAGAGTGACCTTAGAGAAGAGTGATGGACTCCATACATCTGGCTTCTCAGGGTCCTTCCAGATTTAACGCCACGGACCCTCCATGCTGGGAGTCCCCCGCCTGCTGGAGACTGGTGGGAGGGGCTCTTTAGGGTTTTGCTGGGCCAGGGAGGGGTAGCCCCCCAACCACACGAGGCTGGGCATGCAAGTGGACTTATACTTAAAACCCTGTCCCTCCGCCTAAGTCACCCGGTTTCAGATGTGGGAAGGCCACAGGTGGCGGCCAGGTAACAGCCAACTGTGCACCATCCTCAGAGACGGTTCTGTTGGGTAAGGGGGTGTCCTCACAAAGCTTTGCCTTCATGGAGAGGCGTCTCCCCACTCTCCCATCCCACATGAAGTTGTCAGGTGCCATCAAGTTAGCTCTGGCTCCAGCGCCCCCCACCGCCCCCCCCCCCCAAGCACAACAGAACGAACACCTGGCCCTGCGCCGCCTCACGTTTGCTCCTGTGCGGGAGCCCACTGTAGCAGCTGTGGTGTCCGTCCGCTGTGAGGGCCTTCCTCTTTCAGTGCTCCTCGCTGCTCGGCCACGCATGGCCTTCCCCAGGCCTGGGCTCTCCTGACAACACGTCAGAGTACATGAGAGGAAGTCGCACCTCCTGCCCTCCACAGACATTCCGGCTGTACTTCCAAGACAGATGCGTCTGCCCCTTTGGCAGTCTGTGGTTCTTTAGTAGTCTTTGCCAGCACTGTCATTCCAAGGCATCTGTTCCTATTCCGTGTCCAACTCTAACATGCAGAGGGGCCGTGGAAACCCCGTGGCTGGGGCCCCTCATGGGAGTGCTGCGAAGGAGTCCCGCTTTCGTGGCTCTTACTGTGGCCGCACCAGCAGCCGGAGGTGGCCCTGTCTAGCACGCTCTTGGCGTGGCAGAGGGGTGGGGGGGAGAGGGGGGTTCGCGCTTTCTTACAAAGTGTGACCTGCACTCCCATTCTTACCTTTAGACTCCAGAAGCCCTGATGTGACAGCTTTAGACCACAGTGATGTGCTGGCCTTGTCCCTGATGGTAAGAGGGTCTGTGTGGGGGCCACACGTGCCTGGGGCTGCTTATGTGTTCCGGGGGTTGTGACCGCCACCCCCAAGGGGGGGAGCCTCCACCCACATGTGTCTGCCTCCCTCCCAGTCTAGGGTGGAGGCTGGGGTCCTGGGAGGGAATGGCAGATAGGACAGACTTGGCATGGGGGCCGGGTCCCTCCCCAACAATAGGGAGTGGGCTTTAGAATGCTGGTGGGAACTGGGGGGAAAGAGCTTGGTGTTTTTCCACAGACCGTCTGAAGCCCCCTTGTGGGTATTGTGCCCCCCCCCTCCCACACATACACACAGCTGCCAGGATCCCAGTAAAGGCTGTGTGGCGGTGAGGTAGAGGGTTGCCCCCTGCAGCCCCTCCACTGCCCCATAACCACACTGGCTGCTGCAGGCTGTGTCCTTGCTCTCTGGCTCCGAGGTGGTAAATGTCTGAGTCGGTCACCTTCCTTGTCGGGGGGAGTCATGGGTGGGTGGAAGCGCGGGGCCAGGGAATGCCCCACGTGTGTGTTTGCTGTGTGTGCATGCGTGTGTGGCGTGTTCCTGGAATGCAGACCTAGGCGGTCCTGTTTTCTGCTCAGCCTGCAGTGCCCCCGAGCCCTCTGAGAAACGACCTGCGGAGGAAATACCTGACCCAGGTGGACGTGCTGCTGCAGGGGGACAGGGGCTCCGAGGTAATCTGCCTGCCAGCTCTCCGTGCCTGCGTGGTGGGGAGCAGGGTGCCGCGCCCAGAGACAAGCGGGGCACGGCTAACTCGGGCTCATGGGTCCAGAACTTCCTGGGTAACCACTCCAGGCCCCAACTCTGCAACCCCGGTCCACGGCCAAGCGCCTCAATGCCGCGCCACCAGGCCCCTGGCCAGTCTACTTGGCAACTCGTTTGGGAAGCTAGCCTGTGGAGGCGTGGGACTGCAGGGTCAGCCCCAGCTTTGGGCTTAAGGGACTTCCTGAGCAGAGACAATGGCGACCACCTCAGGCGTGGCCCAAAGTGGGTCAGCAGCAGGACTGCCCGTCACCTCAAAATCCTCTTTCTGTGACACACAAAGTAGTAGCCCCTTTTGCAAAGCGCTCCCTGTGAGGCCGAGGCAAGTGTGTGGCTGAGAGCTCTTGCCTGCAGCTGCCACGTGTGTCCGCCTTTCGTCCCAGTAAACCTGGGCTTGTCGGAGCTGGCGCCCCAGTAGCAGTACTCTCCGGCTCCGTAGGTCCAGCGCCCTCGGTGAGCCAAGAGGAAACCTGTTGCAGGTCGTGAGGGAGCTGGGTGGACTTGACTGATTCTGTCGAGGTGGAAGCACGCCAGCCCTCGGTGCTGGCTCTGCTTCGTCCATCTCATGCCATCCTAGCAGCCCTCTAGGGCAGGGTAGAACTGCCCCGTGGGTTTCCGAGAGGTCACTCTGTGGGAATGGGAGCCAGGTCTCCCCTGTTGAGCGGCTGGGGAGTGAAACTGCTGAGCTGTGATGACCACGGCATCCCCCCCCCCCCCCCGCCCCGGGCTGCTTTAAGGGAATCAAACCCTGATCTCCCAATGACCGGCAGGGAGGCCAGGCCTCAGTAGCGAGGACAGCCTTGTCCTGGAGGGGACACGAGGACCACGCCCGTCGAGTTGGTAGTCCAAGCTACAGCTGGCATGGTGGTTGCCTGCTCTCAGCTGCTGGGCTGCCGGGTCCAAAAAGCTGTTCCTTTCACGGTCCTCAGCACTGTCGCTCTGGGGACGGGGCAGGGGCGCTCCACTTGGGGTTCCCCGAGTCTCGGCATCGGGCAGTTGCTTTGTTATAACCATGTGCTTTGTTTCAGCATGCAGACAGCGGAGGCAGAGAGGACACCCAGGTGCCCCTGCTCCAGTCATTAGCCAGTCCTGCCCATGGTGACCAGTCATTAGCCAATCCTGCCCATGGTGAGTTGCTGCAACGCTCTCCTGCCCAACTGGCTGCCAGTATCCAAAGACACGAGAGCGTCTGATGATGCCAACAGCGTTCACAGCACACACACGCCCCATGTGGGTCAGGACAGTGCAGGTTGGGCGTGTGGAACTCTGCCTGAGGGTTGGTCAGTTGTGCCGTCCTCCTTGATTGGAAATGAGCCCCTGGGGCAGTAGACAGGCTGGGGGGTGTGGTGGGGGTTTTCTCACTGCCATCCAGGAGGAAGAGGAGAGTGGATGAGTCACCTTCTCTTTGGATGCCCCTGATGCACATATCCAACATGGTGTGACATTAAGGGGGGGGGGTGCAGATGTCTTGTTGCCCCCACCTCCCAATACCTAGACACACAATTTCACGATTTCCCATCTTGAAAAGATAACCTAAACCAGTGGCTCTCAACCTTCCTCAGGCTGCGACCTTTTCACACAGTTCCTCATGTGGTGGTGACCCCCCAACCATAACATTTTCATTGCTACTTCATCGCTGTCATTTTGCTACTGTATGAATCAGGCGACCCCTGTGAAAGGGTCGTTTGACGACACCCTCCCCCCAGACTCACCCTCCTCCCAAAGGGGGCACAGCGCGCAGGTTGAGAACCGCTGCTCTAGACCACCTCACAGCAGAAGGGAGGTTCCTCTGGAGACAGGTGGTGAAGAAAGTCGGCGTTTAGCTGTGATTGGGGAAGGAAGCCTCTCCGAGCGGAGTCTGCTCCCCAGTGGCTGTGGTGGTGTTTCTGGGCCTGCCTGTCGCCCCCATGCTGGCCCTTCTCCAGTCCCGGGGGCTCTGCATCTGGCTGGTTAACACACCTTCCCTCTGATTTCCCTCCTAGGGGGCTTTGGCGACAGCTGCCCAAAGAGCCCCAGTGGCCCCGTGTTGCCGTCATCGTCTCTCAGAGCATGTGAACCCTCAACCGACTTGGCGGTGGTGCCGAGGGGCGACAGTCCGGTGTCACCAGGGGCCGGCAGCCCGTCCTTGGCAGCAGCCGGTGACGTGACCATCAGCGACTTGTACGAGGGCATGCTTCACTCCATGACCCGCCTGCTGAGCGCCAAGCCGTCCTGCACCATCTCCACCAGGACCTTCATCGTCCAGAACTGGAGCGGCCGGCGGCGGCCCAGGCGGAAGGGCAAAATGAGCCGAGCCTGCTGCAGAAGGGACAGCCACGTGCACCGGGATCCCGGGGAGCGGCGCCCAACCCGGGCCCAGCCTGCCAGAGAGGCCGGGGACCAACAAGAACCTGGGGACATGCTGGCGCTCCCTGGCCACCGGGAAGGGTTTCAGTCGAAGAAAGCTCCCCTCAAAGTCTGCAAGTCCCAAATCCGTCGACTGGTCCCGAGCTGGAAGGAGCTTCAGGCGACTCCCTGGTTGTTTGCCTCCTTGGGCGCCAGTGCCGTGTCCAGTCCTAATTGGGAGAACAGGCTCTCGGCACTCACGTGGTTGATCTCTCCCGTGAAAACCATGTCCCAAGCCAGAGCGATGCAGAGCCTGAGGAGGGCTCGCCACCAAGAGGTCGAAGTCAGGTTTGACATGCTGCATCAGAAGTACTGCCCGGAACCCACCAACCAGCCCTGTCCCTCGGGCTCCGGGGCCCTGGCCATGTACAGAGGCGGCCCTGCAAGCCCTGGCCGCCCCCGAGGCTCCGAAACCCACTGGCCGAGAGTTCTTGTCCTACAGAGACAACAGGAGGGCATGGGAAGGCCAGCCGAGAGGTCTCTCGCAGCAGGTAGCCCCAGCTCCTCGCTTCTGCCCCGGTCTGGCCCAGCAGAGACACAGGCGCCAGGCAGTCTCCAAGGCAGCAGCCGGGACGTGTTCAGGTCGCTGCCACTCAGCAGAGCCATCTCAACGCCACGTGTGCAGCCGCCGAGCTGCGGAAGCAACTGCTACAAGGACATTAAAGAGCAATTCGACAAGCTTCATCGGGAGTGTTTCCAAAGGTCGCCCCAGCAGACGAAGGGGCCTCTCGCTGCCGAGTGGCCTTCAGATGGCGCCGTCACGGAAGCTCAATGTCAGGACTTCCGCGGAAAGACAGCCGTCGACTCTGCCTTCCAGAGTCTCTGGAAGTCCTTGTCCTCAGCCCAGCCCAGCCGGAAACGCCCTTCTGGCTCAGCAGCCGCTGAGGTGTGTCCTTCCATAGAGCTGCCCCAGGCTCCCCGGCGGGCACACCAGTCATCGGCAAAGCGGCGTCGGTTGTCAGCCCCTCCGCTGTGTGAGCAGTGGGCCGAGCCCTGGAGCTCGGCAGCGGTGGGCAGAGCCATCCCGAGCCTGAGAGGCCAGCTCTGTCGTCTGGAGCCAGACTGGGAAGAGCAGGTAACGTCTCCGACGGCAGCACGCCGCACGTTTTCTGTGAGTGGGTCCCCAGGCGCCGTCCCACTCAGGCGCGTTTCATTGTGAGGGGTGTTCGGCCAGAGCAGAGGTGTTCTTCCGAAGTTGGCACCTCTCCACGGGGCTGCCGCATTGAGGGGGGGTTTCTGGGAAACTGCCCCTCTGTGAAGCTGGCACACTCACTGCCAACGGGCATGTTGCGTTCACTCAGGCCGGTCCTGTGTTGATCGAGGCCGCACACCGGGCTACGGCGGGGCCGCATGATGGGTGGCAAAGGGCCTCCGCACGCCACCTTGCAGTTGCCCACTATCACTCGGTTTGCCTTGGAGGGCACAGGTGGTCGGGGAGGCCAGAAGAGGGCCCAAAGAGACCGGGGAGGAACAAGGGGGCCAGACAGACGGAGGTCACATGGCGATAGTGGACAGAGAACAAGTGGGGTGGGCCCCCAACACCAGAGACCGGACATGGTCCCCGACTCTCACAACTGTATCAGTGAGTGAAGAGTGGGTATATTTCTGACTTGTTCATCAGACTGCTCTGAAAATAGTGACAGCGTCCCTGTACCTCTGCCGCCCCAGGCCCCGCAGTCAGTGCCTGCACCTCGCGGTGACGCCTGGTTCCCCGTCCCTTCCCTGGTCTCTTCTCAGCTCTCACACCCACGTGACTCACTTTCAGAAAACCTGCCATAAAGGTCAGGGTACATGGGCTAGAAGTGTGCCGCAGTGCCGTAGATGTAAAATGACCACTCCTTCCAGAAAGTTCCCACTGTGGTGGGCGTCACTGGCCCTGCTCCACGTCAGCCTCCATCAACGAACGGCCCTGTCTCCATCCCCTCCTGCTCACAAGAAACCCCACCATTAACACCCCCAGCGGCTTCCTGGTGGGCGGACCCCTGTAACCACGCGAGAGCCTCCTGGCAATTCCTCATGGTTAAACGCTAGCCGAGAGATGGGTGGCTGGGCCCACCCAGGACCTGAGCCCTGGCATCACCACCCACGTGCTGCTCACTCCTCGGGGCACCCACCCAGCGTGTGCCTTTCTCAGCACAGACTCAGCAGCCAGGAACAGGCAGTGTTAGAAATCTGAGGAGGGCCTGCCGTCTTGAAGGAATTTGACTAAAGTTTCTATGCTTTTCCCCCCATCTTCCCCTCACCAGGAAAGAGCCACCCAGGATGGATGAGCAAAGTGCCTGCTTGCAGCTCAACTCTAAAGAAGGGAAAAGCCTGTCCCCTGGGTGTTTCGGGGTGCTGGGCGTCCTCCCGTGCTCTCTGGCTTTTTGTGGGGGTGGGGTGGGGGGGTTTCAGTTCTCAGTGGGAGACGCTGCGGGCCACCATCTGCCCCCAAAGCCAGTGTCTGTTGGTGTCACTGAGGGCGCTGAGCTCTGAGTAAATAAATAAAGCTGCTCATCTGCAACATGTTGACACTTTCTTCTCCAGCTCACACGTCCTTTAAACGCTGCATTTCCACCGCCTGGGTGGAGGAGCCGGAGCCTGCAGGGCCAGGCAGCTGCATGGCTTCCAGAGGACCCCAGGCACCAGGGGTGGGTGTTGGAGCGGCAGTCTCTGCCGCCCTACGTGGCCACTGTGGGTCAGCTTCGGAACACTGAGACACGGTGCTTTGGGTTTAGAGTTCATGATCAAAGCAGTCAGCTGCCTACCAAAAGGTCAGCAGCTCAGACCCTCCGGAAAGATGACCTCCTTGGAAACCCCGTGGGCAGTTTCTGCCCTGCAGGGTCACTGCGCCTGAATCCGCTCAGTAGGAGCGGGTGTGGTTTGGGGTTTCAGCTTGCTCCCTCAAACCTCGGCCATCATGTCAGTACTGACTCAGCGGCCCCAGAGGACAGGGTAGAACTGCCACTGTGCGCTTCTGAGACTACAGGAGTAGAAAGCCCTTTTCTTTGGAGGAGATGCTGGTTTTGAACCACCAACTTGCCGAAGGACAGCCGCTGGGTGAACCATGCACTCCAGGCCCATTCCTCGATCTTGGAGCAGGTGCTAAGCATGTGGAACCCCAGGGACCTGCACACGTGTGTCCGATTACCTGAGGCAAACCCTCAAAAAACCGAACTCAGCCACGGAGCCCGTGCCGACTCCACGGAGACCCCATAGGACACAGGGTAGAACTGCTCCGACGGAGCCCGTCCCCACGGGAGGATCTGCATCCCACACGTGAGACACGTGGCCTAAGGCCACGTGCGCACGGAATGGGATGCTGAACGAGGCTCTGCTGTCCGCAAAACAGTGAGGCAGAGGCTGGAAGGAAGGAATTGGAAAGCTGAAGTCGGTTCTCCTGTCTCCTAGCAGAGACCCGTGTGCACACTGCTAACATTCACTGCCATCGAGTCGATGCTGACTCAGAGACCCTACAGGGCCGGTGGACCTGCCCCTGTGAGGGTCCCAGAGTGACTTTCTGGGAGCAGAAAGCCCGTTTGTCTGGAGGAGCAGCTGGTGGTTTCAAACTGCTGACCTTGCAGTGAGCAGCCCGATGTGTAACCACTAGGCCTACCAGGGCTCCTTGGGGCAAACCCCAGAGGGGTGAGTTATTGGGACAGGTGTGTGGTCAGCGTCCCTAGTTGCTGTCCGACTGCTTCCTCTGGGCGCGGTCCACTCAGCAATGGGGGTGTCACCAGGCATCACCAGGGTTGCCAGCGTGGTGGGTGGAAGGCATATATGCCCACCAGGGACCCAGAGGGAGCCCACACCTGTCTCTTGGCGTCTCCATCTGTTGGGAACCAGTTCAGTCTTGCATACATCGCAAAGAACCTCTCCCCCAAAAATGCTCAGCCATTTTTCCATGGTCTTTTATTGCGCAGAGGCTACACTTCAGGCATTTTAATTCTTTTTTTCCTGGTTTCTAGTGCTTAAAGAAACCCTCCCTTTCCTGCCCTCTTTGAACATTCTTAAATCTCTGTCCTTTGCATGTGACTGTAACTTCCCACCCACCCACCTTTTGCCCCCAGGAGTGGTGGGTGTGAGTGTCTCCACAAATGGGCAGCTGCCCCTCCAGGGTGCCGATGGACAGACACCCCACCCAGCATAGCACAATCCTGGGCGCCTGGCAGAGGAGCGTCCTGCTGTTTGTTGCCTGGGCGCCCAGCCCACAGTCACGGCCTCCAGCCGCAAGTCCCACATCCCTGCCTTGGGAGCCTCACCTGAGGCTCATCTCCCGCCTGCCCTCCCCTCCAGGTCCGTGGACGAGCACAGGGGTGGAGTTCCTCTGCGGGATCTTGTCCCAGGCCTCGCCGGGGGTCTGGTCCAGCCGTCCAAACACGGTTCCATAGTTCTGGCCCAGTGTCACCCCAGCCTTGAGACTCCTGCCCATCCTCTCTGTGCGTGCTGTGACTGTGGGCTGGAAGTCTGTCCTTCCTTTCCAAGGGAAAGGGCAGCCCAGCTGGGTGGCAAGGACCCAGGCACACATAGGTGTGTGGGGTGGGAGGGCAGAGGGGCTGGGGGGGCAGGGCAGGATGTCTCAGGTCCTTTGAAGGGAAAAGGCAGAACAGGATGGCCCCAGGGGACGGGCCTCCTTCCTGCAACCCTGGGGACACCAGATGGTGGCAGGAGCCATTCCTGAGGGAGGAGAGACAGAGAGGCTCTGCTTGTCTCAGAGCAAGAGGTTGTTTTCCTTATAGACTCGCTGAAGAGGCCAGGAGGCCCTGGTGGCATGGCAGTTGCACGTGGGCCCTAGGAAGTGCTTTCGGGGGAAGCTAGAAGCCCGTGCTGACTGCAGTTGTCCAGGACCTTCAAGGTCTCCAGGGCTGCATGTCGCACACCGGGGTCCGAATCCAGCTGGAGCTCCTGGAACGCTGGGAGCAAGCACGAGAGGGAGAGCCAGGGTCACAGCTTCACCGCGGGTGCCACTGCTGACGGTGGGGGTCTTTGCCCTGCTCTGGTGGCCTTGGTGAGGATGGGGATCTAAGACCACTGCAAGGATGGTGGTGGCCTCAGCCCTACCTGGTCGGCCTAGGTGACCGTACGGGGTCTACGCCCCACCCTGGTCCTGGTTGGCCTTGGTGATGCTCAAGGCCACAGGCCCATCCCGGTTGGCCACAGTGACCATGGAGATCTGTGCCCCACCCTGGTTGCCTGTGGTGACCATGGGACCATGGAGGCCACAGTCCTGCCATGGTCAGCTGTGGTAGCCAATGGCACAGGTGGGTTACAGGTGGGATTCTCTTGTATCTGAGGTCAGAGACTTGGGGAGGGGGATATTGGGAGTCCGCAGGCCTGCTCCACCTCTTGGAGCACCCCTCCCCTCTGGAGCCAAGGAAACCACAGGGGACTAGACAGCATCCCTCCACCAACAGTCCTCTCCCGGGGAAGCCCTGAGCTCTCACTGTCCCCAACACAACCGAGGGTGGGGAGGGGCCTCCTGGGTGGCTTCACTGGGCCGAGGCCCACCTTCCACAAACCAATCTTTGTGAGCAGGGCACCCACGTCCCCTCGCTACTTACCATTCCGCAACGCCGGGAAGTCCAGCTTCCTCAGGGAGCTGGTGGCCATCCGATTCATCAGGATCCCTGAAAGGAGAGCCGGGGGCAGGCTCTGAGCACCAGGCTGGGTAACCAGCCTGTCTCTCGGTGGTCACACACAGTGACCTCCGTAGGGCGGGAGGAGGATGAGAAGACCCTCCAGCATCGGGGCAGTAGACTGGTGGGTTCTGGGGTGGGGGCTAGACCCGGGCTTGGGTCTCAGTGTTGCCACCCAGTGCCCCTGCCCACTCCAGAGCCCAGCATCCTGGCTGCAGTGGATGAGACCCTTCAGGACCTCCCTATGCTGGGACGGGAGGAGGGCGGGAGAGGGGGAGCTGTCTGCCCACCTGCCAGGTTGCATGCAGCCATTCTGACCCTGGAAGAGTTGCTTTTCAAGTAGGAGACTGTGTCTAACAGGAAGCTGTAGAGCACAGTAGGTTTCTTCTGAGTCTGCAGAAAACAAGAGGCTCAGCCTTGCAGGGGCGGGAGGGCTCCTGGGACTGAAGGGTCACCTCCTGCTGGTCGCCTTGCCAATGGCATCCAGGCTCCTGCAGCTAAAGACCAGTGGGGGCAGCTGCCGGCCCCTGTGCCTGTGGCAGATTAGGTAACCAGTGATTTGAGGGCCACCAGCCCCTGTTCCATTCTTGCCTGCCTGCAAAGAGAATACTACATGTCCCAGACCAGTGTCTTACAACATGGCAGCCGCTGGCTACAGGTGGCTCTTGGGTACTTGAGATGCAGCCAGTCTGCACCTCTGGATTTTGAAGACAAAATATAAGAAAATAAGGTGCTGCATACACCATCCTTTATTGGCTAGAGGGTGGGATGGTAATGTGTGAGCTATATACCAACCAAAGAGTCGCATCGCATTCATGGTCAAAGAGAGCATGCGGAAGGAACGCTGTTCTGAAGGTCAGTGCTGGCTGTCAGTGGTAGAAGAACATCCATACATCTACACGGAAGACCCGTGAATACAACTGTTAATCACCGAAGTGCATCAACCGCTGATGGCACGGTGAAAAAGGCAAGGTTTGTTTTATACCAACATTGCAAGCCTGAAGTCGATGAAAACATGGTCAAGATGCATTGATGATTATTGGAAATTGGAACACAGATGTTGGAAGTGAAGAAGGATCAGTAGTTGGGAACTATGGGCCTAGAGATCAAAATGATATTGGAGGGTGTATGACAAAATTTTGCAAGACCAGCAGCTTCTTCACTGGAACTGCCTTTAAAATCAAACAAACAAACGGAATGTGGTGACTGGACACATGCACCTCACCAGATGGAACACACGGGAATCAAACACACCACATCTGAGGGAAGAGGCCATGGAGAAACTCCATACATCAGTCAGAACAGACTACTGATTGTTCGGGTGCAAGTTCAAGTTGAAGCTGCAAAAAAAAAAAAAACAAAAAAAAAAGAAAGAAAGCCCAGGAGAGCCGATCAATAAATAAATCATAACCTTGAGTATGTCCCACCTGAAATTAGAGGCCCCTTCCAGTATAGATATGACTCACTGAACTCTAGTGACTAAAGACCAGATGAGCTCTGGGACCCTACTCATCCAGAAAGGAGAAGGTCATTTAAAAATCAAAAAAGCAGGAGAGAAAGAAAAGACTGAAAGAGATTTCAGAAAAGACTCAGCAGCCTGCTCTTCCCTGTAGCATCAGAAAGAGCAACTGGAAGAAAGGGTGAAGTGAAGGAGCTGGAGGGAGGATGTCGGAGGGCGGATCAAGAAGAGAAAGTAAACTATTCTAATGTAACGTGCAAATGCATGGATTAGCAAATAAAAGAGGGGAGAGCATGCTACAGATTTCTTAAACTGGGTGACATGAAGGAAAAACCCAAACCTCGAGTTGCAATGCTGAGGGATGCCATGGGCAGGACATTGAATGATGCAGGAAGACGCAAAAGAAGCTGAGAGGAATGTGCAAAGCCAGAGAGGGAGAGCGAGAGAGAGAGTGAGAGAGAGAGAGACTGGTGGAGCTCAGCCACTTCAGGAGGTGGCCTGTCCTCAAGAACTGATGGAGGAAGTTCAGGCCATTGGTGAGAAACAGGGCTTCAGGAATGGACAGCACACCCGTTGAAGAGGTCCTACTGGAAGCACTCACTCATCTACGCCAAGAAATGTGGGAGACGGCTAACCTGGCCAGCTGGCTGGAAGACATCCATACGTGTGCTCGCTCCAAAGAAAGGCAATGCAAGGGATGTGGAAATTATCAAACAATATCATTAATGGCGCACGCGAGTTAAGTCGTTCTGCTTCCTCACCAGGATGGAGCACATGGTCATCTGGAACCCCATCATCTCATCCGGGCTGGGGGTGCTCTGCCCAAGGGGTCTCTCCAGACCCTTGCAGCCCCAGAAGTGAAGGCACTGGAACATGGTCTCTGAGCAGGCCTGGGAGGGGCAGGGAGACAGCAACAGGAGTGAGGTGGGTCCAGGGCTACTTATGCATGGGTGGGGTTGGGGGTGACAAGGCTGGCGGGAGGGACCAGCTAGGCTAGAGTCACTGCCGCCTGTGGAATGCCGGCACGTGCATTTAAAAAGGCCCCTTCTCCTGGGTGGGTGGTACAAATGATGAGACTCTTGGCTGCTTAGTCAATGCTTAGAGGTTCTGGTCTACCGAGAGGCACCTGGAAGAAACCACTAGCAAACAACTTCCAGACCCTCCGCCATTGGAAGCCCATTGGAGCAGAACTCTGCTCTGACACACACACGAGGCCACCACGAGGCAGACTCCATTCCAGGGAATGTGGTTTGAGGCGGGGGAGGATGAGGGAGAGAGGGGGGAAGGTCAGAGGCAGCTCCACACCAAGTCCCACTGGCCCCCTCAGCCAGGACCTCCTGGCCTCAGCAGCCATGCTGGGACCTGCGGTTCAAGAAACCAGAGCTAGAGCCGCACCAGAGTCTGGCAGGGCAGCCTGGAGGGGTAAGGTCGTGCCTCCCAGACCCTTCCTTCCTTTCCCTCCTGGCCACTGCTGTCAACAGCTCCAGGCTCTGGCTTCTGGTGGGGTTGGACCAAGAGGCGTACTTGCAGGAGTGTGGGGGTGGGAGGAGGGTGTTGGGGTGTGTGTATCCCAGGCTGGGAGCATCTGATGTCCTTCCTGGGTTTCCCTTCACCCAACTGTCCTCTTGGAGGTCGTCCTCAGACTCCCATTGCCTTTCCCCAGGCTGACCCCACCCCCAAGTCTCTGTGTGTCTCTATTCATGAAGTCGTTGCTGATGGAGTTCCCCATTGTCCCAGTCTATGCGTGTCTATTCATGACATCGTTGCTGATGGAATCCCTCGCTCTCCATGTCTCTGTGTGTCCATTCATGACATCGTTGCTGATGGAATCCCTCGCTCTCCATGTCTCTGTGTGTCCATTCATGACATCGTTGCTGATGGAATCCCTCGCTCTCCATGTCTCTGTGTGTCCATTCATGACATCGTTGCTGATGGAATCCCTCGCTCTCCATGTCTCTGTGTGTCCATTCATGACATCGTTGCTGATGGAATCCCTCACTCTCCATGTCTCCGTGTGTCTGACCACCGTGTCTTGTCGATGGAATTCCTCGGATTCCCCCATTGTGTCTCCCGAGGACATTGTTAACGATAGAGCTGCTCAGTCTCCCTGTCACTGTGTGTCCCTCCAAGCGCCTTTGTTGATGGAGTTCTTTAGACTCCCCCCCCCACCACTGTGTGTCCCTTCATGACGTCATTGCTGATGGGGTCCCTCAGAGACACCCCACCTCCACCCCGCCCGTCACTGTGCCCCTTCACACTGATGGTTGGAGTTGGTTGGTTCTCTCTGTCTCTGTGTGGACCTTTATGACGTCACTGGTGGGGTCCCCTCAGGTCCCACCCACTCCCACCCTCTGTCTCTGTCTGTCCCTCTGTGGAGTCACTCTCCCCTCCTCCAGGTCCCCTCACAGTTGTCCCTGCTGGACTTCCTTGTACTTTCTCCGCGCCGTGATGTCATGACACCACTGTTGATGGAGCTCCTCAGATCCCACCCGGTCTCTCTGTGCCCTTGTGGGGTCACTGTGGATGGAGCTCCTCATGCTGCCTGTCTCTGTGTGCCCACTCAGGACATCATTCTGGACACACCGAGTGAGCCTAGACCTGCTGGCCAGGCCTGAGCTGGAAGAGGTGCCGCTAGGTGCCGCTTCTTGCCTGGGCTAAGCCTGAACCCCACATCAGCATACCATCCAAGGAGTTGCTTCTGGAACACCTGGGCAGGGTGGGGGGGCGGGCACAAAGGCACTGATGAGGGAGGGGGACCCCCAATCTCCTTGGGAACCACAATGATACCAGAACACCTTCAGCCCTCAGCCCCAGCACTGCTGAGGGCTCACCTAGTGCTCGAGGGACCTGGCTAATGTTACTCAGGGACCGAAGGCCGCCTCTTCTCCAGGGGGGTCTTATGTTGATTCAGCACCGACCAAGCCCGCCCACAGCGAGAGGCAGAGGGCATCATGGAGTCTGGGCCTGAGGAGGCAGTGAGGGAGAGCGTGTCTGCAGGCATGAACGAGGGAAGCGCAGGCCACGCCGGCTTTGCACCCTGCCCAGCTGGACCACCAACAACCGGGCCTATGGAGCCGGTGCCGGCTCCAGCGAGCCCGTGTGTGCGTCAGGGTAGACCTGGGCTCCATCGGGCTTTCAATGGCTGTTTTCAGAAGTAGATGGCAGGCCTTTCTTCCACCTGGTACCTCCGAGTGGACTCCAGCCTCTAACCTTCCATGAGCCACCAGGGGCTCCGCGCAGCTAGATTCTAGTGAACCATCTGCGGGCGCCACGGGGCCGCGAGGACGCCGGCTCTTACTCTGGCTGCACACGGGCTGGGGTCCTGGCAGTGCAGCATGAGGGGGACCCAGGCTTTCTTCAGCTCCACCTTGAAGAGATGCTTCTTGGAGATCCGGACTACCGTGGCCAGCTTCCCAAAGAGCACAAAGGCTTTGAGCCTCAGCAGCTCGCTCTCCTGCGGCCAAAGGACGCGGGGAAGGTCTGAGCTTCTGGAGGCAGAAGCCCCAGAGGACCTGTCCTTCCACGGGGACCATCTCCCTGCCCCCCCCCACCCCTCAGCTCTGAGAAGCCCCTCTGGGTCATCCCACGGAGTCTAGGCCCCACTATGGGGTCAACGACCATCTCTTCCCAGGAAGGGGCACTTGTGCCACCTCAGAGGACCCACCACCACCTGGCCCTGCTCCTGGTGGGTGGTCCCAGGGGATCTGGAGGCTCAAGGACCCAGGGGAGTAGGGTATAAGGGAGCCCCGTGCATCCTCAGACCCCCAGCTGTGGATCCTCTGGAGCATGGAACAACTGTGGGGTTTTTCCACAAGATCCCCATAGCAGCCAGGGGCTGAGTCCAGACCCACGCTCAGCTGCTGGTCCAAGGACGAGAAGTTCAAATCCACCAGAGGCACCTCGGAAGAAAGCCCTGGTGACCTTTGGGAAAACCAGCTGCTGAGACCCTTGTGGGGCACAGTGCTGTCCTGACCCACGTTAGCCCACAGCATCGCCCCGATGGCTACAGGGCTGTAGGTAGGATCTGGGCCCAGGGCTCTTTTTCCAGTGCTCCCAAGAGCCCATCCCTCACGAGCAGGCATTTTATTCATGAGGCTGGGAGCACCCCAGCTGGACTCACGTTGTCGAAGAAGGCCCTGCACTGCTCTGAGATGGTGTCGAAAGAGTGCCCCACGTCTCCTTCCCGGAGCTCCGCCAGGACCTTGATCAGGGCAGCCAAACCCTCAGCGACCACGCTGGTGCTGGCCGGCTCCTGCAGGGAGCCCAGGAACGTCTCCAGCAGGAGTTTCCGGTATTGCTTCACCTGGATGGGGCAGGGGCCATCAGCCTCTACCAGCTGGCTTTCTGGGTGACCAGAAGCTCTTGAGCTGGGTCTCCACAGGGACAGTCCCTGCCACTCAGCTCGGGGCTGCACCCCAAGATTGGCTCAGTGGGCAGTCTCACCACCCAGCTCTGGGGCTTCCCCCAGCCCCATCTGCTGGCTCAGCGGGCATGGTCCGTCCCCTCCACTGTGCTCTGTCTTGACGGCAGGTGCCCGTGTGGTACCCGTGGCATCATGGTACCTTCTTGGGGGCTCCAAGGGCCATGTTGCCAAGGGCGCGCAGGGAGAGCACCCGCAGGGCCTCATCCTCCTGGTCCACGCCTCGCTCCAGCGCCGACACAGCCTGCTTCAGCAGCTTCTCCTGGTACAGAACCGGGTCGCTCATGAACTAGGAAGGAGAACTTCTTAAGCTTATCACCGATAGAAGCCCACTCCTCCACCCACCAGCTGGGGCCTCTGGAAACACACGCCACCTCTCTCCAAACAAACCCCGAACCTGTGGCCAGGGAAGCAATTCCGACTCCGGGAAACCCCACCCTTGGGTCACAGAGTCAAACTGCTCCACGGGCTTTCTCAACTGTCCTCTTCCCAGAAGCCGACGAGCTCGCCTTTCTGTAGCAGGTCTGACCTCTCACTTCCGGGCTAATTGGTGGAGGTGGTGGTGGAGGTGGTGGTGGAGGTGGTGATGGTGGAGATGGTGGTGGTGTTAATGGTGATGGAGGTAGAGGTGGTGGTGGAGGTGGTGGTGGTGATGGAGGCAGAGGTGGTGGTGGAGGTGGTGGTGGTGAAAGTGGTGGAGGTGGAGGTGGTGGTGGAGGTGGAGGTGGAGGTGGAGGTGGTGGAGGTGGAGGTAGAGGAGGTGGAGGTGGTGGAGGTGGTGGTGTTCTTGCTGTCATCAACCGGGGCAATGGGGTCGGTTCCGACTCACAGTGGCCTCGTGAACAACAGAAAGGAACCTCGCCTGCTCCTGCTCCATGCTCACCATGATGACCACACTGAGTACGGTGTTGCAGCCACTACGTCAACCCCTCTCGTGTTCATAGGACCTGTGCCCTTGGGCCCGCACAGAGATGCAGGTGAAGCTGAGTCTTGGCTCTGGGAGTCACAGAGGGAATCCCTGGTGGCGCAGGGGCCAAAGCAATTGGCAGCTAACCAAAAGGTCAGCAGTTCATATCCACCCACTATTCTATGGGCCCTGGAAATGCTCAGGGGAAGTTCTGCTCTGCCCTGCTGGGTCACCATGAGTCACAATCAGTTCAAGGGCAATGGGTTTGGGTTTAAGGGTGGTGGCAATGGGGTTTAGAGGGTCACTTCCAGCCTCAGACTCAAATACCAGGACTTCAGGTCAATAGGGCCCGTGTGTGTGTGTGTGTGTGTGTGTGTGTGTGTGTCTGTGTGTGTGTGTGTGTGCTGTTGGAATTGAGTTGATGGCAGTAAATTTGACGTAATGGTTACAAGTTGAATGGCTAGCCACCAGGTCAGCAGTTGGAAACCACTAGCTTCTCTGTGGGAGAAAGTTGAGGCTTTCTACTCCTGTAAAGACTTACCCATTTCAGAAACCCCACAGGGCAGTTCTAGGCTTCCCTATAGGGCCACTGTGAGTCAGAGCAGATGCAATAGAAGTGATCCTGAGAAAGCAAACTAGGGGCAGATGGTGGTCCAATGCAAGGACTCCCACATCCTATCCCTGCCCCAAGGTTGGCAGTTCAAACCCAGCAGCCCATCTGAGGGAGACAGGAGATTATCTTCCCACAAAATTTCACAAAGTCCTGGAAACCCTGTGCCAGGTCCCTATAAGCCTACCCAACTCAAACAGTGTGAGTCTAAACCAACTCAATGATGAGTCTATGTCAACTCATTGATGAGTCTAAGTCAACTCAGTGATGAGTCTAAACCAACTCAGTGATGAGTCTAAACCAACTCAAACAGTGATGAGTCTAAGTCAACTCAAGCAGTGGTGGTTTGCTTTGCTTTCGGTATGCCTGACCCGAGGCCTGGCATTTTCAATTGCTTCGTCTACGTGTGGAAGCTGGACGTGACTGAGGAAGACCTCGGAAGAATGGGCGCATTTGGCATTTGACTGATGGTGGTGGTGAGGGATATTGGATGCGCTGTGGGCTGCCAGAGAGCGAGTACATCTGCCTGGAAGAAAGCACAGCCAGGAGGCTCCCTAGAAACAAGGATGGCAAGACTCCAGTCCCACATACTCGGGACATGGTGGCAGAAGGGATGAGACCTTGGAGAAGGACCTCTTTCTTGGCAAAGTGGAGGGCCATCCAAAAGTAGGAAGGCCTTCAGTGAGGTGGATTGGCACCGTGGCTGCATCAGCGGAACATTGTGAAAATGCCACAGGGCTGGGCAGCCATTTTTCCTATTGTCCATAGGGTCATTACGAGTCAGCGCTGACCCATAAGCACCTGACAGCAGCAACATGCACTCTTGGTCAGGTGTTGAGGTCATGGATTCAAACCCCCCAGTCCATTGTCAGGAGAAAGATGAGGCTGTCTGCTCCCCACAACAATTTACACTCTGCAGACACACACACTGAAATTGACTGGATGGCAGTGGGTTTGACTTTTCCTATTCTAGATATTTTCATTGGGGCTCTTTAATAAAAACATTTCATATTCTAGATATTTCATGGGAGTGCACACTATCATGGAGAGAAGGTCGAAGTTGCCAAGGGCTTCGTCGGTCATGGGTCCACAATCAATGCTCATGGAAGCAGCGGGTATGAGATCAAATGAGACATTGCAGTGGGTAAATCTGCTGCACAAGACCTCTTTAGAGAGTTGAAAAACAAGGGTGTTGTTTTGAGGACTAAGCTGCGCCGGACCTCCTACACATGTGAAAGATGGACACTGAATAATCAAACCTGAAGAAGATTCTATGTGTGTAAATTATGGTGCCGGAGAAGAATTTTTAAGGCACATGGACTGCCAAAAGGACAAACAAATCTGTCTTGGAAGAAGTGTAGCCAGAATGCTTCTTAGAGGCAAGGATGGAGAGACTTTGGGCACATCCTCAGGAGAACTGGGTCCCTGGAGAAGGACCTCGTTCTTGGTGAAGCAGCAGGGCAGCCAAAAAGAGGACGACTCTTGGCAAGAAGGACTGACTGTCTGCACAGAGGAGCTCAAGCGTAAGGGCATTGGAAGGCTGGCTGAGGACCTGGCGGGATACGGCTCTGCTCCGCCACACAGGATTTCTATGAATCAGAAGCGGGGACTGCGCTTATCAAAAACAACACAACCAGACTCCTCCTCTGTGTCTGGCTTACTTCACTCAGCAGGATGTCTTCGAGTTCCCTCTGCGTCATAACGTGGATCAAGATTTCATTTCCCTTCAATGCTGCGTGATACTCCATTCGACCGCACATTGGTTATCCATGCATCTTTTGAGAGACACGTGGCTCTACTGTGAATAATGCTGCTATCATCATCCCCATTCAGGGATCTCTGAGTTATTTATTGCTCCCACGTCTTTCGGGCATGTGCAGTGGTGGGATTCAGTGGTGGGGTTCAACCCGGTTCAGCAGAACAGACACTGAAGTTTTTGTTGAGTTTGGCGAACCGCTTGTTACAATGGCACTCATAACCGGGGTTCTCGCTCAGGTGGGCGGCTGGGCGGCTGCCGCTGTGGAACCACAAATGCACACTCCTGACTCTTTCGTAACGTTCATCTGCACAAGAGCGTGTTCCAAGCGCCCATAGTCATGTTCATTCTGTCCATAGGTGCAAAAAAGTCAGATGGCATTCTGCTAGTAATTCTCATTTATTTCTTTCGTGAAACTTGTTATACTTTTGACGAAAGACTACATTGTTGTTTCCTTTTGCTTATTTCAGTAAACAAACATAGAACGCGAGGAGACAAAATGCCAGACAGCCAGAGGGTGACACGCTGTCATTTGTTTCAGCTTTGTGTCACGTCCCCAGATTCCCATGAGATATGATGAGTGAATTATACAACTCCTGTTTGAAGAACTAACCATATTGTCAGAGGAATTTCTGTAAGTTCAGCAGAAGTATGAAGGGGTTTTCAGAAGGGAACATAGCATGTTCAGGGAAGAGAAGTCACCTGGAGCTGTCTCTAATCCATCAAACCCTATGACTATTGTCTAATCGGCCCTCCTCAACCTTCCTCATGCCACGGCCCTTTCATACGGTTCCTCCTGCTGCGGTGGCCCCCCAACCATCATCATTTTCGTTGCAACTTCACCACTGTCATTTTGCTACTGTTAGGAATCGGGCAACCCTGGTGAAAGGGCCATTCGAGACTCACAGATTGAGAACCGCTCTACTAAAGGAAAGAGGATCCTACCCTTAGAGCGGAAGATGGTTAAGAGTAAACCACACAGCCGAGGACGCGCAGCTAAAAGCGAGGAATGTCACAAACGAGAATGCCAATCAAGAGGCAATGTGGAAATATCTCAAATAACAGTTGTATTGGGTTGTTGGGTTTTTTTTTTGGGGGGGGGTGTCAGGTGTTATTTAACATTTTTTCCTTAACACTTCAGAAGTTTTCCTCTTCACAGAATCTAGTTTTGTGTACCTCTTAGATTGTTCTTGTTTAAGTTTTAAGTGTATGAAAGAGTAAACTACCTTCGGCCTTATTGTTGTTGTTGTTCTTGTTTTGTACTTAGTGATTCAGGCAGCAAACCGGTTGTTAAATTATTTGAATTTCACCACTGGGTACATATAAGAGTGGAATTTCTAGCTGCAATTAAAGTCCTTTGGTCCCTCTTTTGTTTGTTTGTTTGTTTGTTTGTTTTTTAATTGAGTTGTTAGTCTTTTTCTTGTTTTACAAGTTTAAATGCAAAATTTGTTTGAGGGTCATAGCGTGGACAGACCAGAGAAAGGCATAGTTCATGACACCCTGAAAATGATATGGTCTTTAAATTCTGGTGTCCGTCAATAAGTTTTATTGGCACACAGCCTCGCCCGTTGGCTTGGGGATTGCCTGTCGCTGCTTTCAGAGCAGACCTAGTGGTGCTGTGGCTTAGGCATTGGGCTAAAACAGGAAGATCTGTAGCTCGTGGGAGAAAGATGAGGTTGTCTGCTCTAGTAAAGGTCTAGGGTCCCAGTCACCCTTAGGGGGCAGTTCTAGTCTGTCCTATTGGGTTGCCATGAGCCCGGACCGGCCTGATGGCAGTGGGTTTGGGTTTTTGGCTGCTGTTGATGGAGGCTACCTTCAGGTTCGCACAGCTGAGCGGAGCCATCGCAGCAAGACCAGACAGCCCCCGCAATCAGAGCGTCTACTGCCCCCAACCTTTACAGAAATAGTGCCAGCTGAGCCCAGGCTTAGTGCTTCGTTCCTATGGTGTCCCGGGACCCATGCCATCAGCAAGACTCCTAGAATATTCCAGCCAGTTCCCTCAGGATCCCCACAGAGCTCCGGCTGTTTACAGGGAAACGGGGTCCAACCAGCCATCCCGCGCCCCTGGTCCTGGTGCCCAGCAAAGCCCTGCCCACCATCTAGAACCCACCATGGCTCCATGGGGAGTCCATGGGGTCATCACTCCAAATCCCTACTGAGTCTCCCCCCACAGTGTCACTCTGGACCGGAGCGGTGAATGCAGATGAGGGAAACCCAGCTGCCCCCGGGGACTCCGATGCTTCCCTGCCCCTGCCCACCCCGGCGGGGGCCTCACTTCCACACACACGGCCGTGCTGCTGACGCGGCAGCTCAGGACATCTGTGTCCAGGCCTCTGAGCACCAGCTCCGACAGCCTCGGCAGGTGGCCTTCCAGGTGCTGCAGGCACAGTCTGGGGAGAGACACCACCGTGGTGGGCGGGAGGTCCCCAGCCCCGGTGACCCCTACGAAGGCCCAGCAGCTCACAGGTGACCTGGGCAGGTCGCTGAGCCTCCTGGCTGGCCTCCCCACCCCCTCGCCCAGGGGCATGATGAAGCAGGGACTTCTATCTCCGTTTCATATAAGGAAGGGCTGGGGGTTCTGACCTAGCAGCCACTCCCTGGAGGAAAGAGGGGCTGTCTACTGCTCATGGGAAGATGGCAGGCTTGGAAGTCCTCCCTCTGGCAGACAGTGCCTGGCCCACCCACCTGGCCAGAAGGCCCACACCCTCCAGGAAGGTGGCCCTGTTCTCCAGGAGGGCCCACACGCCCTGCTCCTCCAGGCCCTGCTGCAGGGGCTCGCTGTTGAACCTCTGCAGTAGCTGCTGCATGGCCTTGACGGTGACCCTGGAAGGAGGGGGTGACAGTGGGTGGCCTCAGGGGGACACAGCCAGCAGGGTGGGAGCACTGAGATTGGGGAGGAGGGAGGCTTCTCTGTGCTCCTGCTGCCCAGCGAGGGGCCTCAGTTCTCTGGTGTGTGAAATGCGTTCACGGTGCCTCCTGAGGAGCCAAGCTCAGGGGTTGCTGGGGGGTGGGGCAGTCCTGTGAGGGACCTGCCTGCCTAGCCCAGAGCACCATGCCACACTGGTAGCAAGGAGAGTATGATGGAGGGTGGTGGGGGGTGGGGCTCCCCCTTCACACCAGGCTCACCCTCACCCCCAGGAGTGGACCACTGGGGCCCCGGTGGAGGTGGCCTATGGAGTCCAGCCCCTCCCACCACTGAGCACCCTGGAGAGCACCTCTGGGGGTTGATTTCCTCAGGCAGGGCTCCAGCATGCACCAGCCGCCACGTCTTCAGGACGGGGGAGGCGGCCTCGGGCCCGTGGCTGATGCTCAGCTGCAGGAGCAGGGTGTACACCAGGTCTGGGAGGAGGTCCGGCAGCTTGTCGTCCTGATCCACTTTCTCCACCAGCAGGTGGATGGTGCACAGCGTCTGCGGAGAACGGGCGCTGGCTAGGGGAACCCGGTCCGGAGGCCTGAAGGTGCCCCCAGCGGCCATCACCGCTCACCATCAGAGGGTCCACTGCAGCCAGCCGCCAGATGTCCGCCTTGGACGTGACCTTCGCCTGGGGGCTGAACCGAGACTGCAGCCTGCCCATCAGCCCGTGGAGCATGGTGCGCGCGAAGGGCACGTTCTCCGCCACAGCCAGCCACACCTCCGTCAGGTGGCTGACAAAGACAGGATTGGCCCGTGGGGTTCTGGCCTCGTGTCCTTGGGTGGGGGAAGCCTCTTTTGAGCTTTTGGGGACAAGGAGTGACCTGCCTAAGGGGGCACGATTAGAACCCAGGTCCCTGACTCTGCAGAGTACTTAATAACACAGACTCAAAACTCGCTGCCTCCGAGTCAGTGCTGCCTCCCAGCGACCCCTGTGGGTTTCCGAGACTGTAACTGCTGAGGGGGGTAGCAAGCCCAGACTTTCTCCCATGGATGTGAACCACTGACAGTGCGGATCGCAGCCCAGAGCGTAACCACCACCCCACCAGGTGGACAGGGAACCCCAACTCCAGCCTGGCTTCTCCATCCAGCTCATAGGTATCCCCGAGACAGCCGTAGCTCCCTGGAAGCACAGCCCCACCGGGAGGGGATCTGGAGGTTCCACCAGCCTGGCGCCGGGCCGCTTGCTTATGCTCCCAGGCACTCTCTGAAGAAGAACCTTTGTCTCTGTGAATCGCTACGTGCCACAGAATAGGAAACGCAAGATTGAAGCACGCAGGCAGCCTGCGCCCTGCACGGAAGAACGGCCACCCTGAAGAATGGCCACAGAGGGGCCAAGCTTTTCATGGGCACGGCAGCGAAGAAAACAGCGTGGGGCGGTCCCGCTCCGTAACGCAGGAGCACCATGAATCAAGGTCGGAGGTTGGTACCCCCATAGAAGGTCCTGTACGTAGGGGGGACCAATCTGCCTCAAGGCTAGACAAGCTGCTATTCAACAAGACCTTCATCTTTGCAGGGAGGGTGTTAATGGGGGCAGTCTGTTGAGCGTGGCTTGGGCAGTGTCATCAACGGGGTTGGTGCCACTTACTGTGGTAACTCCCAGGATTGCCCACCACCCCACCGGGACGTGGACCCTCCTCTCCTCCCAGACAGCTTCGACCCTAGAATGACGTGCGATAAAATCAGCAATAGGGGGGGTTGGGGAGCTGAGAGCATTGACGACTGTATAACCCCACTCTATGGGACCGAGCAACAGAATGGTATGCGAATGGATAGATTGGATTAAGGCCAAAAAACCCCAAAACTATTATAGGGGAAAAAATGAATAAGGGTTTCTGGGGAGTATGGTGGAGGAGGGAAGGGATAAGTGGGGGGGCTGATATCAAGGAATTCAAGAAGAAAGGACATGTTTTGAAACTGATTGTGGGAGCAATTTACACCACTACTCGATGTGATTGAACTATAGAATGGTATGCTATCTTAAGAGCTCCCAATAAAATGGTTAAAAAAGACCAAAAAGTCGCTATAAATTGCTCAGGTGTCGCATTTCTTTCATAGTTACAAGAATACTGACGCTCTTTTCGCAGAGTCTAGCCAGTGACATCATCGGCAGCAGCATTATGGGCGCTGGGCAGAGAAACCTGTCTGCACTCTTCACCTTCCTGTCCTTTAATTATGACTTCACTCTCAAAAAAGGAGGCTATTGACATAGGCTCACAATTAAAAATCAAAAACAAAACATCCCCTCCAAACTCGCTGCCATTGAGTCGATTCTGCTGGATTCTGAGACGGTCACTCTCTACGGGAGTGGAAAGCCTCCTCTTCGTCCTACAGTGGGGCTGGTGGCTTTGAACTGCTGACCTTGCAGTGAGCAGCCCAAAGCATAACTCACGGTGCCACCAGGGCTCCTGACCTGAGCGCATGAGACGGTCCAAACAGGAAATCATCACAGAGGCTGAGCCTCGTGGGGGTATCCATACAGGTAAGCTGGGCTGACTGAAACGGCTTTGGGTGTTAGACCTAACGACAGGTATGTTTTCATGTGTAAAGTAGTATGTTTTCTGCTCAAACACTGCACAGGAAGTTCAAAGGCACCACCCCTCCGACAGTGTCACTGGGCTCGGTCTGCACAGCCACCCTGTGGCCACTCTTTGTCCCCGGCACCCACCTCTCCATGGGCAGGGGCTGCCTCAGGAGCGAGGTGAGGACGGTCTCCTGGTGGTAGTGGGCCAGCAGCAGGATGCCCTCGATGAGGAGGCGCCGTACCTCCAGGTGGTCCACCACTGGCAGATGGGCCAAGATAGCACCCAGGATCTCTGCCACCTAGCAGGGTGGGGCAAGGCATCACCGGCCAGCCTGAGCCCACTGGCCTCCGGAGGTTCCCTCACCCCCAGGTTTTCCCACGTGGACCACGGGTGGGTTGACCCTCTGGCCTCTCTCAAGTGCTTCATCTTGGCTCTTCCTGGAGCCGGATTCAGTGGGTCTTCCACAGGGCAGGCCATGGGCCTTAAGCCTGCCTTCTACCTACCCACCAGTCTCCCTTCAGGGAAAGTCTTCCTAGTCCCTGAGCCCTGCTTTCTCTTCCCCCTCAGCTCCCAGGGACATGGGGGAAGTGGTCCCCACTGGTGGAGGGTCCAATGCTGGGGCCTGGCCCTGGCCCCCAGCCCCACACCCCGGCGGCCTCCACCTTGTCCTCCAGGTCCCTGACTCGTGTCTGCAGGAAGATGCTGATCCAGGTGACAGAGGCCCTGTCATGCTGGAGGCCCATGGCCCCGATGTTCTCACAGAGCTTCTGGACCAGGGACACCACCTCGTCGCAGTTGAACTCCGGGCACACCGCCTAGGACCAGGACAGGCCCTCCGGGGGGTCAGCACCCAAGGCCCAGGCCTCTTGCTGGGCCCCCAGCCTCCCCACACTCTGCCATCTGCTCTCACACACTCCATAGCCAGCCTCTTGGGTCTTCCCGGGACATTGCCCTCAACTTCAAAGCCCCCACTGCTGCCATCCTGGACTTCAGCCAGGAGGTCCAGGGGCTCTGATGTGGCCCGTCCCCTGCTCCCAACTGTCCCTAGAACTGGTTGCTCACTCTCCTAGCCCGGACACAGGCCTGCCTCTCCACAAGCCCTCCTGACCCCGAGGCAGAAGGACCCCAGGCCTCTGGGTGGCTACGGGCACTTTCATGTACCACAGCCACCCAGGCACGGACATGGGGCTCTGTTCCACGCTCAGGGAAGGGAGACGATGGCAGGGGAGTGCTGAGCACCTAGTGTGTGCCAGGCACCCAGGGAGGAGGCCTTACAACCTTCACAATACTCAATGATGGCTGGCAGGGAGTCAAGCCATGGAGGCAGCACCCTCCCGCCTCCTCCCCTCAGGAGAACGTGGGCAGCGTGGCCAGGCAGAGGAAGCTGCCTCCCCTCCAGGTGCCCACAGATTGCAGGAGACCTAGCAGCAGCCCACGCAGCTCCCACCCTCCCCACCCCCTCTGCTCGTCACCTTGGCGATTCTGGAAGATGCACACATGACCTGCTCCTCGTCCAAGTCCTTGAGGTCCTCCTTGCTTTTCAGCAGCTCCTTCTGCTTGGATGCGCCCCACAAGGAGCAGGTCTGGCTGGCTGTTGGGGTGCCACAGTGGACAGGCTCAGCGAGGACAATGGGCTCCGTGGTGACCTGCCCCCGGGCTTCTCATAGCACCAGGCTATTTCCTGGTCTCTGGACACCACGTCCTCCCTCTTCCCACCTTCCCAGTCACCTTCCTGCCACCTGGGGGGAGACGGGGGCTGGGGGAGTGCTGCTCCCCACACCCCTCTACACCGCTCAGGTCCCTGGTCCATGATACCCCACCAGCAACCACATCCTTGGTCTCGGAGTGCTGGTCTCACTCAGGCCCCTGCGAGGCACCGGAACAATGTCCCCTCTTTCCCAGTCCTTCTGGGAAGCTCTCCCCATGCCTCCATTCCCTCCTCTGGCCACCCTGACTGATCCACACGCCGCCGCCCCGCCTGGCCCCAAATCCCACTATACCGTGGAGGTCCAGCAGGCAGGACAGGACGTCAGTGGAGGCCACTCGGGTTCTTCGGTGGGGATCGCAGGTACATGGGGCAATGAGTCCCACCAGGGTGCCAAACTGCCCCAACTTCAGGGGGATCTGTGGGCAACAGGAAAGAAAACCCTCCTGCCCTCCACTCACTCAGCACACCTGGGGCGCCCCGGACCGGCAGCCCTCTGCACACACCCAATGGGGAGGGCAGGGTGGCACTGCCTGCCCAAGCTTGCAGTTCCCCGAGCCCCAACTATCAGTGGACCACAGAGCCCCTGCTCAGGACTCTACCATGTCTCCCTTCCACCTGGGTTTCTATGTCCAAACACTTGCCTTGTGAGGCCTGGGGTCAAATCGGGGGTCCTGCTCACTAGCTGGGTGGCCTCGGTAGGGCCCTTCCCTAACTTCCCAGGCCTTCACTTTTCCCTCCTGTTGATGGGGGGTGGGGTGGGTGCTGGGAGCTTTGTCACTGGCATTCCAGATACCAAATCAAAACAGGGTCCCCTAGGATGGACGAACTTCAAAGCTAAAAGGGACTAGGAAGAGTAAAAAGTGACCCACTTCTGAGGGATTAGTCCCGGGAAACCTGTGGACCGCAGTGGAACATGGTCTGATAAGAGTGCCAGACGGGGAGCCCTGAGCCCCGCAAGCTGGAAGGCCCTGCAACTACGCCTGCTTCAGGGAGAATCAACACTGCTGATGCAGATGGAGCAAGGCCATTGGGCCCCCGCCCCTCCACCCCGTTTGATGGGGTGACGGGACACGAGAAGAAACAGCTGCAAGCATCCATCAGCAATCGGGGTGTGGAATGTACAGAATACGAACCTAGGAAACTGGGAGTGTCACAAAGGAAAGATGGATATCCTCAGCATGAGCCAGCTGAAATGGATCGATGGTGGCCATTCTGAGTCCATTTTACTCGGCAGGTTTACTCTGCCGAGAATGATAAATTCAGGAGGAAAGGGGGTCCCAATCGTGTCACAAAGAACACCTCAAAATATAACATGAAGCACAGTGCTGTCAGTGGGAGGGTCCTGTGTGGACCCTGCAGAGGAAGACCGTTGCTACGGCTGTTGTTCAGCCGTACGCGCCAATCACTAAGGCATTGAGGGGCTTCACCACCTTCTGCTGTCTGGGATTGAGCGAACATGCAATCAAGGTAGATCGATCATTGCTGCTTGGAATGGAAACAGAGAGGAAGGCTTGGCGGCGGGAAAACTTGGTCTCCGTGATAGAATTTTGCAAGACCGACAACCTATTCGCAGCAAATACCTTTTGGCAACAGCATATCACCAGTCACTACCCACCTGGCCTGGCCAGGTGGGATTACCTTGGCGAAGCAGAAGGTCAGAGAAAAAGAGGAGGTCCCTCAATAAGATGGCGCAGTGGCCGCAACCATGAGCTCCAGCACAGCAGCGATTCAGCGGGGCTGCAGGACGGGGCAGCTTCCTCTGCTGTTCAACGACACCGTGGGGCTACGACGAGTCAGAACCAACTAGAGACCACCTACTAACAACAGCTTCCAGAGCTAGGAGAGAACAAATGCCTGTGGTGACCTGTCACCGCCACCACAGGGCCCTCAAATACCTCCTCTTGTCACCACCACCAGCCCTGGGACCTGCGGTCACCACTGTGCCCCGGCCCTGATGGAAGATGTCCCTACGGACAAGATAACTGAAGAGTATAGTGTCAACCGATGTGGAGAAAGAGACCTCCTGAAGCCATGTCGGGCAGCTGAGCAAGACCAAGATGACACCGCTCTTGTAGAAGGTGTGATGATGTGGCAGACGCTATACACATTGCAAGTTAAGGAGAAACGCGCTCTTCTCTCCTTGCAAGTAAACATTCCCGTCCCCCACCAGGGCTGCACTCCCGAATCGGTAGGCCTTTCCTTTAAGAAGGTTCTTGCCACTCACTGGATGAGCCAAGCCCACAGAACCTGGGTCCCCACTGGAAGCCCAGCAGTCCCTTCCTCACAGCCTCTTCACTGGACCATTCCCCCAAAGAGGTGGCCTCTTCCTTCTCACAGGGATCCTCAGGGGCCAGAACTCAATTTCAAGTGTCCCATGTTCTCACGGATGGAGGGAGACTTCTCAGCGGATGTCAGCACGGCCAACTGGGGGTGGAGGGTGGGCTGAGTGTGCCCTGACTCACGCAGACGCCCACGCTCTGGACATAAATCTTCATAAGGCGAAGGTGGAGGTTCATGGCCTTCTCCCGCTCCCATTCTTTCTCCGACAAGATCCACTTCTCCAGGAGCTGTGGGGAGAGTCCAAACACGGAAGAGGTTGGGCGGGAGAGAACAAAATCCTTCACGAGTCCTTTACTGAGCCCCGGCGATCACCACCCACGCCCATTCCCTTCAGCCTGTTTCTGAATCTTGCTGTGGTTCTGTACACTTCTGGATTTTCCCACGGCCCCTCCAAGGAAGAGACAGGGGGCTGGGGGCAGAGAACGGGGTGTGTTGGGTCAATGGCTGCCTGAAGGTGAAGGTTTTGATGTCTACCTGAAGGTGAAGGTCCAGAAGCACGCTTTGTTACTGGGGGCCCTGAAACGAAGCTCATTTTAGAGGAAAGACTATTGCCAAGTATAAGGGTCAGATCACCAAGAGGACATAACCATAACCAACCTAAACATGTATGCAGCCAATAACTGGGCTCAATACATAAAGCAAAAACAGAGAGTGCAGACAATTGGTTTTGGGCAGAGATTTAAATGCCTCTTTCTCAACAACTGATAGAACAAGAGGACAGACATTCAGGGAGGATACAGAAAATGGAACCGTTCAACAGCACAGTATTTTCCAAGGTCACATAGAATATTTACCAAGAAAAACCATATCTGGGTGATAAAACCAGCCTCAAAAAATTTGAAAGGATTCCAAATGTACAAAGACTGAAAGGACATTAAATTAGAAGGATCGACATCAGGAGAGAAGATACTTCTGGGGTTGTCCCTGTCTGTCTGTAAACTTCTACATCACCTGCAGGTCAAAGTGGAAATCAGAAGTCTCATTGTCCCATGGGAGTAGGGCCCATAAAGGAAGAGATTCAGAAAACCAGGCACAGGGAGGGTGAGGGGGGGCATTAAAAAGTGTTTGGAGATGCAATGTAAAGGGAAATTAAAATGAGAGAGTAACATGTGAACATTTGCAGGATGCACAGACACACACACACACACACAAAGAACTACGTTGGTGAACTCAACACAATTGGAATTCAAGACTTGTTACAAATCTGTCTCGGAAGAAGTACAGCCAGAGTCCTCCTTCCAGGCAAGGATGGATAGATTTCCTCTCACGTACTTTGGACATGTTGTAAGGAGAGTCCAGTCCCTGGAGAAGGGCAGCACACTTGGTAAGGCAGAGGGGCACGAGAAAGAGGAAGACCCTCGAAGAGCTGGGCGGGCACAGTGGCTACCACCGTGGGCTCAAGCGTAGGAACCCTCGTGACAATGGTGCAAGACGGGGCAGTGTTGCACTCAGTTGTGCAGAGAGCCACTATGGGTTGGAACCTAGCAGCAACAGCAGCAACAATGTGACAGCAAGGAGCCCTTGTCACCGTGGTTCTGTTGGAACCCGTCAGCCATGCCACAGAAGAAAGATGGTCGCCAGCTTCCGTAAAAACTTACAGTCGTGAACACCCGACAGCAGTGGTTCTCCACCTTCCTGATGCCGTGGCCCTTTCATACAGTTCTTCATGTGGTGGGGACCCCCCAGCCGTACAGTTATTCTTGTTGCTACTTCATCACTGTACTTCTGCTACTCTTATGAATCGGGCAACCCCTGTGAAAGGGTCATTCCACTCCCAAAGGGGTCTCCACCACAGGTTGAGAACTGCTGTCCGAGGGGCTGGTGTACCTTGTCCCCCAGGGCTGCCAGAGAGTGAGGTACTGGCATCAAGAGAGCCCAATGCCTCCATGGGGCAGAATATGAGTCCATAAACATCTATCCCTGCTCCCCTAACACACACAGCCAATTGATTTTAAATCCTGCCCGGAAATTTAGATTTTTAATCCAGACGGTGTTCTGACAAAGGCAATAGTCTGCTTGACATACTGTGCTGGAACAATTGGACATCCTCACGCATCAAAGCATATTCAAAAATTGACACACAATGGACTTCCGACTTAAGTTTTAAAACCTGCAACTCCCAAAACTCCTAGGAAAAGACGTCTTAGATATAACAGCACAGGACCCCGAACACCATGCTTTGCTTTTAAGATGAATTAGACTACAGACACCAAAGGCTCACATACAAAGAAAATGTTTTGAAAAGGACGATGGCAGCATATACACAGATGTGCTCGACACAATGGAGGTGTGGATTGCTGCCAGAGCAGCAAGAGCCCCCAAGAAAATGATTAAAACAAACAAACAACCAAAACGATAAAGTCGACTGGGTCAAATTGATAAAGGGCTTGGTGATGTCACAGCAACACGGCAGACGGAATCCGTGTCCCTGATGAGGAGCATCAAGCAAATGGTGACAACGGCAGCAGGATCTCGGAGCAGACCGGGTCTGGGAGGAGGGCCAGCAGCGCGTCGCCCAGCTCCACCTTCTCCACACTAGCACAGATGAGTTCGTCTTCTTGTAAACGCCTCCTTACATTGTCCCAGTCTTCAAAAGAGAAACCCTTTCCAGTCCATCTCTGATAGAGAACTTGTATTGGGGAAAATAGAGAGGGGGCCTCGAGGAGACGGAGTGGCAGCATGGCTGCTTGGATGGGTTCAGACGTCACAACCCTGGTGGGGATGGAACGGCGCCCCCTGGCAGTGGGGGGGATAAGGCCACAGGGTCGGGTTAATGAGTGGAACTGTTACGTGGACAGGGGGTGGATTGGAATATTCCACTGCACCCGGGACAGTTTCCCTGATGTGGTCACTGTCCTGTTATTCTAGCACAGAGTGCTCTCCTTCTTGGTGTTGGCGATAGCTTTCCGTAGTTCAAAAAGGGTGGGGGAAGAGTGAGGGGGAGGAGGTGGAAGAGGAAGAGAGGGAGAGAGAGGACAGAGAGAAAGCAGACATGGCAAAGGATTAAAAATTGGAGAATCTGCGATCTGAAGGAGACACAGACATCCTGCGTGCTGTTGTTTGTTTTTGTTCCCTGCCAACTCTTCAGAACATGGCGCTGCATCAACAGATACGGTGACTGTTGAGGACTGTGTTATTCCCTCTCCCGATTTACGTTGCTGCCCTGACCCCTGACACTTTGAAGAGGACCTGGCTTGGGTCGTGGCGTTCGTGAGGAGCTCCTACCGGATGAGGATGGGCCCTAACCCTGTGTGAGTAGCGTCCCCCAAAAGAGGGGCAGACAGAGGGAAGACGGGTCAAGGAGACGGGGTCTAAGGCTGGCGGGCGGCTGCAGATGAGAGCCAAGGGGTACCTAGGGTCCTCAGTACTCAGAGGGACAGACGAACGAGGGGAGGGGAGAGGAGAAGAGCGGATGGGGGAGGAAGGAGAAGAGCAGGGGGGTGGGGGGAAAGCAATTTCCCGAGAGCCTCCTACGTGGCACAGCCCAGCCAACACCCTGAATTCAGAGTCCTTGCTTCCCCAACTCTTTACTGGCCACCCCGTTTGTGGCACTTTGTCGGGGGCGGGGGAATGAAGAAACCCTTCTGTTTCGCGTGGAGGGTGGTCCCTGGGGGGGTGTCCTGGCCACTCACATGCACCATCTCCTGCAGCCCCTTGGGGTCCAGCTGCCGCTGCATGAGGCCCTCCATCAGCCGCTCCAGGGCGCTCATGGCGTTGGTGTACAAGATCTGCAGCCAAGAGAGGAGGTGGGGGCACCGTGACAAGCATCGCCCAGATAGCCTGGCGCTGCCCATGTGAGGGGCATGGCCATCTCTCCAGAAGAACCCTGTAGTGACAAGCAACCTCAGCTCTGGCGGGAGCTTGCTCAGTTCTACTGTCTCCTTCTCCGGGGCCAAAGCAAACCACAACAGCAAGCTCACTGCCATGCAGTCTGACTCTAGCACCCCATGGCTCAGCGTGGAAACCGTCCTGTGGGTAACCGAAGCTGTCACTCTGCACGGGCGTAGCAAGTCTTCACCATCCTGAGCCAGGGTCCACAAAGGATGTGCCCTCCCCTTCCACATTGGTGGGAAACAGTCGAGCGACTGGGGAACTACATGTCCCAGCAGCCCTTGCATCTGGAAAGAGCCCTGGCAAGTCGACGAATCCGCTCTCCGCTCCTTCCCTATCTCCAGGTTGGATCCCCAAATGCACAGCCACCGTTCAAGATGGCAGAACCTCTGCCAAGCTGGACTCCTGTGTAAAGTGGCCCAGTCCCCCCACCCCACTGCCAAGGGTACTTTGCTTGAGCGAGACACGCTTTGAAGTTATTAATACACGGGGGGTGGGCGGTCAGGATTTACCTGTTACAGTCAGCCAAACCCAACCCACTGTCCAGTCCACGCCGACTCACAGGGTAGGACAGGGTACAACTGGCCCCTGTGGGTTTCTGAGACTGTCACTCCCACAGAGCAGTGGGGAGCCCACCACGTAGCCGGCTACAGCACCAGGGCTCGGCTAGTCTTGGCTCGTTGACCTTGGGTACTGTTGAGTCTACAGTGACTCACAGCACAGGCACCCCAGGGGGCAGAGCAGCACCGCCGCGTGGCTGTAATGCTGACGGCTGCAGATGGCCAGGCCTTCCCTCCTGCACAGCTGCTAGTGGGTTTGAACTGCCAGCCTGTCGGTCAGCAGCCGAGAGGTTAACCAGTGCCCCACCAGGGCTCTGAGCCTGACCTTGCTCATTGGACCCCCTCACTTGGCAGCCTCTCCGGCTGCAGGCTCAGGACAAGGGAGGGCCAGCACGGTCCAGTTGGGTACAGACTTGTAAGTTCCCATCTCGTCCCAGAGGACCCTACCTTAATGGACTCATTGTCCTCCCCTGGGGGCTGAAGAGAAATGACGGAGTGGATGCCGGTGTCCATCAGCTCGCTGTTCTCCTCCCCGGAGTAGAAAGGCTTCAGCTTGCTGGAGGGAGAGACATGAAGAGTGAGGAGGTGCTGTCCGAGGTCCGGTCTCAGCCGGGAGTCTTCCTCCCTGGCTGGAGGTCTTAGCCCCGGGGACTGGGGCTGTGATGGAGCGAGGCACCCAGGGGTCTCAGGACCCCTGTCCTACTTGCTGTTGCCTGACTGGAGCATGGTGGAACCTAGCCCTCCCCAGGTGGCCCTGTTGCCCTTCTTGGGTGCCATCAAGCCAATGGTGACTTGTGTCTGGAACCTGTCTCCATGTGACAGGTGGAACTTCCCCATAGCGTTTCCTAGATTGCAATTGTTACGGGTGTCCACTTTCCAAGCTTTCTCCCACAGAGGCTCAGTGGGCTCAAACCACCAACCTTTCCCTTTGCTGTTGAGCGCTTAAACACTGCACCTCAGGGCACTAGAGTTGGCAGCACCAGCATGGAAATTCATGGGTGTCAATGACTGCCCCACCACCCATGGACCTCTTCCTGCAGGCCGGATTCTCGGTAGTGTTCCGTCTCACTGTTAACCGCAGGATCGTGCATGATTAAATATCACTGGCCGTTGATTAAGTGAGGGCCAACAGGGCGGCGGGTTGGTGCTGTAAAATTTCTCTACATTGAACAACAGCACGAGGAGTCACTGAGGAGAAGCCTGCTCTGTCGCCTTCCTTTCTTTTATTTACTCCTTCATCCCCAAGAAAGTGCGCTAGTTCTTAATGTTTGCTGCCTTCTGTTCAGTTGAGTTTTTCCTGTTTTACTTTGTCACAGTTTTGTTGCTGGTGTTGGCGTTTTGGTTGTTGTTTGCTTGTTTGCTGGTTAATGTTTGTCTGTCTGTGAAATCCAGGGGAGGTAAATCTAGATGAATGGTCCCTTGGGGGTCTGGCGGGGAAATGGGGAGCTAATAACGATGAGAACAGAATGAAGAAAAGATTCCAAAGCTGACTGTGGCCATGATTGTACACCTGTGCTTGATGTGAGTGGACTATTTGACCTAGGATATGTGAAGTCCAGGCCCGTAAAACTGCGGGGAAAATACATACAAGCATGCACGCATAAACGTGACTGATAGACGCTCACCAACTCCGGTCGCCACAATGTTGACGCTAAACCACCAACAGTGGGGACCGGATCGGGGACTGTAAGAGCAGCGGCAAGCGGTGCAAACTGCAGCGAGTGCCCACAGTGGGAGCCGGCCAACCCAGGTGAGCGGAAGCGTTCTTGGGACCGGGTGACACGCTCAGGACTCAAACCCAAATGCACTGCCATCTAGTCCCTTCTGACTCACAGCGACTCCATCGCAGGATGGAACTGGCCCTGCGGGTTTCCAAGACTCTTCACAGGAGTGAAAAGACTTGTCTTCCTCCCAAGGAATGGCTGGTGGTTTTGAACTGCTGGCCTTGAGGTTAGCAGTCGACCCACTGTGCCACACGGGCCGCTGGAGCGCCTCCGGGGGCTGAAACAGTAAGTTAGCCTGGAGTGTTAGCCTTGGGCATAGTGATACGTGGAAACTGGGCGTGTGGGAACGACGCTTGTTGATGTAACTAATTCAAACCAAACTTGCCGCCCTCAAGTCCCTGCAGACGCACAGCCGTCCTGCAGGACAGGGTAGAACTGCCCCTGGGGGTTTCTCTTACAGGAACAGAAAACCCCGTCTTTCTCCAGCCGAGTGGCGGGTGGTTTCAAACCCAGGACCTTGCAGTCAGCAGTCCAATGCATAACCACTCTGCCGCCAGGCCTCTTTGTAACGAGCGGCAGGGGTGTGTTTATTTTTTCAAGAGGCAGCAAGTCCCCGAAGAGCCATGGCACACACACTTCACACAGCCAGTCTTGGCGTCGGCCCCCCAACAGTGCACTCGGTGTCGTGAGGAATTCTCGCTGACAGAGGGGCGAATGAGAGCCCCATCTTCTCAGCTGGCCCAGCCCCAGGCCCCTGCTGCAGAGGTAAGGGAGGGTCCAGGAGCTGCTTACCCAGGGGAGGTCCCACCCCTGGAGGCCAGGGGACAGGGGCAGGGGTGCCCAGCTCACCTCAGGTGCACGAGGGCTTCCATTGCCATGGCCCGGACAGGAGAGACCAGGCTGTCGATGGGCTCAGCCTTGATGATTGCCTGCGGGACCCAATCAGGCCATGAGCTGCCGGCCACCAGGAGGGCCAGCAGTACGTGCCGGAGGGCCTGACATTCTGGAACATGCACTGTGGTTCTTTGCACACACCCTCCACAGCCCAAAGGAGACAGCGAGTCCAGAGCGTGGAGGGTGTCTAAAGTGGGTGTCAGGAGGAGGACTTGGCTTTGAGTTGGGTGTCCTGGGGGAAATTTCCTCCTACCCCCTGCCCCCAGCCCCCCTCCTCTGTCAAGCAGAGACTGGATGGCCAGTTCCACTGGGTGACCCATAAAATGATGTATGTGGAGTCCCTGGCCCCGGGCCCCCTAGTGGAAACACACTCTGACATCCTACACAGGGCCTCCTGTTCTCAACCCGAGTCTCACTCCCTGCAGGCTCCTCATCCAGGTGGCGACGAGCCGGTTACCAGTATCGGTACTAGGACTGGGGAGGGAGGATCTCAGCTGCTCCTCCACCTGCATCAGCCTTGTCACTGATTCCTGTCTTGGGACAGTGACTGTTTCTCTGTTGTTGTTGCTGTTTTCCATTGAGTGGGTTCCGCGTGGACAGCAGAATGAAGCCCCACCCGCTCAGCCCCATCCTCACAACAACCGCTGTCAAGTCCATCTTGTCCAGGACCTTCCTCTTTTTCCCACCGGATCCTCTACTTTCCCAGGCACCACGCCCTTCTCCAGGGGCCAGCCTCTCCTGACGACACGCCCAAAGGGCATTAGACAGCTGCTCAGCTCACTGCCATCCTTGCCTCTAAGGCGCATTCCGGCTCTGCCTCTTCCAAGACAGAGGCACATGCTCTTTGGCCAGCCCGTGGTACTTTCAGTGTTCTTTGCCAACACTGTCAGGCATAAGCGCTGATTCTTCTTCCATCTCTTTTATCTAGTGTCCAACTTTCAGAGGCAGATGAGGGGGTTGAAAATGCCACTGCAGGGGTCAGACGAAGCACTCCAAAGTCGTGTGGGGCAGATGTACCCAACGCCATGAGCCCTCCGATCTCGCGACTGTGGCTGCCAGGAGCCTGGACTGTGGATCCAAGCAGAGCGCCTTTCCCCATCGGACCAAAGTTCCAGGCAAATGCAGCTCTAGGCTTTGCTTCTTCCGAGCACCTCCCCCACATCCCTGCCCTCGCCCCCAAGGGAACCCCAGTCTGAGTCTTTACAACCAGCCCAGAGCAGCCAGCCACCTCCTGCTCATCACGGGGCCCAGAGGCCCGGGGCCTTCCATCTGGTCTCTAGAGCAATCCTTGGCTTTGAGACCTGGGAAGATGCCTTATTCTGAACCACTACAGTTAGGACACAGAGGCGGGGACTTCAGAGATCCTGCAACCCCATCCCCCCCACTTCCAGGCACCCTTGGGAACTCTGGAAACACCGGGCCTCTGCAGAGAGTCAGACCCTGGCTCCACTCACCGTCAGAATGCTGGTGACAGTGCCCTTCTGGGCAAATTGGACATCGTCCACGTACTCGATGCTCTTGACTGCACTGGCCACCTGCACAATGCTCTTCATGAAGGCCAGTTTGAGGGATACATCCTGGGCCGGACCCAGCCGGTGAGGAGAGAAAGGAGAGCATGCTTGTGAGCAGCCGCCTCACCTCGCCCTACCCAGAACCAGCACAGAGGCGGAGCCCTCCCTGCTTGGGGAACAGAGGGCTTCAGCTCAGGTGCTCTGAGACACGGCACCTCACTCGGCCTTCAGTAGACCACTGAGCATCTACCGGCAGGGACTGGGGCCTGGGCCAGACCAGGGCTGGACAGGGCCTATGGGCCTCCATGTTGCTCCATGACCAGGGCCAGACAGAGACCGAATGCTCCGTGTCCAGGGACAAAGGAGGCCCGTGTCCTCTATGACCAGAGCCTGATGGGGCCCCATGTATCTCTAACCAGGGTCAGACGGGGTCTGAGTGTCCCCTGTCCCTGCCCGTAGATGCTCAGTGGTCTAATGAAGGCCGAGTGAGGACCAAGTGCCTCTATGACAGGGCCATGTATTCTTGTGACCAGGGCCAGACGAGGCCTGAGTGCCCAGAACTCTCTGCACCCCCAGGTAGCCTTTCCTAGGCACTGCAACTGGAGCGTCCAGTGTCACAGAGGGGCAGACGCTTGACCCGCCACATCCTCCCCTCGGGCCATTAGGAAGGAGAGGGAAAGGAGAGGTCACACCCAGGCAAGAAAGAGGCAGACACCCACCCCACCCTCACCCCCCAGTGACACACCCAGGTTTTCTCCGTCCAAGCACAGAGAACAGTCCAGGTCAGGACAACAGGCTCTCTGGGTGCTGGATGCCAGGTAAGAGCCCTGGATGTCTGTCTCCTGGTGGGAGAGGTGGGCAGAGGGTGCTCGCCCCACCCCCGCCTGACTCAGAAACCCGATGGAGTATGTGGTAGGATGGGGCATGGGGGAGGTGCCCGTGGGGTACCTGGCAGCTGCTGGAGTAGTGATGGATGATCTTGGAGGTGATGGGGCTGTCCATGTGGCTGAGGAGCACCTGGGGGTGGCAATAGGTGGCCACGCAACTGTACATGACCATGAGGGCACTCTTCACTGTTTCCCGCCTCCAGGGATGGTCTTTCTGCAGGACAGCAAGCAGGATAAGCAGGGGGTAGGGTGGGATGGGGTGGCTTTAGGAGACAGAGGCAGCCCAGCCAGGCTCAGGGTACTGCATCAACGCCGATGTGGTGGCCTTTCACAGGCTGGAGTAACATGTGCCATTGATGCAGGCTTCTCGATGGACAAGTTTCCTGAAGCACATCACTGGGCCTCTTTTCCTCGATGACCCTGAGTGGACGGACCTGAACCTACCACCCAGGGCTCCAGTGCCTGATGCCGGATGGTCAGTGTGTGTTGGCCCCCTTCCTGGAGGCCACTGTCCACAGCTTCCCAGCCCACCCCCACCAAGCACCTGCTGGGTCAGTGCTCGCCCCACACATGCCAGTGGCCTGGTGGGACAGATAGCTCACATGGTCTGACCGAGCCCACCTTCCAAGTGGGGAGGGGTGCTGGAAGTCCCCTCACACACCTGGATGGGGACAGGAGAGCCAAGGCTTCGAGTAGAGACCGGCCTCCTGGATTTGGACACTGTTCCTATCGCAGGCCCCACATCCAGTCTCCCTGCCCCAGGGCCAGGGGCCAGGGCAGGCCAGGACCTGAGACCTTAAAGACTGCACAAGACATGCCAGGGGTAGGCTCAGTCTACCAGCCTGTCCAGGATTCCTGGGAGCTAGGGCCAGCTTCCCAACTGACCAACCTCTGGACAAGCTTCCTCATGGTCATCTCTGGGGCAGTGGTCACCTCAGCACCCGGGGCAGTACTTCCTGCGTATACCTAGTTCTCTCTGCCTACTGCCCAAGGACCTTCTCTCGTCCTAGTCCTCATCGCCAGGAGCTTCCTGACCCTCCACAAAGGACCCCCAGCTCGGACGGACGGCCAGTGCGCCTCATGCGCACTCCCACAGCTGCGATGTCTGTGGAGGCTTTTGTGTGGCCATGACACGGCCTGCGTGGCAGCAGAGCTTTCAGACTGAGACAGACTGGGAAGAAAGGTCTGACCATCTACTTCCGAAAGGCAACCCATGGAAGCTCTGTGGCTGCATCCCTGCGTGGGGACAGCGCAGGACCTGGGCGCCTGGCTCCTCTGTGTGTGGTTGTGTCGGGGCTGACCAGACCCAGCAAACACCAGTCCCCCCGGGGGAGTCTGCACTGCTGATTTGAAGGCCCTCGGTGATCCGTGAAGGGCTTGGATCCCTCGGGGATGTCCGGGTCATGGGAGGCCCATCTGTCTGTGGTCACCAACAGCGAGTATGGTCCTGCCCTATGTCAGGCCCAGGATCTCAGTCACCTTGGTGATGGGGGACTTGGAGGGCGTGTCTAGCAGACCTCATGAGGGCGCTGGCTGGGCGCGCTTGTGGGCTGCATCATGCCCCACCCCACCCAGGGTGGGGGCCCAAACTCCTCTACCCATGCCTGAGAAAGCTGGGCAGTGAAGAAGAAAGATGGAAGGAGAGTCGAAGCTTTAGAATGCCAGCAAGGGCCCCAGAAGAAGGGGCACCTTGGTCTTCGAGGAAGTCAGCCCACATGCTCCTCAGATCCGGTGTGGCCAGACATCGGCCATTTTCCGCCAACTGACGTGCGTGGGCAAGCTGCACACCAAGGCAACGGGGAAGACGCAGAAGAGCCCACGCACCTGGAGGGGGGTGCTGGAGAAGGCCATCGGGCATCCCACGGACAGCCCAGGGCACAAGCACCTCTGTCTCGAAGGGGCCCAGCCCGAGAGCCCCTCAGAGACAAGCATGGAGAGACTTTGCCTCACGCACTTTGGACGTGTCTGTTGTCGGGAGAGACCAGACCGGTCCCTGGAGGAGCACGAGGTGCTTGGTAAGGAGAACAGGGCAGCAAACAATAGCACCGGCCCTCGACCAGACGGGTTGGCACAGTGGCCGCCGTGAGGGCTGAAACCCAAGAACAAGAGCGAGGATGGCACAGGACCGGGCGGGGTTTGTTTTGCAGCACACGGGGCGCTGCATTGGGATTGAGCCCACGGCTCAATGGACCACAATGATAGACAGCAACGCCCGTGGCGGGTCCTGTTCGAGAACAGGACTGGCTTCGTTATCTTCATCCCATCCCAACCAAGTCGGGTGGCTTCCAGAGCTGATCGCTTCTGAGTTACCGAAAGAGTCATCCAGAGCGCCCGGCACGCTCATAGGCCATCTGGGGTTTGCTAACTAACAAGGAGCCCATGGCGGACGGGGGCGCCTGACCAGGAAGCCGTGGGCAGAGTCGAAACCCTGCTCCCAGTCAGGTGTCTTCATGAAGGGACAGAGACCCGCGTCTGCCCCACAAAGCACTCATGGTATCTGTGCTGCAGCAGCACCAGGAGGCGAGGAGCTAGGATCGGCACAGAGGGTTGGGCTTCAAGGGACCCAGAGAGCTGAGGGTGGGACCAGAGTCTTACCCGCCAAGCGCCGATCTGCCAGGTCTGCTCCGACTCCTGGATCCTCTCCTCAAAGTCCTGGAGCACGTTCAGTACCGTCTTCACCTGGCCCCGGGCACACAGGCCGAAGCAGAGGATGATGCCCTGCAGGGGACCATCCCGATGGGTGAGGCCTCATGCTTGCACTCTCTCTCTCTCTCTCTCTCTCTCTCTCTCTCTCTCTCTCTCTCTCTCTCACAGACTCTCTCTCTGTCTCTCTGACACACACAGACTCTCTCTCTCTCTCTCTCTCTCTCTCACACACACACACACACACACACACACACACACACACACACACACATACACACACACACACTCTGCCAGCCCCCCCTCCCAGGGCCAGCCGGCACCTCCCGGTCAAAGTCGTTGCTGTAGTCCGTCTTGTAGAGTAGCTCCAGCAGCAGCACCTCCACCCTGTCGGCCTCCAGGCCCATGGCCAGCGTGAAGCCCAGAGCGCGGTACAGAAAGGCCTGGAGAGTCAGACACAGCCAGAGAAGATCCAATAGCTGCCTGGTTGCCTGCCTGGCTGGGGGCTCGCCCACCCGCCAGGGTGTCCAGTACAGAGCCCTCCGGCCCCTTTTGAAAAAAATGCACTGGTATCTTTGCTTGTTGGGAGATATTTGGAGTTGGGGGATTCCTTGTTATCTCCAAAGACAACTTCTCAAGCAAGAGTCTGATTCGTTTTACGCTAAGGTACACCTGTCCCAAGCCATGGGCTTCTCAATCGCCTCCCACGCACGGAGGAGGAGCCTTGGTGGCGTAGTAGGTTCCGTGTTGAGCTGCAGACCTCCAGGTCAGCACGCTGAAACCACCGCTGTCCAACAGGAGTAAGAGGAGGCTGTCTACTCCCGTGAAGACCTATCGCCTCAGAAGCCCACGGGGGCAGTTCTAGAATGCCGCACAGGGCCGCTATGAGTCAGAATCGATTCCATGGCATGGTGCGAGCTTCATGTAGACCTTCCCCTGCCAGCCTGCGGTGAGTCTGGGTCCCTGCATCACAGATGCATATGCCTGGAAGCTCCAGGGTAGGCACGCTGCCCGGTGGTCCCCCACTGCTGGTGGGAGCCATGCCCAAAGTCCAGCTGCTCCTACTCTGGTGAGTAGCGACTAGGGTCCGGAGCGCCCATGAGTGGCCGAGTGAATCAATTGCTCACTCTCCATCAGAAGCAAAGAGGAGGGAAGGGGACCTGAGTCGGAGTCAGAACGGACCGCGTGGCAGTGGTTCCCAGGCTCCTTGTCTCTCCCTGTGCATGCAGGCAGGACCACGGACAAGGACGACCACACGAGCGTGCATGGATCTGAATCATGATGCTGCAGAAGAGGACTGAACGTGGCACAGACTGCCGGAAGGACAGGCTGGACAAGCCGTGCAGCCAGAGAGCTCCTCAGAGGCAAGGAGGGCGGGGCTTCCTCTCACGGACTTTGGACCTGTTGTCAGGAGAGCCCAGTCCCTGGAGAAGGACACCCTGCTTGGTAAAGTCGAGGGGCAGTGAAACAGAGCAAGACCCTTGACGGGATGGATGGACACCGTGGCTGCAACCATGGGCTCCGATGTAGGAACCACAGATAGGCCGGTGCAGGGCCAGGCAGTGCTTGCTCTGCTTTGCTGCAGAGAGGCTTGTGATGAGCCGGAACAGGCTTCATAGCACCTAACAATCCTGGCCAAGTCCTCCAGCAGTGAGGCATGGCTTCTGACCAGCCGTCTATCCTTCAGCGAGGGAGGGTCGGAGCGTGTTGTCGGTTGTATTTGTTGCACTCGTCAGTGCCCAGGGGGGCAGGGGGGCGTGGTGGGCCACAGGGTGGGCATTGGCTGGTTGGGGCAGTAGCTCTTCAGGCCTTTCTTTCTCCCTTAGTCTGTCTTAGATGAGAAGCTTGGCGGAAACCAGTTCATTGTCAAAGCCATATGCCAGGCTCCAAGGACAGATGGTGGTGGCTACACAGGAAGTGCCAGGATGGGAGACTCCACAGAAGGCAAGAATTCTTCCCCTGACCTACCACTGCCTGTGTGCATTTAAAGCTCAACAACAGCAGCGCTGTCATCGTTGTCACATACAGCCCTAGAGGACAGGGTAGACCCGGCTCCAGAGGGTTCCCGAAGCTGTAATTTGTACAGAAGCAGACTTCTGCATCTCTCTCCTACAGAGTGGACAATGGGTTTGAACCACCAACCTTTCCGTTAGCAGCTAACTCCTCCACCACTGTGCCTAAGCAGAGCCAATTTGTACTCCCACCGACAAATCCAGGAACACCTGTACTTGTGGTGACTGTGTTAGTCTGGGTAGACTAGAGACATGAGTCCAGGGAAAATCATATGTGTATAAGAAAGGACTTTACATAAAACAGCAATTGTATATTGAGAACATATCCCAGACCAGTCCAGATCAAGTCCATAAGTCCAATATTAGCTATATGTCCGATACCAGTCTATAAATCCCTCTTGAGACGTGCAATGACGCTGAATTCAAGATCACAGGCCAGTGTGTGGAAAGTCTTGTGGATCCAGTGGTGGTGGAAGCGCGCTGACAGGGGTCTCCACGTGGCTCCTCCAGCTCCAGGGCTCTGACTCCATCAGGGGTCTCCACATGGCTTGTCAGCAGGAAGATGAGTCAGAGAGGGTGGCTCTGGCTCCATAGTACCTCCAAATGAGGTCATCAAGCTGTGCCCTGATTGACAAGCTAAACTTCACCACTTCACTCTTAATAGTCTCAAGTTGACACCAGATTATGTGAACAAGGTAGAACTGCCTCTCTGGGTTTCCAAGTCTATCACTCTATGGGAGTAGAAAGCCTCGTCTATCTCCTGAGAAGTAGCTGGTGGTTGCGAACCATTGACTTTGAGGTCAGCAGCCCAACAGGGAACCCACAGTGCCTCCAGGTAGGTATCAACGTGTTAGAAGACAAAACAGGAAACCACCTGCCTCTCCCCCAGGACTCTGTCCACAGGTACACATCATGGGACCCTCCTCATTGCCTTTCACTGGAGTCCACCCCGCCCACCTGCAGGGACTAACCTTCTCCAGGGAGGGGCTGTCAAAGCTCTCAATCTGGTTGTTCAGCTCCTTGCTCAGGCGCAGGCTCCAGCCGGACCCCCGGGTCTTCTTGAGGGAGTTTCTCAGAAACTGGGGGGCGGCGGGGAGGAGGAGGGCAGAAATGACACTGGGACACTGTGTGGTTTTGAGTAGCTGTTTGCCTTCCATGGGCCCCTCCCCAACCTCTAGATCTCTACTCCACAAAGCCCGATCCTTGATCTGTGTTCTGGGGGTCGGGGGGCTCCTGTGGCTGTGGGGGGTGGAGGGAGGGGTGCCGGCTGTCCATTGCTTCCTCGACTACTCGTTTCTCTGGGATGGAAACTGCTCCCAGTCCTCTCTGCTGACAGATGCTGCTATGGACACATCAGTCTTATCTGAGAGAATTCCAAAAACCCAAACTCGCTGCCATTGGGCCGATTTCTACTCACAGGGAGACTCTATAGGACGAGAACTTCCCCCTATGGGTTGCCAAGACTAACTCTTTTTTTTTCTTCTTTTTTTACATTTTATTAGGGGCTCATACAACTCTTATCACAATCCACACATATACATACATCAATTGTATAAAGCACATCCGTACATTCTTTGCCCAATCACTCTCAAAGCATTTGCTCTCCACTTAAGCCCTCTGCATCAGGTCCTCTTTTTTTTCCCCCTCCCTCCCCGGTCCCCCCTCCCTCATGAGCCCTTAATAATCCACAGATTGTTATTTTGTCATATCTTGCCTTATCCGGAGCAAGACTAACTCTTTATGGGATTGGAACACCTCATCTTTCTCTCACGGAGTGGCTGGTGGTTTCAAACTGTTGACCATGTGTTAGCAGCCCAGTGTGTAAGCACTGTGCCCCAGAGCTCCAATAGGACAGCATATCCTTTAATTTCTCCTAACCTCACATGCCAGCTCCACCAGGCGCCCATCTGCCCTTGCCCCTTTCCTCAGCAGCCACAATCAGCTCCTTACCTGAATCAGCTTGTCTTCCCAGGTCTTCTGATTCCAAGTGAACTCCGTGTGTTCTACAGAAAGAGAAGCACCACCCCTGCTTTCTCCGGCTTCTCTTTCTCTTCCAACTCACCTTCCTGGCCTGGCATCTGAGGTCCCCCACAGATGGGTCCACCCTACATGACATTCCCCTTCCCACCATCCCCACCTGCTTGGCCAGTCCCTAAGGCCAACTCAGGCTCTGTGGGTCCACCTGAACCTCAGCTCCTGCACAGGGGTGTAGGAGAGACAGTTGATCTAGAGTGGCTGGCTTATAGGAATTTGAGTAGTTGATGTGGAGTGAGTGGTTGATACGTAGGAGATGGTGGATACTGAGTGGACAGTTGGCAGGGAAGGGGTGTTTGGGATGGAGGAGATGGTTGATAGGAAGATGATTCGTGTTGAGTGGATTGTTGAAAGGGAAGGGCATGGTTGGCATCGAGTGGAGGGTGGGCATGAAGGGGATAGTCGATGGGCAGCGGATGGTTGCCTGGAGTGTATGGTTTGTGTTGAGGGGACAGTTGAAATGGCATGGGTGGTTGGCGTGGATGTTGGGAGTGGCTGGCATTTGATGTTGAGGAGATAGTTCAAATGAAGTGGAGGGTTGATGGGAAATGGATGAAGGGCATGGAAGGGGTGGCTGGCATGCAGTGGGTGGGCGATGTTGATTGGATCATTGACACGCACTAGATGGTTAGCATGGAGGAGATGGCTGGCATAGAGTGGGTGGTTGGTATTGAGACAGTTGAAATGGAGTGGAGGGTTGCTGGGGAATGGATGATGGGTGTGGAGGGGTGGCCAGCGCCGCATGGACCTTTGGCTTGGTCGCACTAAGGGTGCCTCACCTTCCAGGTACTGGACCAGCAGTGGGATTTCCAGCTCCCACATGTCAGCCATGGAGGGGGCAATGCTCTGGCTCAGGGTCCGCAGGAGGTTGAGCATGGCGATCCCTCGCCCCTCGCCCTTGTAGGGGGATGACATCAGCACCTGGAGGGGCACAGAGGCCCAGGTGAGGCCCTGCCTGGGAGCCTCACTCCTTGAGTTGGATCCTCACTGTACTCACTTGTAAAGGGAGGCATTGGGCAGATGAGAGCTTTTCAAATAGACTTCCAGGAATCCCCAAGGACAGAGCATGCCCCCCCCCCTCCATAGAAGAAAAAGGCAGAAAAGCAGGACTCTGGGCCCCTCTTTTCCCCCGATGCACGGGAACAAGCATTCACATCTACGGCCAGTGTGAGTGTGCAGACATAGGGACAAGGACTGAACCCAATCCATAACAAGTCATTGGGGTCCTCCTTCCCCAGCTAGCGGAGGACACTACCCCCGCCACAAACACCCAGGAAGGGTGATAGAGAGCCAGACAGCTCGGTCCTGCCAAGTAAGTGTTCAGATCCCTCGCTGGCCCTGGCCCCTCCTCCTCTGGGAGCGCTCACACAGGGACCAGAGAGCATGGTGGTGGGGAGGGGCGACATCCAATGAGAACCACTCACCAGGAGCCGGGCCAGAAGTTTCTGGGGAGCAGGCAGATCCACTGCAGAGAGGAGGAGAGACACCTCCAGAACACGACCCCATAGTTCCAAGGGGGCTGTATCCTGCAGGGAGACCCCTCCCCCACCAGGACCCCCATCGTCCCCCAGGGTGGAAGGTGGGTCTGTCCCGGGGAATCTCCCATAAAGGACATCACTGTAATTGATTCTCTTGGGAAGAAATGACATCGCATTCACGGGTTGGGTTTAGAAGGTGCTGTTTGTTCTCTGAGCTTCACCATGTCGGAGGACACCAGCGTTTTCAGGACAATGCTCTTCTGAGATGACAACACCCTCTCTTCCCTCCCACCCCCTGCCTCCTACACCCTCTCTTCCCTCCCACCCCCTGCCTCCTTACTGGGGCATCTTGGGAGTTGGGGCAAATGGACAAAGGAGGAGTCATGCCTGCTGCCAAGTTTCAGGTGTGTGTGTGTGTGTGTTGGTGGGGGCAGGGAAGGGGGCCACGTTTCAGGGGTGTGTGTGTGTATAAGGGAAAGGGGGTGGAGTACAATGGGGCTCAGCCCCTGCATGGGGCTCATGCAGAGAAAGGCTCATAAGGTTGGAGGCAGTCCATTGGCTGCTCCAGCAGCCAGCTGGGCAGGGAGCTGCCCACCATGCCTGCTGTGGCTGGCCGAGTTGGTCCCCACGTCCTTGTGGAGCTGACGTTCGGCCAGGTTGGTCAGGCTGATGCAGATGGGGGTCAGGGCCTCCGTGTAGTCTGTCTCCATGATGTAGCAGAGGAGCCTGACCCAAAACTCCTGGGGAGAGCGGTGGGGAGACAGGAGCCCAGGATTAGCCAGGGACATTGCCCCATGGTCACTGCAGGGGAGCCACCAGGCTCCGTGCAGAGTCTGGCCTTGCAGAGCTGTCCATGCATCTCCTTGGCTCTGGAGGACTGGCTACACTGCCAACCCTGGTCTGTTCCAGGGTACATATGCACCACCAACCCTGAGATGGCATGGGACAGCTCCCACTGGTCTCTGTCAAGCCTGGCAAATCCTGGGTCCAGCCCCTCTGTCCCTACTGCCCTCCCACCGCACGACTCACGTCCTCTAATGCAAGGTCCTCCCTCGGTCTCCACGTCCTCTCAAAGCATACACTAGGCAGGCAGCCTTTCCATGTTTGCCGGTGACCTTGGGTCTGTACTACTGGCCCTTCACCTTCAGTGAGTGGCATCTCCCTCCCCTCACTCTCCTCTTCTCCACGGCTCTCTCTTGATGGCCATGGAGCAGACCCAGCTAATCCTGCCTCCCCCACCAGTCTCCTCCCTCTCACCCCCTAAGAGTTGGGGGTGAGGCCTCAGTTCTACCAACTAACAAATGCCCTTGCTGGACCTGCTCCAGCCAGCAGGACTAGCATCCCCCTGCTCCTGAGTCCCCCACCCCCTCAGGAGGCAGGGTGCTGACCTGGAAGGAGGGTTTCAACCTGGCTCCCCCGTTCATCAGCTGTGGGGCCTCAAGAAAATGAATATTCCTCTGAGCATGAGCTTCCTCCTCTAAAAGGAGGAAGCTGCCTCGTAATAATTGGATGAGATTGTGCCTGCAGCGTCCCTAGTTCCTTACTTGGGATGGGTAGATGCCCAGAGGACTGTCACTCCAAAGACCAAACTCCAAAGACCAAACTCACTGCCATCAAGTCGATTCCAACCCACAGTGACCCTGTGCTGTTATTTTCATCACCGCTTGTGTAATTAAGGCAAGCAGCCCCCATATGACGCGCATCAGACCTCACCAAATAGACTGTTAATCTCTCCTCGGTGGTGGTGTTGAATGTGTGCCCGGTCTTACCGCTGTGGCACATTGTACCATTCTCACTGCATGTGCACCGGAGGCGATGGAGCCCAAGGCCTCGCCGAATGGGCCACGGTTCCTTCCTCCTGTGAGCTGGCACCATGTGATGTCAGTGAGTAAGTGAGTGAGTGAGTGAGTGAGTGAGTGAGTGAGTGAGTGAGTGAGTGAGTGAGTGAGTGACTGAGTGAGTGAGTGAGTGAGTGACTGAGTGAGTGAGTGACTGAGTGACTGACTGAGTGACTGACTGAGTGACCGAGTGACTGAGTGACTGAGTGACTGAGTGAGTGACTGAGTGAGCCTCCGTGATGCTGTCTTTGTAAGCTTTTCCTATCCTATTGCTGTGACTCTGTGCACTACAATCCCAAGCCCACCGTCGGTTTTCTCTGTAGCCTACAGATCCCCTGGGCTTCCTAATATTCCGCCTCCTTCGGTGGACGTCCTGGTGGCTTTGGCCTGACAGGGACTTAACTGACTATCTGTGCCACTGACCAGCCCAAGACTTTTTCTTGAGCCCGCTCCCCACACAGAGTGGGCAGGACACGCGGTAAGGCGGTGGGCACCTCTCAGGGAACACATCATCTCAAGGCACATCAGAGTCGACTGTGTGCCTGGCACTGCCAGAGACCAGGAGCAAGTGCCCTTCAAGGCGGTCCAGCTATGGCGCTGGGTCTTGAAGGGTGAGGGCTCAGGCAGTTACCAGAGGAAGACGCTCAGGCTGCCCCAACCACCCCAAGCATGGGGGCGGAAGAAGCGACAGCGGTGGCAATGGGCACCTGGGCATGGTAGCGTCCCTCCTCGTCCTGGCTGGCACAGGGCAGGCAGGAGCTGAGCCCAGCAGGGAGGCTCATGCGCGTGGAGGGGTGGGGTTGGGGGACTCACTCACATTGGTCATCCCGCTGACCGAGGAGGTGATGATCCTCACGGTGTCCATGGTGACTTTGTGGACCATCTTCTCCTCCAGGTCCCTCTGATAAAAGCTCTCCCGGCGGTTTGTCTAGAAGGCAGTCCCGAGGGCCCCCAGGTGTGGGATGTGAATGGGGCTGGGGTTTCCTGTAGCCCTGAGTATGGTCGCCTGACTCCCACGGGGCTTGCTACCCAGGCATATATGTGTGTGGGGGGTGGGTGGGGGGTGCTCTCTGAGAGGCTCAAGGTCAGGCGTGCCTCTATCATGAATTTTAGATTCCTGGGATATGCATTGGCTTGATGACCTCGAGCGGGAGGTCGGCCGTTCAAAATCACCAGTCGCTCTGTGGGAGAGAGAGGAGGCTGTGTGCTCCTGTGAAGAGTTCCAGGCTCAGAAACCCACGGGGTGCAGTTCTAGAGTGTCCTGTGGGCTCACCATACTCTGCTCACTATACTGGTCACTCTGGCACTGAGCAAGCCCTATGGCTATGCAGACATTCCCCTGCCAGCCTGCGGTGTGTCTGGGTCCCTGCATCACAGATGCATACGATGCATATGCCTAGGAGCTCCAGGGTAGGGGTGCTGCCCGGTGGTCCCCCACTGATGGTGGGAACCATGCCCAAAGTTCAGCTGCTCCTACTCTGGTGAGTAGCGACTGGGGTCTGGAGCGGCCATGAGTGGCTGAGTGAATCTATTGCTTCGCTCACAAACTGTCCAGAGAACTCAGGGATTGTGCTAACCTCACCCTCCTCGGCCCTGAGACCAGAAGAACTAGATGGTGCCTGCCTGCCACTGCCAACTGCTCTAAAAGGATCCCATTAGATTGTCCCAGCAAGAGAGGGGAGAAAGAAAGAAAGATGGAACAGAACTCAAAAACCGTAACAGGACCAGGCCTGCTGATCACACAGAGCAGGCAGGCCCCTGGAGACTGTGTCCCCTGAGCCGCCCTCCCAGCCTGGAACGGAACCCATCCTGAGGGTTCAACTCGTGACAGCACCAGGGCAATGTGAACGCCTTGGGGTAATCATCACAGGAGAGTCCAAGGGCAGCATCTGCCCAGGGATGGGGTTCAGGGGGCAGGCAGCGACAGAGAAACCACGCTGCTTGGAGAACTGTCACTCAAAGGCGGAGTCCGGTCTGCCTGCTGGGGTCACTCACCAGCTTATAGGTGGACAAGGTCAACTGTACGGACACGTACTTCAGCCCCCAGCCTTTGATCCTGTCCTGGTAGCCAGACAGTGCCAACTGGCCGATGATGCGGAGAATGGCCATCCTCACCTGAGTGGGCAGGACGTGGGAGGATAGTGGGTTTGAGCGTGAACTTTTAGGATGGGAGGCAACTGCGACTTGGGGACCTTCTGGGCCAGACGTGCTTACTCTACCCACCCCCAGCCCCCGTGTCATCCACAGGGCCCCTTCCCTATAGCACCCCAACCCAGGAGTCTCATCTGAACCCAAGACACAGGATCTTTGGCATGGGGTCAGGGGGAGAGACTGAAGCCCTGGTGGCATAGTAGTGGCACAATTGGGCATCTTCAAGGTCAGCAGTTTGAAACCACCAACCACTTATTTGGAGAAAGATGGGGCTTTCTACTCCTGTAAAGACCTACAGTCTTGGAAACCCACAGGGGCTGCTGTACCCTGCCCTATAGGGCACTGGGAGTCCGTTTTGACTCAATGTCATTGAGTTCAGCCATTGAATTGAGTTGGTTGGTGGGAAAGAATGCCTTCCACCCTGGGGTCCCTGGCCACGGCGCCTGTCTGGTTCCGGTCCAGAGCAAGCCCGCTCACTCTTCCTCTCACTGACTAAATCCTCAGGCCCACATTCTCCCAGAATTCCTCCACTTCCCTGTCCCTGGATCCATAGTCACAACCACCCCACACACACCCCTCACAGCCCAGAGCTACGGCGGCACCCCAAGCTGTCCCAGCCCCAGTGCAGCCTGAGAGAGTGACTTGTGACCATGGCTTGAAGGCAAGAGTTGCCTCATCTGGTTGCTTTCCCAAATGAAATGCAGCCTTAAGCATCCTATGCCACCAAGCAGAGCAGCTGTGGCTGAAGCTGCATCTTGGGTTCCCTGGGCCTCCCTGCTGCCCAAGGGGCTACCAGAAGTTCATCATCCTACCCCTTCTAGTTCCCCACGAATGTGGGGGTCTCTGGAGCGAAAGCCACAGCCCTCGGCCGTGGGACTGGGAAGCCAAGCTTCCTGCCACCCACTTCAGCTTCAGGGACGCTGGGTCAGGATTGGGCAAAGCAAGGCATGCCGTTGTTATCACCAAATTGTATGCCTGGGCACTGGCTCACTGACAAAGGTTGTGTTCAAGGCACGCCAGCAGAAGGTGTTGGCTTGAGGAGGCCAGCTGGGGGGGGGGGGGTCCCTCACCCCAGGGAAGCTGATGTCAGACCTGCCCCCTTATCTCTGTCCCTGTCCTGTTACCTTGGACCTGGTGTCAGAGAGGGTGTTCTTGACCACCCTGATGGCCAGGTGGATGGTCCTCAGGCTCATCTTGGGCTCTGCAGGAGGAAGACCCACGTGGGCTGCCAGGGTCAGGACTTAGAGGACAGGGTCCAGGAGAGGCAGTGCAGCTGAGGTGGCCTCCTCCGACCCACCTGCCCGCCAACTCCCTCTAGAAGTAGAGGCTCAGTGAGACCTCAGATGACAAGCCCCCCCTGCCCTACCTCCCTCCCACCACCCCTACTGCCACCACCGCCACTGCCTCCAGTACAGGGAGTCTCTCAGGCCTCAGGCCTCAGCCTTCTTCCTGCTCCTCTGCCCCTTAAGCTCAGGGGCACTTCTCGCTGGATCACCTGGCCAAGTTCCCACCTCGCCCCTCACAGACCTGCCACTGTCGTGTCCCCAGGGCGACACAGGTAGGCTTGCTTTTAGGTCACACTCCCTTGGCCATGGCTTTGAGGGAGGGTCTTGGGAGAAGGGTGGGACTGCCCTTGAGGGCAGGGCACCTGCCTACAATCACCCTGAAGCTGGGAACACACTCTGGGCCCACTGTGGCACAGGGAGGCTGCCAGGCCCAGCCATGCAGAGGGGGGGACCCTCTGGGGCAGCCTGGGGTTCCAGTCCAGGCTCTACCACGTCCCAACGGTGCGCCCTGGTGAGATCCACTCTACTACTGTGCCTCCCTTTCCTTGGCCACCTACAGGAAAGGGACGATGGCGGATCGGGGCGTGGCACGGGGTGTATGAGCTTGTCACGGAACCCACCATGGAAGGAGTGGAGGTTTGGGAAGGCAGGGAGACCCCTGGTGAAGAAGACCCTGGAGGGGCCCTGAGCGGATGGGTTAGAGTGAGGTCCTCAGCCAGAGGTGTGCAGCGGGCTTTCTGCCCAGGGCCATTTGAACGTTGCTAGTATCATTCGTGGGCCACACTGACCAAGTTGGGCTGCTAACTGCAAGGTCAGAGCAGTTCGAAACCATCAGCTGCTTGGCGAGAGGAAGACGAGGCTTTCTACCCCCCTAAAGATGTTCAGTCTCAGAAACCCAAGGGGGCAGACAGACCCACCCTGTCCTGTAGGGTCACTATGAGTCGGCAGCAATGGGAACCGGGCATCGGGGCCTTAGAGTCACTGCATGGGTTTGAACCATGAGCCTTTTGGATAGCAGCTGGGTGCTTAACCATTGAGTCACCAGGTCTCCCCTACAAGTTACAATTGGGCCTTACAGTCAGTCTTGGTTTAGTTGTGTCAGTTGGTGCCAGGATCTGGGCTAACAGCTTGAAATTCAGTCTCAGCTGAAAGGAGTTAGGAGAGGATTTTTCTTGGGAGGTGGGGTGGGCGGGCTGGGGGTCTCAATGGCCAAGTATAGAATACATGGAGCAGGTAAGAACTGGTGGCGGTCAATGTCAATGCCACTGCCATCAAGTCGATGCTGACTCGCTGCAACCCTATAGGACAGAGTAGAACTGCCCCTGTGGGTTTTCTGAGGCTGCAAATCTTTATGGGACAAAAAACTCCTCTTTCTTCCAGACAGCGAGGGACTGACTGGTGGATTAGAACTGCTGACCTTGCTGTTAGCAGCCTAAGGCCTGTAACCACGGTGCACGGGCCCATCTAAGCAATGTGCACACAAGAGGGGGGGCGTGCAGCCCAGCCCATGCGGGGATGAGAGCCTCCCCCAGCCGCCCGATGGGCTTACCGTCTGCGCTCACGACCGCTCGGATGAGGCTCAGGGTACCCACGCGGGTGGCCTCCTTGCTCGTCTCCATTTGGCTGAGGAAGAACTTCATCAGCTCCTTGGGGTAGGAGCGGGCTGTGGGGAGAGGACCGTACTTATCATGCCTGCAGAGGACAGGAGCCCCTCCCTGTGGGGGCACCTCCCCTTTAGATAGTCTCACCCAGAGCTATGAAGCAGTGCACGATTTCCGTCAGGTTCTGGCTGCTGTACTGCTGCTGGGCTGGGGCCTTGGTACACACCTGGGGACAGATGTGCCGGAGGGGTGAGCCTGCTGCCCACAGAGGGCCCGTGGGACTGCTGTCATCCCAGTGCCCAGCTCACCTGCATGTGCAGCTCCGTGAAGAGGGTGTGCAGCTGCATTTGTGGCACTGGGGTGCTGGTGATGACGGCCACCTCCAGAATCTGCCTCAGGACCTGAAATGAGTGGACCGGTGCTGGCAGGCCCCCGCCCAACCCCTGGGGCCAAGATACTGGCCCTGCTGACCAGGTGGCCCCACACTGGTGCCCCCCACCCCCTGCCCCGGGACAGATGCAGACTCCAGGCCCCATGCTGGCTGATGGGAAAGCTGAGAAACCTTGAAGGCCACAAGGTAAGGCATTCAAGACCCTCCCCAGTGTCTTCTCCTGCTCACCTGGGCTGCAAACCCCACTGACTCATCTGCAGGTGAGTCCTGTGTTGGGCACATCACTCTGGCCTTGCACTTCCAGCAACCTGAACCCAGGGCACTTCACCAGGGCCTCCATGGTCTCAGCCCCCACACCTGTCAATGCCACAGCCTATAGCCCCACCCGGCGATGCCCACTGGCCACCCAGAAGACACCAGCCCTGGGAACTGGGGAGCACTGAATCTCCAAAGCTGGACCCGGAGCTCAGAGGAGGCAGTCCAGGGTCCTGAGCGCAGAAAGGTGACTCTGCTCACCTGGTGGCCCCACTGGGTACCCCGTCATTGGATGGATCCACTCACCTGGTGGCCTTGCTCACCCTGGTGGCCCCTGGCCTGAGTGGACTGCTTACCTGGGCATCCTGCTCACCTGGGTGATGAAGAGAGCCTCCAGGCTGCCCTGGTACTCAGCCAGCAGCAGCGGAATGTAGTCATAGACCTGCTCCCGGAGGTCATCACTGGGAAGCAGGAGGTTCAGCATGGGCTTCAGGGACTTGATGACCCCCAGCTTGACCTGCCAGGAGATGGGGCCTCGGCCTCGTCTTCCCAGACCCTCCGATAGCCCACTGAGCTCAGCCAAGCCGACATGACAGGAAGAGACTGGGGTGTAGAGGTGAGCCCTGCCTGGGGCCCAGCAGGTGGGCCCCCAGCTCTTTCACCTCTTATCCAGGGGACCTGGAGCCAGGGCCTAACCTCTCTGGGCTATGGGTGATCCACGTCTCTCAAGACCCTGTGCTCATAAGCACGACCCTGGTGGGAAGCCGGTTCTTGGTGGCTCTCTTGGCTCTGTGCAACAAGGTTATCTCGGAGCACAAAGAAAGAGAAAAAGGATCTAGCCCCGCCTGCTGTCCTCAAGCCACTGCCACCAGAGTCCACTGCTCCCACCGAGCTTCCCAGGCTGAACCTGCAAGGAAGTGGGTGCCACATCTCTCTCCCGAGGAGCGGAGCGGCACGTGGGGCCAAGACGGGGAGCAAGGTTTCGCACCCTGTGCCACCAGGGAGCTGGTCGGGTTGCCCTCCACACTCACCCCTCTGAGTGTGCCCAGGAATGAGAGGGACAGACTCAGAAGCAGGGTCACACTGCAGGGAGCAGGCAGGAGAGGCCCCACCCACAAGCCAAGGAACCTGCTGAATGCCCCATGCTGCAGCACCTGGGGGTGGGGGTGGGGTGCCAGGGGACAAGGAGGGGCCCCTGCCTCCTGCCTGTGCCCAGAGTTCCAGCCTCCAACCCGAGACGACATGCTCTCACTGTTGGCACCCACACCTTTCGCAGCATTGTGCTACTGCAGCCCCTGGAGACGTGGGCAGTGTGCCTCGGTTTCCCCATTTGTAACAGCAGGGGGCTGGGCGTTGCGTCTCAGAGGTCACAAAGGCAAGCCCCTCTCTGCTTTATCATCATGGTCACTCAGGGGCCGCCCAGAATGGAATCCTCCCTGCCCCTCGGGCCAGTCAGGCACGGGGGTCTGGGGAGCCCCATGAGAGGCCCCTAACAAGGGCTGCCTCTCACCTCAGCATTGTCGTTCCTCAGCCACACGGTCACAAAGTAGCGGTACATGGGGAACAGCTTCAGGGCAAACTGCTCCTCGGTCATCACGGGGTACACACTGTCCTCCAGGTGCTTCAGGTAGAACTGCACTGTCTCGCAGAAGGTCTCCATGGCTGCCCAGGGGGCGGGGGGACATAAGGGGTGTTGGCTACAGAGGGAGGAAGCCCCCTCCTCCCCTCCCAGGCAGGGGCTCCCACCACCAACACCCAGCTGGAGAACACCCCTCCTCTCTGCCCTCCCACACCCCACCCACACACCCCACTACCGGGGAGGAGGCTCAGGACGCCCCGGAGGTATTGACCCAGGACTGGGGCCAGGATTGTGGCTCTGCACCCACACTGCATGGGACAGACACACTTGGTCCTCGTCCCTCAGTCATATGGTTTAGTTGTTCTTTTTTAAGCCCCCCAACACATGAAGTGGTCAGGCCCTAGGCATGGTGACCAGATTCAAATCCAGGTGGCTGTGAACTGCAACATTGAGTTGGCCCTGATCCAGAGTGAAACCCCCTCTCCTCCCTCTCCACACACACACTGTGAAAGGAAAAATTCCCCAGTCTCCCATGCTGGATTGTGCATGGAACCCGTGTGGTCAGTGGGATTTTCCATGGCAATCCACCTCCTTCCTGCCTGTCTTAGTCGGGAAGCTCAGCTGTAACCTGCCCAGCATCAGAGCAACAGATGGGCAGTGGCCTTGCCCAGAGATCGAACCTGAGTTTCCCTCATGGAAGGGAAAATCCTACCACTGGGCCACCAGCGCATCCATAAACAGCACGGAACCAGATCCCATTGAGCCAACATCGACCCCCCGGCAACCCCATGTGTGGCAGGACGGGACCCCACGGGGTTTTCAGGGGTGAGTTTGGGGGCAGTAGACTGCCGGGCTTTTCTTCCCAGGTTCCTCTGGGTGGACAGCTGAGCATGGGAGCTGCTGCAGCACCCCAAACCCGAGCTGTGTCTGACTCATCCTGAGCCTATGGGGCAGAGTAGAACTGCCCTCTGAGGTTTCTGAGAGTACTGTAAATCTGTACGGGAGCAGGCAGCCTCATCTCTCACCTGAGGAGTGGCTGGTAGGGTTGAACTGCTGACCTTGCAGTTAGTAGCGTAGCCCTTAGCCCACAGTGCTACTGGGTCGAGCCCTTGATGGGTGTTTCACACACACACACACACACACACACACACACACACACACACACACACACGCCTGACTCACTCTCCTGGACTCCTTCCTCAAATCTCCTAGAATATGTACCTGCAGGCCAAGTTCCAGGGCCACAGGGACCCCGATCTCCTCTAGCCCTGCTCTCTGAAAGGTGCCCGCCCAGCTCCCCAAGATGGAGCTGCGGCTGGAGACCAGGAGCACTGTCCCAAGCAGGGCCCCTGCACCTGCTTCCTGCCCCAAGTCCGCCCAGGGCCCTGCAGGACACGCACCCCCACAGATCACCTGGCGCATCTTGGCCTCATTGGCCAGCCTCAGCATCGTGAAGATGGTAGCCAGGGTGATGCCCATGTATGGCATGAACTCGAACACTGCAGGAAGTCGGAAGGGATCAGTTGGAGGGGACCCTACGACCCATCATGACCCCATCCATGAGCCCCTCATATCTCCTCCCTTTCCCAAGTTTCCATATAACCAAACTCCCTGACATCGGGTCTGTGCCAGCTCATAGTGACCCTAGAGTCACTATAGGACAGGGTAGAACAGCCCCTGCAAGTTTCCAGGACTGTGACTCTTCTCGAGAGTCGACAGAGCCTTGCCTCTCTCTCCCACAGGACAGCTGGGGGTTTTGAACTACTGATCTTGAGATTAACAGCCCAACACTACCAGGGTACCCCATGAGTGTTGGGGGTTGGACAACCCTTTCACAGGGGTTGTCTGATTCATACAGTAGCAAAATGACAGCAATGAAGTAGCAACAAAAATAATGTTATGGTTGGGGCGTCACCACAATATGAGGAACCGTATGAAAGGGCCACAGCATTAGGAAGGTTGAGAACCACTGCCATAGAGCTTGAGCTTGAGACAGAGACAGAGTTGGAAATACAGATCACTTCCACTCCTCCAATCTCTCTCATGCCCACTGTGTCCAAATATTCATCCCACCATGAAATTCGTCCTCACCAACAACCTTCTTTAGCCTCTTCTTACTGGCTGCTCAGCAGAACTGGACGCAGCTGGCCACTCACACCCTGGACTTACCCTCCTCCTCCCAGGTACCAGACACTACCTTGGCCAAACCTTTCTCCTACCCCCATTCCCACCTTCCTCCTAAATCAAGTGTTGGGTCTCCCCTGGGCTGGGTCCTTGTTCCCCTGTCCTCTTTCACTACGTTCATTCCTTAAGGGTGACAACCCTAAGGCTTTGCTCTCCTCCTCCTCCTCCTCCTCCTCCTCCTCCTCCTCCTCCTCCTCCTCCTCCTCCTCCTCCTCCTCCTCCTCCTCCTTCTTCTTCTTCTTCTTCTTCTTCTTCTTCTTCTTCTTCTTCTTCTTCTTCTTCTTCTTCAGGATTCGTGTTGCCAAGTGGGTGAAGGCTTACAGAGCACATCAATTTTCCATTCGACAACTCATACCCATTTTGGTTCATGTCAATCATTGCAATCCCCTCAGCGGCCTGTCCTTTATCCAACTTTCTCCCTGGGCTTCCTGTCTCCACTCCTCCTCCTTTCCTAGCCCTTCGGAACGCTGTCCGTGGTTCAGTGCTGCCCCCCTGAGCTCAGATGATGTCTTGGGAGTGTTAAGGTTCCTCTTGTGGACCTGACTGTGGTTTGGTTGAAAATGGATCTACAAGGGTGAGTTCATTCCCAGACCTGAGGGGTGACAAAGACCTATAATCTCAGGGTTTCTACCAGTCTCTATCCAACCAGCAGGGGCTATTTTGTGTTTGTTTAGGATTTTGAGTGATTCCACATTTTCCTCCCACTAAATCCAGGACCTTCTAATGGGATCCCATTCAGAGCAATGGGCAGTGGTAGCCCAGCACCTTCTACCCTAAAGCTTTTGAATAACTTTCAACACCCCCGTACTTGTTGAGGACACCTCAAACAATACCAAACCCAGTCCTGTCCTCTTGACCCTGGAACCATGAACCAATCCCCCACCCCTACCCCACCTTCAACATCTCCACTGAAACCTCTCAGGAGCAGTTCAGACTTAGCACATTGACCCACGGTTGTCGGTGGAATGGATGCTGACGCACAGTGACCGAAGAGGGCAGGCTCTGGAAGGTTTCCAAGGCTGTCACCTTGAGGGGAACCCAACAGCCTCATCACCTCCCGCAGAGCAGCAGGTGGCTTCAAACCACCGACCTTTCTGCTAACCACTGCGCCACCACAGCGCCTTAAGCCTGGCACAGAAACACAACCCCACAAACCCAAGAGACCACACAGAGGGTCTCCAAGACTGCAGCTCTTTATAGGAGCAGACAGACCCACCTTTCTGTTGTGGGGTTTGGAGCCACGGATCTGTCAGCCCCATGCTGAACCCACTGCACCACCACACTACGTCATAGGCAATTCAAACTTGATGCATCCAAAGCCAGAGTCTCCTTTCATCCCAAACACTCCCCTCCAACGGTTGACCACAGGACATGGACACTGATCACAGCCCCCAGTTACTTCCACCCAAAGCGGGAGTCATACTCTTTCTGGTATAGACTTTGGGATCCAGAGACGGGAAAATGGTGCGGGAAGGACCTTGTTGCCACATGTCCCTGGCCACCACCCAGGATCTGAGCATCCCCAGCATTTCCCCGTCCCTCCCTCCTCTTCCCTCAGGCATCTCATCAGCACGCTCTGTTGAGTTGGGCGCCATCCTGTCTCCCGGGCAGGCATCCCTCACCAGATGTGCCCTTCTCCTGTTTCGCACCTGTCCGTCCTCCGTTCACATACAGCCTCGAGGGTCTTCCCGGAGCCTGAATCCAATCCATTGGCTTTTCAGTTTACGTTCCTTCAGGAGCTTCCCATCGCCCTTTGGAAGGGCCCAGTGCCAATCTTATTTGACACCCAGTCTCCTCTCCCCACTCTAGCGACAGCCACGGTGAAACCACGCTGGCTTTCTGCCCCAGCATCTTTGCTCATGATGTTGCCAGAATGAGGAATTTCCTCATCCTCCCAGCGCCCCGGGCAGTTTTCCAAAGGGGGACCTTAGATGAGGCTCCTCCTCCAGCCTGGTCTGCTTCCCTCAGAGGCATCCTCTCATCACTGTCAACTTACTGCTTGACTTGTTGATGCACCCTTGTGAGAGGCAGCCCAGCACCCACCACAAGGCCTTGCCTCGAACAAGCATTCAGTCTATGTTTGTGAAGGTCGATGGCAGATACGTGAAAGAGAGAGAAGCAGAGACAGAGATATGGAGACGGCAGGGGGTAAGTAGGGGAGATGGAGCGAGACACATTAAGAGAGAATTGCAGAAGCACAAAGAGAGGCAGAGTGTTCACATTGAGAGGGTGGCAGAGTAAGATGAGGACAGAGAGCTGGAAAGGGAGGGGCAGAAACACCAAGGGGCAGGGGCTCTGTGGGAGCATTTGGATGAGCTGGTGTCTGGAGCATGCGGACCACGGAGAGACTCCTACCATTGCCGTTGGCCAGCTTGGCCAAGGTGACGATGACAAACTCATCAGAGAGGTTGAGGGGCTTGAGGTGGTGCTGCAGCTCATACATGACCAAGCTGAAGTGGTTTCTGGATAGAGCCACCAGGGTGTCGCTGGCCACCTCGGCCCTCACGTAACCTTCCACCTGCAGGAAGGTGGTAGAGAGGTGTGAGGTGCCACCGTTATCTGGGGGCCTTCCTGAAAACCTTCCCCAACCTGTGCTGGGCTGCCCTGCGCTCAGGAACACCCAACAGCCCCGGCCATGTCCAAAGGTCCAGCCCTTGGACCAGCAGAGGAGGGAACCAATAGAGTCCAGGGTTCTGCTACCTCCGGAGCCTCCCTCATCTCCTTGGAGGCAATGCCGACCAGCCTCTGGACACACTGCTCCTCCAGCTCCCCTTCCTGCTGGATGATCTCCTGCAGGATGTTGTAGATGTTGACCTTGCGCTGGGTGGAAGTCTGGGAAACAACGTGGTGGGTGAAAAGATCCCTGACAGAGCCAGCGGGCTTGGGGATGGGCCCCGCCCCACCCCGCCCCGCCCCAGCACCACAAGTCCACCGAGGGGCATGCTCATCACCTTCTCCCTCCCACCTCCTCTCCCCTCTGAGGATACGACTGGACAAGTCCAGGGTGTTACCAAGGCTGTACCCGCGCAACATCATCTTCTTGGGGATGATGCTCATGCAATGGGGCACGACGGGCCGCTTGTAAGGAGCAAGCGTGGACTTCACATCAGGCAGGAACGTGGCCTGCCCCCCACCCACCCCAGGGTGGTCAGGAAAATAACTTCCTGAGGGCCCAGCCACCTCAGCCAACGCGGAATCTCAGAAAAGGGAACCCATCCACATGTACAGGTTTGACCAGGTAAACGTCTGCAGAGTGAGCCTCAGTCTTGATTTCCTTGTCTTGGATCCTTACGAAAACCCCTGGACCCTAGTGTATCAGAATGGATCTGTGCGCCACCGGGTTTCCACAGACTGACTTCTTCCAAAGCAGTTATCCAGGACTTTCTTCCGGGACACCTCTCGGTGGACTTGAACTACCAACCTTTTGATTAGCTGCCTAATACACTAATCATTTGCACCATCCAGGGACCCCTCCACCCCTGCACAAAAGGCTAAAGGATGGTCCGGAATCCAGAGGCTCTCCAAGTGCAATCCACACACCAGCAGCAAAAGTATCTCCTGGGAAATGATTGGAAATGCTGGTTCTCAGGCCCCATCGTGAACCTAGTGCATCTGAACCCCTGGGGTGGAACCCAGGAGTCTGTGTTTGACGTGCCCTGCAGGTGCTTCCAATGGACCTGAAATGTGAGCGTCGCTGGTCCTACTGCTGCCCCTGCAGACAAGGTCCCCCACAATCTCAGGCTACCTTTCTCCATCACGCCCTTCAACGCCCTCTACCCTAGCACCACACACCATCTGCAGTCTCCCCGCTGGCCAGCCACCCCTGCCTTGTTCCATGCTGTCTCTGCATCTGGTATGCCATGGGCCCTCCAGCACGCCAGGGGGGTTCTTGCTCAGCATCTTTGTAACTAAGCTCATGGGCTCTGGGATGATGGCTGAGGTAGTTAGTTTATGGTGTCAACCTGGCCAATAAACACTTAAGGAGTTAATTGAAGGGCGGAGGGTTAAATGGCTCGGTGAGCCTTGCCTTTCGAGTTCTCGGGTCTCTTGCTTTGAGATGATCGGACCAGGGTACAACTGCCTTAACCAGTTCCCTGCTTCAGCTGGCAAAGCTCACTTCCTGCAAGACATCCCTGAGAAGCCTACTCCGATGGACCTACTCCGATGCAGCCCTGGGTGCTGGAGACCCCTGCCAGCACTGAGATGCTTACACATTCTCTGACTCGGTTTTCCTTCTGCAGTCGGCATCATTGTATCTTTTTTGTGAGATGGAGGAGGACTTTGTGGATTGGTGTTGGACATATGGGTTAATGGGTTCATGTTGGACTTGTGGGCTTGGGAAGCACTGAGTTGGGGTGTTTTCTTGATACGCACTTAACCTTTATATAAAACTCTCTCTTATACATGCGTTTCTGTGGATTTGTTTCTCTAAAGTACCCAGACTAACACATTGGCTGACCAGCCCACTGTGTCAGCATTTGGGGAATCTTTTCCAACCCCTGAAAGTCCCAAACTCCACCCCCACCAGAGATCCTGATTTGACCAGCCCGCTGGGTTGTTAGCTGAGGTCGGCACGCTTGATGCCAACACAAAGGCAGAGGTTTGAGTGCACCCAGGAGTGCCAAGAAAGAAAGGCCAGGAGACTGACGTCCACGATAACCCCGTGGCGCCCTGGAGGACACGATTGCCCTTTGACAATCCTTACACCTTACATGAAAACTATCCCCGCCATCTTCTTAAAGCAGCGGATCTCAACCTGTCGGTCACGACCCCTTTGGAGGGTCAAATGACCTTTCACAGGGGTCGCCTGATTCACAACAGTAGCAAAATGACAGTGATGAAGTAGCAACAAAAATAATTTTATGGTTGGGGGCTCACCACAACACGAGGAACTGTATTAAAGGGTCGCAGCATTAAGAAAGTTGTAAAGCCAAATAATAGGTTAGATTAACTAATATCAAAAAAGGTCTGCCCTCATAGTTAAGTTACAATGTACTATCTTATTGTCTGAGCTCCTTTGGACCCATTTTAAAGTTGTCTTTGTTTTTAAAAGAAGGGGTAGCAACACCCCTGGAGGCAGCCTCCGGGGAGTGCTCTCTGACCACAGAGCAGGCGTGTGCACAACCTTGCTATCATGCAGCGTGCATGGGAACATGGATGATTACAGACACAGTTAAGTTCAAAGTTAGCTTCAAATTTAGTTAAAATATCAGTCAAACTCCCTTCTGATCATTTTTAAATTTGTTCCAGTTTTCAATATTTTCCACTTTCTCTTTGACTGAGGTTTTTATCTGTCTTACCATGTCATTGCTGCTGTTTTCCTATCAATGTTTTGCTGTATGGGAAACCCAGGAGGAGTAAATCTATAGAACTAGGAACTGGGTTAATTGTTCCTTGGTGGTGGAGTGGGGGGATTAGATGAGTACAGCACGAGGGAAATGTTCTAAAACCAACGGTGGTGATGAGCAGACAACTCTTCTGGATGGGAGGGAACTATCAAATGGTGTGGCATGTGGATCCCACGCCAATAAAACTGTTAGGGATAAAAGCCTGCCTTGCACATGGTGGCCTCCTACAAACTCTCGCTAGTTCTGAGGATCAAACTGACCAAGGCAACTGGAAAGATTCGCTAAGCAACTTGGGTGTGGATGCGTTTTGGTTAAGGGAAGAAGCATGATTTTCAAAGAGAGGGGGAGAATGCTGGCAGCACCTGAAGGATGGAAGCAATGTTGTTGGTGATGTGACCGTACACTGAACAGGGGGAACCCATCCAGCAGGTGTCTCCTCAACAACAGCCAACATGAGCCAAACTCTGAACCAAAATTATGCTGCAAACAGGAAAGAGAACCTGACGGAGCACAGATCTACTCTGACACTCATGGTGTCACCAGGAGTCGGCGTCAACTGTCTGGTCAACGATCCAGATTGGGGTTTGGGATCGAGGAGGAAAACTCCTGTCTTGCCCTTCTGGGTTCTAGTGTCTGGCCCTGGCTGGTAACTGCTGAGTGATGGGTGACTGAGCTTCGAGGAGGGTCGGGGACCAAGAAGCCCTACCTCTGGCACCTGCAGGCAGCGGATGAGAGCGTTCATCACCACAGAGGGTTTGCTGTTGGCCTTCTCTGTGATGATCACTGAGGCCAGTGCCTTGCGCATGTCCGGGCCCACCCATGCGGCGTCAGTCTTGGCCGACTCGCTCTCCATGATGTTCAGGAGGTTCGTGACTTGTTGGAAAGTCTCTGAAATGAAGATAGCACAGGTGTGGTGTCCAGATGGCCCTCAGAGGAGATGGTCCCGCACCCCCAATCTCTCCTCCACCAACAGCTTCACCTTCAGCACATACACCACACCCCCTTACCCACATCCACTTGTTCAAGAAAGTCCTGGTCCTCGGTCTCCTCGGACACATCCTCATTGGAGTCCACTGCTGCTTCTGCCATCTCTGCCGCAAGCTCTTGAGAGAAACAAGGTTGGTGAACTACATGGTGGGGTAAACACTCCCTGCGAGGGCCCCCCGGGGGCCGTGCTCTTCTCTGAATGTCTCACCTCCAGCACAGGTAGAGTCTGTAACTCAGGCTGAAGCAACACAACGAGGCAAAGGTGATCAGATGTCACCCTCACCATTGGGTTTTCAGATTTAAGACTCCCTCGGAGGAGGCCAGAGCAAGAGCCTCCTGCTGGCTTTGAAAAGAATAAAGCCACCAAGTAGGCTACCCTGGGAGAGGGCAATGAACTGCGGGTGGTCTCTGGGTGCCGGGCCCTCAGTCCTATAACTAGGAACTGTGGATCATCTCCATGCACTGCAGGCCTCACTTACGCAACCAGGCCCTGAATTCTGCCAACGACTCCCTGAACCTGGAAAAGCACCCCAGATTCCAGAACCTAACACAGCCGGGCCAATACCTGGATCACAGCCGTGGAAGCTCCCATGCCCAGAACTGCAAGATCATAGACGTGCATTGCTTTATGATGCTATGTGTGTGGTGAGTTGCTACAATTGACAGACTTGGTTAAGAAGTGCTCTCCCTCATCTCTAACCACCACCCTCCCTCCCCCCCACCCCCCAAAAAGCCACTGCCATCAAGTCAACTCATGGTGATCTTTATAGGACAGAATAGAAATGCCCTTGTGAGTGTCCAAGACTGTAACTCTTTAAGGGAGTAGTAACTCTTGTCTTTCTTCCGAGGAGCATCCGGTGGCTTTGAACTGCTGACCTTTCATCACCGGGGCTCCTTCACCCAAGAACAACTCAGCCCAACAGCTCACAGTCCCCTTCTAAGAGGCTCCCTCACGTCAGGAGCATCTTCAGGGCTGACAGGCACCAGCACCGGAGTCCAGATGAGGGATTCGCGACTCCCACATCCTTTCTCTTCCTCACCCAAGTCCCTTCACCCCAAAAACCCTTCCCTGGGGTTTTCATCACCCTGTTCCATTTCTCTCCCAGGAATTCATCACAAACCTACTCTGGGCCTTCAACACTGACCTCCTTCAGAGTCCTTTTCTGTGTAGAAGGGGAAAAAATACCGCAAGAGAAAACGTGGTTCTCCACCAAATCCACATCAGAGGGAGGGTGGACAGACAGAGGCAGGAACTGCTCTCAGGGAAGCAGACAGTCGGCTGCTCAGTCTTCACCCAGATGAGGAACTGGTCTCCCGAGGGTTGGGAGGAGGCTTGCTTAGAACCATCACCGTTAGGTCCCAGGCTCTTGGAACTTTGAGAACCAACTGCCTCCCTGACACTCCCAGCCCATTGAGTTGAGGTATGTATGGACTCTGTGCTATGGAGCTGTTCGGATTGCACTGTCCGCCTGGGCGCGAGGGAGTATGGGGAAGGAAAGCGCTAGGAGCTCACAACCAAGTCCCCTGGGTGGGCCCATCAAGTAGCCCAGGATAGGGAGAGGGTGTGGTCGGGGCAGCTGGAGAGGAGGGGAGGGGATAGTGGACCAAGGAAGATGAGACCACTCCTCGGGACTGGATGACCGACAGGAAAGAGAACTGAGCTCCTACCAGCAGAATCTTGGGGACACAAGGGACCTCAAAGACAGGTGTCAGGGTAAGGGCCATTTCCCTGAGTCCAAAGCGGCTGACGCCACAGTCATGTCAGTTAGGCATCGGCTAAGGTCACACTGCAGAAGTATATTAGCCTGTGCGAGCCAAGGATTGTCAAGAAGGAAATCCAAGCCCAGAGGAGAGAACCATATTTGAGCTTAAAATCTGAGCACCCAGTTTTCAGAAGGCTATGAGTGACAGTGAAGGCCTAAGCTCTACTTGCAGGGCCCCCACATGCATTAAGCATCTGGGGAATCCCCTCTGACCTTTGACCAAGCATGTGAATAGCCGTGTTACCAGGCAGAGCGCATTGGGAAATGAATTGGTGCAGATGTCCTTCGGTTAAAATGTAACATCATTTGTTCCTCCTTTTGGATCATTTTTAATTATATATATATATATATATAAATCATTTCACTGGGGGTCATATAACTCTTATCACAATCCATACATACATCAATGGAGTAAAGCACCCTTATACATTCGTTGCCCTCATCATACTCAAAATTTGTCTTCCACTTGGGTTCCTGGAATCAGCTCATTTTCCTTTTTTTCCCTCCCCCTCCCTCCCCACTACCCCCTCCCTCATGAACCCTTAATAATTTATAAATTATTATTTTATCTTATCTTACACTGCCCCACATCTCCCTTCACCCACTTTCCTGTTGTCCATCCCCCAGAGAGGAGGTTATATGTAGATCCCCGTGACTGGTTCCCTCTTTCTACACCCCCTTCCTTCCCGGTATTGCTACTCTCACCATTGGTCCTGAGGGGTTCATCTGTCCTAGATTCCCTGTGTTTCCAGATCCCACTATACTGCTGTGCATCCTCTGGTCTAAGCATGTTTGCAAGATACAATTGGGATCATCCTCTAGTCTAACCAGGTTTGCAAGGTACAATTGGGATCATGATAGTTGGAGGGGAGGAAGCGTTTAAGAACCAGAGGAAGGTTGTGAGTTTCATTATTGCTACATTGAACCCTGAGTGACTCATCTCCTCTCCACTACCCCTCTGCAAGGGGTGTCCTGTTGTCTACAGATGGGCATTGGGTCCCCATCATGCACTCCCCTCATTCACGATGATATGATTTTCCCCCTGCCTTTGGTGCTTGAAACCTGGTCCCCTCGGCCCTTCATGATCACACATGTGGGTGTGCTGCTTCCATGTGGACTTTGTTGCTTCTGGGTTAGATGGCTGCTTGTTTACTTTCAAGCCTTTAAGTCCCCAGACCCTATGTCTCTCAATAGCCGGGCACCATCAGTCTTCTTCACCACAGTTACTTATGCACACATTTGTCTTCAGCGTTTATGTGGGGAAGGTGATCACACAATGATGGTTTTTGTTCTTTGGTGTCTGCTACCTGATCCCTTCAACACCTCGTGTTCACTTAGGCTTGTGTGCTTCTTCTCTGTGGGCTTTGTTGCTTCTGAGCTAGATAGCCGCTTGTTTGCCTTCAATCCTTTAAGAACCCAGACGCTATATCTTTTGATAGCTGGCCACCATCAGCTTTTTTCACCACATTTGCTTATGCACACATCTGTCTTTAGCAATCATGTCGGGAAGGTGGGTATCATGGAATGACCGTGTAGCTGGGCAAGGTGATATTGTATTGAGGGAGTACGCATGAGGAGGCCCAATGTCCACCTGCTACCCTACTACTGAACCTATAAATAAATGCACCTAGGTCTATTTCCCCCATAATCATAAATATATTTACATATGTACATGTCTGTATTTAGGCTTCTATGTATGTCCTTTGCCTCCTACTTCTTTCCTCTACTTCCTTACACTTTCCTCCTGTCCCACTACCATGTTCAGTCTTCATTCTGGTTTCTCTGCTTTCCTTTCAATTGAGGTTTTCCTCTGTTTGAGTTGGTATTGCTATCGGTGTTTTGTGTTGGTTGGATTTATATGTATTTCTGTATGTGAAATTCGGGTTCTGTAAATCTGCAGAGAGGGGGCAGCAACTGGATGCATCATTTCTTAGGGTTACGGCAGGGAGGCTGAGAGGAAAAGCAGCACCAAGAACCATGAGTACAAGAGAGGAGACAGCTGTGCAGTCAATTGTGGCAGTGATCACACATCTCTTCTTGATATGATGAAACCATTAAATTGGTTTTTCCCCCCAGTGGGCTGAAGAATTTCCACATCACCAGCAGCTTTGAAGGAACCCTGGTGGCACAGTGAGTTAAGCACTGGGCTTCGTACCTCAGTGTCACTGGCTCAAACTCCCCTCCAGCTGCACGGGGGAAACAATGACGCTGTCCGCCATCACAACGATTTTGTCTTGGAAACGTGAGGGGAAATTTTACTCAGCTCTATAAGCCAGCATTGGACTCAAAAGCAGAGAGTTTGGTTGGAGTTTGTAGTTATGACAGACAGACTAGAGCACTGGTTTGAACAATAAAATACTGACCTCGGGGAATATTTCTGTACATGGGAGGGCCCCTGAGCAAGGCACGGAACCAACTTGGCTTAAACTGCCATTTCACTTTCCTAGCAAGGTGTCATCATGGGTTGTGCCTTGGGCTTCAACCCACAAAGTCAGCAGTTTGAAATGACCAGGTGCCCCTCAGGAGAAAGATAAGGTTTTCTGTTCCCATAAAGATAGAGCCTTGGAAACTCACAGGGGAGCTCTGCTCTGTCCTGTAGGATCAACACAAGTCGGGATAGACTCAGTGGCATTGAGTTTGCATTTCTGGTCTGGGTTAAGTGACAGCTCCTCAGCCTCTCTTTGTTGCCCCCCATGCTTCTCCTGGGGTGAGGGGAGCCAAGATCACCCCAGGGGGCTTCTCCTTCTGGCAAGCAAGGTACTCTGAGTGCCACAAGCGCATTGATGCAGTGGTGCGTTAGGCCGGATTGACGAGAGAAACAAATCGTGACACTTAATATTATCTAGAAGAAAGAACTTTGTATAAAGAAGTACTCGTGTATCAGTAAAATGTCCCAGCCCAGTCCAGATCGAGCCCCTAAGTCTGATACTAGTCCACAAGTCCCTCCTCAGACTCACACAGCCACGTGCCATGATGCAGAGTACAGGAAGATCACAGGCCGGTGGCTGCAAATCTTGTGGATCTGACAAGAGAGGATGCTCCCAGCATGGAAGTGGTGCAGAGAGAGAGAGAGGAAGCTCCCAGATCCTCCTTGTGAAAAGGCCACGCCAACCAGGTGGCACCATTGGGCTGATACATCTGCAACAAAGCCAGGCCTTTCCCTGAAAACCCACAGCAGGGGTTCTAGACCCCTGAGGTGCCCAAAGGCCTGGGTGCCCAGAGGGCCTTCATGGAGCACTGACATCCTGTGTCTGGCCCAGGAGGCCCAGGGATGCAGTGGTTAGTGCCCGGCTGCTAACCGAAAGCACCATGGCTCCAACCCAGTGGGAAAGCTCTGCTCTGTCTCAGAGGAGGGCCAGACGTTGGACATTCCTGGATGGCCGTAGCCTCTGCTGTTTGGTTTGTTGCCGGCCCTTGAGGCCAACCAAAAGAGCACAAACATGCCTACTGGTGGGAGGCCCTGCGTCCAGCGCCCTTGTGTCTCTGATGGGATCCATCCAGATCTGTGTGGTTTACACAGGCTCAAAGCCTCCCAGCAGGGTGCAGGCCCTCTGCCCACATGAGCCGTGCCAACTCCCTGACAGCTTGACTTCCCCACACCCGTGTATCTGTCCTCACCCCCACCCCTTCCTGCCCCCAAGATGCCAACTGCCCTTGCATCTCCATCTTGGGGTCAGCTCCTGGGGGCGGGGGGTGGGGAGCAGGGAGGGGGGCTCATGAAGGCCTCGCTCACAGAAATCATGGTGACGCATCACCAAGACTCAGCTCTCTGGAGACTGAATGAGGACTTGCTCCACGTGAATCCTCCTGGAACCCATCCTACGGAGCTGGTTCCAAAACCTGATGACCCAGTGGCTCAGTGGGTGGGTTAAGAGTTGGATCCTTAACTGAAAGGTCGGTGGTTCAAACCCATGGACCGCTCCTCAAGAGAAAGATGAGACTTTCTCCTTCCGTAAAGATGTGCCCTTCCTGGGCGTGGCACCCCATCCGGCTCTACAGGAAAACACTCCTAAAGGTCAACAAATAGACCTTGAACTATTTATAGGTTTGTCTTTTTGTTGGTGGTGGTTTTGTTGTTGTTTTGTTGCTTTGTTTTGCTCTGTCTTGTTTTTGTGCTTATTATTGTCTCTGCATGTCTATCTAGATAAGACAGGCGGGATAAACAATGCAGAGGAGAAAACAATGGGACCGATGGCTCCGGGGTGACACAGGAGGAGGGAGACAGGACAAAGGAAGTGGGTGTTAGCAAACTCAGGGACAATGGAAAAACAAGTGATCTAAAATTGATGGCAAGGAGGTTGGAGGAGGCCTGGTAGGACTTGATCAATGGCAATGTAACCAAGAGGAATTACCAAACCTGAATGAAGGCTGAAGATAATAGTGGGACAAGAGGAAAGTAAAAGGAAATAGAGGAATGAACTAGGAGGCAAAGGGCATTTATAGAGGTCTAAATGCAGGCTTGTACTTATGTAAATATATTTATATATAATGATAGGGAAATTGATCTATATACATATATTTATAGGTTTGTATTAAGGTAACAGATGGACATTGGGCCTCTACTCAAGTACTTCCTCAACACAAGAACACTTTGTTCTAATAACCTGGCATTCCATGATACTCACTTTCCAGACATGATCGCTAAAGACAAATTGGATCCATAAACAAATGTGGTGAAGAAAGCTGATGGTGCCTGGCTATCAAAAGATATAGTATCTGGGGCCTTAAAAGCTTGAAGATAATCAAGCGGCCATCTAGCTGAGAAGCAACAAAAGCCACATGGAAGAAGCACACCAGCCTGTGTAATCATGAGGTGTCGATGGGATCAGGTATCAAAGACCCAAAACAAAAAAAATCATATTACTGTGAATGAAGAGAGGTGTGGAGTGGAGACCCAAAGCCCATCTGTAGGCAACTGGACACCCCCTTACAGAAGGGTCACAAGGAACAGACGAGTCAGTCAGGGTGCAGTATAGCACTGATGAGACTTACAACTTTCCTCTAGTTCTTTAATGCTCCCCCATCATGACCCCAATTCTACCTTATAAATCTGGCTAGACCAGAGCATGTATATGGGTACAGATAAGAGCTGAAGCACATATGACCCCCTGCCAGGGGGATGGACAACAGAAAAGTGAGTGAAGGGAGACATCAATCAGTGTAAGACATGAAAAAATAATAATTTATAAATTAATTAGAGCTCATGAGGGAGGGAGGGTGAGGGAGGAAGGGAAGAAAATGAAGAGTTGATACCAAGGGCTCAAGCAGAAAGAAAATGTTTTGAAAATGATGATGGGAACAAATGTACAATTGTGCTTGACGCAATGGAAGGATGGATGGATGGATGGATGGATGGATGGATGGATGGATGGATGGATGGATGGATTGTGATAAGAGTTGTATGAGGCCCCAATATAATGATTTTTTAAAAGAAAAAAGAAAGAGGGAATTAAAAGATCATGGAAAACTTGATTAACTCCAATGGAAGGAAATAGCCTGCACTGGAAAGCCCAGGGGAGAAGGGAAGGGGCCACAGATGCCCAGGAAAGGGCAAACAGGACTCAAACAACGGAATGTGACCCGCTCTGCGACACGGAAGCCGGCCACCAGCCCCTTGTGCAGAAAGTCCCTCAATCAGAACCCAGTGGCCCGGGCACGCCGTCTACCAGAGGCGCAGTGAGCGAGCACTGACATGTTTCCCGTCAGCGCCGGGCCTCATGCTGTCATGGGACACGCACGCCACATCAAGGAAGAAGGCAGGGATTGCGCCGCTGACATGCTTTTATTGGTAAAGTTTCGTCGTGGGAAGCATCCTGGGGAAACACACTGGCAGCCACAGCCACATGCAGCGGCTCCACGGGGCACAAGTACAGACCGTCCTCATCCATCAACTTTATTACATCCATCCTCCTTCCCAAAGCCCGAAATCACACACCTTCTCGAGCACCCCGTGCCATTTGCTCATTTCGTGTTCCAGGGCTAAACATCGCCATTGACCTTGTGACACCTGGGTAGCAGGGGAGTGAGCTGGATTTGGCTGCCCCTGGTGACAGAGCCCTAGTGGTACAATGATTAAATGCCGGCTGCTCACCAAGAGGTGGGGAGTGGGAGCCTGGCCCAGCCACCACCCTGTGGCTCCATGAGAGAAATTTGGGGCAGTCCTACTCTGACCTCAAGGGCCACAGTGAGTCGGGATCTGCTTGATGGCAGTGGGTTGGGTTAGGTTTGGTTTGGTTTGGGTACTGATGATGGGATTCTTGACAATGGCCAGTGGGAGCCAGACGACAGGGTCAAAGTGTGATTGGATATGGGCGCTGTCCAGGGGCCATCTCTGAAACCTGGATTCCTTGACAGTGACTAGGGTCACATGATTGAGTGAGAAAATGACAGTGCCTGGGAGGGATGGGGTCTGCCCAACCCTCTCAGGTTTGACACATGTGTCAGTGAGATCTAGATCGAATCAAGGGGCTGAGAGTGGGCTGTGATGCACATATTCTAGCATCTTGACTGTGGGCGCAATTACGGATTCGATGGTTTGCAAACGGGTAGCAGCACTCTGGGGTGTATAGGCGTGGCAGAGTGCTGGGCTCTGCCAGGGAACACTGGCTCTGCGTGTCTGGAGCGGATCGATCGATCGAGCCAGGGGACCAATCACAGCATCCATCACCTTGTGCCCACCCCCTGCCCCACCCCTCAGTGAGTCTTGGATTTGTGGCTTTTCTGTGCTTTCTTCACGTGCCCCTTTTTCCCAAAGCACTTCCGGCAGCCAAAGGCGCAGCATTTGAAGGTGATGAAGATGGTGGTCAGCACAACGGCCAGGAGGAAGCCGATGACGTCCAAGGAATGGTACTCGTACCAGGTGAGGTTGTGGGCCGCGGGGCGCAGGTGTCCCGCCCCCCTGTGGCGCATCACAAACTCCACCCAGAACACTGCCAGGTCCAGCGGCTCCATGGGGCGGTCCTTGTGGAGGCTGGAGAGACGCATGATGTTCTCCTTGTAGCTAAACACAGAGACGGGTATATGAGTGCTGGGGACACTAGCAGGGTCGGGCCATCCCTCTTCACACGGGCCAAGCATCAGGCAGCGGTTCAAGCCCACCCGCTCCTACACCTCGATTCAGCGGTCAAAACACCCAACTGTCCAACTGGAGAACCTACCCACGTGTGTTGAGAGTCGGCAGTCGGTCAAGAAAGAGGAGGGGAAAAGGGCAAAGGTGGGATTTGTATTCAGGTGTAATTGTCCCCGTTGCTGTCCTTGAATAAGAGCCCTGGCGGCCTAGTGGTTACACGCTGAGCTGCTAACTACAAGATCAGTAGTTCAAAGCCCCCAGCTGCTCCATGGGAGAAAGATGAGGCTTTCTACTCAGACACCCACAGGAGCCGTTCTACCCTATCCGACAGGGTCACTATGAGTTAGCATCAACTAGAGGGCAGGGAGTTTGGTTGAGAGTTGGGTTGTTTGTTGTTTTTTTTTGGGGGGGGGTGTCGGTTAGTGGCATGGTGTGGGCTGGGCTGTTGGCCCACCCGCCACAAGGTCGGCAGTTCAAACTCACCAGCCCCTCCTGGAGCAAAAGATGAAGCTGTCTACTCTCATGAAGATGTAGATTTACAGTCTCAGAAGTCCTACGTGGGTTTGCCTTGCGCTATCCATTTCCTGGGCCTGTTTTCACATTGGACTGTGGACAAGGTAGCCCAGGGGCAAGCAGCACCCACTCCCCTCTGCCCCCAGAATCCTTCCCTCTTACCTTTTGTCATTGATGACCGCCTTGAGGGCGTTTGCTAACTCGTCGGAGGTCATTTCCAGGACGTTGAGGGTGATGCCCGCACCCCGGGACTCTATGCGCTTCGCATTGTCCATTTGGTCTCCAAACAAGGGCATCATCACCATGGGGACACCATTGCATATCCCTTCGTAAATGCCATGCGAGCCAGCGTGTGTGATGAAGGCCCGCGTCTTTGGGTGACCTGAGTAGCAGACCAGAAAGGAAGACCCAGGTCATGTCTCTGAGTTTCACAGCCTCCCATCCTCCGGGGCCCGGAAGCCTTCACATCCTCAGTGTAATCTACATGTGGTCAGCGGGTGCCCCATAGATAGATTAAAAAGCAATGGGGACCAGGCCTGAATGGCACCCCGCTGTCCCTATAGAATGTTGTAATCGGGGTTACAACTGGTGGCCCCAGAGAGACCAGGAGGGAAACAGGGAAAAGAGACATATTCCTAAGAAACAACTAAGAAAGTTTCTACTGAAGGATTTGCGGCACCCATTGCCCCAAGAGTCTCTTTAAGCCTTGATCCAGAAGTAGCCCTGGAGGCCACCTTGGTTCTGCATAACAGATGGACACACAGGGGAGGACCTTGTCCTAAAGCCCATCTAGATGAGACCCAACAGTCAGCAATGACTTCAACACGAAGACTGGCAGATCGTGGGGCGTGGAATGGGATGTGGGCTTGGAGCCACCAGCACAGCAGTAGTGAGAATGACAGAGAACGTAGCTCATGTCTTTCCATAGCACCCAAGGGAGCTGTTGAATGGGAGCCCAGATTGCTGTGCCCGCCCTGACCAGAAGCACAAGAAAACGTGACTAAGAAGACCTTTTTGAAGCAACATGGGCTATGCCAGCTATCATATTTTCAAGCTTTTCAACAGACCCGGCAGCAGCCCGGTCGAAGTCATCCTCTTGCACTAACCTGGCTGGGCCTAGACTCGGGGTTCCTGAGTGGGGCAGATGGCGAACAAGCTTGGCTGCTGGCTGAAAGGTGGGCAGTTTGAATACACCCTAGGCTGTTCCCGAAGAAAAGTCTAGCAACTGCCTCCCAAAAGTCCTGGAAAGCCCCCTGGGGCAGAGCTCTCTTGGGACATACACGGGGTCGGCACGAGTCAGTGTCCGCGGTGACTTGGAACTAATTGGTTACTGGTTGGTCCGACACAGCAAAGGCCCCCTTAGCTTACCAAGCAGGTCATTCTGGGGCAGCCACTTGACGAGTTTCGTGTTCTTGGCCAGGTTAGATGGCCTGGGTCCGGTGTACCGCCACAGGACCTTGAAGGGAGCACACACAAGGAAAGAGGTTTGAAAGGCAGCACCTGGGTGATGGGTGCTTACCCCTGCTAGAATGGCTACAAATGGAGACCCGGGAGCATACTGGTTACCAGTTGGGCTGCGACCCAAAAGGCTGGCTGTTCGAAACCAGATGGTGCTTTCTACTCCCGTGAAGAGCTGCATTCTGGGAAACTCACAGGGGCAGTTCTACCCTGTCCTATGGGGTTGCCATGAGCAGGCCAGGAATCTGAGAACAGCTTGAAATTAGGGTCTTCTGAGGAAGGATGGATTTTGCAGGGGTGGGAGGGGTCGTGAGCAGGAGGGCTCCGTTCTGTTTCTTACTCCAGAGCTTAGGCACCTGGGTGTATGTGCCAGGGACAAGGGAACAACAAGTGATCCAAAATCGATGGCGAGGAGGATGTAGGAGGTCTGGTAGTGCTTTATCAAGGGCAATGTAACCGAGAGGAATTACCGAACCCCAAATGAAGGCTGAACATGATAGTGGGACAAGAAAGTAAAAGGAAATAGAGGAAAGAACTAGGAGACAAAGGGCAGTTATAGAGGTTTAAATATAGGCATGTACATATAGAAATATATTTATATATGATGATGGGTAAATAGATCCATGTGCATATGTTTATAGGTTCTATTAAGGGAGCAGATGGACATTGGGCCTCCACTCAAGTACTCCCTCAATGAAAGAACACTTTGTTCTATTAAACTGGCATTCCATGGTGTTCACCTTGTCGACATGATTGCTGAAGACAAAGCAGGTGCATAAGCAAATGTGGTGAAGAAAGCTGGTGATGCCCAGCTATCAAAAGATATAGCATCTGGGGTTTGAAAGACTTGAAGGTAAACAAGCGCTTGGCCATCTAGCTGAGGAGCAACAAAGCCCACATGGAAGAAGCACACCAGCCTGTGTGATCATGAGGCGTCGCTGTGATTAGGTATCAGGCATCAAAGAACAAAAAAATCATATCATTGTGAATGAGGGCCGCTCTTTTGCAGGGCAGTAGAGAGCTAAGGGACAGAAATCACATGCAGTTTAGTGAATGGGGAGTGGGGGGCGGGGTGGCCCAAACCTGGAGTGCCAGCCAGGAAACTCCATGTGGATCCTGGCAGCCCGGGCTAAGAGATCTTGGGAAGGTACATATCAAGAAGTCTCCTGAATTCCATGTGTTGAGAGCGCCTATCTGTACCCATGTGTGTTTCCGGTCTAGCCAGATTTTTAAGTTAGAACTGGGTCACAGTGGTCGGGGGAGGAAGTAAAGATATACCCCTCAGCAACAGTAATGGGGTAGCAATATCATGAGGGTAGGGGGACAGTTAGGGAGGGGGCAGATTGGATATATAGCCACATGCACCCTGACCCCGAATGGGACGAATAACAGAAATGTGGGTGAAGGGAGATAATGGACAATGTAAGATATGAAATAACAATAAAAATATATAATTGATTAAGGATACACAGGGAGGGAGGGAGGGGAGGGAAGGGGAAAAAAGAGGAGCTGATACCAAGGGCTCAAGTAGAAACTGTTTTGGAAATGATGATGGCACCATAGGTACAAATATGCTGGATACAATTGATGCATGGATGGCTATAAGAGCTATAAGAGATTGGTTAGCAATAAATGGGGTCTCCATCCCACCTTAAAAAAAGAAGCTGTAAGAGCCCCCAATAAAATGATTTTTTTTTTTTAAAGAAAGAAGTCTCCTTACCGTCTGGGGAATTCTCCCCAGAGCATCCGCGATCTCCATTGCCTTCTTCTCCGGTATCTCTGAGACCATGGATCCCAATGAGAAAACCACGACCCCATGCTCCCCGGAAGCATTCACGTAGGCTTGGAACTCCTAGAGCCAGGAAGGGAAGAGGAAACCCAATTCAGTTGTGTCTCGGATTTTCCAGTGGCTACATGCAGTAAGCTATGGCCCAGGTACCTCCCTTTCAGCCATATGGTTGAAGGCACGTTGCTGCTGGACAGGGACTGGTGGAGCCCCCAAGACGCAGGCCCTTAGATACCCTTCAGTTCTGGAACTGAAATCACCCCATGACTCTAATGTCAGTCAAATAATAGGCAGGTGCGGAAGGGAAACAGTAGCACTACTGAGTTGCGTATAATCAACCACTTAAGATCAACCACTTAGCATTTACCCAAGGACAACATTCGCAAGGGATAGAAACGGAGGAGGGCGTGGGGGGATCCTAGAAAGGGCTCACCACAGACTCCTTTCACCAACACACACACACACACACACACACACACACACACACACAGCAGTAGCAGCAAACAAGGGTCATTTTGTGAGTTTTCTTGGGAAATCATTAGGCATCCACCTAACAGTCCTTACTTGGTTCCATCTAACTTTTTGTTTCTTAAATCTTTAAAGGTACCCAGTGTTCTTCAGTTACTAAAGCAAAAAGAAGAGGGGGGGTTGCATTTCCATGGTTCAGTTTCCAGGACCCTCGGCTTGTTGTTGTTGTTATTATTGTTGTTGCAGCTGTTGCTGTTGGGTGCCTTTGAGCCTCGGGTTCCAACTCATCGTGAGCCCACGTACACCAGAAGGAAACACCGCCGTGCCCGGGACCACCCTCAGGGCCACAGTTAGGCTGGGGCCCCCTCTGTGTCCAGCTCTGGGAGGGGCTTCCTCTTTTTCGCTGACGTCCTACCTTACCAAGCAAGATGTCCTTTTCCGGGGACTGGCCACTTCTGACAGCATGTCCAAAATACTTGCGACGAAGCCTCCCCATCCTTCCAAGGAGCATTCTGACCATCCTTCATCCAAGATAGATTTGTTTGTTCTTCTGGATGCCCGTGGACTTTCAATAGTCTTCAACACTGCCGTTCAAATGCTTCTGCTGTCTTCTTTATTCATTGTCCAACTTCCCATGAAACTCTCATGGCTGGGGTCAGACACACCATAGTCCTCAAAGGGACATCCTTGCTCTTCAACACTTTAGCGAGGTCTTGTTGAGATCTGCCCCAGTGCAATGCATTGTGGGATTCCCCCGTTACAGACCACTAATGATCTACTTAAACATTCCTGGGTGTCGCCCCATTGGCTTTATTTGCTTCCAAGTCATGCTGAGTACACCAATGAGATTGTTTGATGTGGTAGTATCTGCCAAACACCAAAAGATGTCCCTGACCTCCAGACTTTCAGTGCTGAAAAAAGGGACAGGAAGGTTGGTCGTGTAGCTGTGGGATCATGGTGACATCCCACAAGGATGGCATGTTGTTGTTAGGGCTACGGAGTTGGTTCTAACTCATAGTCACCCTATGTACAACAGAACAAATGTTGCCCTGTCCTGTCCCATTGTGATCGTTAGGGTTTTTTTGTGCCAACATGACTCCCATAGGAACATGTGGGTGGAGTTTGGCCTGTCAATCAGGTCACAGCTTGATTGGAAAGCAACAAGATAAATGGATCTCCGAGGCCAGCCTGTTCCTCTTTCTCCCTGGAGGTGGGCCACACACTCTCTCTGTTCTCGTCTTCCTGTTGACAAGCCACGTGGAGCCATGCTGAGACCTGTGAGGCACCTGGAGATGATTCCACCACTGCTGGATCCACGACTTTTTCACCCACTGGCCTGCGATCTTCCTGCAGTTTGCATCATTGCACGTGCTGTGTGAGTCTGAAGAGGGATTTATGAACTAGACTCAGACTTAGGGGCTAATATCAGATTTATGGACTTGATCTGGACTGGGCTGGGATGTTTTCTCAATACACAATTACTCTTTGATAGAAAGGTCTCTCTTACACATACATGAGTGTCAGTGAATTTGTTTCTCTAGTCAATCCTATCTTGTTGACGGTCTTCCTCTTTGTCACTGCCCCTCTGCTTTACCAAGCATGGCGCCTTCTCCAGGAACTGGTCTCTCCTGACAGTATGTCCAAAGCATGGGAGACAAAGCCTTACCATCCTTGCTTCTGAGGAACATTCTGGATATATTTCTTGCAAGCCAGAGTTGCTTGTCCCTTGAGCAGTCCATGGTATTGTCCATATTCTTCACTAGCGCCGTAATTCAAACACAATGATTCTTCTTCAGTCTTCCTTATCCAATGTTCAACTTTCACATGCAGATGAGGCAATTAAAAATACCATGGGTTGGGCCAGGTAAACTTTAATCCTCAAAGCAATATCCTTGCTTTTCAACATTATAAAGATTTAGTCAATGCCACGCATGGTTTGAGCTCTTGACTGCTGATTCCGTGAACATTGATTGTGGACCCAAACAAGATGAAATCTTTGACAACTTCTATCTTTTCTCTGTTTACATTGGGCTGGGCATTTACAACTTTAATAGTGACTTCCTCTAGTGCTGATTTGGAGCATGAGTAAATAAATCTGTACTTATGAAAGAAACTGAATCAATATTTAATAATCTTCCAATGCATGACCAGGGTTGCCATGGTGACCCACCACCTTCACCCTCCCTAGTTCCAGACCCTCTTGGAGTCTTCTGGTTCAAAGATGCTGTCTTAGCCTTTTCCATCAGGCGTATCTTAAAAGGCAGGTAGGCAAGAATCATCCTTCTCAATGATAGGCTGCATTTTTTCCATCTCAAGGAAGTTGTGGAATCTCCCCCCTTCTCACCACCTCACCCCCCGCCCACCACTGAGTTCTTAGGATACATACCATTGTGACATTTAACCTGTCTGAAAAGAGCCAAGTTCAATTCCAACTCTTTCCACACCTTCCCACACCCACTTGGCAGAAACCAAACCAAACCCACAAGTCCATAAACATTCAAGGTTAAACAGTAAGGTTGGGCTGAAGCTTGAATAACACAAAAGTCCATCTGCAGATCACAAGGTCAACGGTGGAGATTGCACTATCATGCCACCCCCATATCTGGGTTAGGCCTAACTCAGAGGTCAGGGGGCACAGCGGTCTAGTAAAATTGAAGTCCATGCCCTACTTAGATCTCACACTGACTCCATCATCTTCTTGAACAAAAGAGTGCAGTTCAGTGAAAGCAACTCTGATTCCACCCGATCCCCCTTCCAACAGAGAGTTTCCTGGGGTCTCTCCTACTCTGCTCTGAAGAGTTTCACTAAGCTCTTAGGTGTTTGCTGCTGAGAATTTGGTGTGTTTTGTTCTGGGCTTTTCGTTTGATTTTTTCTTTCCCTCTTTTGTTTTTTGAGAACCCTTAGGTGGAAGGCCCCAAATGGCAGTCAAGGACTGGCCAAAGGTTGGTGCTTGAAACCCTGGCGATTTTGAATCCAGCAGACAGAATGAGTGCTCTGCTTCAAAAAGGCTGCCTCCTTGAAAATCCCACTGGGCAGTTTTACTCTGACAAGTGGGGTCACCTAGAGCTGTGATCAACTCGACAACAGTATCTATCTCTCTATACACATATTTTTCCTGGACTTTTTTCTTTCTAGTCTCTCCAGGACACAGAATTGATTCCTTTTACAGCTCCAGTTGGGGCGGGGGGGGGGCAAGAGGGCAGAATCTTTCTACTCTTTGATCCATTATTGTTACATCTACATATGCCCCCCATTCTGAAATGCCTTTGATTTCCATATTAGCTCTTGAAAACCTGTTCTCCAAACTATCAATCTCTCTTCTCTCACTTTAATTTTTGCTCTAGAAGGTTGTGTTATTTCTTCTACTTGACTTTGGCTACTCATTCCCGTCCCCATCGCAACCACTCTCTCCAGTTAACGCACTAGTGTGTTCATTTACAAAGCATGTTGTTTTTGTTTCAGAAAGTCCTTCTGGTGGTCAAGTTCAAATCCTCGGATGTTGCTCTCACCGACACCTGCCTCAGAAAGAATGTTCCAAGAAAATGATGTTGCCCTAAATTCTGGAAAGTTAGGGGACAGTCACATAATGACTTTGGGAAAGAGCAAACAGCACATTCAAAGGTCCTGAAACTTAGAGAGGTTCTCGGAACATACCAGAAATAAACAGACTGCCAGACTAATGAGATTGAATGCACAGGTGTATAGAAAGTGCCTTGCCTTTTGATTCAAATGTCCACTGTACATGTGCGTCTTCAAAGTCTTCCATTTCAAAGTTAAATAGGAGAAAGAATTACTTTCCCACCACCACCACCACCCCCATCCTTTATAGCAATGCCAAAACTCTTATCTATAATCTCTCATTTGTAGATCCTGGCTAAATTACTGCCTTTAGAGCTGCATTCTCTCATCAGATTGGAACTATCTCACGTATTCCTTGTCCTTTCTTGAAAATAGAATTATGGTTTCTTTCTGCTGTTGTGTTTTCTCGTTTTACTGTTAATAAGTTAATAGCATTTCCTTTTCTAGCCAGACCAAAATTCATCCAACAGGTCAACGGATCTCCAAATCAGAGCCAGGAGAGCCACAGGGGGCCACTAGCTCTCTGTTCACATTGCAGGTGAGAAAGCAGAAGACTCTGAAAGGAGGCGGGGAAGTTGGCCACGCAGTGTGATGGGTGAATCAAGGGTCTCAACCCCATTTACTTGTCAATGTGATGAATGCCCCCTTTTACTCGGGAATACAATTCATCCCATTGGGAAACGGGGTTTATTGATTTGTTTGTTTATTTATCGCGTTACTGAAGTGTGCCCTTCAGCCTAACCTCTTTTGAGTTCTAAAAAGGGCAACCTGTGTTCCCTGCTTCTTATCTTTAGCACTGGCTGCATCTAATTCATTCTTACCCATTGAGGCATGATGTATACAATGTATAGAAGGCCCAAGCTGTCTAGCACTCAGCTACTAGCCCAAAGGTTAGCCCTCCATGCCCACCCTTGCAAAACAGACCTGGCGACGTGCTTCTGAAAGGTCCCCCCCACCTTGAAAACCTGCTGAAGCAGTGTCAGTCCATCCAGATGGCGGGGGGTGGGGGGTGGGGTGGGGGAGGGGGGATCCCTGAGTCAGAATGAACCCCAGAGAAATTACAACAAAGACAACAACATTCTTTCCTCATATCTCAAATGCAAGGGAAGAGCCAGCAGATGGCAGGTGTAAATTAGAAGCCAGGCCTAGAAGATGTCGAGGCAGAGGTTCACCAAAGAGGGCATTAGGAGCTGTCTCAGCAGGCCCAGTCAGGAGACCGGGCGGCAAGTTCGTCTACCCTGAAGAGAGACATGTAGAACATCCACTCAGATACACACCTGGGCTAGTGGTTTTTGGAGAACACAATTGATCCCACCAATAAACACTATGTTGGGCATGGCAGGTCTAGGGTGATCCTTCACAAAGTCCCGTCTGATCAGCCAGATAGATCCCAAACTCATGAGGTCCTGGACAGTCACATCTCTCTGAAGGACTTCAGAAGCCAGCACTGCATATGGCGAATAAACCACATTGCACATAAAATTCTCCGTGAAGGCGATCAGCACGTTCTTCACCCGCTCCAGAAAAGTCATGTGGTCTGAGTAGGAGGACATTGACCTGGGCACATAGGAAGGCGGGTTGGGACACTGGGTACCGTCAAAGTCCAAGCTGCAAGGCAGTCCATTCAAGAAATACACGGCAGGCACGGACAGGTACTGAGCCACAATGGGGCCACAGGGCAGGAAAGGGTCCGTCAACACAGCCTGGAAGCCGCCAGCCGCCAGAGAAGCCATGAGCTCCTGGTTGTGCAGGAAGTGGGAACAGATGGACAAGAACAACGCCGAATGCTCCTTTACTCGCTTGTACGTTTTGACCACGATCCGCCAAAAGGGGTCTTCCTCAAAAACACTTCTCCCCAAACCAATGATAGCTGACTGCATCTCCTCCTTTTGGAAAGGCACAGGATACCTCTTCAAGGTGTAAAACGCTCCTTCCTTGACGTGCATATAGACGTCGGGGGCCACCACAACCACTTCATGTCCCCTCTGCTGCAGCTGCTGGATGACCGGCACCATGCTCAGCCAGTGGCTGCCATCCATTGGGACCACCAGCAGCTTCCCACCCTGGGATCCCGCAAGGCAGAGAGTGCACAGCAGCAGGCCCAGGAAGAATGGCCGGGAACCCTGGCATGTTACAGCCATGGCTCTCCTCTCAGAGAATGCGACTGAGGGTAGCACGCTCCCAACGGGCCCCAGTCTCCCAATTACACGTTGCAAGAACCAACCCACCAGTACAGTTAATGTTTGACCTTTTATCGTGTGGTGATGCCTATCATTTGACTAGAGAGAGCAATGAGTTTCTTTGAGAGCTAGAGAGGGTGGAGCTTTACTGGGTTTCTAAACAGGCAGCGATTGCTCACTTGGCTGGTATTCTTTATCCTCTAGAGCAGAGGTTCTCAACCTGTGGGCCGTGACCCCTTTGGGAGGTTGAATGACCCTTTCACAGGGGTCGCCTAAGACCCCTGGAAAACACATAAATATTTCACAATATATAATTACATATTGTTTTGTGATTAATCACTATGCTTTAATTATGATTAATTATGCTCAATTTTAACCATGAAAACACATCCTACACATCAGATATTTACATTATGATTCATAACAGTAGCAAAATTATAGTTATGAAGGAGCAACAACAATAATTTTATGGTTAGGGGTTCACCACAACACGAGAAACTGTATTAAAGGATCGAGGCATAAGGAAGGTTGAGAAGCACTGCTCTAGAGGATTAAACAGCAAAGATGTTATCTTGATGACTACAGTTCACCTGGCCTGGCCACGAGCTATATTTTCAATCACATGCATGCTAAAACCAGACAAGAGCTCACAAAGACCAAAGAATGGATACTTTTGAATGATGATGTTGGTGAAGACCATTGAAAAATACCATGGACTGCCAGGGGAATGTAGCGACCCTGGTGGTATAATAGGTTATGCGTTGGGCTGCTAACTGCAAGGCCACGGGTTTGAAACTGCCAGCCTCCATGGGAGAAAGATGAGGTTCTCTGCTCCTGTAAAGATTTACAGGCTCCCAAACTCAAAAGGGCAGCTCTACTCTGGCCTACTGGGTCGCGAAGAGTCAGACTCGACTCAATGGCAGTGAGTTTGGTTTGATCTGGCCAGAAGAATGAGCAATTCTGTCTTGGACCAAGGATGGTGAGACTTTGGATATGGAATCAAGAGGGATCAGTCCCTGGAGCAGGGCATCATCACACTTGGTAGAGGGTCAATGAAAACGAGGAAGACCCTCAACGAGACGGGCTGACACAGTGGCCATAACAATGAGCTTAAGTATAACAATGATTGTGAGGATGGTGTAGGACCAAGCAGTGCTCTGTTCTGTGTGCCACTACAAGCCAGAATGCCTTCAATGACACCCAACAACAACAACAACAATTCATTGGCAGCCTTCCAAGCCCTATTCTTAAGTGACCACAAGAAAGCAAAGGGCCCCCAGCCTCTTTGACTTCATATCTTTTCTATCTCCATGGACCAAGAGAGTGCCAACTGAGCACAAGAGAGATTATTTTGTGACTAGACTTCCTCTTCTGAAATGGACCAGAGCGGTGACTACGCCCTTCTAGAAAGAGAACATGGACTTTCCAGTTCCCCCTGATCTGCACAAACCCAGGATGAAGGCGTCGTCCCCAGTACCTTCAGCCCCACCCACTGCTGTCCACTCATACGGTGCATTTGCTAACCGCAACGCTTCAGAGTCCCTGGAGGGCGCAGATAGTTGGCATGCTCAGCTGCTAAAAGGTTCACCGAGGTCTGACAATCCCTGCCAAGAGCAGTTCTAGTCGGACACACCAGGAGGTGCCAGGCATTGGCGTCCACTGAATGACAACGGCTTTGGAGTCTCCTGGTGTGCAAACAGTTGACTTTGCCTTCTAACCAGAAGGTTTGAGATTTGAGTCTCTATTTCTGAAAAATCAGCCAGCTCTGGTCTGACACTCATGGGCGGGGGAGGAGAGGGTTGTCATGCATTGGCATCAACTCCATGGCATCTGGCAGTTGGGGTCATCGTAGTTCAGTGGGAAGCAGAACCCTCTCTTTTAGTTAAAAAAAAAAAAAAGACAAACAGAAACAAACTCACTGCTATAGAGTCAATGGTGACTCATAGGCACCCCTGGTGGGTTTCCAAGACTGTAACTGGTTTTGGGAGAAGCTCAGTCTTTCTCCCAAGAAGCCACTGGTGGTTTCAAACTTCTGCCCTTGCAGATGTCAGCCCAGTGCATAACCATGACACCTCCCAGGCTCCTTCTTGTAAGAAATGGAGTCCCAGTGATACAGTGGGCTAAGCACTGGGCTGCTGATGCAAAGGTCAACAGTTCAAACCCAGCAGCTGCTCCAAAAGGAAAGAAAAAATGAGGCCATCTGCTTCCGTGAAGATTCACAGCATTGGGATCCTGCATGATGCAGTTCTACTTGTCCTTCAAGGCCACTATGAGTTGGAATCAAGTAGATGGCAGTGAGTTCTCTCTCAGGTGCCTAGAGTAGTACGTGGAATCCCTTCCCCCTGAACCAGCAGCCCTCCTCAAAAGATTCCCAGTCTTGTATGTGCTTATATGTGGGCATGGGCATACACATACTCATGCACCCCCAAGTTCCTCCTCCCCTCGAGCACTCTTTCCTTATGACCTAATTCTGGGGTGAGCGAAGCAATTATTTTGTTCTTTGGCACACTCTTATCTGCAATTCTGAGATGCAAAGTCTAATTGAAACATCAGGGGCCACATCTCTTCCAAAGTCTGGGTGCCATGAGAGTTCATTGGTAGATTACACAGGGCAAAGGGAGTACAAACATGCACTGTCACTCTTGTGATTATACAACTTCTCAGCATGACGCAGAGCCTCTAAACACCCCCCAACCTTCCAAACGTTCCAAAGACACTATCGCTGGATGGTTCCAATCAGACTAGCAGGCAATCCACCTCCACTCTCCCTGTGACAACCAAGAACCTTTACTGTCCCATCCATACAGCTCCTGCCCCTAGAATCAAACCCTTAAAATCCAAAGTTAGTGCCCACATTCACCACGCGGTTGCTGAAAATGTGGACGCTACGGTGTGTGTAGTGTGTCAGGCGACTGCACTAAGGACTGATGTTGGAAAACTGAGGCTGAAATCCCCCCTACCCTTCAAGGGCTGTCCAGTGAACAATGAAAAGTTCACAACCAGGCAATATCGGGGCCCTGTTGCGTGACAGACATATCCTATGAGTACAGCAGCTACGTGGTCTGGCTTTGGGAGCTACTGAAGACTTGGGCCTTCGTGAAACCTTTCTGGCACCTAAGTACAGAAGCACTTTCTTTTTGTAATGAAGCCAGCAAAGAGCCCACTGCTCCAACACCCCTTGCAGGACAGCGAGTTAAGTACTTAATGTGGCCCTTCTAGCTCACTCTAGTCTTTGTAACTCCCACCAAATGCTGGAGTGGGACTATGCAAATGAGGTGCTGTGGCCCACCAAAGGGATTGGATAGGTGGCTAAATTGTGTCAATATGGTGCCTAGCATCCTTGAGTGTGTAGAACTGGGCAATCAAGGTCTATGAAACCCTAATGAAGGGACAGGTCTGTTTTGCCCTCCCTAGGCTTCAGGGAGGTGCCCGGTGGCATGGTGGACTACTAACCAAACTGATCAGCAAGGTGAAAACAACAGTCACTGCTCAGGAGAAAGAGGAGGTCTTCAACTCCCTCCAAGAGTGATAGTCTCAGAAACCCACGAGGGCAGTTCTACCCCATCTTCTAGAGTCACTGAGAGTTGGAATCGACTCAATGACGGTGAGTTTGGTTTTGGGTTGGGAGCGTCAGAGGACTGACCGACCTAGAGAAGGTGTTTCACGGAAGGCAATGGGCTAGGGCGGTTCAGCAGTAATAAGCAGCCGCAGAGCAAGAGTGTGGGACCAGAGGCTGGAGTGGGCTTGATTGCCCACTCAGAAGCAAGGGTCCCAGCTCTTTCCCAAGACCACCCTCAGCAAGGCCTGGTGGCAGAATGTGAGAAGATGATGATGAGAGGGTGGGGGTGTGTCCTGAGTGGTTTCTGTTCCTTTTCTAGTAGACCACTAAACTGTCAGTATGGTTGGGTGATTCCATGCGAGGAACCCTGGTCCCCAAAGATGGAAGGGGAAGTGCTTGGGGGAGGAGAGGGAGAGAGTTGGTGTTAGAGAGAATGGAGTCATCCAGCAGTTTGGAAAAGCAGGGCATCTGGGACATCTTTCCTCTCTGTCTCACGGGAGCCAACGTTGCGCTGGTCCTTATTAGAGGGTCCTGTTGACTCTCAACCCCTCAGAGCAGGCGGGGCTGGTCATTACTAAAGAAACAGCATCCACAAGTCCATTGCCCTCTGGATAATCAAAGGGGCCTTCTGATGGGCAGTCAAGCTGCCTCCCTTGTTCTTCCATGGCATTTTGCATCCACATGGACCCACGTCCTCGTTTTAGGCTCCCTTCTGTCCTGCTTGAAGAGCTGGGTGGCACAGTGGTTATGTGTTGAGCCGCTACTTGCAAGACTGGCAGTTCGAAGCTACCAGCCACTGCCTGGGAGAGAGATAGAGTTTTCTACTCCTGGAAAGAGTCACAGTCTGGGACCCTCACAGGGGCAGGTCCACCCGGCCCTGTAGGGTCTCTGAGTCAGCATCGACTGGATGGCAGTGAATGTTAGCAGTGTGCACACGGGTCTCTGCTAGGAGACGGGAGAACCGACTTCAGCTTTCCAATCCCTTCCTTCCAGCCTCTGCCTCACTGTTTTGCGGACAGCAGAGCCTCGTTCAGCATCCCATTCCGTGTGCAGGTGGCTTCACTGCCCTTTGCCCTTCATTAAATCTGCTTTCCGCGTGTATAATGAGTGCAGGATGCAGATCCTTCCGCCACGAGACGGGCTTTCAGACAAAGATGCCAGGGTACTATCTCAGGAGCTCAGAGCATCAGCCTGAATTATTGGCTCAGCCCCTCCCCCTCTGCCCTTTATGATTCACTCCATCAGTTGTCCAGGTCCTACCCCACCCCCACTGACATGGCTGCAGCCTTAGCCAACAGCTTCCAATAAAATCCAAACTCCCTAGCTTTGCCTCTAGAACTCCCTGGGAGGGGCTCCCCAGCCCACCTGGTCATGCTCTGCCCTCCTCCTTGATCTGATCCCTTTGCCCCTCCGCCCACAATCATTCCGGCCCACTTGCCCCTCACAAGCACCCACAACTCCATTTTATCACTTCACTTAGTTCACGCAGGACCTAAGTCCTGATTGCCAGTGGCGTGCCAAGCCCAAGATCTGTTCGTTCCCTCCAGGTACAGAGTCAATCGTTTGTTCCTGAGAGACAAGCACCACCTTCAGATCTTTTATGACGAATGTCAGAAAGTTCGCTGGTTAATCATTTTCCTCTCTGAACCAAGACCCAGAGAGCGCTGTTGCCTCACAGTTTATCAAAGAGGATAATATTGTATCAAAGGGAATGATAAGCAAAACACAGCAAGCAGAAGCCAGGACATCGGCTCTCTTGTCAGATCCCAAGAAATGCTAAGATGAACAACGGGTGAAAGCAAAGCAGATGTGGGGGAACCAAATCGGTGCACCCCAAGGTTAGTCACCAAAACCAAACCAAGCTCACTGCCACTGAGTCCACTCGGACTCCTAATGACCCTATTGGCCAGGGTAGAACTGCCCACATGAGTTTCTGAGGCTGGGAACTCTTTATGGGAGTAGAAACCCCCAGTCTTTATCCTATAGAGAGACTGGTGGTTTCAGATTGCTGACCATAGGGTTAGCGGCCCAACATGTAGTGAATGACCATATACGTGGTCAGCAGATGTTAACACCCTAGACTAGAGATTCTCAAAGGTTGGCCCAGGGTACACTAGAAGTCCCTAAGATTTGGGGTGGGGGCGGTGTCCTGCCACGTGGAAATCATTTCTACAATAATTAAGTCATTTGCCTTTTCCACGCTCCTTCTCCCAGAATGCATAGTGGAATCTTCCAGAAAGAGCCCAGTTGAATGCAGAAACTGATAGCAGAACCCAACTCTCTTCTGTACAGCCACGATTGAGAGCGAGCTACAGAGGGTCTCTCTGAGCTGGAATCCACTCGGTGGCAGTGAGTTTGGTTTTGAGTGTTTTCATAGGGTCTCGATGAGTCAGAATGGACCCATGGGCAAGCAGGCTAAGAAAGCCATTTTCCATGGCAGCCACAGAAGTCGGTTCCAATTTGTAGCCACCCTAAAGCTAGGGCATACATAGTCTCTTGGGCTGGCATCTTTACAGTTGCACGTTGACAAGTCCTTCGCCCCAGGAGCTGCTGGGAGATTCGCATCTCTCAGTCGGCAGCCTTGTGCTTCAACTGCAACGGGGCCTCCTTCCAGGCCCAACACCCGAAGACCCATGGCCCAATGGAGTCCACCCTATCTCGAGCCTTTAGGGCAGAGTAGAACTGGCCCCGTGGGTTTCCCGGTCTGTAAATCTTTATATGAGCAGACTGCCTCAACTTCCTCCAGTGGAGTAGCTGGTGGGCAAAAGCCATGGGCGCTATGCCACCAGAGCTCCTTAAAGTCCCACCGAAGTCCTAAGACCCATTGTTGGTACTTTCTGGAAGACTGAGGGCCTGGCAGGTGGGTGAGGCGGGGTCGGTAATGGGCAGGGCCAGCGGGACCATTGCCCTCAGCGTGATTGGCCAGCCGCGCGCCCCGCCCCCAGGGAGTGGAGCCCGCCCAGGGCGCACTGCATTCTGGGTCGTGGACTCCGACGGGCCCTCGACCAATGAGACGCCGCCTGCGTCACAAGGGGCGGCGCCCAGCAGTCGGGCTGCGCGGTGGCTCCTCAGTCGCTGGCCTGGGGCTGCCCAGCGCGGGTCGCGGAGCCCGACGCCCAGCATGGCGGACTACTACGAGATGCTGGGCGTGCCCCGGCAGGCGTCGGCCGAGGCCATCAAGAAGGCGTACCGGAAGCTGGCGCTCAAGTGGCACCCGGACAAGAACCCCGAGAACAAGGAGGCCGCGGAGAGGAAGTTCAAGCAAGTGGCCGAGGCCTACGAGGTGCTGTCGGACGCCGAGAAGCGGCGTGTGTACGACCACTACGGCAAAGCAGGCATGGAGGATGGCGGCGGAGGCCCCTTCGAGGCCCCCTTCGACTGCGTGTTCACCTTCCGCGACCCGGCCGAGGTCTTCAAGGAGTTCTTCGGTGGCAGGGACCCGTTTTCCTTCGACTTATTCGGAGACCCGCTGAAGAACATTTTCGGGAGTCGCAGAAGCTCCCGGGGAAGCCGAAGCAGAGGCACGGCGTCCCTCTTCTCCACCTTCAGTAAACTTCCCGCTTTCGGGGGTAGCTTCTTTTCGTCAGGCACTGGGCCACCGTCCTACGGCTCCATGGGAGGCGGGGGCCTCTCTTCCTTCTCCATGTCCTGCGGTAGTGGTGGGACCAGCAACTTCAGGTCCGTGTCGACGACCACGGAGATACTGAACGGCAAAAGTATCACCACCAAGAGAATCATCGAGAACGGCCAAGAAAGGGTTGAGGTGGAAGAGAACGGCCAACTGCAGTCCTTGAGCATCAATGGCAAAGAGCAGTTGTTGCACCTTGACACCCAGTAATTCTGTCCCACCTTGGAACTTAAATCGCCTTTTAAGGAATAGCAGGACTCTGGGGGCGGGGGAGTTTGTTGGGGTTTTCGGTTTTCTCTTTTTTGGAAAGTTGTACTGAACTCTCTACTTTCAGAACAACTGTACTCAAGAATTTATAAACAGTTCATGCACATCGCCTCGTTGTCATGCCTTTGGGGAATCTCATGAGTAGGACTTGTGGATGTCTTCTAAACGGTTGGAAATAGCTGTATGCAACTAGCTGTTAATTAAACGTAACTTATACCAAGGCGGGCGGTGATTATTGCACAGGTTTAGAACGAAATGTTCTCCACAGCAGCCTGGACTTGACCTTTCCAAATCTGACGCCAGAGGATGGGGTACAAATTTAGCATCATTGGGATGGATCATGAATGTTTTCGATAGTGATACATGACGGTGTCTATGGGGTGGCGCAAGTGCTTTGCCCTAAGCTGCTAAGTGAAAAGTTGGCCATTCGGATCCACCCAGCAAGGCCACTGGCAATCGACTTCCATAAGATTACAGCCTTGAAAAGCCTATGAAGTTCATAGGAGTTAGAATTGATTCAACCACCGTGGGTTTAGATTCAGGTAAGATGGGAGTATGTTAACATTAATTAACAATAACAATGATCTGAAATAAGTAAATGGTGGCATTTTCGGTTGTTAGGTGCCATGAAGTTGGCTCCAACTCCAATCCTGCCTACAGAACAAAACACTGCCCTGTCCTGCGTACGTCTGTCTGCACCATGGTTGATATGTTTGAAGCAGTTGGAGCCGCTGTATGAATTAATCTTCCTTTTTGTTCACTGACCCTTTGTTTTAGCGAGTATTGATGTCCTTCTCCCTCCTAATAACATGTCCAAAGTTCATGCCCAATCTTGTCGTCAAGGAGTCTTATTTTCAGGGAATCTTCTGGCTCTCTAACCTTTTTTTCAGTCTTCTTGGCAGTCTAATACTCTTCATCAACACCATAATGCAAATGCCTCTGTTCTCTGGTTTCCTTTACTCATTGTCTAGCTTTTGCATATGAGGCCGTTGGGAACGCCGTGGCATGTATCAGTGCTCCATAGTCCTCCAAGTGACATTCTTGCTTTCCAATTCTTCAAATAAGCCTTTTGCAACAGATAGGCCTCATTTGATTTCATGACTGCTGCTTTAATGGATGTTGATTGTAGATCCCAGTAGAATGAAATCCTTGACAACTTTCATCTTATCTCCATTGATCATGATGTTATTTATTGGTCTAGTTGTGAGAAATTTTTTCTTTGTGTTGAGATGGAATCCATACTGTATCGTAAATGGGTCAAGCCCTCTTTGCTTGGGTCATCTGCACATTGCAAGTGTTAAAACTCCATTCATGTTGTCTCCAGTCCACTTTCTTAGATTATTTGCTCGACTTACAGATTGAATAAGTATGGAAGAAAGGGCATAAGCCTTATGTACACCTTTCCTGATTTTAAACCATGTGCAATCTCCTTGTTCTGTTTGAACTGCCTGTGTATGTACACATTCTACACAAGCATGCTACATCCTGGAGTTCTCAATCTTTGTGATGTTATGCGTTAATCTCCTACAGAGTGGTTGGTGGGTTCAAATCACTGACCTGTGGTTAGCTTTGCTTCCAATGTTCACTTTCCCATCCTCAGTAATTATCAACGCATCCTTAGTACATGCTTGATAATTTTCAAACTTAAGTTGATAAATATTTTCAGTTCATCTTTGGTTTTAGTAGTTGGTATGTACATTTGAACTATAGTCTTATTACGTGGTCTTGTAGGCATATGGATATTATGTTATTATTAACAGCACCTCCTAACAAGCCCTTTCCCTTTCAAGTTGACTTCCATTCATCAGTCTCTCTACCTACACTGAGTTTGTAGGCTCACAGTTTTCTCCTCCCCCCTGAATTCTGGCACCAACCGTGGATGATCACAGCATGCTCCATAAAAGGTTCACATGACATGCAACCTTCATACTAGACGTCCCACGTCTAGTATCTCCCCATGTTCTACACCGAGCACCAATTCCCAGGCAGGTAACACCCTGTGAGAAAAATTCCATCTCTGAAATGGCACACGCCATTATTTCTCTTATCAAAGGCCCCCAGTTTTCACACTCAGGGCAGTCTCACTTCTATTTAACTTATCCAACCTCTTTGGAGCTTCTACTTCCTTCGAGTCCTTAGGTCCTCTCTCATCACATTTCCTCTAACCACACTCCTGAACTGGGGCAATTTGCTCATTCCTTCCACCTTCAACATGAATAAGAAACCCCAGATGGATCAGTTCTACCACTCAGTACCCTGGTCTACAAAGTGAAGGAAATTGCACAACTAGGAAGCCAGTGCCTTTACAAATCGTCACTCTTGACAGGAATACCATTGCTTGTCAATCATGGACCATCACCCTTCCCCTCATTCCTCTCAGCGACCATTCCAAAGGTGGTCTACTGCATTACTGTTGACACATGAACCACTGACGAAGAATGAAAGGGAAATGATTGGTTATGTCAGTAGAAAGATGGATACATCAGTACAGGCTGGAAAGTAAGCCAGGAACAGTGATGGGAAAAGGACATCAATACAGACCTGAGAGATTGGCTTTCTCTTGGCACAGTTGATACCCCCAATGAAGACCATGTTGGGCATGATTGGCTTGGGATAATCCATCACAAAGTCTCCTCTGAACAGCCACACAGATCCATAGCTGAAAACGTCCGTCACAGACATCTCCCTCTGAAGGAGCTCCGAGGCAAGTTTTGCATAAGGAGTAAAACTAACATGGCAAATATACGTCATGGCCAAAGGGTACAGCATGTTCTTGACCCTCTGCAGGAATGTCATGTGGTCTGAATTCTTTGATAGCATCCTGGGGACATATGAAGGCGGATTTGGACACTGTGAGCCCTCAAAATCAAAGTCACATGGAATGTTACGCAAAAAATACACAGCAGGAACTGACAAGTACTGAGCCAACACAGTCCCACAAGGGTTAACAGGGTCCGTTAAAACCACATCAAAAGAACTCTCATTCAGATACTTGATCAGGTCTTTGTTACGCATAAGGTCCACACACCCCTTTACATAGACATCAGAGAAGTTTTGCACAGCCGCTATGCTTTCAAAGAATGTCTTTAGAAAATGCTGAGATTTAAAAACCAAGTGACTCTGTTGTCTCAGGATGTCTTCGAAATCTTTCGCGGTATATTGAAAGGCATAGGTTTTCAGGGTGAAGAAGTCCTCTCCTTTGATGTACAGATTCTCCTCTGGCCCAAGGACAACAGACTGGTGGCCCCGAGCGTGGAGCTCCTGCACAGCCTTTTTCATGCTGAGCCAGTGACTGCCCTCCATGGGCACCACCAGCACGTTCCCACCGTGGACACAGGGTCTGACGCACAACAAGAGTAGCAGTCCCCTGAGCACCCACATGAGAACCCAGAGTCCCCGAGCCATTTGGATGGCAGAAGTCACAGCCACTGGTTTTTCCCATGTCTTATCACTGAGTCACTTATCAAGACGGAATCTCATTGGAGGAGACAGCGTCTCCCATGGTTAATCATTACTGAGTTCACTAAACCTGGAGTCAGCCCTTTGACCTCCCAGTATGGCGTCTGACCCTCCCTTGGAAACCTCATCTGACCCTGCAGCTGCCTTCCCATGAAGCAAACATGTGGACGCTCATTGCAAGTCCTCGCCGCCCAGTTCTCGAGGAGCTGTGGCCTCCCGGTCGATGGCTGAGTTCTGAGGCAGCACCGGTGCCCCACACCCCAAACTTAACCTGTTGCTAGATGGGACACTTGTTTAATTACTTTTTCTCCTTTTTTACATTCATCAATTTATATACATTTTATTTCATCTGTCATTGCAATCCCCTCAATGCAAACACTGATCATCTCACCTCCTCCCTGCCTTTCCTGTTTCCACTCCCTTCTCCTTGTTTGGTGCTGTGGAGTCGGTCCTGACTCATAGGAGCCCTGTTGTCACAACAGGACCAAACAACTGCCTGGTCCCGCCCCATCCTCACACTTGCTGCCACTCTTGAGCCCATCGTGAGGAAATGACTCCAGACTTATGGGGGCTGCCAAGTTCCAAATCAGGGAGTCAGATGACAGGCGGATGAGCCCTGTTGGTGGTGGTAGCGGGAGAATGACTAACACCCCAATCTGCAGATCAGGTGGCAGACTGTGGACCTCTGCTGGAGAACAAGTCTGCAGGGGTGGTGAGTTCACAGTACGCAGAGACTTCTGCAGGCTTAGGTCTCCGGAACAAAGGGGTCAGGCTTTGAGAAGAGTTCAGGACAGAGAGAGAGAAAGAAAAAGATTGCCTGGGACTGAGACTTAGCAGAACATCTCTGTTGGTAGCGAACTGTACTTCCAAGGAGACTTCCCTTTGAACTAACTGGCTTCTCACATCATAGCCTAAAAGGCATATGATGGTACAGTGTCTACCAAACCACTGAGAATCAGCCCAGTCTCACAGATGCAGAGCATCAGCCATTGCAGTGGACATTCCTATTGTTTCCACCTTTGGGCAATTGTGAGTCATACTGCTCTGTATGTTGTAAGCATGTCTGTCTGGGCCGCTGTTTTCAGTCCTTGTGCAGTACATGACTAAACCGGATCAGTAGGCTAGGTGGCAATTCTACAGTTGACTCTTCACCAAACCATCCAACCTCCATAGCAGTTGCCCCCATCACATGCAGCCAAAGCCAGTCCGTTAGCCACCATCTTTGAGCAGGCCCGATGGCTGGTCTGCTGCTTGGCTCAAAACAACACAGGCAGCAGATCTGATTGTTACACACACATCCGTGACCCTGTTTACACCAGCCAGGACTGCTCTGAAGGCCTGCTTACAACTCAGCCAACAAGACCATGTGCCGAGTCAGAAGCCTCCTACACATCTAGAGAAAATGGTAGGTGTGGACTTTCTTTCTGGGCACGAATTAGAAAGATGTAGAGAGGGCACAGTGTCCTGGGAGGAGAAGATTCAGCATGGCAATGGTCTTGATTTGGGTTCCAAAAGCCATTCTATATAGCATGCAAGGGCAAGCAAAAGCTCACTAGAATTTTCACATGATGAGAAAAGAAACATTCAGCATCTACCCCAAAGTTTCCACCTTCAGCTAACAGAGGAGTGGCTCCCATGGACTCAACGCCCCCACTGCTAACAAGTACAGACTCCTCCAGAACGGGGACCACGGCAAGGGCTAGAGATCCACCCAAAGCCTGAAGACACTGAAGGTCTCGAGAAGTGAGTGTCTCAGATTTTATGGCTTCAGGCATGATAACAAGCACCGTGGGTGTTCCCACGCTCCTCTTTAAATAGGTGGGTGCTCACCCCCCACCCTCCCCTCACGAACCCATTCTGAGGCTGTGCAGAGTCAGACGCCAAGCAGTGCCCCAGTGGGGCTCAGAGTGACCCTAAAGGACAGGGTAAAACTGCCTCTAACTCTGGACAGGAGTAGAAAGCCTCCTCTTTCTCCCAAGGAGGAGCTGGTGGTTTTGAACCTTCCAGATCTCAGCCCAACTGGTAATGACTACACCACCAGGGCCCCAGTCGGAACTGAACCCAAAGAAAGAGGTTTCCACAATAGGGGGCGGGGTGGGAGAAGCTCAAGGTCCTAAAATAATAGACAAGTGCCAGGACCTTCCCAGCTACCAGGGCTGAGGACTTGATTGTATCTCTGGGGGCGGGGGGTAACAGACCATCCTGTAACACACACACCCATACCCCTGCCCCCTTCAGCTTGATTCACCACATTGCCAACACGGGCAGGGAACATGGCATGCATTTGGAGCCATTGGTGAGCGGGGAAGACATCTTGGTAAATTCATTTGTTTTATTTCTAATAACAAGTAATATTAAAGATATAATGTTGACTTTGTGTTTGATAACAATATGAAAAACGCAGCACACTAGAAGACAGGTTCTATAACATGATGCCCCACTCTGTGTCTCTACGTTTGTTGATCCATACACTCTGTTGCTTGGTGCCTCTGAGAAGCAGTCTCGGGCTGTGTGGTTGGCAGAACAGCAGCCCCCAAAGATGCGTCATATGGCAGCGGGCAGCTCAGATGGACTGCGGATGGAACTGAGGCTGCTAATCAGTGGGCCTAAGATGGGGCGCTTAGGCTAGGTCACCCATGTGGTCCAGAGGGCTCCACAAGGTGCTGAAAGGTGGAAGAGAAGACGGGAGAGGAGAGAGGACGGTGACCCAACATGAGGAAGACTCAGCCTATGCTGACTTTCAAGGCAGAGGAAGGGGCCACAAGCCGACAACTGTGGTGGTCTCTTAGAAAACAGCAAAGGCAAGAAAGGAGATTCTCCCCTAGACCTTTGTGAAGGAACACGGCCCTGCTAACACTTTATTTTAGGGTCTCAGATCCCCAGAATCACTAGAGGACAATCTGAGTTGTTTGAAACCACTCGTTGGTGATCTCTGTCGCTGCAGGCTTTCAGAAACCCCCAGGCTGTTTCCGCAGAGTTAGCCCCAGGCTGGGTCTGTAGTGTGACTGTCATTCTTTCAAGGGAAACTTGCCAATGACGTGGCTGCTGGGCACAAGCAACACCAGAAGAGTGGTACCTGCTGGTTTGGGGAGTCCCTGGGTGAAGCAATGCTTGAGCCCCCAACTGTCAACTGAAAGATCGGTGGTTTGAACACACTGCCAGCTCCCAGGAAGAAAGAGGTGGTAATATGCTTTCATAGGAGTTTCTCATTGCCATCAAGTCAACACTGACTCCCCATGACCCCGTAGGCCAGGGTAGAACTGCCCCTGTGGGTTTCCAAGACAGTAACTTTACAGAAGAAAACAGCCTTCTCATTCTCCCTCAGAGCAGCTGGTGATTTTGAACTGCTGACCTTGTGGATCACAGCCCAAAGCATAACCCACTACACCACTAGAGCACCACCAGGGCACCACTTCTTAGAGCCTCAGATATCCCATGGTGCTGTTCTACACTGTCCTAAAGGGTTACTGTGAGTTGGAATCAATTGGATGACAATGGGTTCAGAGATTGTGTGTGTGTGTGTGTGTGTGTGTGTGTGGTTGGGTAGTTGAGATAGTTAAGGCACTGATCCACTACCCAAAAGGCTGGAGGGTCCAACAGGTAGTCTGAGAGGAAGGCTTGACAATCTGCTTTTCAAAGAAACCAGCCACTGAAAACCCCATGAAACACCAAAAGTAAGCCCTGGGGTCGGGTCACCCTGTTGCTAGCTAACAGATGGGCTCCAAAACTAAGGGCTGGCCCCTGTAAGCCCTGTGCTCCTCCATGAATTACCTCCCCAAACCGGATGGTCCACAGTTGCTTTAAAGCAAAGATAGGAGGGTAAGGGAACAGGGAAGCCAGATGGATGGAAATGGCAGCAGCAACCGGGAAAGAATGAGAGTGCCCACCGACTGTGAGACATCTGCTCAGCTTCCCTGCGCAGCCAGTGCAGAGAGCGTTGGACGGGACTTCACCAAAAACACAGCGAAAAACAGGTCATCCCCAAGAACTCGAAGTCTTCAAGTTACAGGGAAGCACGCCGGGGACACTTCTTGGAGATTGTAGCCCGGTGCTTAAGCACTGCACCACCAGGGTTCCCCGCGACACTTTCATTTTGCGTGTGGATGTTTGTGTGCATTTGTATGTCAGTGTGTGTATCATACTTCCAACCTCCAATGACCCAGCGCAATTAAAACTCGGCAAAGGGCTTGAGTAGACCTTTACGCCCCGCCCCACTCCAAAGATCCACAAGCAACCAACAGGCACATGAAAAGATGCTCGACCTCATCGGTCCTCCAAAATGCACATCTCAAAGCCACAAGGAGAGACCCACTTCACAGACTCCAGGCGGCTGACCGCAGTCATTCTGAAAATGGAAAACAACAAACGTTTCAAAGACGTGGAGGTCTTAGAACCCCTGTAGGTTGCAGATGAGGATGCGAGAAGGGTACAGGGGGCTGTCAAACTTGGATGACGCATGACAGAATAAGACTGTCCCTGGGCAAGACTCAGAGTTTTCATAGGAATAGAAAGTGTCGCTGCTGCCAAGTGATCCACATGGTGGCATCTCCAGACCATCGGCCATGAAGACAAACCCTGGTCCAGAAAGAGAAGCTACTCAGAGGCCTTGTAAAGATCGGCTCTGTCCTGATTGCAAAGGTGCCTGGGAAGGACGACTTGGTATTTCGGAGTCGTGCTCCCTGGTTTACCCAGCAGTCCCTCTTCAGCTCCAGCCATACATGTTGGGATTTCAGCAGGGATGCCCGCTATTTGCAGAGACCCCTGTAGGGAAGCAGGACGCTCTCAGAAGTGGGCACAGGATCCTTGCTGCCCCCTGCTGGCAGCCCTGCTGGGGAGAAGTCCTGACGCTCATGCGGGATGGATGTAGAACAGGCGTGCTCAGCTGCAGCACTAATGACATTTCCGGGAAGGCGCAGTCTTTGTCTGTCTCGGGGCGGAGTGTGTCCTGTGGGTTGTAGGACTCTTGGGAGTGTCCCTGGTCTTGACCTGCTAGCTGACCATAGCAAGTCCTATCTGTGACCCTAAAATATCTTCAGACATTGCCTGACCTGGGGCAGTTGAGGACCACCGGTCTAGATGATTCTGGAACACGAAAAGAGGAAATAAGGACCGTGGGGCTAGTAGCCTTGAGAGGCTGCAATCTAGTTTTCTGAAAGCGAAGGAGTCCTGGTGGAACGGTGGTGAAGGGTTTGGCTGCTAACCAAAAGGTTGAAGGTTTGATCCCACCCATTGTTCCACCAGAGAACAATGTGACAGCCTGCCTCCACAAATATTTCAACCTGGGAAACCCAAGGGGGTCAATTCCATCCATCCTCTATGGTCAGTATGTGTCAGAATCACCTCCCTAGTGATGTGTTTCAGAAAACTGCTCCGTAAAAAGATTCTTATGTTGGTGGTGGGGGGCGGGGGAGGGAGGGTGTGCGTAGAAGGAGAGGGAGGAGGAAGGAGGAACCGATAGCATTGCTGATTGTCTTGATGGGATCGAACAACACAATTGTATGAGAATGGATATATTGGACTGTATAAGCTATGTCAGTAAAACTAGTATAATTAAAAATGTCTATCTTCTATTGAATGAGGCTCCAAGAAGAGAAGGATGGAACAGTGTGGGCCCCAAGAGTCCACAAAGCACAATCACATATCCGCTCCCACAAAGCTCACCGCATGAGCTTCGTCCCCCCCCCCCTGTGGTCCTCCAATAATCGGGTGAGAAAGAAAGGCTGATGCTGTCAGACCTACCGTACACATAAGGTCGACCACCCTGAGGTTCGTTTCGAGTGTGACTCTCCCTCCCTGAGCCAGGAGGTGTCGGCTGTTGGACTGATACAAATTCCTACAGAAGGTTCCCCACAACAGGGTCAGGAGGTGGGTCGCCTGTGTGGAGACTGCTTCCCCCGACCACAGGGCCACGGGGACTGTGAGACCCTCAACACAGATCTCATGGATCCTTCTCAGGAGTGCAAGGCCCTTCCCTCCTCCTGAAATGGAGGCAAATCTGCCTGAGCTTCCCCGGAGTGCCGATTCAACTATAAGCACCCACCAGAGAATAGAAAAAGAAATGAGACAGGGCAGGAGAGCCATGGTGGGGATTTGGACTGAGCATGAAGAGTCCCTGAAATATCGTGTTGCTATAACCCAGAATCCCTTGCTGCCCCCAGGGGAAGTTCCCCTTCTAAAGGAGGGATTTTCCCGACAATCTCTCATGTGTGAATGCTTAAAGAGTTCCCATTTACAAGGGGTGGTGGTGGTGAGTAAGACAATCTAAAGACCGACCATGCTAGCTGGGAAGATGTTTCTCCTCAAACTCAAAACTCACTGCCCCTGTGGGTTTCATAGACGATAACTCTATAGACAGCCTCGTCATTCTCCTGCATCTGGTTTTGAACTGGTTAGCAACCCAAGGCACAACTGCTACACCACCAGAACCCCTTTTCTTCCTCCTAGGAACCTCTTAATAAAATTCTCTTTGCAGAGCCCTCTCTGTGCTTCTAAAAGTAAATCTTTGTTTAGGGAAGGCAAGAAACTGGACTCCAGTAATAGAAATGTCTAGTAATAGAAAATTGGAGGCCAACACCTAGCCCCAGAGTGTGAGTTTTCCAAATAAAAATATGATTGCAGAGACAGACAGAATGGACAGTGCCCCCTGGTAGACAGATTGATTAGTACATGATGCCTTGTGTGAGTCATGGCGACTGCCAGTTGGAAAAACTGACCACCGCATGTTCTCCAGTGGGCTTAGGCAGAACTGAAAGTTTTAAAATCATATATCCATTCACCTACAATCCTGATATTCATCCCCCTTGAGAGGGGTTATACCGCCATCCTTGCTAACAGTTCCCCCTTTCCTCCTTCCCCCTTTCCTTTCCGGAACCCTCATGGAATCATTACTCCCATTACTGTTCCTGAGGGGTTCATCTATCCTGGATTCTGTGCATTGAAAGCTCTTATCTGTACCAATGTATATATGCTGGTCTAGAAGGATTTGTGAGGTAGAACTGAGGTCATAATAGGTGGGGGCAGGATTAAAGAACTGGGGAATGCTGTGTGTTTTGTCGGTGCTATACTGCACCCTAGATATATGATCCCTTTGTGTGGCCCTTGTGGGAATGTCCTATTACTGACAGATGGGCTTTGGGTTTCCACTCTGACCCCACTCCTTCACATCAATGTGATTGTTTGTTTTTGAACTTCTGATACCGGTTCCTGATGACACCTCATAATCACACAGGCTGAGGTGCTTCTTCTATGTGGATGCAGTTGCTTCCCTGCTAGTTGGCCACGTGTTTGACTTCAAGCCTTTAAGATCTCAGACACGATATCTTTTGATAGCCAGGCATCATCCACTTTCTTCACCACATTTGCTTATGCACCCACTTTGTCTTCAGTGAGTGTGTCAGGAAGGTGGGTATCATCCAGTGCCACGTTATTAGAACAAAATGTTCTTGTGTTGAAGAAAACTTAGGTAGAGGCCCAAGGTCCATCTGCTACCTTAATGTATTTCCATATAACTATGTGTACATAGGTCAATACCCCTATCTTTATACACTAAGATACTTGCATGTGTACATGTTTATGCTTATACCCCTATGTATAGTTTTACTTCCTAGTTGTTTCCTGTTTCCTTTCACCTCCCTCCTGCCCCATTATCATGCTCACCCCTCATTTACCTCTTAGTAATTCCTCTCGCTAGATAACAATCGATCAAACACCACCAAGAACTCTTTACCTTGCCATCAATTTAAGATATGAAATAATAATAATATAATAAGGGCTCATGAGGGTGGGGGAGGAGGGAATAAAGAGAAGCAGATATCAAAGGGCTCAAAAAGAAAGAAAATGTTTTTAAATTGATGATAACATCTGTATGAGTTCACTTGTTATCATTGACTTGTGGATTATTATAATATATGCGAGAGCCCCCAACAAAATTATTTATTTAAAAGGGGGGAAAAAAGAAAGATTAAAAATGAGATCAGGAACGTTTAAGTCCCAAAATAAGTCAAGAAAGGAGAACAATATATCACAGAAAAGGAGTGGAAATGGTCATCAATGGCCAAAGGCTTTGCTCACCTAATAATTTCTAAAGTAATGTGGGCAAAACCAAGAAATAGTAGGGGAAACTGAGCTGATATACACCCTTGACATTCCAATACACCACCACCAACAACAAAATTACAATCACCAGAACTGCTTGTGGTGATGTACACACAACTCTTTTTTAGTACTACTTAACTATGTAAGTGTATAATATATGAATTATATCTCAATAAAACTATTGGAGGGAAAGCAATTATAAAAGATTGACTAGTGGAGAAACAATGGCCCATCCAAAAGAAAATAACAAAAGAAGTGAAAGCAAACCTAGGAATAGTTAAAAATAAAATGAAAAGTAGTACACTATGATACAACAAAATGAAGCATTATCAAAGAGCTACAGGAAAGGATGGTCATCAGACTAGAGGAATTAGGTAAAGAACATAATGTAAGAGCAACATAAGGCTCTAAAAAAGAAACATTGCCACCAGGGATTAATTATTGAAGTGAGAGACACTGGAAAGGCTTACCAATGAAGGGAGTCAGGCAGATGAGGGAGTTGGCAAACTAGAGGAACAAGAACTGAGGCTCAAGAAGATGGGGAAGAATTTAATGGAATTATGAAACAACAGGCAATCTAAGTGATGCTTCTTGAGAATTTCAGAAAGATGTGAGAGAAGGGAAGAGGCAGAGAGAATCGAAGAAATAATGACAGAAAACACCACCAATATAAGGTAGGACATGAGTCCTCAAATCCAAGAAACTCAAAGATCCCCAAGCAGGATACGCCCAAAGAGAGCCACACCAAGTTCCTAATAGGCAGGCTCGGAACAATGAAGGATGGAGACAGAGCCCCACAACAGTGAGAGAGAAGCAAACAATCACATACAAAGGTGAAGGTAGCCGGTGGAGGCCAGGGGGCAATGGGATTATGTTTTCAGAGTGGTGGAGAGAAACAAACTGTCAGCGAAGAAGACTGTCACTGGAAAAGTTATTCCTCAAGGCCGAGGGTGAAATGAAAATATTCCCGGACAAACAGACGCGGAAAGACTTCATCTCAACCAGATCCGACCTAAAAAAGTGCTTTCTCTGGTGCCCAGAGTCCCTGTGAATCAGAACTGACCAGCGGCACCCCATAAGAACAACCAATTGCCATTACTGAACAATTCGATCTCAGAGTCCATAGGAGAATTTTGATCGATGCCGACAAAATTCCAAATCCCCCTGAACCCTAGACTTTCTAGCACTGTGGAGGATGGAGGAATCCCATGAAACTATTTTCTCAGATCATCTTTAAACTTTTGGTCCAAAAAAAAAATCCTCTGACATCATCTTAAAATAAAATAACTGTTTAACTAGCAAACATCCTCTACCTTGAGCCTTATGCTCTTTTAACAACTATCTATATGGGATAAAATTGACAACAGCTCTTCAAAATATTACATAGGAGCAGCAGAGGCTGTGGATTTATATTCCTGAGGGAGGAACAACTCACAGCAGAGGATGAGCATGGCTGTATAGCTCAAGGTATGGCATCAATATCACTACATGTTACAAGTAGAAATTGCTGTGTTCGTTCTCAACCACAATCATGGGACTGCCCCCATGACACAGATTCTGGAGCATCCTCATGGTGGGAATCCCTATTTAGCAAGAAACTTCTCCACGGGCCCCTCAGACAGAGGGGGAAGAACAGCTTCCAGGTGATGGGTGAGCACGCAAGACGGGGTATCCAGAAACAACCAGGATGGCCAGCTCCCTGGGAACAGAGGCAAGAGAGCTGTGGTCAGAGGTTCTCTCAGGTGGACACAAGGTAAGTGGTCTTGCTACCCGCCCCTCGCCCCCCACGATGACGCCAGGAACACAGAAGACACAGTAAGGGTCTTCCCTTGATGGTGGATGACGACATCTTGCAAGGAATGTCCAAGAGAGTGTCGTCTTTGAAAGGCTCTACCCATTTTTATTCATAAAATGGAAGCAGTGCAATGAATCTTGAGACAGAAATGCATGTACGCTCCAGCTAAGGTAGATCCCCTATAAATCAGCGTTTTCAATCCGATTGAACACCCTTATTAGCTAGACATCGATCTGTCTAGCTAATACATTTCTATGTTTGGATCCAAGTTTAATCCTAGTCTGTATCTTCTTTATATCTGAATTGTTGTTCATGTTGTTCTGTATGGTTAAGTCCCTTTCCAGTTTACAGTGTGACAGTTTACAAGACAAAACACAAATGTCTCATAGTACTTCCTGGACTGTAATATGGACAGGCCACTTCTGGTGTGTCTGTCTGCCATACTGTTTGCGTGGTGGCTTGCACGTTGAAGCCAGAAGCACAAGCGAAGAACATGTTCAGCATATCTCAGGTTGAAGAAAGCATTCAGGCCTCGGGTGTGGCCTTGAAGGGTTTTATCGCCCAAATATTGACTGATACAGGAAGCATCAAACGGAATGCACAGTCACTGTACCCAACATAACGGTTCGACATGCTGCCGTCTCACAGGGCAGCGTAGGATCAAGAACCCACGGCATCGAAGGAGGCGACACTGAAGCCAGTAACGAAAAACACGGCTCCAGAAACTGATGGGGCACCAATCGACATAGTTCAACAGGCTGATGTGGCCCTGGAAGCACTCTCAGCTCGATTCCTAGAAATCCGGCAAGACAGTGAGTTGCCTGGCCAGCCACCAGGAAGAGGCCCATATTTGTGCCCACTCCAAAGCACGACAGCTCAGCACAAGGCAGAAATGATCAAGTCACCGCCATTCCTATCATGGGCAAGTAAAATTGCCTGGAGGAGCATGCAAAACCTGCTGCCACAATACATCGGGCACTCACCTGGTCTCCATTTACATGCTCGGCATCACCCCAACCTCAAATGTCTTCTCACTCTCTACTCCCCCTAACCTGGGACCCCCTCTACTTTATTGAAACGAAGGCCACCATTTCTTCAGGCAGCGCCACCCACCCCCGCCAGATTACAGTAAGCAGAAATCAATGATCAAGTGAGGAGAGACAGAGTACATGTGCATGAGTCCAGCCTACTTTCTAAGAAATAGGACAATCAAAAATCGATGGAACCAACCTGAGGTAGATGCCTCCCCTTCTTGCAGTTGGTCCCTCCGATGAAGACCATGTTGGGCATGATTGGCCTGGGGTACTCGAACACAAAGTCATATCTTAAGAGCAGTATGGAGGCCTTCTGATACAACGTGGTCAAGTCCACCTCTCTCTTGAGGAGCTCTGAGGCAAGGTCTTGGTACTTCGAATATAGAAGGTAAGCTAGAGGGATCTCGAACCAATTCACCAGGAAGTTGGCCACCCTTTGGCAGAAAGTCATCTGGTCTGAGAACTGAGTATAGTACCGGGGAATGTAGGACATGGGGTTTGGACTTACGCTGATCACCTGCTCCAGGGCACATGGGAAGCCCCGGAAGAGGTACACGGAGGGGAGGTCCAGGTACTCGGCCAGGATCACACCACAGGGAACGGCCGGGTCTGTGAAAAGGGCATCAAACCTGCTCTCCCTGAGGAACCGCAGGGTCTCCGAGTCCTGCAGGAGGCTCTCACAGTTGGTGAAGAACAAGCTGACAACAATCATATTATTCCAGTACTCGGTCAGAGGAGTGGTCAGGTAAGATCTCTCAGCAAAGTGGCTGTTTCCAAAGGAGCGGAATCGGTTCTTCAGCTCTTCCTGGGTGTAGGGCACTGAGTAGGTCCTCCTGCTGTAGTACCGCGATTCCCCCACAAGCAAACTGACCTCTGGCACCAGCACCACGATGTCATGGCCCCTCTCACTGAGCAGCTCCACGATCTCCTTCATGCTGAGCCAGTGGCTTCCATCCACAGGGACAACCAGCAGCTTCTCGCCTCCAACCACCCCCCACAGCGCTAGCAAGTAAAGTCCCACAGAAGCCCTCTGTGAAGCTCGGAGAAGGCCGGCCATGCTGGGGGTAGTTAACATAAAATGATAATGCCTAAACGAAGGGGTTCGCCACCCTCTCCCTGAACCAACAAGTACTCTTTTGGAATGTGGCTTGCCTTTACTTGCACTGAATTCTGCCCTTTGAAATCAAAGAACCCTAAGCTAATATTTAACTCTCTCTAAGCACACGGCTAACTCAGGTCAATGGGCTGTTTTACCAGCTTTCACCTGAGTTTCGGGGTTTATTTACCTTAGTCCCCACCTGTTTGCCCTCTCTCTCCCAGAGGCAGGCTGACTGCTTAGCACATCAAGGAGCGAGAAGGGCTCCGGGGACCTGCTGTTGCCTTTGACCCTGAGCTGCCTGATCCCCTCTCGTTATCTCTATGACATGCACACAGCGCGAGTCTGGTCCCCATGGACATGCTCCGCATCACTGGGCCTCAGACAGCGCATCCCCACTGGGGACCCCTCTATTCTACTAGAAGGAAGGCCCCGTAGCCCACCGTTGCCAGAATACAGTAAGCCGAAGTCAAGCAGGACACAGATGAATGATTCCTGCCAACTTTCTAAGAATTGGACCATCGGAAATGGATAGAACCACCAATCCTTGGTGCCCAACACTGCACCAGGGTGGATCAACGCAGAGCAGAAGTGTTTTCCTGGTGGATGGGAGGCTGCACCAAGGAGGGGCCCACTTCACAGAGGTGGTGGAGGAAAAGGTGGCTTCAAGGTTTCGGAGCAGATGGGAAGAGTGGACAGATCTTGCTACCCCTGTGGGTCTTGAACGAACTGTTGCTGTCGGTGTGATCTCTCTTCCCTGAACCCAAACCAAATCCTCTGAGGCCCTCTGTTGCTGAGAGTGGCCACCAAGTCGGCCCAGACCCCTGGTGCCCCATTGTCTTGCACAGTAGGACTGTGCTCCATTGGGCTTTCTTGGCTTTTGTCGCCATAGAAAGAGTCCCTAGGGCTTGCGAGCCATTCAGTGTTCAACTTCTAGCCTGAAGTCGGCAGCACAAACCCACCCAGGGGGCCTGAGAAGACAAGCCCTAGGGATCTATTTCCAAAACCTCACAGCCTTGAAGCGCCCATGGACCTGTTCTATGCTCCTGCACACAGGCAGGGGGTGTCTCCAGGGCTTTAGGTTATCCATCAAGGGCAGTCCATTCATGTCACCCAGAGGCCTGTATGTCCACTCTAATACCACCACCCACAGAGCCATTGAGAGGATGGGTTCTCGTGTCAGACGGCCCGGTCCAGGCCAAGGGTCCGCACTGCTCTGTGCCTGAACATCCTCAGCTTTCAGGTGGGGCTCCACCTGTTCCTACCTACCTACCACCCAGGCTGCGGGCAAGGTTAGCTATTGGGAAGTTCGTCCACGTGGTCAGTGTCCTCTCTGCTGTGGTGCTGTCCTACTAGGCGGTATAAAATGAGGTGTTTCCTAAGTGGTGTAATATGGGGTGTTCTTCTAGGTGGTATAAAAGGAGGTGTCCGTCATGGTGGTGTAAAATGAGGATCCCTTTGGTGACCAAAAGGGAGGCTCTGAAAGCAGAGCCTACCCTGCTCTTGGGAGAATGAGGGAGCGGAGAGAGAGCAGGTGCCTTGAAAATGGAAGGAGAATGGAACTAAGAAGGAGTAAAGTAGAAATGACGATCAGTGGGAATGCTGCCAGGACACAGAGCAGGCAGGGAGGACAGCCTGTGACCTGCCTGCTCCCCACATGGCTGTGGGCAGCCCCAAAAGGTAGGAGGTGATGGCAGACTCCCCAGTAAGCAAGGTCACCAACCACAGGCCTACTTAGGCTCACTGCAGTGAACATGCCACTTGGTTTTCACCCCGGATGTGAATCCGTCCCCAAGTTTAATCAGTGAGCGTGTGTGTGTCCATGCCAACCTTGCTGACTGGATCCATCCCTGACCAGACAGTGGATTTGAAATGAGGCTCTACAGAAGGGGCAGTGAGGTAGGTAGAGAGACAGACCCCTCTGAAATCTAGAAGCCGAATCTTGGATATGGTAAAACCTTTCACCACAGACTACTGAGGAAGCACGTATAGCCCTCTGCTTACCTCACTGACTGGAGTAAGCACCCCTGAGCAGGGGCAGAAACTCAGGAAAGGTGTGCCCTGGCCAGGTTTGAGTTCCTGAGCTGTCCCAAGTGCCAGGAATTGGAGATTGGCTTAAGGGGAGCCAGCCTGGCCCCAGGGGACAGTTGGTGGCTGTGTGGGAGAATCCCCACCTTCCAGGCAAGACGCCTGGTCCAGTCCCAGCCAAGCACCTCACCCTCAGCAGCACCTGTTTCTCAGCAAAGGGTTGTCTCTCACTCTGGGTACAGCAGGGGCTCCAGGCTGAGCCAGACTAGGAAGAGGGGTTCACTGGTCTACCGGTGAGAGAGGGTTAATGAAGCCCTGTTCACCCCAGCAGTCTGCTCTGCAACCAAAACTGAACATGGGGTGCGGTGGGGTGGGGGTAAGCAGGACCGGGCATTGCTTTCTTCCACTCCGTGTGGACATGGGGACGGAAAACAGGAGAGACAGACGTCCACAAGGGGGCGTTTGAATCTGGATCTTGGATGCTGCTAGGTCTATAGAGCCACTTGTCTTAGTCTGGGCACTTTAGAGAAACAAATCCACAGAAACTCACATATAAGAGAGAGTTTTATATAAAGGGCAAGTGCACATCAAGAAAACATCCCAATCCAGTGCTGCCCAAGCCCACAAGTCCAACATTAACCCACATGCCCCACACCAATCCACAAAGTCCTCCTCCATCTCACAAAACACACACAATGATGCCGACTGCAGGAAGAAAGCCAAGTCAGTGTACGTTTGAGCATCTCAGTGCTGGCAGGGGTCTTCACACGGCTGATCCAGCACCCAGGGCTGCATCAGGGTAGGTCCATGTAGCTTCTCCTTGGGGATGTCTTGCAGGAAGTGAGCCTTGCCAGCTGAAGCAGGGAACTGGCTAAGGCAGCTGCACCATGGTGTAACCATCAGAAAGCAAGAGACCTGAGAACTAGACAGCCGAGGCTCACAAAGCCATTTATCCCCCTGCCCTTCAATTAACCCCACATGTGCTTATTGGCCAGGTTGGCACAATAAACTAACTACCTCAGCCACTGTCATTCGTTCCAGGGGAACTTGTCAGCAAGCTTGCTGGTTTGAGTGGGAAGCGGATTTCCTGATTTGGGGAGTCCCTGGGTGGAGCTTTTGGTTAAGTGCTTGGCTGCTTACATGTCACGTGATTCCACTATTGATTTCAGCTCATGGGGACCATATAGGACAGAGTGAAACTCCTCATAGGATTTCCATGGCTGTCATCTGTAGCAAACACACCGCCGCGTCTTTGTCCCACAGAGCTGCCGGTGGGTGTGAACCTCCCACCTTTGCATCACCACCAAGCCCGCCGCTAACAAATGTTCCATCAAGACATCTTGAGTTTTTATGCAGCTCAGCGAATATGCTAAAATCCACTGAATGGGAAACTTCCAATAGATTAACTATATGCTTATGAATTATATCAATCACTAGTTTCTAAAATGCACAATACCATTCTCTAGCATCAACAAAATCATGGATCAAGCAAGTTTCTAGTTTTTGTTTTCAATGTTACTATAAATACATTATGTTTAGCCCTCCTTCACCATAGTGTGAAGCCACTCTCCATGATTCCTCATTCACAGGAACCCTGCGGCCCAAATCTCCTACGGTTGGAATCTCCAAGGTCATTGGGCATGAAGATAATAGACACAGTTTTGAAGAGAAAGCAACTTTTTAAAGGCCTGTGGACATTGGCTTCTGTCCTGTTTTCAAAAGTGCCTGTGAAGGATGACTTGGCATTTTGGAGTCGTGCTCCCTGATTTACCCAGCAGGGCATCTTCAGCTCAACCCATACATGTTGGGATTTTGTGGGAAACAGAAAGATTTCTCCCAAGTCTTCTCCCCCAAATATATGTTAGACAGGACACTGCTTGTAACAAATAGCAAATGATCAAGTTACCTCCCTGAAGGCAGCCATTTCCAGACTACTATCTGGTTCCACCACTGATAGGCCCCACTCTCTGCTGTTAAGGACAATGTACTACTTCTCCCTAAAGGCTTGAGACCATTAGCTTGGTTCCTGTAGGTGGAGTTGACACCCTACTGAAAATGGTTTCTATGGAGATGCAGAGAGCAGGTCAAACCTGCTCAGTGACATCCAAAGTTAGGCTGCCATCCTGAATCTAGGATCTTGTCACATGTGTACCCCCAATCCCTCCTCTTCCTATTGCATGTACATCCCAAGATTGTCCCACTCTTATTGTTGTGTAACCTATAGTGCAACCCCTTCCTGTGACGTATATCTTTACCTGTAATTAGTGGGCGTGCATGCCCCCCTCAAAGGTATATAGGCCTGGGTTAGCAATAAAGAGCTCACTTTCAGGCTCCCCCCTTATCCTCTCCCCCTCCCCCTCTCCACATGGACCACCAAGTGGGGCTGAGGTGAGCATGCTACCATGAAACGTGTCTGACTCCATTATTTTGATCTCTCTTTTATCTCTCATGCTCTTTATGACTTTACTATAATCTTTATATACCTCAATTCATACAATTGTGCCTATCAAACCCGCAATTAGTTGTGGGGGGCTGGCCCTTCCCCCACAGGATTTCAGCCGGGATGTCTGTTATTTGCAGAGATCTCTGTAGGGAAGCAGGATGCTCTCAGACTGGGCACAGAATTCTTGCTGCCCGCACATGTCCCAGCTGGCAGCCCTGATGGGGAAAAGTCCATTATGTTGGCATGGAATTTAATTAGGACAGGGTTTGCTGACATGGAATTTAATTAGGACAAGGTTTCTCAACTTCAGCACTAAGACATTCCTAGGGAGGGGAATACTTTCTTGTGAGGGTAGAGTGTGGAAGTGTGTGTGTGTTTCTTTTTTAAAAAAACAGACATTTATTGTGATCATTCATAAGCACATACTTTATGTTTAAAACCACCCCCAGTTGAAGACCACTGATCTAGACAATTCTGGAACAAGAGGTGAAAATGACAAAGGTGGAACTAGTAGCCTTGAGAGACCGGGATCTAGTTTTCTGAAAATGAAGGAGTCCTGGAAGTGCAGTGGTTAAGTCTTTGACTGCTAACCCAAAGTTTGCAAGGTTAAACCCATCAGTCATTCCAATGGAGAAAAATATGGCAGTCTGCTCCCACAAAGCTCACTGCCTTGGAAACTCTATGGGATAGTCCTGCCCCGTGGGGCCGCTACGCGTCACAATCAGCTAGTCAGCAAGGGGCTCCAGAAAACTGCCCCCTGAGGAGGTTGAAAGAAATCCAGGATGTTTTTGTCACAGAAAAGAAATGCAAAGAGAGAGAGAGGATGCTGTCGCCTGTATTAAGCCCAGCTCCATGGGAGAAAAGCATAGCACAATAGCAAAGCACAACTGCGTGAGCTTCATTCCCCCACCCCCACCCCCGTGGTCCTCCAATAATCGGGTGAGAAAGAAAGGCTGATGCTGTCAGACCTACCGTACACATAAGGTCGACCACCCTGGGGTCCGTTTCGAGTGTGACTCTCCCTCCCTGAGCCAGGAGGTGTCGGCTGTTGGGCTGATACAAATTCCTACAGAAGGTTCCCCACAACAGGGTCAGGAGGTGGGTCGCCTGTGTGGAGACTGCTTTCCCCGACCACAGGGCCACGGGGGCTGTGAGACCCTCAACACAGATCTCATGGATCCTTCTCAGGAGTGCCACACCTTGCCCTCCTCCTGAAATGGAGGCAAATCTGCCTGAGCTTCCCCCGAGTGCCAGCTCAGCTCTAAGCACCCACCAGAGAACAGAGAAGGAAACCTTGGTTGAAACTGGAGATCCATACCCAGCCCCAAAGGAGACTCGCTGGCTGTGGGTTTTCCAAATAAAAATGTGATTACAGAAACAGAGAAGGTATGGAGTACTAACAACAGAGAGAGGACCATGTCCCCGGGGGACAGCATGACTCAGTACATAACATCTCACTGGAGCGGTGGTGCCATGGCTGCGTCTTGGCACAGCATATTCTCTGATGTGGTTGGAAGAGTTGAAAGTTGAAAAATGAGATCCTGGAACTTTCAGATTCCAATTAACCAAAGAAATAAAAGGATCATCACAGAGAAGGAGAGAAAATAGTGAGCAAAGACAAAAATTCTACACATCCTAGAGTTTCCTGCAAAAAGTAGCGCTGGTAAAAGCACCGAGCAGTGAGAGTGGCATATTGAAAGCCGATGTCCCCGGGATGTGGTTCCTCAGAGCACAGCTAGGAAGCTTCCTGCGAGTGCTTGGCCACCACAACAGAGGGAGCGGCACGCACCAGAGAGCAACGCAAGACCGTACGAAAAGACAGGAAGCAGAGCAAAGACTTAATAAGCAAAGCACACTTCACTCACAAAGTGAGTCACCTCATGATTTAAGGAAGTTGACCGTGTCTAAGGAGGATAGCATGACATTGCAACCTATAGGACTCACCTCACCCCTATGCTGGCCCTTATTCTTGCATCCCGATTGGCCCTATTCCAGCATAATGTTTGGTCTTGTGATCCATGCCTTGTGCACCTCACAATCGTTTGAAGTGTTATCAGTCGATAAGTTATCTGGACGAGACCTCTGGAATGAATAATATCAGGTAATTTGGAATTGGTCATCCAAATCTCTAATTGTCCTTGATATGATTGATAGAATGGATCAGTTTGGGTGAGGATAAGTCATCTGCCTATAACTGGTGAAATAGATCAGGTCAGATAATTCCGTATAGGTCATTCATACCTCATAGGTCTTCCAGGCCTCTAGCTGACCCTAATCATGAGGGAAATTGAAAATGGTAGCACCTTAAAAAGTACAATACCTCAATAACAACAACAACAAACAAACAAAACAGAAAACCACAAAACACCAAATGACAAGGCAACAATGACCATCTAAAAGAATATGATGAAGGGAATGAAATTAGTCATGAAAATAATATCATATGACAGCATTAAACATTAAATAACAAAGGGGGAAATAGTCAAAGAATCTAAAGAAAGAAAATATGCAAGAACAAAATTAATATCTTAAAGAAGAAATATCGCAACTCAAAGAGACATTACTGAACTGAGGAACACAATTGTATTTACCAAAAATTTCATTAGGCTGAACAAAGAATTGGAACACCAAGTGAGATAGTAAATACTATGATGCTGAAGAGCCACAAAAATGGAGACTTAAGAAAACTGACCACAGTATAATGGAATTAAGGGACATCAAGGGGCCTAATATACGCATCATGGGAGTTCCAGACGGAAATGAGAGCAAACACGAGACGGGGAAAACAATCCTTGAAAGACTAATTATAGAAAATTTCACCAATGTAAGGAAGGACATGAATCTACAAAATTGAGAAGCTAAGCATCCCAGGTATAACAAATGCAGAGATTTCTACTCCAGTCCACATGAGAGTTAGGATCTCAAAAAAAAAATAAAGACCTTGGGGGTTTGTTTTCCTGTGTTTAATTTGTTTAGTTTTAGTTGGTTGGTTGTTTTTTGTTGTCTGCTACTTGGTTTGTTACTGCTGTTGGAGTAGTTGGTCTTAGGAGGTTTTGATTTTGTCACAATATGACCGCCAAAGTAAACCTGAATCATGCATATCCCAGGGACAAGCAGATGTATTCTGGGGCCCCACTGAACTCTAGTCCCTACCAAGAACAGTTGGTTCTGGTGACCTGGCCCTAATCGATACTCACCTGTATGAAATGATGACTGAAGGTAAGGGTGTTACAGCAAAGTGTGGTGAAGAAAGCAGATGGTGCCGGCTATCAATCAGAACAATGTCTGGGGTCTTAAAGAATTGTATTCACACAAGCAGCCATCTAAGCAAGGAGTCAACTAAGTCCACATGGAAGAAGCACAGCAGCTTGTGTGATTCAAAGACAATATCAAAATTCAAATATGACAAAGGGAACAGTATCAGAGCCTAAATTGTGAACACCCAACTTGAAGAAGGCTATAGAGGGCAGTGGAACCCAAAACTGATCTGTAGAGTATCTAGTCAGATTAAGCCACTTTCAGATCCCCTCTAGACGCAGGCAAGGACCTAGAACAGCTGGACTCTCCCATGGAGATCATAGTAACCGTGATTATAGTGGATTGAACTTAGGACAGTTGACCTCACTCTCAACCCAACCTGAAATTGTTCTAGGTACAAGTGTTTCTTGATTGTTCCATGACAAAAATTTCTTCCGTGGCCTTATAAATACTGATGGAGTGCTCTATTCCTTCTTACTCATTTAATGTATTTTTATCTTTGTATTACTATTTGACACTTACCACTTTGTTTTGTTTTTGTGTTTTGTTTCTGTTAGGTTTTCCATTTTGTGATGCACATAAGGAGTAAGTGCATAGAGATGATAACTGATGCAAGGGTTGGTAGAGGATGCAGGGATGGGAAGGGTGATAGGGAGGCAAAGGGGATTTGGAGAATAAATAAAGAAGGTGGTGAGGGGATGGAGCACTAGAACTAATAGTGATTACACAACTCATTTTAAAATAAATGTAACCATGAAAAAGGGAAATTAAAACGGATTGGGGTAGTGATTATATAATTCTTCTTGATATGATTGAATTCTATGATATGTGGATTATGTGCCAACAAAACTAAAAAAAATTTTTAAGGAAAGGCCATACACTTATGAAAACAAAGAGAGAGAAGCAAACAGTTGTATACAAAGGATCCTCCAAAGATTAAGTACTAAGTGGAGTTCAGAATCTGATGGAATAGTGTATTTAAAGGGCTGGTGGAGTTGGGGGGACTGTCAACCTAGACTAACATGGACAGGCAAGTTATCCTTCAAGAAAGAGCATGCAAACAATCAGAGGCAACCCAAAGCACAGAGACTTTATGTCCACCAGACCTGCCCTCCAAAAAAATACTCTGTAGAGGGGGAAAAAATACAAGAAAGTAATTCAGAGATATACATCAAAAGAAAGATCTTTGATCAAGGAAAGTGAATGGAGAAAGACAAGGGCTAGGTATTCATATGGGATAATCCTCAAGTTTTGTCCTTGATGTTTTTAAATAGCAAATATGTAAAAGGCAAGAAAAATTGTTACACAGCACAAGACACATAAAGAAATAATTTTTGAGAAACAAACAAAAAACCTCGAACTCACTGCCACTGACTCAATGCCAATTCACTGCCACCCTATAGGTCAGGGCGGAACTTCCCCTGTGAGTTTCTGAGAGTGTGACTCTTTACAGGAGTAGAAAACCCTGTCTGTCTCCTGAGGAGCGACTGGTGGTTTTGAACTGTTAACTTTGTGGGTATCAGACAACAATGCATAACCACTACAAGACCAGGGCTCTGTATAATTAGTGATATCAACAACAAAAGGTGGGTGATAGGAATGGTACAGATTCAGAATTGCGCGTATGTTGTTAGAATTGAAGTTGGCATCAACTTGCCTTAGAATGCAGGTCATTCAAGATCTTCAGCCACAAAGAAAAGAAGATTTCTGAAATGTGCCTAAAAAGGATCCGGCACAATTGCCAAAAAGTGCGACCTAAATGCTCATCAGCAGATGCCTTAGCCGCCCAAACATGGACACACCGATGGCAGGACACTCAGCCCAGAGAAGAGATGCCACGTGGGCCCGTGCTGAGATTGTCATGGAGCATCAGGCACGATGCTGGGTGAAGGAGGACAATCACAAAAGAACAAATTGTGTGAGACTTCGCTTGCGTGAGTGGCCTTCTTAGGACATTTCCCACATGCTTTTTGAAGTCCCTTCATGAAGCGGCGAGAAATGGCAAATGTATAAAGACCAGGTGCAGGAAGGAAGGAGGTGAGCGAGGCCACGGACAAAGGAACAGTGGCATTGAAGAACGGTAGGGTTGAATGGCCACCAATAAGATGTATGCCTATAAGAGACAGGAACCCCAGTGGCATAGTGCTTAAGTGTGGGGCTGGTAACTGCAAGGTCATCAGTTTGAAACCACCAGCCACTCTGCTGGAGAAAGACAGGGATTTCGACCCCCAGAAAGAGATCCCGTCTTGCACATGCAGAAAGGAAGTCCGACCCTGTCTCAGAGGGTCACTATGAGTCAGCATCGACTTGCTGATGGTGCGCTTTGGGGACGGAACTTCCTGAAAGCAGATTGCAAGTCTTCTTTCCCCATCAAAGCTCTGGGTAGGTCCAAACTGCAACCTTTCCTTTAGCAGCTAACCCTTCATCGCAGCCTCGCCAAAGTAGCAACGTGTAGAAAGGAGGCCTATTGGCCAGGTCCAGGGAGCCTTCCAGAAAGTCATGAGAAAGAGAATTGCCTTGGTATTGTGGTCAGTTTTGTTTGGGCTTGGTTTTTAAGCTTTCCAAGATAGGAAAATCTATAGAGACGGTAACTGGATTCGTATTTATTTGAGGGTGTGGCAGGGGAGAGTAGGGACTAATAACAATGAGGACAAGAAAGAAGAAAATGTTCTACCATGGGTTGTGGTGATGTCTGTACAACTCTTCTTGATGTGACTGAACTATTGAATTGTGTGATATGTGAATGATATGCTGACAGAATTGTTGGGGGCCAGGCGAGATAATTCCATCAGCCCAAGAACTCTTTCGAAGTCCTTTCTCATCTGTGCACAAGACAGCTTCAGTAAGTTCATGAGAAAACTCCACTAGCTTTCAATACCGTGACGTTGTGTCCCTTGCAATCCCCTTCAATCCTGGGTACAACTGAACTAAATTCTGCCTAGGCTATTGTGGAAATTAGTTTGTTTGTTTGTTTGTTTGTTAAGAGAACATTATTTTGAGCTCATTATCCCAGCTACTGTGTCAATCCATTCCTTGGGTGATCTTCCTCTTGTTACTGACCCTCTACTTTCCCAAGAATGATGTCTTTTGCAGGTCTTCCATGATAACATATCCAAAGTACAGAAGATGAAGTCTTACCAGGCTCCCTTTGAAAGAATTTTCTTACTTCTATGTCTTCCAAGACTGACTTTTTTAATCTTCTGGCAATCCACGATACTTTCAATGGTCTCCGTCAAATCCATGATCCACATACACCTGTGCTCCGGCAGTCTTCCCTACTCATTGTCAAACTCTCACATGCACACGAGGTAACTAAAAATACATCTCCTAGAAGGTTTATGTGTCACGCTCCTTGCTCCCTGGAACGATTTCAGTTCTGCTTTTCATCTTGGATCCTCTCTTGCCACTGTTCACCAAGCCACTCACTGTCATCCAAGGAATTCTGACTGACGGCAAACCTGTAGGATGATGCATAAATGCTCCTGTGGATTTCCTAGACCCTAACTCTTTATGGGAGTAGAAAGCCTCATCTCTCTCCCATGGAGCACCTTCTGGGTTTGAACCATCCACCCTAAAATTAGCAGCCCAGTGAGTAACTCGTTATGCCAGAAATTAACAGATGCTAAAGAAGGGTGATAACAGTGTATGCTGACAGTTTAAGACTTTCTCTTTGGTGGAAAAGAAAAAACTTTTTTTAGAAAAAAGTTCATGTGAGAAAGAAAGAATGAAATGAAACATATCTAAACAGTGTGTGTACGTAGCCACACACACACACACACACATTTTCTTTTTTCCACAATAATCTGGTAACCCTACTTCAAGGGTCAGCAAACCACTCCTCAAAGGGTAAGAATAGAAGCAGTCCTTTTGCAGGCCAGAGAGGTCTCTGCCACATATTGTTTGATGTGGTTCAACCACGGGGGATGAGGGGAGGTTTCTTGGCTCAGAGTCCCTCAAAATCAGTCCTGGGGTGTCTTTGGCTCATGAACTGCAGTTTTCTGACCTCTGACTTAGAGTCCAGGGACAATGCCTGGGACAGAATTGTGAGAATGGCTTTTCACCTCAACTATCCATCCAGTTCTTGACCATTGTGTCAACCCTAACATTTCAGCAAGAACCATGGTGTCCCTGTGTTAGGTCAGAGGATGGCTCAGGAAATACCTAAGAGTGAAGTGGCTGTTTCCAAAGGAGCGGAATCGGTCCTTCAGCTCTTCCTGGGTGTAGGGCACTGAGTAGGTCCTCCTGCTGTAGTACCGCGATTCCCCCAGAAGCAAACTGACCTCTGGCACCAGCACCACGATGTCATGGCCCCTCTCACTGAGCAGCTCCACGATCTCCTTCATGCTGAGCCAGTGGCTTCCATCCACAGGGACAACCAGCAGCTTCTCGCCTCCAACCACCCCCCACAGCGCTAGCAAGTAAAGTCCCACAGAAGCCCCCTTGAAAGCTGCGAAAAGGCCAGCCATGGTGGGGGAAGTTAAAATGAAACGGTGATGATGAATAGTTTACGCTGAGGAAGTGCAGGTTTCTTATCTCTGCCTAAATAACCAGTCCAGTCCCCGATCCTGGTCTGCCTCTCTGCGCTCCAACATTTTCCCTTTGATAGGAAGAACCCAAACTAATATTTAACAATATCTAAGCACACAGAAACTGGACACAATCAGAACTTCTGGGGTCATTTTGTTTCATCACCCTTCCTGTCTGTTCTGCATCGCCAAACAGACAGGGTATTGGTTTGATAAACTGTTGATGTGACCGTTCCTATTGGTCGGTTGGGATGGCCTCCAGGGGTCTTGTGCTGCGACTGTCCCTGAGTTCATGCATAATACCCACAGGGGAGCCAGAGTCAATGGGACCAACTTCTTTACACCAACTCTTCGCTGAGAAGAAAGGAGGAGCAATCTCGGTGGACACTGGGCCTGACCATGGTGCCACCTACTTCACGGCAATGGTGGGACAGAGGGAGACTGAGGGATGAGGAGTGGATAGCACAGTCCACCCACACTGGCCACAGATGAGCCTCCTGAAGGCCTTGGAAAGGCCCTAGTGTCCCTCAGGGAAAGTAACCTTGGTGACCTTTTCCCAATCCCACCCATGAGCCGTGGTGTGATCCCAGCTCAGGGGCTGGGCTTGTCTGACTTTCACCTTCTAGACCATGCCAAACCTACCACCCTGTCTCCTGATGGAAGAGAATCAGTCTGTACGTTCCATGAATGACAACACAGTTTAAAGCAGCCCCCTCAGAACAAGGAAGGACGCCTTGGGCAAAACATATGTCCACACCCAGATGTTCAAGGGACTTACTGGTGGCGTGGGATTTCCAACTGGAGATGGGATTGCAGAAATAGCAGAGGGAAGCAATAACAACCCAGACTGCACCTCGCCCCTGGTGCACAGACTGACGGGTACATGGTAACTTTCTTTGGAAGGGGTGACCATCGGTGAATAGATTTAGCCCAGCATATTCTCTCTTGTGCTTGGAAGAGAATCTATGTGGGAAAATATGATCTGAAACTTTCAAATCACAAGTAAGACCACATAAGAGAAGAAGCTATCACAGAAAAGGAGAGGCGATGGGAAGCAAAGGCTGAAGGCTCTGCCCAACCTAGAGCTTCTTACAGAATGTAGTGTGGGCAAAAACGTCAAACACTGGTTAAAAAAAGAAACTGTTAATACCCTCAAAAGTGCCATTCACCACGACCACCAACAACAAGAAAAATCACAAGAGCAGGGATACAATGGTCCTTCCAAAAGAATAGGACAAAGGTAGTGAACATACAGCCAGGAATGAATGAAAAAATGATAGAATAGAATAGACAACTACCGTGCATGATTAAAGAACTAAGGGGAAAGAGTCACTGAGCCAAAGAAAGGAGGAAAATGATGCAAGAAAAAAGTGAGGATCTAAGATAGAAATACTGCACCTGAAAGGGACAATTACTGAAAGGAGAAATATATGGAAGAGACTGACAAACTTGAGCAGATAGACAAAAGAATGAGGGGATTAGAGGATAAGGTGGCGTGGTGGTTACATAATCTGCTGTCAGTTTGCGACATGAGTGAAGGGATGTACTTTAGCCTGTCAATCAGGTCGCAGCTTGATGACCTCATTTGGATGCAAAAAGACATAAACAGCTCACTGGAAAAGGGAAACACACACTCTCGGTGAGACATTCCTGTGGACAAGCCACATGGAGCTACACTGATAGAGCCAGAAGGCTGGATCTTGTAAAGCCACACAAGAACCCGTGCCAGTGTTGAGATGCTTCCACCACCATTGGATCCACAAGACTTTCCACCCACTTGCCTGTGATCTGCCTGTAGTCAACATCATTGCATGACTGCATTCGTGTAAAGAGGAATTTATGGACTAGTATCAACATATGGGGTAAAAGTGGACATGTGGACTCAATCTGGACTGAGCTGGGATGTTTTCTTAATGTACAATCGATCTTTGATATAAAGTTCTCTCTAACACACATGTGAAGGTCTCCGTGGATTTGTTTCTCTTTAAAATTACATATTTGAAGAATTAAGAAGAAACGTGGGAAGGCTGAGGATAGATTAAGAGAATTATAGGAAAACAACAGGAAACCAAATGTGAGGGGCTTCCGAAAGTTGCCAGAAAATATAGCATGACATTTTCATTTCATTTTCTTAAGTGCTTCTGCAACAACATCAGGATTCCAAATGGAAGTGAGAGAGAGCTAGAGGAATGAAAGGAAGAGAAAGAGGAAGAAAATAATTATAGAAAAGTCCTGAACCTAAGGGAGGACATGAGTCTATGGAGCCAAGAAGCTCAAAGACCCTCAAGTAGAATCAGCCCAAAAAGATCTACACAAAGAGACATTCGAGTTGGGTTCTCAAAGCTGAAGACAGACAGAACCCTGAAAGCAGAGAAAGAAGAAAAAGAGTCCCGAGAGGGTCCATGTATTTGAATTGTAGAGACGAATATTGAAAGGACCATCGACTGCCAAAAGGACGAAGAAAACTGTTTTAGAAGAAGGGAGGCCAGAGAGCGGCTGTAGAAGCAAGCATGCTGATGCCCTGTCTTACATACCCTGGACTTATTGTCAGGAGATACCAGCCCTGGAGAAGGACATCATGCATGGTAAAGAAGTGGTGCAACGAAAAAGAGGAAAATCCTCCAGGAGATGGATGGACACAGTGGCTGCAACAATGGGCTCAAACATAGGAACCATTGTGAGGATGGTGCAGGACCAGGCAGTGTTTCTTTAAGTATTTCAGAGGATGGCTATGTGTCGAACCTGACTCGATGGCACTAGCAACAACAACAATATGAACCAATGCCAATATGGTCAGAAACATCAGGGCTTGGACATAATGCAGTGATGTGTTTAAAATGCTAAAAACCATAGATAGAAACAAACAAACAAAGACCCAGTTAGCCAAAAATAACAGTGAACTTTAAACCATTCCCAAACAACCAGAAACTGACAATATTCTTCAAAGCTGTACAGAAAAAGAAAGCTCTGTAATATAGGGAATTGAAGGGACAATTACAAGGGCTAGCCATCAGGTTTGATGATGCTCTCTTCCACATTGTTACATGGCAAATACACACAGGGCAAGGACCAAAGTATACGGCTCGACACATGAAATATCCAGACATAGTCATGAGAGGCACCTCAAAGGGAAGGCCAGGAATGGCAGAGGCAGGATTTCTTGTGTGTTGCTAAAGTAGGTACCAACTTAGCCTAGAAATTTGGAAATTCAAGGCCAGCTGATTATGCCACAAGGAGCCTTCAAAACACTCATGAAAAATGGAATTAAAAGATCTTGGAATTTCCCACACACACTTTTATCTATGTACTGTAAAGCCTTGGAGCCTGATCTGGATCAACTTATTCTTTTCTTTTTATGATTATTATATTCTTATGAAGATATATTTCACTTATCCTACCATTTAATCATTCAGGCACATCAAGAAGATGTGTGCACAGGGATTGGGAAGGGGGAGAAAGGGAGAACCTATCATAAGCTTGGATATATCCCCCCAACAAGGGTACAGATAAGAGAAATATGGGTAAAAGGAGACAATGGACCATGTAAGATAAAAAATAATGAAAACAATGAATAATTGATCAAAGATTCATGAGGATGAAAGGGGGAATGGAGGGAAGAAAAGAGGAGCTTATACTCAGGGCTCAAGTAGAAAAATTTTGGAAATGATGGTGGCAACATATGTACAAATATGCTTGATTCAATTGATGTATGGATGTTGTAAGAGCAGTAAGAGCCCCGCATAAAGTGATCTTTTAAAAATGAAAATATGTGTGCAATCATCACCACAATCAAGTTCAAAACATGTCTTTCCAGACTCATTTTCCTTAGGTCTCCATGTTCCCTGTCATATGATGCCATTCCCCTAGGCAACTAGCCATCCAGTGCTGACTATAAAGATCCACCCATCCTAGCATAGATATAGAAAAATCTATGTAAATAAAATAAAAACCTTCAACAACAACAAAAAAATCTCAACAATGATAAGACAAAAACATAAAGCGCACTCCAAAGGAAAGCATAAAACAGTATGCTTTCCACACACTCTTTGAAGTCCCTTCCCATATGAGCACAAGGGGGCTTCAAGACGTTCATGGAAAATATGCACTACCTTGGTCACAAGCATTTAAGTGCCTCAAATATTAGATTTGTTTCTGGGTGTCTTTGACCCGCTAATTTCAAAAATGGCACCAGTTTTCCCCTATCAGCTCTAGTTTTTGAGATATAGAACATCTGCCACATGCCATTCTTCACTCTGCTTGCCATTAAAAATTTAAATTTTTAAATCACGAAATTTTAATGTAGTGTTAGCTAAGCTGAGATAAAGTACATGCAGTCTTTATTTACAGTAGTTTGTGCTGTACTAAATATTCACATCAAGTTGTGCTTCACATAGTGTCCTTGGATCCAAACACATATTTAAACAGGCAAATTACATGGACAGCGTAAATTACACCCAACCCAGGAGAAAATCCTTGCTGACTCACTACGGTCAGAAGACCAACATCTGCCCCAAGTACCACTTCCATTTTTAAACAGCAAGCAGTTTAATCTGTTTGCATAAAAGAAGGCAAGAAAAGACTAACAGATCATTAAATAAGGATCCCTAATGGCATAATAGATTATGTGTTTGGCTGATAACCACAAAGTCAGCTGTTCAAGCCCACTAGTCAGAGTGTAAAAGAAAGATGAGACTTTCTGTTCCCATAAAAATTTACAGCCTCAAAAACAAGAAAAGTTCCAACTTGTTCCTATAGAGTTGCCATGAGTCATAAGTGAGTTTGGTCGAGAAATAGAGATTCAAATGTTCTGAAACCCAGAATGGGTCTATCAGAGTTCAAACACCTTCATTAAAATGAAAATGTTCCACTCTTCTTATAAAAGGGTACAACTTCTCCACCTGTGCACAGAAACTAATGAACAAAATGTTAGAATTTTCTTATAAAGAAGTTTAGAATACACAACTGTGCTCACATAAGAATTTGCTCAGACTTATCAGTAGAAACCATGAAGAGGAGGAGAGAATCGAGCAACATCTTCCAAAAATTGAAGAAAAAAAATACCTGCCTTGGAGAAAATGCTTCCCAACTCACTATGGTCAGAAGACCAACATCCACCAAGCACAAGCAAGAGACCACCATATAGCCCAACTCAACACAGAAGCCAATGCACTGATAACAATTACCAGGGCAACATGGCCTCAGAGGGAAAAGAAGGCCAAGGAATGTCCCTCCAAATACAGCATTTTTATATGAAGGAAAATAAGAAAACACCCAATATAAAAGTTCCGAGATGATAGCAATGAATCTACAGATTGTGTTAATAATTCTGAATGTCAACGGCATCAATTCGCCCATGAAAAGACAAAGCAGACTGTTTCACAAAACAACCTATCAATCTGTTGCTTACAAGAGTGACATCGTGTTGATGGGCGCGATGAGGTAGCTGAGGCTCCAAGCGGTTGGTGACATGACTTGACCAAGGTTAAACAGCCATCTAGGAGCCATGTCTACTTTGTTTCCCTCACTCTTCCCCCGTGTGACTGAGACGCTCTGGTTTAATCTGGATCGGCCCTGTGTGGAGGAGACTGAACTGCAACAGCAGGAACAGCAGCATCAGGCCTGGCTCCAGAGCATTGCAGAAAAGGACAACAACCTGGTACCTATTGGCAAGCCAGCCTCAGAGCACTATGATGACGAGGAGGAAGAAGATGATGAAGATGATGAAGATAGCGAGGAAGACTCAGAGGATGATGAGGATATGCCGGACATGAACGAGATGAATGATTACAATGAGTCACCTGACGATGGAGAGGTCAATGAGGTGGACATGGAAGGCAATGAGCAGGATCAAGACCAGTGGATGATCTAGGCACACAGGAGTGCCCTAGTGACATCCTGGCCAGCCCAACCCACCGTGCACCACCTGCAGAACCAGCTGGGGGTCCCAGCACCTAAAAGCTGAACCTTGGACACTTCCACGGCCGCTGCCAACGCCTGGTCTCCTGGGCCTCTCCCAGGTCAATCGCCTTTCTTGAATCCCTAGGGCCTGCACCCACCCCATCTTCCTGGCCAGTACATCTCTCCTTGGCTGCCAGGTCTAGTTTAGTTCTGATTCTCTTTAATAAAGACACAGGTCTGGTTGACATTTAAAAAAAAGAGTGACATCGTAAACTCACAGACAAAAATAGGTTAAAAATAAAGGGCTGGTGGAAAATATAACAGGCAAATGGCAACTTAAAAGAGGAGGGGTTGTAATTCTAATCTCCAACAAAATTGACCTCAAGGTGCAAACCATAACAAGAGACAAGGAGGGGCACTGTATAATGCTCAAAGGAATGATAAACCAGGAACCAGTGAGCATAATAAAAATATACGTGCCTACCGAGAGACCTGGAATATTTGTCAAGTAAAATAATAAAAGATGAGAAAAGAAATCACAGAATCAACAATCATAGTAAGTGACTTTAACACACTGCTATCAGAAAAAGATCACTGGGAAAGAAGTTCAGCGAGGAACTACAGAGCTACACATTACAATTAGGCAACTGGACGGGATAGATATTTATAGAGCCTTCCATGCAAATGCACAAAAAATCACATTCTTTTCAAGTGCGAATGGCTCATTTTCAAAAACAGACCACATGCTGGAGCATAAGTTGAGCCTGTGTATATTTGAACACATATAGATTGCTCAGACATCTTTTTCTTGGATCACCATGACTTAAAGCCTGAAAAACAAAAGCAAACAACTGGAGGATTAAAAATGATCTTCTGTGACATTAATGGGTACTGGTCAGACTAGCAAAAGCCTTAGGAAATTTCTAGGAAGTAATGATAATGAGAATACAACATATCAAAACCTATGGGATACAGCAAAAGCAGTTATCAGAGGTAGCTTGCTAGCAGCAAGTGAATATACAAAATAGGAAGAGAGACTCATCACTGATGTCTATCACAAAACCTCCAGCAACTACAAAAGAGTCCACAGAAACAACACTTCCAATGGCAAAAGAAAAGACATAATAAATATAAGGGCAGAGTTAAACCAGTGGGAAGACATGATAACAATACAAAAGATCAACGCAGCAAAAGCTGGTTTTTTTTAAAGGATCAGCACACCATTGGCAAGCCTAACCAAGAAAAAAAACATAGCAAACTTCCATAGCCAGACTGAAGGATGAAACAGCCTCCGTGGAAAGCAATCTGGTGATATTTAAAGCAAATGGAAAATGAACCACCGTACACCCCAGCTATCCCTCTGCTAGTCGTACATCCAGTAGAAGTACAAAATAAACCACGACCAGTCTCCTGTGCTCCAATATTTATGGTGGCACAATTCAAACTCGCAAAGAATTGGAAACAATCTAAACGTCTATGGATAGATGAGTGGATTAGAAAACTATGACACACAACAGACTTGAGGAGGCAGAGAATCTCACCAGTTACCTAGAAGATAACCAAGCAGACCTCAGCAAATAGGAAAAGTAGTCTAAGGAGACAATCAAAGAAGCTGAAGAAAACTCGAGAGTCATGTCTGATGTTATGAAAAGGAACAATACCGGATTACCGGAACAAGACACAAAAAAAGAAGTCAACAGCAAAAATAGTGAGGGAATTCTTAGAGGAAAACTTCCCCAGCTTAATAAATTAAAATCAGGCAACCATTCACGAGGCTGAAAGAACACCAGCCAGACTGAATGCGAAGAAGAGGTCACCAAGAAACATAATTGTCAAATTATTCGACTATGAGGAAAAGGAGATCATAAAAGCAGCTAGGGAAAAGCAAACAGTCACGTATAAAGGTACCCCAATAACAGTATGTTCAGACCTATCATCAGAAACGATGAAGAAGAGAAGGGAATGGAGTAACATATTCCAAAAATTGAAGGAAAATAACACAAACCCAAGAATACTTTACCCAGCCATATTATCTATTAAGATAGATGGAAAAGTGAGTCTTCCCAGACAAGGACAACCTCAAAGAATGAATAAAAAGAAACCCAGCCCTTCAAAAGATCCTTGCCGATTGAGTATAGGAAGATTAACACTCACTGAGGGAAAATAAGAGATCATTACATAGAACAATTCCACCCGTAGGGCAACAAATTGGAAACAGCCCCTAGGATAGCATCAGTCAATAGTGGAAAGAAGGCAAACATAAAGCACACACACAACACAAGCAGATAAGATAGGTAGATTGGAAAATATCCAACACAAAAGGTACAAGATGACATCACATAGTCCGCAGATGGATATAATAACACTGAGTATCAATGGCCTGAACTCAGGTATTAAAAGGTAGAGGCTAACAGTCTGGCTCTGAAAAATAACCAATCAATCTGCTGCCTCCAGGAGACTCATCTCTAGCTTGCAGACAAAAACAGTTTGCGAATTAAAGGCTGGAGAAAAATATACCAAGCAAATGGCAATGCAAAAAAAAGCAAGGGCAGCGATCCTAGCATCTGACCAAATTGACCTGAAGATACAGACCATAACAAGAGACAAGGATGGGCACTATATAATGCTCAAGGGAACAGTAGACCAAGAACCAGCGAGCATAATAAACATATATGCACCTCACGAGAGACCTGCAAAATTTGGAAGTCAAACACTCCAAAAGATGAAAAAAGAGATCACAGGCTCAACGATTATAGTTGGTGATTTTAATACACCACGCTCTGAAAAAGACAGATCGTTGGGAAAGAAACCCAACAAGGAGACCACAGATCTAAATAGCACAATTGGACGACTTGACTTGATAGATATTTTCAGAGCTTTCCACCCACATGCAAAGAAATTCACATTCTTTTCAAATCCACATGGTACATGTTCGAAAATAGGCTCCATGCTGGGACACAAGTAAAACTTGAGTAAATTCAAGCACATAGAGGTTATACAGACATCTCTCTCCAACCACTGTGCCATACGGCTGGAAATTAACAGAAAGATGGTGAAGAAAACAAGAGCAAACCATTGGCGTATGAACAATTTTCTATTGCAAAAGGAGTGGGTATTAACCCAGGCCAGAGATGAAAACATGGAGCTTCTAGTAACCAATGAGAATGAAAATATGACATACCAAAACATGTGGGATACAGCAAGGGCATTTATCAGAGGAAGACTGATAGCAATAAATGCACACATTAAAAAAGAAGAGAGACTCGTGGATGATGTGCTGGCACAAAACTTACACCAATTAGAGCAGAGTCAACAGAACTAATAGCAAGAGGATATAATAAAAGGCAGAGCAGAGATACAGGAGAAGGAAAACAAGAAACCTATGGAAAAATCCATGCCACTAAAAGATGGGTCTTTGAAACAATTAACAGAATTGACAGACCGCTGGCAAATCTAACCAAATAAAGGAAGGAGCAAACTACATTTGCAAGGATGAGGGATGAAATAGGGGACTTTGCATTGGACCCTAATGAAATCAAAAGGGTAATTACAGTACCATGAAGGTCTATACTCTAACGAATTCAACAACTTGGAAGACATGGACAAATATTTGGAAATGCAATCCCTCCCTAGACTATCCCAGATGGATGTGAAGAACCTCAACTGACCCATCGCAATGGAAGATATAGACAAGATAATAAAGGGATTACCAACCAAAAAATTCCCCGGGCCAGATGGCTTCACGGGAGAATTCTACCAAACACTTAGGGAAGAACTGACACTAATACTGTACAAACTCTTCCAGAACACAGAAAAAGAGAAAACTCCCAAAACCTTTCTATGAAGCTAGTATAACTCTGATACCTAAAGTGGGCAAAGATACCACAAGAGTCGAGAAATACAGACCAATATCCCTAATGAACATTGATGCAAAAATCCTTAACAAAATACTGGCCAATAGAATACAGAAGAATATTAAAAAATTCTTCACCATGACCAAGTGGGATTCATACCAGGGATGCAGGGATGGTTCGACATATGAAAGACCATCAGCATTATTTGCCACATTGGCAGGAAATATGATAAGAACCACATGATAATATTGATAGATGGGGAAAGGGCATTCGACAACATGCAACATGCATTCCTGTTTAAGACACTCAAGAAGATAGGAATAGAAGGAAAATTCCTCAATATTTTACAAGACATATAAGAAAAACCACAGCCAACAGTAGTTAATGGGGAAAAGACAAAAACAATTCCACTGAAAAAGGGGACCCGACAAGTATGCCCCTTGTTCCCACTCCTATTTACTGGAGGTCCTATCTAACAACATAAAACAAAGGAAAGATATTAAAGGTATTCAATTGGGCAAGGGAGATGCAAAATTCTCATTATTCACAGACAATATGATTCTACATATCGAAGACCACTTAAACTCCACAAGCGGAGGGGTGAAAGCAATAGAGGAATATGGTGGAGTGGCAGCATACAAAATCAACAAACAGAAGTCTATTCGGCTGCTCTACAAATCAGACAAGCTCACAGAAGAGATGGTTAAAACGGTAGTACCCTTTACAATAGCCAAGCACAAATTGAAATACCTAGGGATATACCTGACTAAAAAAATGAAAGATTTGTATGAGCATAATTATACAGCACTACTACAAGAAATCAAGAGTGACCTCAACAAATGGAAGACTATCCCATGCACGTGGATTGGTAGACTCAATATAGTAAAGATGACAGTTCTGCCCAAGGCACTATATAAGTTCAATGCTATCCCGATACAAATACCACCATCCTTCTTCAGAGAATTGGAAAAACATTACCAACTTCATATGGAGGGGGGAGAAGTCCAAAATTAGCAGAGAACTCCTGAAGAGGGACAAAGTGGGAGGGCTTGCTCTACCTGACTATAAGGCCACAGTAGTCAAAACAGTGTGGTCTGGTATAATGGCAGATACTCTGACCATTGGAAAAGAGTTTAAGATCCAGAAATTAAAACATCAGCATGAAGGTAACTGATCTTTAACAAGGGCCCAAAAAACATTAAATGGGAATCAGATGCCATCTTCAATAAATAGTGCAAGAAAAAAATGGATATCTACCTACAGAAAAATGAAGCAAGACGCTTACCTCACTCCACGCACAAAAATAAACTCAAGGTGGATCACAGACCTTGAGATAAAACCCCAAAAATTAGGGCCATTAATGAGGGAATTGGGACAAACCTCAGAACCTTGGTACCGAGAATACATAGGCTATCAGAAATAGGGAAGGATACAGATATAGAGGAGTCACAAATAGACAAGTGGGATACACTGAAGATAAGACACCTGTGTACATCTAAAGAATTCACCAAGAGGATAATAAGAGAGTCCACCGACTGGGAAAACAACTTTAGCAATGACACATCAGACAAAGGCCTTATTACTAAAATCGACAATACTTTGCAAGCTTGCAATAAGAGAAAAATTAATTGCCCACTGAAGAGGTGAACAAAGGGCCTGAAGAGAAGTTTCAGAGTCTGAAATCCGAATGGCTAATAAACATACGAGAAGACTTCTGGGAAGATGGCGGACCAGGGGACCCGCATATTCTGAGAGGTCTTTTGAACAAAGAGGGTTAGGTGTCCAGGTAGCCGAGTGGCAGGTGCCTGGTGAGTGAAATATCCCTACCCCACGGACAGCACCCCACCCCCATGCCACGTAATTATCCTAAGCTGGGCCTCAGTGATCCAGGACCTGATTCATGGAACATCTCCGGTCACTAGCTATAGCCCCACTCCATCCCCAGATCAGGACCTTGAGCCCAGAGTCGCTTGCCTGCTCTAGGACCCCTACAGCAGCTGCCTGCTCATGGGACCCCACTAGGAGAGAAGCTTCCCTTTCCTGTGGATCCCATCTCCCCACGTGGCAGCTTCTGCCCTTGGGCTGGCGTCCCTCCCTCCATTCATCCAAGGCCAGGATAACTGACCTGCGGGCTGCCTAGGCAACCCCATGGGGGACCATCCACTCCCATTGCTGCCTAGGACCTCTCCACCGGCACCCCACTTGCCTGGCCACATGCCCCAGTCAGCCTAGTTTCCACTCCACTCCCTGCAAGGGAAGCGGAACTGGGCACTGCCCGCTGGCGCTAGCCTGCAGGCGGAAGCCATCCCGCTTCTACCCCTGACACTGCGTTTCCACCGGAGCAGCCACTTCAAGCTGACCTGCTTCACCGCAGAGACTCGTGCCGGTGGCCCAGTGCAGTAGACCTGCCTGACGCGGGGCGCCCCTTCCAACGCGGACAGCCCCTGGCACAACAGTGGGCGCCCCTGCCTACTGGGAGCACAAGCGACAGGGCTTTGCACTGCTGCTGCAGCAGCTTTGCCCTCCCCGGTGCCCTGCGGGGATGCCAGGGGCCTGAGGATCTGAGCTCTGAGTCTGCGACAGGCACATTCCTCCCAGGCAGAGGACAAGCGCCATTGCCTGCTGTTCCCCACCAGAGCCGCCACTGTCTGAACAGGCTCGGACCACGTCCCTGAGGAGCCTGCTCCGCTCAAGGACTGGTGGCTCAAGCAATAAACGCCCGCCTGCTAGAGAGCCAAGGACGCTGCTTTGTGGTCCCCAACAGAGCCGTCTGTGTGCCCTGGCTGGCTCTCACCACGGCGGTGCCCTGCGGGGTCCCCAGCACCAGCTCCTAAGCCTTCCCCAGCCCTTCCCAGTCGGCATAGGAGGCGGGCGCTGCATCCTGTGCCTCTCAGCACCCCCTTGTGACCCCAGCCTTCTCTGGCAGGTGCAGGAAGCCCACCGCTGGGAGGCTGCTCCCACCTGTGTAGCCTCCCCCCACAGGTTCAACTCTACAGGCCTGCAGGGACCTGGGAGGGCTTGCTGATCTGAAGAGCAATTTCCCCCAAAATAGCCCGGCTCCGGAGCCCAGATCGGCACCACTTCCCATGGCAGCAAGGCCTCGCCCACCTCTACCTTCTATTAGGCTTCAATAGAAATTGAAGGGAAAAGAAGGGGGAAAATTTATATTTATATATATATATACATATTTTATATTTATATTTATATCTCGTGCTGGCTTTTCTCTTTTATTTCTTTTACTTTCTGAGTTTTCTCTCTTCTTTCTTCCTCCTTTTTAATTATTCCTAGTACTTCTCTTCTGCCCCTTTTCTATAGGTTTTCCTTCTATCTCTTTTTTCTCCTTTCACTTCTACTATTACCACTTATTTTCTCTCCTCTGTTATAGCTTCTCCTTCTTCCTCTCCATATTTCCTCCCAATTTTTTGTTTTAAATTATTTTTAAAATTTTTAACCTTTTAAATTCTTTTTTTATTACTAGACAAAAAAAGGGCTGCTAAGGGTACCCTGAAAAACCAGGACAAAACAGCCTTAGGGTACTCACTGAGGCTCCAGCCCCCACTCCAGTCGTTGAAACATCTCACTACTGCGGGTCACTAAGCCTTCAGGGAACTCTGCCTACACAGCAATCTGACCCATTAATAGAGCTTTCCATCCAAATGCAAAGGATTTCACATTCTTTTCGAGTCCACATGGATCTTTTTCAAGAATAGACCACATGCTGGGACACAAGTCCAGCCTGAGTAAATTCAAACATATATATTATCCAGACATCTTTCTCAGATCACCATGCCATAAAGCTGGAGATTAATAAGAGGATGTCCAGAAAAACAAGGGCAAACAATTGGAGAATGAACAATGATCTCCTGTGACATGAATGGGTACAGGCCTAGATCAGGGAGGATATTGGGACGTTTCTAGAAACTAATGAGAATGAGAATGCAACGTATCAAAACTTATGGGACACTGCGAAGGCAGTTATCAGAGGGAGCTTGATATCATTAAATGCATATATGAAAAAAGAAGAGAGGTGTGTGACATATACATTAACACAAAACCTCCAACAACTAGAACAGAGTCAGCAGAACAACCCCTCCAAAAGCAAGAGAAAAGAAATAATAAAAAATCAGGACAGCGTTAAACCAGTGGGGGAAGACAAGAGAACAATGCAAAAAATAAATGCAGCTTAAAGCTGGTTCTATGAAAGAATTAACAAAATTGACAGTCCTCTGGCAAAGCTTACCAAGGATAGAAAGGAGAAAACATCAATAACAAGGATGAGGGATTAACCAGGGGCAATAACAGACCCCAATGAGATTAAAAGGATAATCACAACGTACTATGAAGGTCTGTATTCTAATGAATTCAGAAACATGGAAGACATGTATAAATATTTGGAAAAACAGTCTCTCCCTAGATTATCTCAGACAGAGATCAAGAACCTCAATAAACCAATAGCAAAAGAAGAAATAGAGAGGTCATCAAAAAAAACTACCAATAAAAAAGCCCAGGGCCAGATGGCTTCACAGCAGAATTCTACCAAACACTCAGGGAAGAGTTGACACTTATCCTCCGCAAAGTATTCCATAACATAGATGAGGATGAAAAACTCCCACACTCAATTTACGAAACCAGCATTACTTTGATATCCAAACAGGGCAAAGACCCCACAGTTATAGAGAATTACGGACCAGTATCTCTAATGAACATAGATGCAAAAATCCTTAACAAAATATTGGCCAATACAATACAAAAGTATATAAAATACATCATCCACCATGACCAGGTAGGATTCATCCCAGGGATGCAGGGATGGTTGAACATCTGAAAATCTATCAATATTATACACCATATCGAGAAGAAAAAGGATAAAAACCATATGATAATGTCCATAGATACAGAAAAAGCATTTGACAACATCCAACACCCATTTCTAATCAAGACACTCATGAAGATAGGATTGGAAGGTAAGTTCCTCAAGCTTATACAAGCTATCTAGGAAAGACCAACGGCCAACATCATAGTCAATGGAGAAAAGACAAGAACAATCCCACTGAAAAAGGGTACAAGACAAGGATGCTCCCTGTCCCCTCTTCTATTCAATATCGTTTTGGAGGTTCTGGCTAACAACATAAGACAACGGAAAGACATCAAAGGGATTCAAATGGGAGAGGAGGAGGTGAAACTATCACTATTTGCAGGTGACATGATCCTGTACATTGAAAACTCCAAAAACTCCACAGCTGGAGTACTTATAGTGATAGAGGAATATAGAAGAGTAGCAGGATACAAGATCAATAAACAGATGTCAGTAGGTTTTCTATATGCATCGGACAGGACCATGGAAGAGGGGGTTAAGAAGGAAGTACTCTTCACAGTATGTAAGAACAAACTGAAATACCTAGGAATATATTTAACAAAAAATACTAAAGACTTATACAAGGGAAATTATAAGACCCTACTATAGGAAACCAAAAGCAACTTCCACAAATGGAAGAACATCCCCTACTCATGGATTGGAAGGCTTAACATAGTAAAGATGACAGTTCTTCCTAAAGCACTTTACAAGTTCAATGCTATACCAATTCAAATACCATCAACCTGCTTCAAAGAATTGGAAAAACTGACCATTTTCATATGGAGAGGGAAGAAACCCAGAAATACCAGAAAACTCCTCAGGAAGAAGGACACAGTGGGAGGACTCACCTTACCCGATTTAATGCCTATTACACAGCTACAGTGGTCAAAATAGTGTGGTACTGGCACAATAACAGACACTCAGACCAGTGGAAAAGAATAGAAAGCCCAAGAGTAAAATCATCAGCATATAGACAACTGATCTTCGACAAGGGTCCCAAAACCATCAAGAGGGAAGCGGATGCCCTTTTTAAAAAGTGATGCTGGAAACAATGGATAGCCACATGTAGAAAGATGAAACAAGACGTTTACCTCACCCCGTGCACAAGAATAAACTCAAGGTGGATCACAGACCTAGAAGTTAAACCCCAAACCATCAGGGCCATCAAGGAGGGAATTGGGACTAACCTCAGAGCACTGGCCCAGGGAACTCATAGGCTCACTGCAATAGGGAAGGCTACACACACAGGTGAACTGGAAATCGACAAATGAGATTTAATAAGAATAAAGCACCTGTGCGCCTCGAAAGACTTCACCAAGAGGGTGACAAGGCAACCCACAGACTGTGAGAGGATTTTTAGTAATGACACATCGGACAAAGGGCTCATTACTAAAATCTACAACATCATCATGACCCACAAATAGAGGAAAACAGTTAACCTCTTAAGGAAGTGGGCAAAGGAACTGAAAATAACTTTCACTAGGGAAGAGACACATATAGCCAACAAGCATATGAGAAAGTGTTCAAAGTCCCTTGCCATAAGAGAAATGCAAATCAAAACAACGATGAGATACCACCTAACACCCCTGAGGCTAGCCCAAATCAGCAAATCAGAGAGCAACAAGTGTTGGAGAGGCTGTGGTGAAATAGGAACCCTCCTCCACTGCTGGTGGTCGTGTAGATTTGTACAGCCACTGTGGAAAGCAATCTGGCGACACTCAAAGAAAATGGAATTTGATCTACCTTATGACCCAGCCATCCCTCTACTGGGCATATACCCGGTGGAAGCAACAAATAAAACACGACCAGTCATATGCGTTCCAATGTTTATTGCAGCACAATTTACAATCGCAAAGACTTGGAAACAACCTAAGTTTCCATCGATAGACGAGTGGATTAGTAAACTCTGGCACATACACACAATGGAGTACTATGTAGCACTGAAAAGTACGGATGATCACATGAAACACGTTGTTTCATGGTAAGAGCTGGAAGGAATCATGTTAAGTGAGGTAAGCCAAACTCAAAAGGACAGGTATAACATGAGTCCCCTGAGGTAAGTACAATCAGCATACCAGGAATAGAAGAATAAACACCTATCTGGCAATAAACGGGTGGAAGCATAGATAGTTGGAGGGAGGGCAGGCCACACCTAGGGAGGTATATGAGAGTCCTACATAAAGAAGGGGAAGGAGGGCAGGTTGCGGTGAGAAGCTGGGTGGGGAGAAACTGAGTTGATGGCACAGGGGGAACAGGGCACTAGCCCACCCAGGGGAAGAGTATTGGTTGTGTGCCCACAGAACAGGAATGTGCATACAGACCACACCACGACACGCCAAACCAGAAGGGCAAAGTAACGCACAGAGGAATCCACAAAGAGACTGGACCATACACTGACCTGAACCAGAATTAGCCCGTCCTCCACCATGGAAGGGAGTACCACAGAAAATGAAAATAGATTGCCTGGTGTGGGAAAGGAACTGACCTACCACACCACACCCAGAAGGAAGCTGGATCACAGGAAGGAGGAAGAACAGAGCGGAGCACACCTGGGCCCACCAAGCTCAGAGGACAATAGCCCAGCTCGGAAGGCCCAATGTACAGAGAGGACCATATAGCCAGCCCCAGTGCGAGATGCAACATCCTGCACTGACCCATGGCCTACACTGGACAGCACCGGAGACACAGTGTGGTACGTGGGACTGAGCTGACCCCATCACACTGAGGCAAAACCCATCAGACTCATCTGGAAAACACTCCTAAAGGTTAAATACACAGACCTTAAACTACTAAAAGGCTTTTCTCTTTCCCCCCCCCCTTTTTTTTTTCTTCGTTTAAATTTGTGTGTCACTGGCTTTATTGTTTGTTAGCTTGTCCGTGTTGCTGCCATCGTCACCATATTCTTATGTGCTATTTTGGTGCTGTCAAAGCCATCCCCAATTTTATGCACATATTAAGATAGCTGCAGGTCCACCTAGATAAGATAGGCTGGACAAACAGTATGAGAAGAAAATAACGGGACCAACAGTCCCAGGGGAACATGACTGTGTAAAAGGTAGGGGAGGAGAGGAGGCGTTGGCCAACCCAGGGACAAGGGAACCGTGAGTGGTTCAAAACCAGTGCCAGGGAAGGGAGGGGATGGCTACTAGGGAGTGCCCAAGGGCAAGGTAACTGACAGGAATTACTGAAACCAGAGTGAAGGCTGAACATGGTAGTGGGAAAGGCGGAAAGCAAAAGGAAATAGAGGAAAGGGGTAGGAGGCAAGGGGCATACTTAGAAGCCTAAATACAGACATGTACATATGTGAATATATTCATGATTATGGGTGAAATAGACCTATGTGCATATATTTATAGGTTCAGTGTAGGGTAGCAGGTGGACATTGGGCCTCCTCACGCGCAGACTCCCTCAATACAATAGCACCTTGCTCAGCTACACGGTCATTCCATGATACCCACCTTCCTGACATGATTGCTGAAGGCAGATGTGTGCATAAGCAAATGTGAAGAAAGCTGATGGTGCCCAGCTCTCAAAAGATATAGCATCTGGGGTCTTAAAGGCTTGAAGGCAAACAAGCGGCATCTAGCTTGGAAGCAACAAAGCCCACAGAGAAGAAGAACACCAGCCTGTGTGAACACGAGCTGTTGAAGGGATCAGGTAGCAGACACCAAAGAACAAAAATCATTATTATGTGATCACCTTCCCCACATAAACGCTGAAGACAAATGTGTGCATAAGTAAGTGTGGTGAAGAAGGCTGATGGTGCCTGGCTATCGAGAGATATAGTGTCTGGGGTCTTAAAGGCTTGAAAGTAAACAAGCGGCCATCTAGCCCAGAAGCAACAAAGCCCACTTGGAAGCAGCACACCAACATGTGTGATCATGAAGGGTTGAGGTTACCAGGTTTCAAGCACCAAAGGCGGGGGCGGGGGGAGATCATATCATGTGAATGAGGGGAATGCATGATGGGGATCCAATGCCCATCTGTAGACAACTGGACATCCCTTGCAGAGGGGTAGTGGGGAGGAGATGAGTCACTCAGGATTCATTGTAGCAATAATGAAACTCACAACCTTCCTCTAGTTCTTAAACACTTCCTCCCCCCAACTATCATGATCCCAATTCTACCTTGCAAAGCTGGTTAGACCAGAGGATGCACAGCGGTACAGATGGGATCTGGAAACACAGGGAATCTAGGACAGATGAACCCCTCAGGACCAACAGTGAGAGTGGCGATACCGGGAGGGAAGGTAGGGTAGAAAGAGGGAAACGATCACGGGGATCTACATATAACCTCCTCTCTTGGGGATGGGCAACAGAAAAGTGGGTGAAGGGAGAAGTGTAAGATAAGATAAAATAATAATTTATAAATTATTAAGGGTTCATGCGGGAGGGGGGAGCGGGAAGGGAGGGGGAGGGAAAAAAGGAAAATGAGGAGCTGATTCCAGGAACCCAAGCAGAAAGCGAATTTTGAGAATCATGAGGGCAATGAATGTATAAGTGTGCTTTACACAATTGATGTTTGTATGGATTGTGATAAGAGTTGTATGAGCCCAATAAAATGATTTTAAAAAATAAATAGATAACAAAAGATTTTTTTTAAACATACGAGAAAATGTTCCCGATCATTAGCCATAAGAGAAATGCAAATCAAAACAACTATGAGATACCACCTAACACTCTCAAAAATAGCCAAATTCAAAAAATCAGAAATCAACAAGTGTTGGAGGGGCTGTGGTGAGATAGGAACTCTCATCCACTGCTGGTGGACCTGCAGGAGGGCGTACCAAGAAGGCAAGAAAACAGAACAGAACGGTATCAGGAGCAAGGAAAAGACACAAAGCCCCTGAAGACTCCCCCAAATAGACTTCATGCTCGGAAGGGAAGCTCCCCAAATTCCCCCAGGGCCAGTGGGGAAGCAGTCATAAAGGTCAGCAGGGTGACCTAGAATTATGTATGTAAAAATGTGCTTGATGCCACTGAGGTGTGGGCTATTGCAAGAGCTGTAAGACCCTCAATAAAATGTTTTTTAAAAAAGAAGCTTGCAGTCAACTTCGATTCTGAAACACTTAACACGAAGTATCCACTGACTTCTCAATATTAAAGGTATTCTGAAATGTTTACTGCATAATTTGAAGAAGAAAAATTTACATCTTCAAAATATCTTTGAAAATTGCTGTCAGTCTTACTTTTTCAACACCAAATTGCCCTCACACCTGCCATAGGTGTGCCTGTTTTAATTTATTTTTTATCTTCTTCTCTTGCAAGATGTATTCTGACTTTGCAGTACCCAACTTGTAGCTTCCAGAGTGCGCAGCCAACCACACCAAAAAGCACGCACTACTCTGAGAAGTTGTAACTCAAAGTGACCCTAAAGGACAGAGGAGAACTGCCTCGCAGAGTTTGAAACCTCTAAGTCTTTTATAGACTGCAGAGTGACTCATGAGCTCCAACCACTGACCTGATAACTGACAGCTCAATCCATAACAACCTAGGATGGGTCCAACACAGCTCCCCTTGGAAGTCCATTAGCACCATTTCAAATAATTCTTACCTTTGTTGTCTTATCCTGTAATTTGTGCTTTATCCTATAATTTTGTCTTATCCTCTAATTCTTACATGTTAAACTAGGGTGATAAATTAATAAGTTAGCATACCTTAATATCTGAAAATAGTGTGGAACACAGAAATTAAGAAATTAGAGAAGATGCCGTCTATCTAAGGCAAGTGTCTGAATCAGCACCGCAAAGAACCGCAGGAACGGGCCTAGAAACCACGACACCAGGAAAAGGATGCTGCTGTTGGTACTGGGCTCTGTTATCAATGAGGACCATGCCACACCATCACGTCTGTCCCTCCCTACTCACCGTGACCACAGAATGAAACTGTGCTTGACCTGCACCATCCTCACCATTGTGGTGCTTCAGTCAATGGTTGCAGCCATCCTATCAAGCCATCTTATTGGGAATCTTACTCCTTTTCATTGGCCCTCTCCTTTACCAACAAAGTTGTTCTCTCCCAGGGACTGGGTTCCCCTAGTGACATAGCCAATGTATTTGAGACAAAGCCTCACCAACCTTGCATCCAAGAAACACCCTGGCTGTGCTCTTTGCAACACAGATGTGTTTGTTTTCTAGCTGTCCACGGTGCTTTCAATGTTCTTCGCAAAGACCATCATCCAAATGCATCGATTGTTCTGCAGCCTCTGTTACTCATTGTCCAACTTACACCTGTATAGGAGGCCATCCAAAATACCACTACACGGAAGATTTGTCCTTCATGCCCCTTGCTCCCGCTCTGATCACTGTAGCCTTCTGTGGGAATGGTGTTTGCGCCTATTTAAGACTTGCTCTCAAATAAAAATGCAGGGCAAAGGAGACTACTGGTATGAAGTAATCTAAAAGTCATTCAGAATTATGTGTATTCAACTACACTGACCAGACACGTACAGGCAGAGAGAGATAGATGGGGAGAGAGAGGTTAAACACTATGCAAAGTAACTCGGGCAACTCTAGATTAGGGCTCAAGCCACCTAAGACCATGTAGCTTTGCAGACCGCACACGTCTGCATCACATATTGTTTTGTGTAATGTCAGTTAACAACATAGTGCTCAGGCATTGAAATCCAAGCTGAGAGTGCAGGGGGGAGGCCTGCAACAGCACCGGAAGAATGGGTTTCTTTCAACTCGACAGTGCTCCAAGCTCTTGAGCCCTTGATCAAGCCTTCTCCTGTCTCAACAAATGTGGCTCGTTCCAGGATTCTGAGAGTATCCCCAGGCAACCCAACATTGGACCTCTCTCTAGTTACATCCTCTGCATCACTTCACCCTCAGACGATGACTGTCTTCTCCACTCCCCATCTGGGACTCCTATCCCTTTTATGGGAAGGAAGGCAGCCCTCCCAGATAACAGGGAGAACAGGTTTCAATACCATGAGGAAATAGTACATCAGAATGACTTCCACCCACTTTGGAAGACACAGAGCTTCAAAACCTGGGGAACATGACCCACCTGAGTTAAGTGTGCCCCCTTCTTGCAGTTGATCCCTCCAATGAAGACCGTGTTGGGCATGACTGGCTTGGGGTGCTCCAACACAAAGTCGTATCTTAAGAGCAGTATGGAGCCCTTCTGAAGTAATGTGGTCACGTCCACATCTCTCCTGAGGGTTTTTGAGGCCAGGTCTTGGTACATCCCATGCAGAAGGAGGAGTAGCGGGATCTCGAACAAATTCACGAGGAAGTTGGCCACTCTTTGTGGGAGAGTCATCTGGTCTGAGAACAGAGTGTAGTCCCTGGGAATGTAGGACACGGGGTTTGGGCTCCCACTGATCACATATTCCAGGACACCCGGAAAACCCCGGTACAGGTAAACGGAGGGCAGGCCCAAGTACTCGCCCAGGATCACACCACTGGGAACGATCGGGTCTGTGAGAAGGGCATCAAACCTGCTCTCCCTGAGGAACCGCAGGGTCTCTGAGTCCTTCAGGAGGCTCTCACAGTTGAGAAGGTACATTCTACCAAGACTCATGATGTTCCTGTACTCGGTCAGAGGATGGCTCAGGAAAGACCTCAACGTGAAAAGGCTGTTTCCAAAGGAGCGGAATCGGTCCTTCAGCTCTTCCTGGGTGTAGGGCACTGAGTAGGTCCTCCTGCTGTAGTACCGCGATTCCCCCACAAGCAAACTGACCTCTGGCACCAGCACCACGATGTCATGGCCCCTCTCACTGAGCAGCTCCACGATCTCCTTCATGCTGAGCCAGTGGCTTCCATCCACAGGGACAACCAGCAGCTTCTCGCCTCCAACCACCCCCCACAGCGCTAGCAAGTAAAGTCCCACAGAAGCCCTCTGCGAAGCTCGGAGAAGGCCGGCCATGGTGGGGGGAGTTAAAATGAAACGGTGATGATGAATCATTTACACTGGGAAAGCTCAGACGTCCTAGTGCTCTCTGTAAATTAACAAGTCCCCTTCCCACACCTGGCCTCCAACTCCGTGCTCTGAATTTTGCCCTTTAATTATGAAAGGCACCTAAGCTAATATTTAACTCTTTCTAAGCACATAGACATGTGGGCCAACGACCTTCTGACTTTACATTTCTCTTAGACAACGGTCTGTCCTCCTCTCCAAAGAGGCGGTGGCAGTTGATGTGTCCACCCGTCAGGAATGGCTCCACTGGCTTACTGCTACCTTTCACCATGGCCTGCCCTGGTCACCAGGCACCCACGGGACCAGCTATTAAGGCGGATTGACTTTCTTACCGACTTTTCTCAGAGCAGAGAGAAAGACTTATCCTAACAAGTGAAAATCTACACAAAGGAGCCGGCCACGTCACAGCAACGGTGGGATTGGAAGGTGACTGAAGAGTGGAAAGCGCCCCCTACCCCACGTGTCTGTCATGAGCCATCGCAGTCAGTAGGAAACCTGATCCTCACATGTATGGGGGCAAGTCAAAAAGGATTGCTAGAAAATCGAAGAAGCTTTTTTTAAACAAAATGTCAAAATGTGACATGACTTTTTAGTAACATACCCTCCAACTTGTCATAACACTGCTGATGACAGTTTTTCCATCCCTCTAACTATTGCCTGAAGAATTTTGAGTTCCTCAATTTATACCACTCGCCGGTTGCCACCCTCCCCCAGCCTGATCGCTACACCTGGAACTGGCTGGCTTCCCAGCTGAGTGGCCCACAGCCACAGCTGAACCCCCACAGAGCAACTGTCCATGTGGTACTCCCCATGGAGAGATTCTCCCAACTCCTGAGGCTCCCTTTCCCCATGTGGCGGTGGATCCCACTGCCAAGCTAGGGGGATCCTCCCACTACCCCCCTGCAGTCCATCTGCAGTAAGTGTAGTCACCTGCAGCTTCGGGGGCTGTCCCCACCTTCGCCTGACACCCCACTATGCCTGTACCCACCAGCTCCATCCCCCATGACCACATGGTGTAGCCCTGGCCACTCCCTGGCTCATGCAGTGCAGAGCCACCCCGGCTGCCCACTCAGAGCCGTCCAGGTCTCTCCTGTGGTCATGTGACCCCCATGTCTACAGCCCTGGCAGTTGCCCCCACCAGTGCTCAGCACTCCGACCCTGTGTCAGTGGGGCTTTCCCTACTGTTGCCTCCCCTGTGGCAACAGGAAGTTCCTCACATTTGCCCAGCACCTCCACCTGCAGTAAGGAGACTTTCCCCATGGTAATCTGGCACTTCCTAAGGCAACAGCAGGTCTTTCCCTGCCTTGACTCAACACCCCCAGCCATAGCATCCAGGCATCCCCCACTGTTGTCCGGTACCCCCATGCACAGCTACACTTGCTGCCTGCCACTTCCCCACTTGTGTGCCCTGAGAGGCAGACCTGCCCTCCAAATGGGAAATCCCAGCTGTCTAAGGAAAGTAAAATTCTAATGAGATAGAGAAGTAGTGCAATCCTCCGGCACATTTAGCTTTAGGCAGGTTGCTGAAGCATTCCTATCAGCCCCAAAATGAGAGCCCAGGGCTCTTTGAGTAGGAGGCAAAAGAATTTATAGAGGCATAAATTTAGGTATGAATGTGTGCAAACACATGAACATAAAGCGATGTGTATATAGGTGTGTATACCTATGTGCTATATATGTATATATGTATATAGGTCAATGTATATATATTTAAATGTTAAGCATTAAGGTAGCAGATGGACATTGGGTCTCTACTCAAGTACTCCCTTAGAGGCAAGAACACTTTGTTCTAATAACATGGCATTCTAGGTTGCTCACCTTTCCAAAATGATTGCTGAAGACAAAATGGGTGCATAAGCATGTGACGAAAAAGTGATGGTGTCCAGCTATTAAAAGATATAGCATCTGGGGTCTTTAAGACTTGAAGCTAAACAAGCAGCCATCTAGCATCGAAGCAACAAATCCCATTTGGAAGAAGCACGCCTACCTGTGTGATCATGAGGTGTTGATGGGTTAAGGTATCAGGCATCAGAAGACCCAAACAAACAAATATATCAATTAAAATGGTGGGGGTCGGTGTGGAGACTCAAATCCCATGTGTAGGTAATTGGGCATTCTGTCACAGAAGGGTCACCAGGAAAGAATGATGTAGCCAGGGTGCAGCACAGCACGGAGAACACACCACACTCCTCTAGTTCCTTAATGCTTACACACACGCGCGCGCACGCACACTACCATGACTCCAGTTTTAGCCTATAAATGAGGTTAGACTGCAGCATGTACACTGGTACACATTCAGATCTCTCAATACATGGAACTCAGGACAGATAAACCCCTTAGAAACAGTGGGAGTGGATACCATGAGGGTAGGGTGCAAGGGGTGGGATGGGGAGGAGATATGAAGAACTAACCACAACAAAATATAATTCCCCAACCCCCTTCCCAGGGGGAGTAAGAACAGTAAGATGGACGAAGGGAGACAGCAGGCATTGTAAGATATGAAAATAATTTATAATTTATCAGGGATCCATGAGGGTGGGAGGGGAGAAGAGGGAGGGGAAAAAAGAGGAGCTGATATCATGAGCTTATACAGATAAAAATATTTTGAAAGTGAGGATGGCAACATATGTATAAATTTTCTTGATGTAATGGATGTATGGATTGATACAAGAGCTGTGAGAGCCCCCCAAAATGATTTATAAATAAATAAAAATAATAAAGAAAATAAATTCTAAAGCTAAGAAGAAAATAACAAAGAGAATGATGAAAGCATAAAACCCTACTGCGCACCTTTCCTGGTATTAAACCACACAACAGTCCCTTGGTCGCTTTGAATGACTCCTCCTAGGTCCATGTATATAGGCTCCTAATGAAGACAACGAAGTATTCTGGGAAAACCATTCTTCATAATGCCATCCATAATTTGTTAGGAATGCCTTTACATAGGCAATACAATCCAATTAAATATTAAAATCTAAAACTGATTGTACTGATGATTGTACAACTCTTCTTGATGTGATTGAACTACGGAATTGTATAATATTTGAACTATGTGCCAATAAAATTGTTGGAGGCGGGGGGGTGTACATATGAACTGGACGCGTGCAGCACTGCTTCCTGATATATTCTTGCATACCCGATGTTGTGGTGAGTTGCCATCAAGTCAATGCCCACTCTTGGAGACGCCCTGGTAGAACTGAGCTCCACTGGATTTGCTTGTGTTTCATCTTTACGGAAGGCATCCTGAGTGGTGTAAATGGTTAAGTGTTCAGCGACTAGGCAGAGGGATCACAGTTCAGTAGCGCGCAGAGGCTCCTAGGAAGATGAAATTAGAGCTCTATCTCTGAAGGCTCACAGCCTTGAACCCAATAACGGGATTCAAATAATTTCACAGCCAGTTTGCTGCCATTTTAAGGGTGGAACTAAAGATATGCTGAAAGAAGATAGTTTATTATTTCATACCAAACCCCAAATCCAAACTCACAGTCATTGATTCAGTGCTGGCCCATAGGGCTCCCGGGGGGGTTCTGAGCCAATCTATCTCTTGTGGAGCTGCTGGTGCTTTAGAACGTCCGACCATGCAGATCGCAGCCCAGTGAGTCATCACACCAGGGCTTCCTGTTAATACTTATTAGAACAATAAAAAAGAGGCACACAAACCAAGATTATGTTATATGACAGATTCCACAGATGAATGTTAAAATAGAGTAACCACCAGCCGCTCCATGGCGAGAAGGATGAGGCTTTCTGCTCCCACAGAGAGTGACAGCGTCAGAAACCCACAGGGGTAGGTCTACTCTGTCCTCTAGGGTCACTACGAGTCAGAGTCAACTCGAGGGCAGTGAGTGCTCCTATTATATCTGTGAGCCCTGGTGGCAGAGTGAGCTCTGCACTGAGCTGCTAAGCGCAAGGTCAGTGGTTCAAACCCCCATGTGGTGTGAGGAAGACAGATGAGCTTGTCCACTCCTCCTATGATTTAAGAGTCTTGGAAACCCAAGGGGCAGTTCTAGGCTGTGCTGCGGGGTTTCCATGGGTTAGAATGGGCTCAACGACAGTGGGTATATTTTGTTTTGTTTCATTCAGGACCCGATAGATGTCAAAGCTCTCCTCTTAGTTTCTAACATCTCGGTACATAGCTTTATCTGATCATGAAGAATCACACACACACACACACACACACACACGCACACGCACACACACACACACATTTGTATCTCTTAATTTGCTTTCCCGGGGAATAGGGCTCCAGACTAAAATTGAATGGTCCTGAAGCCAACAACACAGATCAATTCAAAGATTCTGCTGGAGAGACCCAGATCCTCTTTCTCTTTAGATAAATGGAAATCAGCCTGTGCCTCCGCTGAATGGCAGCTCAGATATAAGCAGCCCCCGTAGTGCGGCAAAGGACATCTCAGGAAAATTGGAGGTCGGTGCGCAGCCCTCAAAAGGACTCACAGTATATAGGCGTTCCAATTAAAAATATGACTGTACAACAGAGAAGGGAAAGAGATTAGCAAGAGAGGGCTTTGCCGCCTGGTAGGCAGACTGACTAGTGCATGTGAGGTGGTGCCCTTGGGTGAACTGATTAACCACTGCATGTTTGCTGGTGTTTAGAAAAGTCTGAAGTGGAAAAACAAAATCTGAAACTCTCAGAACACAGTGAAATCAATAAGGGAGAAAAAATTAACACAGAAAAGGACAGGAAAGGGTAAGCAAGGGTCAAATACTCTGCCCACCTTGGAGTTTCTTGAAGGATGTAGTATAGATAAAAACATCAGCTACTGGTGAGGACTGGGAATGTACACACCTTCAAAATCACCATACAACGAGGAAAAAAAATCAGAAGGCACACCAAGAACAGGGAGAAAATGTCCCCTTCAAAGGAACAGGAGAAAGGGAGTATAAGGACATCTAGGAATAAACAAGTAATGAAAAATAAAAGACGACTAGAACACAGCAACATTGAACACTAAGGAGCTCAGGGAAAGAGCAAAGAAGAAAAAGAAAAACAATGCAGCAACAAATTAAGGACCTAAACACAGAAACGGTGCAGACAGAAGGGACCATTACTGAAATGAGAAACATACAGAAGGACTCAGCGAGTGTAATCAGAAACAAGAAAGGATTGGTGAATTAGAAGATAAGGTGGTTAAAATGACACATGCTGAAGAACTACAGGAACAGAGGCTCGGGGGAGATGACAAAGTTTAATGGGATTATGGGACAACAAGAGATCTAATATGAAGGGGCTCAAAAATTCCCAGGAAAATTTCCCAGTGTCTCTCTTTTTTAAATTTATTTAATCATTTTATTGGGGGCTCATACGGCTCTTATCACAGGACATACATGCGTCCATGTGTCAAGCAAATGTGTACATTTGTTGCCATCATCATTCTCAAAACATCTTCTTTCTACTTGATCCCTTGGAATCAACTCTTCATTTTCCCTCTCTCCTACACCCCCCTCCCTCACAAAATTTTGATAATCTATAAATTATTATTGTTTTTTCATGTCGTACACTGATTGATGTCTCCCCTTACCCACTTTTCTGTTGCCTGTCCCCCAGGGAGGGGGATTATATGTAGATCATTGTGATCCGTTCTCCCTTTCTCCCCCTACCTTCCCTCCATCCTCCTGGTATCACTACTCTCATCAGTGGTTCTGAGGGGCTTATCTGTCCTGGAATCCCTGTGTTTCCAGCTCTGACCTGTATCTGAGTATATGCTCTGGTCTAGCCAGAATTATAAGGCAGAATTGGGATCGTGTATGTGGGGAGAAGGAAGCTTTAAAGAACTAGAGGAAAATTGTATATTTCTTCGGTGTTATACTGCACCCTGGGCGGCTCGTCTCTTCTTTGTGACCCTTCTGTGAGAGGATGTCCAATTGCCTACAGATGGGCTTTGGGTCTCCACTCTGCCCTCCCCCAACACACACTCACATTGGTATGATTTTTTTTTATTCTGGGCCCCCAGTATCTTTCCAGTTCATTTTCCCACTAGTGTTTTGAAGCCTCCTCACATATATGAATCAAGGGAATTTCAGAAAGAAATGAGAGAGATAGGAACAGAAAGAATATTTGAAGGAACAATAACAAAAAAATTTCCCCAATCTAAAGAAGAACATGAATCTAAGAATCTCAAAGAACCCCAAACAATATAAAGCCAAAGAAATCTACACCAAAGAAAATAATAGTTAGGCTTT